>NC_091283.1:736375392-736981392 GCF_032444005.1 Ranitomeya imitator
ACCGCAAGTATCGGGTATCGGCCGATATTTGCGGTATCGGAATTCCGATACCGAGTTCCAATATTTACCGCATATCGGATACCGGAATCAGAAGTTCCCAGAATTCAAACTGCACGAATTCAGCCATTGAGGAATGATTACAAGTGTGGGCACATCCTGTTCAGCATGGTGGGCATGTAACTACTGGCAAGGCTGTGATTAGCTGCTGAAATGATGTCATGATGCACTATAAAAAACGCTGCCGCCATTTTGCGCTCACTCTGCTGTGAATTCAGTTAGGGACAGGACGCTGTGTTCTGACTGAGGGCCAGTTGAGATAGCGATTTGCTTCATTGCGCTTTTCCCAGGCTAATTTAGCAACCGCTGTGTGTTCACCTTGCTTTTGCCTTGCAGCGCTGTTTTAACAGCGTTCTGCAAGGTCTCTGTGTGTGTGAGTGCAGCCCACTTTGTAGTCTGTGTGCAGCCATAGCCGGTTGTATTCAGCTCAGGGTGGTTCACACTGCCTCATACTGTTCTATCCATTGTCCTTTTTTGCTAATAGTGCAGCCTGCTGTACATTTTTTCAAAAATTTCCTATTAGTGGCTTTCCACCCGTATCCAGCTAAATTGTGGAAAAACACTACATAGAATAACATAGAGGAGGTTTTTTGGGCCTTGCAGCGCCATTTACGGCTGTCTGCACGGTCTCCATGTGAGTGCAGCTCGCCCTGTAGTCTGTGTGCAGCCATAGCCGGTTGTATTCAGCTCAGGGTGCGTCACTGCCTCATACCGTAAAATACATTGTCCTTTTTTGCTAACAGTGCAGCCTTCTGCACATTTTTTCAAAAATTTCCTATTAGTGGCTTTCTACCCGTATCCAGCTAAATTGTGGAAAAACACTACATAGGATAACATAGAGGAGGATTTTAGGGCCTTGCAGCGCCGCTTACGGCTGTCTGCACGGTCTCGGTGTGAGTGCAGCTCGCCCTGTAGTCTGCGTGCAGCCACAGCCAGTTGTATTCAGCTCAGGGTGTGTCATTGCCTCATACCGTAAAATACATTGTCCTTTTTTGCTAATAGTGCAGCCTGCTGCACATTTTTTCAAAAATTTCCTATTAGTGGCTTTCCACCCGTATCCAGCTAAATTGTGGAAAAACACTACATAGGATAACATAGAGGAGGTTTTTTGGGCCTTGCAGCGCCGTTTACGGCTATCTGCACGGTCCACGTGTGAGTGCAACTCGCTCTGTAGTCAGATCTGCCCAAAAAAAAGAAAAAAAAAAGTAAAGTTCACCAAACACACCACTTTACAGTTGTGTATGCCACATTAGCTCATAATAAAGTCTAGTCCACACTTTAGAAAATTAGTGTTTCTTATACCTGTTAGGAGGAGCTGTTCAGGAATAAGCACACTAAGCCATTAGTACTTTTCTGCTTATCTTTATCTGTCAACTAGGGTTGAGCGAAACGGGTCGTTCATTTTCAAAAGTCGCCGACTTTTGGCAAAGTCGGGTTTCATGAAACCCGATCCGACCCCTGTGCGGGGTCGGCCATGCGGTACGCGACTTTCGTGCCAAAGTCGCGTTTCAATGACGCGAAAAGCGCCATTTCTCAGCCAATGAAGGTAAACGCAGAGTGTGGGCAGCGTGATGACATAGGTCCTGGTCCCCACCATCTTAGAGAAGGGCATTGCAGTGATTGGCTTGCTGTCCGCGGCGTCACAGGGGCTATAAAGGGGCGTTCCCGCCGACCGCCATGTTACTGCTGCTGATCTGAGCTTAGGGAGAGGTTGCTGCCGCTTCGTCAGAAGCAGGGATAGCGTTAGGCAGGGTCCATTAACCACCAAACCGCTTGTGCTGTAGCGATTTCCACAGCCCAACACCACCTTCGGTGTGCAGGGACAGTGGAAGCTACATTTTTTTTTTTTTCCTCAGCGCTGTAGCTCATTGGGCTGCCCTAGAAGGCTCCCTGATAGCTGCATTGCTGTGTGTACGCCGCTGTGCAAACCAACTGCTTTTTTCAAAGCACAAATCCTCTTGTTCCTTCCTTTCTGCACAGCTATCTTGTTTGTTTGTCCACGCTTTTTATTTAATTTGTGCATCAGTCCACTCCTTATTGCTGCCTGCCATACGTGGCTGAGATTACTGCAGGGAGATAGTAATTGAAGGACAGTTCCTTTTTTTTTTTTTTTTTGTGGGAGATTAAGATTGGCATTTCTGCTAGAGTGCCATCCCTGTCTGTGTCATCTCTCACTCAGTGGGCCATAGAAAGCCTATTTATTTTTTTGCTTGATTTGGGTTCTAAAATCTACCTGAAAAAATCAGTACATCAATCAGTGGGAGAAAAATATTGGCCTCAGGGCTTGTGTGCCACTCCTTACTCCTGTGTGTGCCATCTCTCACTCAGTAGGCCATAGAAAGCCTATTTATTTTTTTGCTTGATTTGGGTTCCAAAATCTACCTGAAAAAATCACAACATCAATCAGTGGGAGAAAAATATTGGCCTCAGGGCTTGTGTGCCACTCCTGACTCCTGTGTGTGCCATCTCTCACTCAGTGGGCCATAGAAAGCCTATTAATTTTTTTGCTTGATTTGGGTTCTAAATTCTACCTGAAAAAATCAATAAATCAATCAGTGGGAGATTAATATTGGCCTTTGGGCTTGTGTGTCAGTCCTAAGCGTGCCATCTCTCTCTCTCAGATAGTGGGCCATAGAAAGCCTATATATTATTTTTTTTATTGGGTTTATAAATTTTCCCTGGAAAAAAAAAAAAAAAGTGGGAGATTAATATTGGCCTCTGGGCTTGTGTGCCACTCCTGACTCCTGTGTGCGTCCTCTCTCACTCAGTGGGCCCTACAAAGCCTATTTTTTTTTTATTTGTTTTCTAAATTCTCCCTGAAACAATCATTTTATTTTATTTTGTTTCTAAATTCTTCCTGAAAAATTCATTTTTTTGTATTTTTTTTTTCTAAAGTCTCCCTGAAAAAAAAAAAAAAATCAAATCAGTGGGAGATTAATATTGCCCTTTCTGCTTGTGTGCCAGTCTTGACTCCTGGGTGTGCCATCTCTCTCCCTCCAATTGTGGGCCATAGAAAGCCTATTAATTTTTTTGCTTGATTTGGGTTCCAAAATCTACCTGAAAAAATCACTAAATCAATCAGTGGGAGATAAATATTGGCCTCTGGGCTTGTGTGCCACTCCTGACTCCTGTGTGCGTCCTCTCTCACTCAGTGGGCCATAGAAAGCCTATTTTTTTTTTATTTGTTTTCTAAATTCTCCCTGAAACAATCATTTCATTTTATTTGGTTTCTAAATTCTTCCTGAAAAATTCATTTTTTTGTATTTTTTTTTTCTAAAGTCTCCCTGAAAAAAAAAAAAAAAATCAAATCAGTGGGAGATTAATATTGCCCTTTCTGCTTGTGTGCCAGTCTTGACTCCTGGGTGTGCCATCTCTCTCTCTCTCTCTCTCTCCAATTGTGGGCCATAGAAAGCCTATTTATTTTTCTGCTTGATTTGGGTTCCAAAATCTACCTGAAAAAATCACTAAATCAATCAGTGGGAGATAAATATTGGCCTCTGGGCTTGTGTGCCACTCCTGACTCCTGTGTGCGTCCTCTCTCACTCAGTGGGCCATAGAAAGCCTATTTTTTTTTTATTTGTTTTCTAAATTCTCCCTGAAACAATCATTTCATTTTATTTGGTTTATAAATTCTTCCTTAAAAAATCATTTTTTTTTATTATTTTTTTTTTTCTAAAGTCTCCCTTTAAAAAAAAAAAAAAAATCAGTGGGAGATTAATATTTACATTTGCGCTTCAGTGACAGTCCTGCGTGTGTGGCATCTCTCTCATTTGTTGCCACCAACAACAGAGTGTGTAACATTGTGCCTGATTTTCGTTGTGGTCTCACCCACCTGTAAAGGGGTAGCTAAATCATACTGAAGTTATAGCTCACCGTGTAAGTTGTGTGACAGCAACAAATACCGTTAGTTTGGTAACGTTTTTAAAACAATGAGGAAGTCTGGTGGAAGAGGTCGTGGCCGGGGGCGTTCATTGTCAGCTGGTAATGAGGGTAGTGGTAGTGGTGGAGCATCAGGTGGTCGTTGGAAAAAAAATATTGCACCTAAGTCTGGAGCTGTGGAGCCAGGTTCGTCGTCTGGCTACACAAGGCCTCGAACGCTCCCTTTTCTGGGAGTAGGAAAACCGCTTTTAAAGCCGGAGCAGCAAGAGCAAGTTTTGGCTTATCTTGCTGACTCAGCCTCTAGCTCTTTTGCCTCCTCTCGTGAAACTGGTAAAAGTAAAAGCAGCGCGTCGTTAGTGGATGTTCACGGTCAGGGACAAGTCGCTTCCTTGTCCTCTTCAGCAAAAACAACAACAGAGAAGAATGCAGCAGGCGACACAACGGGTTACTCCATGGAGCTCTTTACACATACCGTCCCTGGCTTAGAAAGTGAAGCAGTTAACAGTCCATGCCCATTACAAGTTGAATCTGACATGGAGTGCACTGATGCACAGCCACAGCCAGACTACTATGCTGGTCCTTTGACTCAGACCACAACATTGCCCTCGCAGGGTGCTGATCAAGAATCAGACCCTGATGAGACTATGTTGCCCCATCACGAACGCTATACCACCGACCGACACGGTGACACAGACGAAGTTGCACACGAGCTACAAGAAGAGGTAATAGATGACCCAGTTCTTGACCCCGATTGGCAGCCATTGGGGGAACAGGGTGCAGGCGGCAGCAGTTCTGAAGCGGAGGAGGAGGGGCCGCAGCAGGCATCAACATCGCAACAGGTTCCATCTGCCGGGCCCGTATCTTGCCCAAAACGCGTGGCAAAGTCAAAACCTGTTGGAGGACAGCGTGGCCATCCGGTTAAAGCTCAGTCTGCAATGCCTGAAAAGGTATCCGATGCTAGAAAGAGTGCAGTCTGGCATTTTTTTAAACAACATCCAATTGATCAGCGCAAAGTCATCTGTCAAAAATGTTCAACTACCTTAAGCAGAGGGCAGAATCTGAAAAGTCTCAATACAAGTTGCATGCATAGACATTTAACCACCATGCATTTGCAAGCTTGGACTAACTACCAAACGTCCCTTAAGGTTGTAGCACCCTCGGCCAATGAAGCTAGTCATCAACGCAACATCCCTTCCGGCAGTGTAGGGCCACCATTTTCTGCACCACCTGCAGTATCTGTGCAGGTTTCTTTGCCAGGCCAAAGCAGTCAGGGTCAGGGAATCACCAGTTTCGTAGTAGGAAACACTGCATCTAGGGCACCGGCGGCAACAATACCATCTCCCACCGTCTCTCAGTCTGCCATGTCCACCGGCACCCCCGCTAGTTCCACGATCTCCAGCTCTCCAGTCCAGCTCACCCTACATGAGACTATGGTTAGAAAAAGGAAGTACTTAGCCTCGCATCCGCGTACACAGGGTTTGAACGCCCACATAGCTAGACTAATCTCGTTAGAGATGATGCCCTACCGGTTAGTTGAAAACGAAGCTTTCAAAGCCCTGATGGACTACGCTGTACCACGCTACGAGCTACCCAGTCAACACTTTTTTTCCAGAAAAGCCATCCCAGCCCTCCACCAGCATGTTAAAGAGCGCATCGTCCATGCACTCAGGCAATCTGTGAGCACAAAGGTGCACCTGACAACAGATGCATGGACCAGTAGGCATGGCCAGGGACGTTACGTGTCCATCACGGCACACTGGGTAAATGTGGTGGATGCAGGGTCCACAGGGGACAGCAAGTTTGGGACAGTTCTGCCTAGCCCACGGTCTAGGAAACAGTTGGCTGTAGCCGTTCGCACCCCCTCCTCCTCCTCCTCGTCCTCCTGCAGAAGCGAGACCTCGTCCACAGACCGCAGTCGCACAACCACTCCATCCGCAGCTGCCACTGTTGCACACCAGGTCTCCCATTATGGGGCAGCTACTGGCAAACCTCAGCAGGCTGTATTGGCTATGAAGTGTTTGGGCGACAACAGACACACCGCGGAAGTTCTGTCCGAGTTCTTGCAGAAAGAAACGCAGTCGTGGCTGGGCACTGTAGATCTTGAGGCAGGCAAGGTAGTGAGTGATAATGGAAGGAATTTCATGGCTGCCATCTCCCTTTCCCAACTGAAACACATTCCTTGCCTGGCTCACACCTTAAACCTGGTGGTGCAGTGCTTCCTGAAAAGTTATCCGGGGTTATCCGACCTGCTCCTCAAAGTGCGTGGACTTTGCTCACATATCCGCCGTTCGCCCGTACACTCCAGCCGTATGCAGACCTATCAGCGTTCTTTGAACCTTCCCCAGCATCGCCTAATCATAGACGTTGCAACAAGGTGGAACTCAACACTGCACATGCTTCAGAGACTGTGTGAACAGAGGCGGGCTGTTATGTTTTTGTGGGAGGATACACATACACGGGCAGGCAGTAGGATGGCAGACATGGAGTTGTCAGGTGTGCAGTGGTCGAAGATTCAAGACATGTGTCAAGTCCTTCAGTGTTTTGAGGAATGCACACGGCTGGTTAGTGCAGACAACGCCATAATAAGCATGAGCATCCCCCTAATGCGTCTGCTGATGCAAAGTTTGACGCACATAAAGGATCAGGCGTCTGCAGCTGAGGATGAGGAAAGCCTTGATGACAGTCAGCCATTGTCTGGCCAGGGCAGTGTGCAGGACGAGTTAGCGGGCGAAGAGGAGGAGGAGGACGAGGAGGATGATGGGGATGATTATATTTTTAATGAGGAAGCTTTTCCGGGGCCAGTGGAAATTGTTGGCGCGGCAAGGCCGGGTTCTGGTTTTTGGAGGGACACAAGTGACGTGGATTTGCCTGAAACTGCCCCTCAACCAAGCACAACCACAGATTTGAGAACTGGAACTTTGGGCCACATGGCGGATTATGCCTTACGTATCCTCAAAAGGGACACACGCATAACAAAAATGATGAACGATGACGATTACTGGTTGGCCTGCCTCCTTGATCCTCGCTATAAAGGCAAATTGCAAAATATAATGCCACATGAGAACTTGGAACTAATATTAGCAACCAAACAATCAACTCTTGTTGACCGTTTGCTTCTGGCATTCCCTGCACACAGCGCCCGTGATCGTTCTAACACGAGCTGCAGGGGCCAGCAGACCAGAGGTGTTAGAGGGGCAGAAATCAGAAGTGGCGTTGGCCAGAGGGGTTTTCTGACCAGGTTGTGGAGTGATTTTGCTATGACCGCAGACAGGACAGGTACTGCAGCATCAATTCAAAGTGACGGGAGACAACATTTGTCCAGTATGGTTACTAACTATTTTTCATCCCTTATCGACGTTCTCCCTCAACCGTCATTCCCATTTGATTACTGGGCATCAAAATTAGACAACTGGCCAGAATTGGCAGAATATGCATTGCAGGAGCTTGCTTGCCCGGCAGCTAGTGTCCTATCAGAAAGAGTATTCAGTGCTGCAGGTTCAATACTAACAGAAAAAAGGACTCGTCTGGCTACCCAAAATGTAGAGGATCTAACCTTCATTAAAATGAACCACAACTGGATTTCGAAATCTTTTGCCCCACCTTGCCCGGCTGACACCTAGCTTTCCTATGTAAGGGTCTTGCCTGTGGACTATTCTGAACGACTTTTCCAATCTCGTAATTTGCAGCACCTGATTGTCCAGCATCCGACATGTTAACACCTCCCTAAATGGCCAAAGTCCCCACACGGGGCCGTGGTATCGCCACTTGGCTCCAGCACCCGTGAGAGTACTGTTTGTCTGAGGAGGTGGGTGTGCCTGCTTTTGGTCGACGGCACTGCCACTAGGTCCCTCATAGTACAATAAAGTGTCTGGCGGTGGTGGTGCGCACCCAACGTCAGACACACCGTTGTAATATGAGGGGCCCTGAGCCTGTACCGCCGGCCACAAGACAGTCCCCCCCCAGCTCAAACAGTGCTCTACCACTTGCAAAATTTTCTCTCACAGCTCCACCAATGTTTAGTCTATGCGCTGACATCCTTCAATGGCTGGCACTGTCAATACCATTGTATTGACATTTTTCTTATGTTAGGCCTTCGAAGCCTGTCTGCGGTCACTCCTTCCACTAGGCCTCCACTGACCTGTCTACTGCTGCCCGTGTTCCCCTGGAACCAATTTTAAATTGCCTACAGCCCAATTTTTGTTATGTTAGGCCTTCGAAGCCTGTCTGCGGCCCGTTCTTTCCACTACTACTACACTGACCAGGCCACTGCTGCCCGTGTTCCCCTGGAACCAATTTTAAATTGCCTACAGCCAGCCCAATTTATTATGTTAGGCCTTCGAAGCCTGTCTGCGGTCCCTCCTTCCACTAGGCCTCCACTGACCTGTCTACTGCTGCCCGTGTTCCCCTGGAACCAATTTTAAATTGCCTACAGCCAGCCCAATTTATTATGTTAGGGCTTCGAAGCCTGTCTGCGGTCCCTCCTTCCACTAGGCCTCCACTGACCTGTCTACTGCTGCCCGTGTTCCCCTGGAACCAATTTTAAATTGCCTACAGCCCAATTTTTGTTATGTTAGGCCTTCGAAGCCTGTCTGCGGCCCGTTCTTTCCACTACTACTACACTGACCAGGCCACTGCTGCCCGTGTTCCCCTGGAACCAATTTTAAATTGCCTACAGCCAGCCCAATTTATTATGTTAGGCCTTCGAAGCCTGTCTGCGGTCCCTCCTTCCACTAGGCCTCCACTGACCTGTCTACTGCTGCCCGTGTTCCCCTGGAACCAATTTTAAATTGCCTACAGCCAGCCCAATTTATTATGTTAGGGCTTCGAAGCCTGTCTGCGGTCCCTCCTTCCACTAGGCCTCCACTGACCTGTCTACTGCTGCCCGTGTTCCCCTGGAACCAATTTTAAATTGCCTACAGCCCAATTTTTGTTATGTTAGGCCTTCGAAGCCTGTCTGCGGCCCGTTCTTTCCACTACTACTACACTGACCTGGCTACTGCCGCCCGTGTTCCCCTGGAACCAATTTAAAATTGCCGACAGCCAGCCCAATTTATTATGTTAGGGCTTCGAAGCCTGTCTGCGGTCCCTCCTTCCACTAGGCCTCCACTGACCTGTCTACTGCTGCCCGTGTTCCCCTGGAACCAATTTTAAATTGCCTACAGCCCAAGTTTTGTTATGTTAGGCCTTCGAAGCCTGTCTGCGGCCCGTTCTTTCCACTACTACTACACTGACCAGGCCACTGCTGCCCGTGTTCCCCTGGAACCAATTTTAAATTGCCTACAGCCAGCCCAATTTATTATGTTAGGGCTTCGAAGCCTGTCTGCGGTCCCTCCTTCCACTAGGCCTCCACTGACCTGTCTACAGCTGTCCGTGTTCCCCTGGAACCAATTGTAAATTGCCTACATCCCAATTTTTGTTATGTTAGGCCTTCGAAGCCTGTCTGCGGCCCGTTCTTTCCACTACTACTACACTGACCAGGCCACTGCTGCCCGTGTTCCCCTGGAACCAATTTAAAATTGCCGACAGCAAGCCCAATTTATTATGTTAGGGCTTCGAAGCCTGTCTGCGGTCCCTCCTTCCACTAGGCCTCCACTGACCTGTCTACTGCTGCCCGTGTTCCCCTGGAACCAATTTTAAATTGCCTACAGCCCAATTTTTGTTATGTTAGGCCTTCGAAGCCTGTCTGCGGCCCGTTCTTTCCACTACTACTACACTGACCAGGCCACTGCTGCCCGTGTTCCCCTGGAACCAATTTTAAATTGCCTACAGCCAGCCCAATTTATTATGTTAGGGCTTCGAAGCCTGTCTGCGGTCACTCCTTCCACTAGGCCTCCACTGACCTGTCTACTGCTGTCCGTGTTCCCCTGGAACCAATTGTAAATTGCCTACATCCCAATTTTTGTTATGTTAGGCCTTCGAAGCCTGTCTGCGGCCCGTTCTTTCCACTACTACTACACTGACCAGGCCACTGCTGCCCGTGTTCCCCTGGAACCAATTTAAAATTGCCGACAGCAAGCCCAATTTATTATGTTAGGGCTTCGAAGCCTGTCTGCGGTCCCTCCTTCCACTAGGCCTCCACTGACCTGTCTACTGCTGCCCGTGTTCCCCTGGAACCAATTTTAAATTGCCTACAGCCCAATTTTTGTTATGTTAGGCCTTCGAAGCCTGTCTGCGGCCCGTTCTTTCCACTACTACTACACTGACCTGGCTACTGCCGCCCGTGTTCCCCTGGAACCAATTTAAAATTGTCGACAGCAAGCCCAATTTATTATGTTAGGCCTTCGAAGCCTGTCTGCGGTCCCTCCTTCCACTAGGCCTCCACTGACCTGTCTACTGCTGTCCGTGTTCCCCTGGAACCAATTGTAAATTGCCTACATCCCAATTTTTGTTATGTTAGGCCTTCGAAGCCTGTCTGCGGCCCGTTCTTTCCACTACTACTAAACAGACCAGGCCACTGCTGCCCGTGTTCCCCTGGAACCAATTTTAAATTGCCTACAGCCAGCCCAATTTATTATGTTAGGCCTTCGAAGCCTGTCTGCGGTCCCTCCTTCCACTAGGCCTCCACTGACCTGTCTACTGCTGCCCGTGTACCCCTTGAACCAACATCAGAAAATATAAAAATAAGTATTTTGCTTATAAAAAAGAAAATACTGGAGAGATATCAAATGCAGACATATTAACATTAAAAACAAACACATACAACAAAAATCTGGTACAGTACTAAAAATGGCCACCAGCTACAATAACTTTCTCCTGCAAGTAGTTAACTGAAAGTTTTTTTCAATTTAAAACACAGATATGGCATCCACCGAGTGTTGTCCTGTCGCGTCTTCTTTATATTATTGCCAAGAAGATGCAAAACAATGAAAATAATAAAATCATTATTTACCAAAAAAATAGAGTAAGTCAAAACCACATTGCAAATAAACATTCATTACAAATAAAGAAGCAGGGCGCGTCCGAGGGTGAGTATATACCTAATAAGAATATAATCACCCTCGGACGCGCCCTGCTTCTTTCCGACAGCCTTCCTTCCTAAGAATCAGCCCTTCCGTGGTGTAGAGAGAGGGTGTGTTACACTCCAAGGTGTTCCCCAGGTTGCCTTTCCTGAGCTTCGATCTTCATGCTCTCGTTTAGTAGTTGTCGGAAAGTAGGCTGCATTAGGCCTACAAATTGGGTATGGGGTGGAGAGAGATGGTGTGTTACACTCCAAGGTGTTCCCCAGGTTTCCTTGCCATTGCTTCGGTCTTCCGACTCTTGTTTAGTAGTTGTAGAAAACTACACTGCATTAGGCCTACAAAATGGGTATCGGGTGGAGAGAGATGGTGTGTTACACTCTAAGGTGTTCCCCAGGTTTCCTTGCCATTGCTTCGGTCTTCAGACTCTCGTTTAGTAGTTGTAGAAAACTACACTGCATTAGGCCTACAAAATGGGTATCGGGTGGAGAGAGATGGTGTGTTACACTCCAAGGTGTTCCCCAGGTTTCCTTGCCATTGCTTCGGTCTTCCGACTCTCGTTTAGTAGTTGTAGAAAACTACACTGCATTAGGCCTACAAAATGGGTATGGAGTGGAGAGAGATGGTGTGTTACACTCCAAGATGTTCCCCAGGTTTCCTTGCCATTGCTTCGGTCTTCCGACTCTCATTTAGTAGTTGTAGAAAACTACACTGCATTAGGCCTACAAAATGGGTATCGGGTGGAGAGAGATGGTGTGTTACACTCCAAGGTGTTCCCCAGGTTTCCTTGCCATTGCTTCGGTCTTCCGACTCTCGTTCAGTAGTTGTAGAAAACTACACTGCATTAGGCCTACAAAATGGGTATCGGGTGGAGAGAGATGGTGTGTTACACTCCAAGGTGTTCTCCAGGTTGCCTTTCCAGAGCTTCGATCTTAATGCTCTCGTTTAGTAGTTGTTGGAAACTACACTGCATTAGGCCTCCAAATTGGCTATGGGGTGGAGAGAGATGGTGTGTTACACTCCAAGGTGTTCTCCAGGTTTCCTCGCCATTGCTTCGATCTTCCGACTCTCGTTTAGTAGTTGTAGAAAACTACACTGCATTAGGCCTACAAAATGGGTATCGGGTGGAGAGAGATGGTGTGTTACACTCCAAGGTGTTCCCCAGGTTTCCTTGCCATTGCTTCGGTCTTCCGACTCTCGTTTAGTAGTTGTAGAAAACTACACTGCATTAGGCCTACAAAATGGGTATGGGGTGGAGAGAGATGGTGTGTTCCACTCCAAGGTGTTCTCCAGGTTGCCTTTCCTGAGCTTCTATCTTCAGGCTCTCGTTAAATTGTGGTTAAATGGAACAACTGCATTTGGCGTACTAGTTGGTTTGGGGCCTACTAACAGTGTCTGCCGCTCCTTGCTGTTCTCCTGGTTTCCTGTCCTGAAATTCCGTTTTCAGGCGCTCGTTAAGTAGTTGTTAATGTTAGACTGCATTTGGCCTACTAGTTGGGTTGGGGCCTACTATCGGTGTCTGCCACTCCTTGCTGTTCTCCTCCACTGAACAAAGCTGTGCCGCCTGTTTACTACGGTTGCCAATTTTGAACTGCATTTCGACTACTTACTGATTTGGGCCTACTCTCTGTGTCAGCCTCTCATTCCAGTTGTCCTCCACTGCAATGCCCCCTGGTTATTCCTGTGTTACCAATTTTGAACTGCATTTAGCCAACTTTATTCTTTGGGCCTATATCTGTGTTTCCTCCTCATCCTGCCCATTGCCCAGCCAGTGATAGATGAGTCTGCTGGTACATTGACCCATAACGCAACATTCCCCGTGCACGCTACACAACAACATTGTGACCCTGCTGAAAGTCAGGTTGCTCTTCCCGCATACCATACCACCTTACACGGGGACAAAGAGGAAGGTGCAGATGAAAGTGCAGGTTCCTTCATCAGGTGGGGGGAGGAATACTAGTTGGCGACGTCACTGGCACAGGGCCTCTCATAGTACGCAAAAGTGTTGCTGCCGGTGGGAGGCGCCCCCGCCGTGCAAACACACCGCTGTACTTTGAGGGGCCCTGTGCCAGTGCCAATGCCAACGAGTGGGCCCCCCCTGCTTGCTCAGGTTCACAGCACTTGCAAAGTTGAAATACTTACCTCTCCCTGCTCCACTGCCGTGACGTGGTCCAGATTTCCTGGGCCCACTAATTACTTGAACCAGCCCTACCCACCACAACTTTAGCCAAATGACCCCCAATTTCAAATGCCTTCCAATTATTATAAGGTAAATTACGCTTGACAAGCTTCATTAAGAAGAATGGATGGTTTTGACATTAAAATGGGCACACTAGGTGTTTTCCTGGCCCCCACTCACTGCCGACTATGCTGCCCCATTGACTTGCATTGGGTTTCGTGTTTCGGTCGATCCCGACTTTACGTCATAATCGGCCGATTTCACTCGACCCGACTTTTGAGATAGTCGGGTTTCGCGAAACCCGGCTCGACTCTAAAAAGGTCAAGGTCGCTCAACTCTACTGTCAACCAAGATGAAGAGGGCAGGGAGTAAGGCACGTGGGCGTGGGCGCGGAGCAGGGAGAGGACGTGGTGATTCTGTGCTTGCTGCGGGCACCGGTGACTCATCATCACCCAGTTTCAGCAGGGAACAGTCCTTCATGTGCAGCTTTGTAGGAGAGCTCCGTACACCGCTGCTGCGTGAAGATCAAATTGAAGCCGTTGTCGGATGGATGGCAGCTAACAGATCGACTTCAATTAGTGCCACATCCTCTCAGGCACAGAGCACTGGAGAGCAGCCATCTGTCTCTTCACCACCTGCCAAATTGCCCAGGCAGTCAGAGAGCCCAGGACAGGAGCCGTCTCTACTTCTGTTCTCTGAATCTCTTGGCTTGGAAACAGGGGGCCAGCCAAGCAGCATTGGAGAAATAGAAGAAGAGGCAGTGTGCAGGGATGCCCAACAGTTTTGTCTCTCTGACTCTGAAGAGGCGGGTGGGCCAGTGCCTCCGGTCACCACACCGCAGTGCGCATCTGATAATGAGACTCAGGTGCCACTTTCTGGTGTGTACTGTGCTGCCGAGACTACCCAGGAGGAGCAGTTGGTGGCAGAGGGTAGTGTAGATGATGAGGTCCTTGACCCATCGTGGCGTGAGGAACAGGAAGGTGGTGGGAGCAGCTCTGAGGAAGAGATTCCCCGAACGGGCCAAAGAGGGAGAGGGAGGGGGAAGACTGCGGAACCTGTAGCCTCCACTTTGGCACCCGTTAGGAGCTTGTCTCTTCCAAAAGCCAAAAAGGGCGCACCCAAGACTTGCAGTGCCTGGTCCTTTTTTGACACAGTTGCAGATGACATTTGCTTTGTCAAAGCTGTGTAATCAGAAAGTCAAAAGAGGGAAAAGTGTCAGCAACCTCAATACCACAAATATGTGGAAACATGTGCGGAACAGGCACGTGGTGGAGTTACAAAAACACACTGAAGACCTAGGCCAACCAACAGCGGCAGCTACCACCTCTTCAGCTCGTGTTGCCCCTTCCTCCAGCTCACACACAGTTGGTTCGGCTTCCTCCCAGGATCACCATGGAAGAACCTCTGGCACTGTTGTCCAGAGACCCACTGTAATTCCACCCACAGCACCACGTTCCCAGTCATCCTCACACTCCCAGCCCAGTCTACAGCCATCGGTAGTACAGGCATGGGAGAAAAAGCGGCCATTCTCGGCAAACCACCCCCGAGCACAGGCTCTGAATGCAGGCATTGCCAAACTTCTGTCACTGGAAATGCTCTCATTCAGGCTGGTGAAGACTGACAGCTTCCGTGACTTGAAGGCATTGGCAGTCCCACAGTACAATGTGCCCAGCCGCTTTTATTTCTGCAGGCAAGCCGTCCCTGCCCTGCACAAGCATGTGGAGGGACACATAAAACACGCGCTACTGAACGCCGTCAGTAGCAAGGTCCACCTCACCACCGATGCGTGGACCAGTCAACATGGACAGGGGCGATACCTTTCCCTCACTGCCCATTGGGTTAATGTTGTTGAGCCGGGAACAGATCGTGCGAGTGGCGCAGGACGTGTCCTGCCCACTCCAAGGATTGCAGGAATCCAGTCTGTATGCATTGACTCCTCCTCATACACAAGTTCCTCAAAATCATCGCTGCAGGAGCCGTCACAGTCCACCTCCACATGGACCCGTGAACGTTTACCTGTTACGACCGACATGAGCACAGCCGTGGCCAAACGTCAACAGGCCGTACTGAAATTAGTTTCTTTGGGGAATCGAAGCCACACAGCGCAGGAGCTCTGGAATGCCATCAAGCAGGAAAGCGATGTGTGGTTTATGCCAGCAAATCTCCAGCCAGGCATGGTAGTGTGTGACAATGGCCGAAATCTGGTGGCAGCTTTGGCCCTTGGCAACCTCACTCACATCCCTTGTCTGGCACATGTGCTCAATTTGGTTGTGCAGAGTTTTCTGAGGGACTTGTTGTGAATTCTGCTCTTGGGCTCCCTCCGGTGGTTGTTGATGGAAATGCAGTTATTCCTGAGCAGCAGTCTTGGACAGGTGTTTCTGCTAATTGCAATTCTGACTGGGGTATTTAGCTGTGCAGGACTCATTAGTCCTTGCCAGTAGTCAATGTTCCTTTGGAAGTGTTGGTCCTCTGCCTGGCCTCTCCTGCTTGCTGCCAATTCAGCTAAGATAAGTGTTTGCTTCATTTTTTAGACACACTGCTGTGTGTTTATTTTCTGTGCTTATCTTGTTTCTATATTGTTCCTGCTAGACTATGCCTGATGTTTTTCTCAGTCTAGTTGGACTCGCTGGAGTCACAGATATACTCTCCACATCTTTAGTTAGATGGTGGAGTTTTTGTATTTTTCTGCTGTGGATATTTTGTAGTGTTTTATGCTGACCGCATAGTATCCTGTACTATCCTTTCCTATCTAGGTAGAAATGGCCTCCTTTGCTTATCCCTGTTTTCTGTCTGCGTGTGTCTTTTCCTCTCCTACTCACAGTCATTATTTGTGGGGGGCTACCTATCCTTTGGGGATCTACTCTGAGGCAAGAGAGTTTTCCTATTTCCATGTTTAGGGATATTTAGTCCTTAGGCTGTGTCGAGGTGTCTAGGTCTGGTTAGACACACCCCACGGCTACTTCTAGTTGCGGTGATAGGATCAGGGTTTGCAGTCAGTAAAGTTACCACTGCTCCAGCGAAGGTCTTTTCATGCTGCTCCAAGGCCACCTTATCATAACAGGGACTATCCGGATCTTGATGCACTGCTGCACAAGGTCTGCCTAGAGTGTGCTCACTTACGGCGTTCCAGCACGGCAAGATCGCGCATTGCAGCCCTGCAGCGCCGATTCTGCCTTCCGGAACATCACATCATATGTGGCCTACCTACCAGGTGGAATTCCACGTTACATATGTTGGAGCGGTTGTGTGAGCAGCAGCAAGCAGTAATGGAGTAGCAGCTGCATCAGGCGCAAAGAAGTCGCACTCCGCGCCATTCAGACTTCACAACCACAGAGTGGGCCACTATGAAGGACGTCTGCCAGGTTTTGCATCCCTTTGATTATTCCACGCGGATGGCGAGTGCAGATGATGCACTAGTCAGCATGACTGTCCCCCTTATCTGCCTGCTTCAACAAACACTGCAAGCGCTAAGGGATGATGTTGTGGAAGAGGTGAAGGATGAGGAGTCAGCATTTCCATGAGCTTCTGGGCAGTCAGCGCCACGTGGTTCCTCAAAAAGGCGTAGGCAGGGGACACTTTGTGAGGAGGATGAGGAGGAGTCAGTGGAGGAGGAAGACCTCCGTCCAGAGGAGGGAGTTACACAATTGTCCAGTAGTCAGTGTGTACAGTGAGGGTGGGGTGATGAAGAGCGGGCAGAGATCACGCCTCAAGCAGGGGACAGCGTTTCTTGGCCAGTTGGCAGTCTGCAGCACATGGTTGATTTCATGCTGCAGTGCCTGAGAAACGACCGCCGCATCGACCACATTCTCAACATGGCTGATTATTGGGTGTACACCCTCCTCGATCCTCGCTACCGGGACAACATACAAAACCTCATCACACCGTTGACCCGGGAGCGTAAAATGCAGGAGTACCAAGACACACTGGTGAATTCCATCATCTTCTCCAGTCCAACTGAGAGCAGTGCTACTAGTGCTTTACAAAGCAGCTCAGTGCGTCGAGGCAGTGGAGGAGGCTCTGCAAAAAGAGGGAGAAGAAGCAGTACCTCTGCCCAAGGCAAGACCAGTATGGCCCAACTGTGGCACAGTTTTGTGTGCCCACCCCAAATGTCTACACCATCAGTGTCCAGTCAGCTCCAGTCAGCAACGGTTCCGTCAGATTGTGACAGACTACATGTCTTGCCCTCTTACTGTACTCCCAGACGCATCTTCCCCTTTCAAGTTTTGGGTCTCTAAGCTGGATACATGGCCAGAGCTAAGCCAGTATGCATTGGAGGTGCTGGCTTGCCCTGCGGCTAGTGTCTTATCGGAACGCGTCTTTAGTGCCGCAGGTGGTGTACTAACAGACCGTCACATGCGACTATCCTCCGATAACGTTGACCGGCTTACTTTTCTGAAAATGAACCAGGCCTGGATCTTGCAGGAATTTGCCACTCCTCTTCCTGATTAAATAATTGAGTGTCATCCAGGTCTCCTGATGTGTTCATCTTTCTACCACCTGAACTGTAATTCCTGGGCTCCAACACCGCCAGTGGAGGCTCAGAAGTGCAGGCTGCACAGTCAAAACATACGACCAAGTGTTATTGGGTTTCAGTAACGTCAGCTGATCCCCAGCTGTGTAGCCGGCAATGTGTCCTGCGACCGCCACGCTGACACAACAACTGAAATGTAAGGGAACCTGTCACCCCCAGGCGTTTGTTACTGAAAGAGCCACCTTGTGCAGCAGTAATGCTGCACAAGGAAAAGGTAGCTCTTTTAGTTTAGCTGCTTGCACACGCAGAACTTAACACTCATAAAATGTGTCCACTGATACCGTTAAACCGTCCCCGAGGTGGGACTTTCCTTTGTAATGTGACGCAGCACAGCCGTCATTCATACCCCCTTGGTGCCGTGTGCCGCCTCCTCAGCGTTGTTTTAAGCTGTCCCGGAGCCTGCGCTGTTCTGTTATCCCTTGGCCATGGACACTTAGCGCTGCCCGTCTTCTGACATAATTTGGTGTCAGGCTGGCTGCGCCTGTGCGGCCGCGCTGCCCGAGATCCCGCCTCACCGTGTCTTCTGATTTAATCACACTGCAGGCCTGGGATCCATGGGCATGCGCAGTGCATATCTTCACCTCAGGCTCTCACTCATCTCCCTCCGCCTTCTTCAGACTGTGCGCCGTCAGCTGATCCCTAATAGCATGCCACGGCCGTGACGCCGCACAGTCTGAAGAAGCCGGAAAGAGGGGAGTGAGAGGTGAGGATATGCACTGCGCATGCCCATGGATCCCAGGCCCACAGTGGGATTACATTAGACGACACTGCGAGGTGGGATCTCGGGCAGCGTGGACGCACAGGCACTGGCAGCCTGACACCTAAATGATGTCAGAAGACGGGCAGCGCTAAGTGTGCATGGCCAAGGAATCACATTACAGCGCAGGCTCCGGGACAGCTTCAAACAACGCTGAGGAGGCGGCGCACGGCACCAAGGGGGTAGGAATGACGGCTGTGCTGCATCCCATTACGAAGGAAATTCCCACCTCCAGGACGGTTTCACGATATCAGGGAATGTGTCAGTGGGGTTCAGCAACGCCAGCTGTTCCCCTGCTGTGTAGCCGGCAACGTGTCCTGCAAACGCCACGCAGACACAACAGACCTAAAGCTGCCGCCAGTGCAGGCTTCGGCCTACTCTGCTCCTCTCCTCCTCCTGCTGACCGTGGGCTCTAACACCGCCAGTTGGTGCCCGGAAGTGCTGGCTGCACAGAGCTAAACACCCGCCAATGTGTCAGTGGGGTTCAGCAACGCCAGCTGTTCCCCTGCTGTGTAGCCGGCATTGTGTCCTGCAAACGCCACGCAGACACCTGAACTGAAATTAAAGGGAACCTGTCCCCCCCCAGGCGTTTGTATGTATAACAGCCACCTTGTACAGCAGTAATGCTGCATTTGTACAAGGTGGCTCATTAACTTATTCTCCTTGCACATGTCGAACTCAACACGTAAAAAATGTGTCCCCTGAGACCATTAAACCGTCACTGAGGTGTGACTTTCCTTTTTAATGACACGCAGCAACCCCCTTGGTAGCGCTGTCCGTCTTCTGACATCATTGGTTGGCTGGCTGCGCCTGTGCGTCCGCCCTGCCCGACACAACGCCCCTCGGTCTCTTATTTATTTTGACTGCGAGGGTGTGATTGATGGGCATGAGCAGTGCATATCTTCGCCTGTCTTCACTCATCTCCTTCTGCCTTCTTCAGACTGTGCGGCTTCATGGCCGTGGCATGCGATAAGGAATCAGCGGACGCCGCCCAGTCTGAAGCAGGTGTAAGGACATGAGTGAGAGGCGAACATATTTACTGCGCAAGGCCATGAATCCCAGCTCCGCAGTGTGAATTAATGAAAAGACACTGTGGGGCTGGGATTCATGGGCATCGCTAACCGCACCGGCCGACATGAAATGAGGTCAGAAGATGGGCAGCGCTAACAGCGCATGTCCAAGGGATAACACAACAGCGCAGACTCCTGTACAGCAAATAACGACGCTCAGGAGGCTGCGCCCAGCACCAAGGTGTGATTTTTGACAGCTGTGCTGCGTCTTATTAGGAAGGCAAGTAACGCCTCCAAGACAGTTTGACTGTATAAGGGGCTAAATTGTATACGTGTTTCATTCAGCGTGTGCAAGGAGCAAAATTTAAAGAGCAACCTTTTACTTGTGCAGCATTACAGCTGCACAAGGTGTGGATCTTCTAGTTTGTAACACCTGAGGGGGGGTAAATGGTTACCTTTGAAATTGGTTCACTTAGGCTTCGGCCTACACTCTGCTCATCCTGCAGACCCTGGGCTCTAACACCGCCAGTTGGTGCCCGGAAGTGCTGGCTGCACAGAGAAAAACACCTGCCAATGTGTCAGTGGGGTTCAGCAACGCCAACTGTTCCCCTGCTGTGTAGCCGGCAACGTGTCCTGCAAACGCCACGCAGACACAAAGCTGCCTCCAGGGCTTCGGCCTACACTCTGCTCCCCCTACTGACCCTTTGCTCCAACACCACTAGTTGGGGCTCTAGGAAGACAATCTTGAATAGGTCCACATCCTGGTTCCAGCACCGTCAGCTGGTTCCGGGCAGAGCCTTTGGCTTAGGTGCCTCCTTCGGGGTATCCGAGTTCCGCCAATGTCAGGAGGTCCTTGGTAGTGCTTTGTAGCATGGGTACCTCCTGCTTAGTAACTGAGTTCCAGCACCGTCAGCTGGTCCTCGGTCATGCCATTGGCTCTTGCATACTTGGGCAATGCATCCGGGTTCCAGTACCGTCAGCTGGTTCTCGGCAGTGTCTTTGTCACGGGTCCTCCCTCCTGCCCAGCCTGGTTCCAGCACTGTCAGCTGGTTCCGGGTAGTGTCAAGGTCACTTACACGCCTATACGTTGTCCCGTCGGGTTGCGGTCGGGTTAGCCAACTCCATGGTGCCTCCAGTTTAGGAGCTTCCGATGTGGGCTGCGGGAAGTGGCAATCAAGGCTGGTTCTGTAGTGCCAGTAGGCCAAGCTCCCCCTGTAGGACTGTTGGTGTTCAGTAACTGCAGCAGCCTCGTGGCCTAGCTGTTCTCTCTTCTCATGTGGACCTTCTGCTCCACATCCTGGTTCCAGCACTGTCAGCTGGTTCCAGACAGAGCCTTTGGCTTAGGTGCCTCCTTCTGGGTATCCAAGTTCTGCCAACGTCAGGTGGTCATTGGTAGTGCTTTTTAGCACGGGTACCTCCTGCCCAGTAACCGGGTTCCAGCACCGTCAGCTGGTCCTCGGTCGTGCCATTGGCTCTTGCACACTTGGGCAACACATCCGGGTTCCAGTACCGTCAGCTGGTTCTCGGCAGTGTCTTTTGCTCTTGTACCTTCTGCTCCCCATCCTGGTTCCAGTACCGTCAGTTGGTTCCAGGCAGAGCCTTTGGCTTAGGTGCCTCCTTCTGGGTATCCGAGTTCCACCAACGTCAGGTGGTCCTTGGTAGTGCTTTCTGACACGGGTACCTCCTGCTTAGTAACCGGGTTCCAGTAACGTCAGCTGGTCCTCGGTAGTTCCATTGGCTCTTGGACCTTCGGGTAGCCATCCGAGTTCCAGTTCCATCAGCTGGTTCTCGGCATTTTTTCAGCCTTCTTGTACCTTCTGCTACATTTCCAAGTTCAAGACCCTAAAGACGACCCGGAAGACCACCCCTAAGATGACGACGACACCAGAGACGACAACAACTGAGATGACGACAACCCTGGAGACGATGACCCTGAAGACCACCCCGATGACGACGACGACGACTCCGGAGACGACGACCCTGGAGACGACAACATGGAAGACCGAGAAGCAGAAGAACAAGAGGCTGCAGAACAAAGAGCAGAAGAACATTAAGCATAACACTTAATTTCAGAGCAAAAGATATTATCTAAATTATAAGCAGAAGAAGACTAAGCAGTGTATGGGGGTGAGTCCGTTCCTCCTTGTGGTGCCCCTGGATAAAGCCTGATGCTGCAGGCCAAACTGAACGTGGACAAATGTAACTGTTTTGTGACAGGCAGAACGGAAGGTGTAATCTTCAAACTTTTATAGATAACAACTACAGGAATGCCTGTTACAAATAAGAATATGATTAAGAAGTAGAATATGAAGAATAATAATAGTTGAATAAAAAGAATATGAAGAATGTAACAAAAAAAAATAATAGGTAGAAGATGAAGAAGAAGATGAATAAGGTGAAGAAGAAGTTGATGTCAAAGATACTGATGATGATGAAGAAGAAAGTGTGGGAGAAGTAAAAAAAAAGGTGAAGGGCGTGGAAGTAGTGAAACATCAATATCTGACAAAATAAAAAAAATCTTAACATAGTCAATATCTTTGTAACTCCGAACGTCTTAAAAAAAATAAAATTCCTGCTATTCTATTTGATTGGGCTAAACCTCTATGCCTTTAATGTCTCCGCCACCTCCCCAATACATCCTACATTATTCTTAGTTGTTTTCCTTCATGTAGAATGAACCTACAAGGAAAGAAAGGGTTTATTTTAATTCCGATATTTTCATCCCATTGACTTGCATTGTTATCGGGTATCGGTATCGGCGATATCCGATATTTTTTGAATATCGGCCGATCCAATCCGATACCGATACTTTCCGATATCGGAAGGTATCGCTCAACACTACACCTAAATAAAAAAGAGCATAGATATGTTTGGTGTCTGTGAGCTCATAATCACCTGGAAAATCATAATGGCAAGTCAATTTTAGCATTTAGTGAATATGGTAAAAAAAACAAAAAGAAAAACAACTGTGAAATTGCACTTTTTTTTGCAATTTGACCGCACTTGGATTTTTTTTTTCCAGTTTTACCAGTACACAATATATTAAAACCAATGGTGTCGTTCAAAAGTACAACTTGTTCCCCCAAAAAACAAGCCCTCACATGGCCACTTTGACAGCAAAATAAAAAAGTTATGGTTCTGGGTAGAAAGGGAGCAAAAAACAAAAACGCAAAAATTGAAAATGGCCCTGGAGTTAAGGGGTTAAAAATGTATGAAATGGTTATAATTTTACTTCAGTAACCACAGAAATATCTACAGTTAGGGACAGAAATATTTGGACAGTGACACAAGTTTTGTTATTTTAGCTGTTTACAAAAACATGTTCAGAAATACAATTATATATATAATATGGGCTGAAAGTGCACACTCCCAGCTGCAATATCATAGTTTCCACATCCAAATCGGAGAAAGGGTTTAGGAATCATAGCTCTGTAATGCATAGCGTCCTCTTTTTCAAGGGACCAAAAGTAATTGGACAATGGACTCTAAGGGCTGCAATTAACTCTGAAGGCGTCTCCCTCATTAACCTGTAATCAATGAAGTAGTTAAAAGGTCAGGGGTGGATTCCAGGTGTGTGGTTTTGCATTTGGAAGCTGTTGCTGTGAGCAGACAACATGCGGTCAAAGGAACTCTCAATTGAGGTGAAGCAGAACATCCTGAGGCTGAAAAAAAAGAAATAATCCATCAGAGAGATAGCAGACATGCTTGGAGTAGCAAAATCAACAGTTGAGTACATTCTGAGAAAAAAGGAATTGACTGGTGAGCTTGGGAACTCAAAAAGGCCTGGGCGTCCACGGATGACAACAGTGGTGGATGATCGCCGCATACTTAATTTGGTGAAGAAGAACCCGTTCACAACATCAACTGAAGTCCAGAACACTCTCAGTGAAGTAGGTGTATCTGTCTCTAAGTCAACAGTAAAGAGAAGACTCCATGACAGTAAATACAAAGGGTTCACATCTAGATGCAAACCATTCATCAATACCAAAAATAGACAGGCCAGAGTTAAATTTGCAGAAAAACACCTCAAGAAGCCAGCTCAGTTCTGGAAAAGTATTCTATGGACAGATGAGACAAAGATCAACCTGTACCAGAATGATGGGAAGAAAAAAGTTTGGAGAAGAAAGGGAACGGCACATGATCCAAGGCACACCACATCCTCTGTAAAACATGGTGGAGGCAACGTGATGGCATGGGCATGCATGGCTTTCAATGGCAGTGGGTCACTTGTGTTTATTGATGACATAAGAGCAGACAAGAGTAGCCGGATGAATTCTGAAGTGTACCGGGATATACTTTCAGCCCAGATTCAGCCAAATGCTGCAAAGTTGATTGGACGGCGCTTCATAGTACAGATGGACAATGACCCCAAGCATACATCCAAAGCTACCCAGGATTTCATGAGTGCCAAAAAGTGGAACATTCTGCAATGGCCAAGTCAATCTCCAGATCTAAACCCAATTGAGCATGCATTTCACTTGCTCAAATCCAGACTTAAGACGGAAAGACCCACAAACAAGCAAGACCTGAAGGCTGCGGCTGTAAAGGCCTGGCAAAGCATTAAGAAGGAGGAAACCCAGCGTTTGGTGATGTCCATGGGTTCCAGACTTAAGGCAGTGATTGCCTCCAAAGGATTTGCAACAAAATATTGAAAATAAAAATATTTTGTTTGGGTTATGTTTATTTGTCCAATTACTTTTGACCTCCTAAAATGTGGAGTGTTTGTAAAGAAATGTGTACAATTCCTACATTTTCTATCAGATATTTTTGTTCAACCCTTCAAATTAAACGTTACAATCTGCACTTGAATTCTGTTGTAGAGGTTTCATTTCAAATCCAATGTGGTGGCATGCAGAGCCCAACTCGCGAAAATTGTGTCACTGTCCAAATATTTCTGGCCCTAACTGTATAAAACATCAAACATTGAAGAAGCAAAAAAATATACAACAAAAGTATGTCTGATTTAGTGCTGATTTGTCATGCAGATTTTCCTGTGGATTTCTCAGGATTTGCAGCTGCAAATTTTGTACATGTGCAAGTATACTTATGAGGCTAAAAGAGCCCTGGGTAGACATTCTGAAAGGAAACTAAAATAACCCAAGTGGGTACCGTAACAAATATGTAGACAAAAGAGCATTTTTTTTATTATCCCAATTTAAAACATGTTTTGCATGATATAACAGAGTAAATGAATAATTAATCATATTAATTATATTTAATATCTTAGAAGTAAGAACAATTCCAATATAGAAGACTGTTCTGCATAAAGTGATTATTCAGTCCTTTAAATGTTTCACTGGAGATGGTATTTTTGGATTCATTGTATGATTGGAGATGGGATAGTTTAGAAAGGATTTATATCTGAAATAATACATTATGCCAGATACTTTTCTAGGTAACTGTTTTTGTTCAGTACTTTTATGAAGTTTAATTAGGTTATGCTGATTTCAATTCCGATCAACTAGTGTAATTTCCATTTAAGTATATGTTACTAGAAATGATGTACAACTAAATAGGATATAGGGGCTGGACCACGTCTATAGGTTGGAGCATTTTATACTGATAATGTTTGCAGTTTAGATGTGTGCTCTTGGATCTAGGATCAGATTCAGCACCAAGAGACCTCATGGAAATATCTTTTATGCAGATCTATAAAATTGTGCCAATAGTATTCTACGGGCCCATATTGTACATCTGTGTGCCTCGACATTTTTTTTCTCGTTGATTTTTTTCAAACTATACTATATTACTAATTCACTTTATTAAAGAGGACCTGCACGCGCTACTGACATGTTTATGGTAGCAAATAATTGTACTCTCAATTAACCCCCGCTACTGCTAGTTCTACATTTTATTACTTTTGCTTTTAATCTCTGCCTTCCAAAGTCCATAACTTTTAATTTTTATCAAAATAGTTGTATGCTGACCAGAGGCGAAACTAGGCATTTGGTTCGGGGATGTGGGGGGCAGTGAAACTTCTGAGTGGGCCCCTAACCAGGTAACCCTGATTACAACTATGGTTGTGCACCCTTATAATGGAGGAGAACCTCAGCAGCTGACAACGCTTTTACTGAAAATAATCTCTACACTATGATACAAATGCATGAAAAAAAGTACAATACTCACCTCTCCTCCTCGTTCCCTCGCTGCTCCAGTTTCTGCAGCAAGCACTCTGAACCTCTGCACATCTCAGAGAAATGTATTGACGTTATTGCGCCAGCTGTGATAAGTGTTATGAAAGGCACTTCAGTAACACAATGTACAAAGCGATCAGAGCACATACAGTGATCTGACGATAACCCAAAATAATAGAACGAGCTCTGAGACGTGGAAACTCTGTAGACCGCAATTCCTGATCCTCTCCAAACACAACTAGAGGCAGCTGTGGATTGCGCCTAACGCTCCCTATGCAACTCGGCACAGCCTGAGAAACTAACTAGCCTGAAGATAGAAAAATAAGCCTACCTTGCCTCAGAGAAATACCCCAAAGGAAAAGGCAGCCCCCCACATATAATGACTGTGAGTAAGATGAAAAGACAAACGTAGGGATGAAATAGATTCAGCAAAGTGAGGCCCGATATTCTAGACAGAACGAGGATAGGAAAGATAACTTTGCGGTCTACACAAAACCCTAAAGAAAACCACGCAAAGGGGCAAAAAGACCCTCCGTACCGAACTAACGGCACGGAGGTACACCCTTTGCGTCCCAGAGCTTCCAGCAAAACAAATAGACAAGCTGGACAGAAAAAATAGCAACAAATAGCAAAGAAGCACTTAGCTATGCAGAGCAGCAGGCCACAGGAATGATCCAGAGAAACACAAGTCCAACACTGGAACATTGACAGGAAGCATGGATCAAAGCATCAGGTGGAGTTAAGTAGAGAAGCAGCTAACGACCTCACCAGATCACCTGAGGGAGGAAACTCAGAAGCTGCAGTACCACTTTCCTCCACAAACGGAAGATCCCAGAGAGAATCAGCCGAAGTACCACTTGTGACCACAGGAGTGAACTCTGCCACAGAATTCACAGCAGATAAGATGTCAGACGCAGAGGGAGAATGATGGGAGAGAGTGCCTTAGCTGATGCTCACTCTTCCATCATTGCTTTCAATTGTGTCGGCATCCAGGATGAAGATATAGTTGAACTTGAGATGAAGGACACTGGCATTGCATTGACTCACCCGGCTCAGGGGTCTATAACGGCCAAGTGACAGTATAGGGAGGTTGTGTCTACCTGTTCAGTCAGAGAGTTTAACTGTATCGGCGCACAGTCTTTATAGTAAAGAGGAGATCGAATACCTAACTCTCATACGCTAGCCAGTAGTTAGCAGCAAAGTACAAAGAACATTAAACAGAGTCTGTAACTCCCCCAAAATGCATTCTAAATAGACTATACAGTGTTGTAGGGGACTTGGCCCCTATAACAACCATATCATCACAGTAACTGTTACTGGTACAGTCCCTGAAAAAGATAACTTTTATTCATAAGCAAATGAGGAGGTTTTGGTGCATCCTTGGCATGGCCAAGAGTTTGGTGCATGGTAATGCCACCTCATTTGCATATTGGGGGACTTCCTCTGCTACCGATTGGCAAGGCTTGCTTCCCAGAAATGAATACTGTGTAAATACTACCGGCATATGAGCGGCCACTTGTGCGCTCACTGACTGTGAGTGTTCTCCTCTCTTTTCCTTTCCTCTGAGGCATTGTACTTCCAGGTGTGTTACTGGCATTATAAACGGGCACTGTCAATTGGAAGTGAAAGAGGCCCCTAATATGCAAATGAGGAGGCGTGATGGTGCTCCAAAGTCTTGGCCACAACAAGGGTGCACCAAAGCCTCCTCATATATATATACATATATATATATATATATATAGTTATTTTCTCAGGCCTAGTCCCAGTCAGGTAGTGGTTGTTACAGAGGCCCCTATAACTCAGTATAGCCTATTTAAAATGCATTATACATCTTCTGACACATCTAGTGCAATAAACAAAAAGTGATCAGCTCACCTATCATCGGGTGCACAAAATCCCACAATCCAAAGGGAAATAGCACATGTAGAAAAACAAGAAATGGATCCAGCACCTCTGTTAAAATCCCAGGCTATATTTCATGCTTTAAAGCATAGTTTCAGGGTAAAGTTCACACTTGACTTGGATTATATATCATATCGAGGAGACAGTCCCACGAGAAATTCAAAAACAAGGTTGATACATTTCGAAGCAATGCTTCTTAATCATAACCTGAAAAATCCTTTTTCTCTTGTACTAATACCAAAAGATGTTACTGATGCGTGCCACATCATTGATATCACCAGTTCAAATGCCTATGGACATACTCTTTGGAGAATGAATACCCAACATAGAAATGGTCAGCAGTGATATGCACTTCCAATATCAATATACCACAACAAGAAAGGGAAGCATGAAGGCAAGAAAATGCGTTTAAAAATAATGGAAACTTTATTTATACAATAATACAAATATTAAAATTGCTATAATAAGCAGGGAGAAGTATCAAACAAGTGAGCACAGCACCAGGAGTGCAAACTAAACCCTGTAACCAGGGATACAATTTGGTAAGACGTAAGGTAATAGTCTACGACAACAGTATGACACAAGATTGAATAGATATTAACTGGTATCTAGGCAGAGGAAAGATCTATGGATGATCGTAGATATTGGTGCTAGCAATTCAAAATGATTATGTAGCATAGTGGAGACATTGCATAGATTAAGATAGATATTGTAGACACCATATAAATGGAAAGATCAACATGTACTCATCACTCATAAATAGCATCAGCAGGTCCCATAGGAAAAGCAGAGCACAAGAGTATGTCATAACATATTACCTGGTGCTGGGCAAGGACAAACCCCAACGTGCGTTTTGCGTCGGTTTCTTTGGGGGGCATGTAGGGATGCAAAGGGAGGCTCTTTAAATAGAGGTAATCTGGTAATGAGATGCAGAATGAATTTGACTCCTGTTGTGGAGTGTCTAGCTGGTTTGGATTTCTCAGTTCTGAAAAAGTTTGGTCTAGAATAGAAGATTTGGACATTTACAAGTGTTAAATGAGGGTTCTTCCCACTGGATTACAATTCCACAAAGTAAATTAGCAATGCCAATATCTCCATAGCTTGTAGTGTGAAAAAAATGCTTTTGGTTAGTCTATGGGCGAGATCTTACATATTTAGCCATAATTATTTAGGTGCCATTTTTTATTTTGGCTGTAATTTTACCTTTGAGAAATCACAGTCTTTTATAATCTGATTATATCCACCAACATATTACATCTTTATGTGACACAATATATGACTTTCTGCCGTGGGCAACAAGGCTATAGACCAGACAGAAAAATATTCATTAGTACATTGTTTCTGCTGAATGAACTGCACTGGACTAGACTGGTACAGAGATTATTTCCAGCTGTGGTTGATGGTATTTGATATTGATTGCAGAAATGCTTGAAGATATGAGGCTATTGATTTCTGTACAAGGCAAATTACGCTACTGGAATTTCCTTGCCTGTGCTTCAAACTAGCAAAGAGCAATTTCATGGAGAATGCACCACGAGAGACACAAAGTGAGTGTAGCTTGCATTATATTTGTAGTGTCAAAATAAATACATTATGTATATTCACTGGGAAAAGAACCGCAAGTTCTGTGAGAGGTGCCAAAATGGTATTCAGAATATCAAAGTGGACTCAAAAGATTTTGTGAGTCATATATTAATGAGTGCTAGATAAATTTGTGTATTCATGCAAAACACTGCATTTGGCCCCCTGCTGAGTTCAAAGTCAAACACTAAGATATGCTGCTTTTCTAAGCTTTTGTGGAGCTAAATCCAATCATTTATCATGTATTCCACCAGGCAGAAAACTCCAATTTCACTCTTAAGGATTGATGCACTGTCATCTGTTCTGCAGACTCTTTCACCCCGGTGTAAGCTCTAATGTAAGAGCTCCTAATGTAAGCTCCTAAATGTTCTGCATATTACCATAAATTTGTATTATATTTAAATATTGTTATGTCTCCAATGATGGAAACGTATTATTACTGCAATGCTGATACTGAACTAGGCTTAGATAACTCTAGGACCCTATGAAGATCTAAGTCAAGTTCAGCAGAACTGCCGTAGGTCTGGACAAGATGGCCATAACACATACCCTTTATACTAAGGAAAGGTCCAGGAGGGCACCAGCAGAGATTTTAGAAATCTCAGAAAATCTACACATTATTAAATTGATTCCACTTAAAAAAAAAATCAGAATAGTTTACTTGAAAAAAGATAGCCTAAACAGGGGTTGTTCGCTTTCAGGAACGTGGACTCCAAACATAGTCATTGCTATTTTAGACAAACTCAGCAGGTAATTCACCCTTCTTGGGTCTAACATGGACTCTCTGCCACTGCTTCAGTCTCACCACCTCCTGTCACCTCCAGCTCCAAAATATTTCCAGAATCTGTCCTTCCCTCAACCCCCACTCTACCAAAATGCTTGTGCATGCCCTAATCATCTCCCGCCTCGACTACTGCAACATTCTCCTCTGTGGTCTACCTTCTAACACTCTCGCACCCCTCCAGTCCGTCCTTAACTCTGCTGCCAGACAAATTAATCTCTCTCCTCGCTACACTCTTGCTTCCCCTCTTTGCAAATCCCTTCACTGGCTCCCATTCCCTCAGCATATCCAGTTTATACTACTAACATTGACCTACAAAGCCATCCATAACCTTTCTCCTCCATATATTTCTGAACTAATCCCTCAATATCTTCCCTCACGCAATCTCCGGTCCTCCCAAGACCTCCTCCTCTCTTCCACGCTTATTTGCTCCTCACCCAATCACCTGCAAGACTTCTACCGAATATCCCCCATCCTCTGGAATTCTGTGCCTTAACATGTCCAATTATCCACCACATTTGGATCCTTCAAATGGAACCTGAGAACCCATCTCTTCAAAAAAGCTTACAAGCTGCATTAACCACAAGGACATCTCAACACCATCGGAGCTACTGCAACCCCCGACCTACTGTCTCCTTCCCCACAATCCTGTAGAATGTAAGCCCGCAGGAGCAGGGTCATCACCCCTCTGTACCATTCTGTAATTGTTAGTTTGTTTACTGTAAGTGATATTTGTATTTTGATGTAACCGAGTCTAATGTACAGCACCATGGAATTAATGGCTATGTAAAGAAATAATAAATAAATCAATAGTGTTTTGGCTGCAGCAATGACAAAAGCTCGCATCACTGTTTCAGTTAACCCCATAACCCCGGGGGCCATTTTCAGTTTTTGGGTTTTCATTTTTTGCTCCCCTTCTTCCCAGAGCCATAACTTTTTTATTTTTTTCTGTAAACATGGCCATATGAGGGCTTGTTTTTTGAAGGACAAGTTGTACTTTTGAATGACACCATGCAGTTCCACATTTTTTTTTACCATGTTCACTAAATGCTAAAACTGACCTGGAATTATGCTTTTCCAGGTTATTATGAGTTCACAGACACCAAACATGTCTAGGTTCTTTTTTATTTAAATGGTGAAAAAAATCCAAAATTTGTAAAAAAAAAAAAGGTGTCATTTTCTGAGACATGTAGTGTCTCCATTTTTCGAGATCTGGGGCTGGGCAAGGGCTTATTTTTTGTGCACCGAGCTGATGTATTTATTGATACAAATTTGATGTAGATATAATGTTTTGATCTCCCGTTATTGCATTTTATTGCAATGTAGTGGCGACCAAAAAAAAACATAATTCTGGTGCTTTGAATATTTTTATCGTTATCCTTTTTTACGCAAGAGTCAATTTTTTTTATATTGATAGATTGGGTGATTCTGATTGCGGCGCTACCAAATATGTATATATCTGATTTTTTTATTGTTTTATTTTGAATGGGGCGTTATTTGAAATTTTAGATATTTTTTATTTTTTATATTTTTAAAAACTTTTTTTTTTCACTTTTCACATGCTTCAATATTCTCCATGGGAGATTGGAAGCTGCAGTACTTTGATCGCCTCTGCTACACACAAATGTTTGACTTTGACACCGCAGTTATTTCAACGGCTGGGAATTAACATCCATCTCCTCTCTTCACACAGGTACAATCTGCTTCCTGTCAACTGCTGCCTATCATCCTGCAACATTCCCTTTAATGGTACAATCTCTGCTTCCTGTCAACTTCTGCCTATCATCCTGCAACATTCCCTTTAATGGTACAATCTCTGCTTTCTGTCAACTGCTGCCTATGAAGCTGCCATGAGCATGAGGCTGCCATCATTTTATAGACAATCATCTTGGCTTTCTCGTACATAAATCTGACTTGCAAATATTTAGCATATGATTAGCTACGTGGATTCTTGTCATGTCACTGCATTGCTGCTGTTTTGCTCCTGGTGGTGGAGAAATCTTTTTCTCCCTGTATACTACAATATACACCTGTTCTCACATTTCCTAACAGCTCAATGTGTTATTAGGTTGATTCTCAATTGAAAGGTCATTTATTCAAACTGAGGAGCAGCCATTAAGATTTCCCATGAAAAGAGAAAAAGCATCAGCCAGCTCATCAATAGTGGTCTCTCAGCCAAAACAGTTGCCAAACTGCATCACGTGAATGCCAAGAGAGTTTGAAAAATACAAGCTGAAGTCCACCCAACCATTCAAAATCCAAGAGGTTGGCAACCAAGCAAAATATCAGAGTCAACAAGTTGGCTCATCCCAAGGTTTATCAGTTCTTGTGAGCGAACATGGCAGTGGAGGTGGTTTGTATGCTTTGTAATAGTGATATCACAAATGTCCGTGCATGCACCAACACATGTTACACAAGTTGGCAATGATGGGCCAAAAAAAAAGGAGAAGCCTCGACTTCAAAAGAGCATCTACTCGAATTTGCAAAAAAGCACATAAGGTTGTTGAAATAATGCTTATTATTGTATATATTGCACCAAATACTACTTACTACTATTTATTAGTGCTTGAGTTTTTGTCTCTAGCAATAGTATTATATTGCCAGTAAAGCACTGTAAAGAAACTCAAAAACAGAGAGTTCCTGCTCACTGTGGGTGTGTATCTGAAACACATTTTTTACGTTCACTTTGCAAGCTAATAGACAAACTAAGCTATAAGGCTAAGTTCACATTAGCGTTCGGGGGCTTTGCGGAGGGCTGTGTACTTCCTCCGCTAAGCCCCGCCTACTTCCGCATACTTCTGCATGTGTCCTGCGTACCTATCTTTAACATTGGGTATGCAGGTCTTTCGGATGTATGCAGATGAGTCGTTTTGATGCACTTGCCAACCGCAAGGGAACGTGAACCCGGCCTAAAAAGTACCAGTTGTAAGCTTTGTTATCTTTTTTCCTGAATAAATACAGTATATATTCACTATTGAACAGCAGAACAGTACACAGACTAATGTGCTGCCAACAAAAGTGGAGAGTAGAAGATTGTAAACGGGTGATTTGGAGTAATAAGATGAAAGCTGATGAACTAGGCTCTGATGGATGCAAATGGGTCTGAGAGATACAAGAGAAAAAGGGGATAATGAATCAAGAAAATCAAGATCAAGAAATTGAAGGACCTGTCAAGTTTGGTGGAGGAAGCCTGATGATATGGGGTTGTTTCACAGCCAAAAGTGTTAACTCCTTGACCAGGATCGATCGTGATCTCATTGCTGAGCTACTGTATATGTGAGTATACTATATGACGAGTTACTTTGTACCCTCGAGTAACACGAAAAGGATAACATAATGTTCCTGCAGGGCAAAGACCGGAAGCATACATTGAGTTTGGTGAAGACATGGTTCAATGACAATGAAGTAGAGATGCTTGATGGGCCCCCCAAATTTCAATGACAATGAAGCAGAGATACTGAATTGTCCCCCCTAGCCCTCAGACCACAACCCAGTGGAACACTTGTGAGAAGAATTAAAGAAAAAACTGTATACATACTCAAGTAACTTGACCAGTATTCATGAACTTTGAGAATATGTGGAAGAGACCAGGAATCAGATTTTGGTTGAGACATGCTTGAATCTGATCAAGAGCATGCCCAGAAGGATTCAGGCAATGTTTAAAGCCAAAGGGAGATTTACAAAAATACACTAACAAAATAGTAAAAAATAACACTTAGATTTTTAGGAGCAAAACAGTGACAGTGTAGTAACATAACAAGAATTTTCATAACTAATCATATGCAAAATATTTGCAAGTCAAATTTATGTATGAGATAGCCAAGATGACTGTCTATAAAATGATAGTAGTCTCAAATTTGAAGCAGTAGTGGATGGTGAGATATGGAGCCTGAAACATTGTCACCCTTTTGCTCAAGAGTGTATATGCACAGAAGGATCGTTAACAATATATGCTATGACAATGTGTTGTCAGGAACAATGATTTTTAATATTTCTTAGACTCATTGCTGCTGATGAATGAGCTAAATCTTTGTATCCTGGCCTCTTTGGATTGGTTGATAACAGAGAATGAGCTTTCCTTTGATGCTTACTAGCCCTTCTAAATGAGTCCTCAATCCCTGCCTGATGACTTTATTAAATGGGTTATCCCACGATCAAAGTACACTTTAATCAACAGATGTTGGAATAAAAATAAGTGTCACAATTAGATATGTTATAATAACAAAATGTTCCTGTGCTGAGATAATCTTATAAATGTGCCCCTGCTGTGTACTGTGTAATGGCCGTGTCTGACAGTGCCCGGACAGGGACATCATACCACATCTCCTGGGCAAGGGAGGAAGCAAAAGAGTATACAGGCAGGACAGTCTGGGATCGCAGCTGATGATTTCTGTGGGGAAAAACATTTCCCTGCCTGTTTAAAAATGTGTTTTACTTCACAAAAAGAATCAGCTGATGCCATGATGTCCTGCCTGTATACTCTTTTGCTTCCTTCACAGCCCAAGTGCTGAGCTATATCCAGCTATGTTTGTGCATGGTCAGACAATATATTACATACAGTATATTACACAGGGGCAAATTTTTAAGATTATCTCAGAACAGGAACATTTTGGTTTTAACACATCCAATTGTGGAACTTATATTTGTTCTAAGATCTATTAATGAAATGTAGTTAATGGGACAACCCCTTTAAGGCTTCCAAACACAAAGGGAAGCATTAAAGAGGACCTGTTACTAAGTCAAAAGTGGACAGTTTTTTGCTCTTTTTGCTGTTATTTCATTTTTACCAACCCAAACCTATCCTGCAAACCCAAAGTTTTGGCCTAAATTGAATACTGTTATTACTGTTATGTGTATCTTACGGTTTAGTGGATGTACCCATACCCTTCGGTAGATGTACTATGAGTACCTATGCATCAAATTTTAGATTTTTTTTGTCCCATGTGTGTATTTATCTCTGTCTAGAGACATATAGGGAAATTAAAGGGCATACGACTTGTGAGTGAGGGCACCACTGGCATGCTGATGTAGGGTGCCAGCCTCCACGGACAGGAAGGGTGAGTGTAGGGGATATTTAGTAACAGTACGTTTTCTTTTTTTGGGTACTTATAACATCCACAAACTTTCTAATTATAGTAAATGGAAATCATTCCTTTTGAAGTGGTTGTTGTATTCTGGTCATGCTATACTGATTTAAGGAATACAGCTTATGACCTAGTGTGTGCACCTTTATCCTCTCTAGTAATTCTGCTGGTCTCCAATTGTTTATTTCCACCTGTCCTGAATCCATGCCTGCCTAGCGACATATGGGAATATTAAGGGACAGACGACAAGTGAGTGGGGGCGCCACTGGCGTCATCCCCTGCAGTCACAAAGGGTAATTCTGGGGCTATGTAGGATAACAGCTATTCCCCATTCCTTGATATTTTGAACATCCACATTTCTGTTTAAGTGGTTATTGCATTTATTGCTATACAGGTGTGGCCACATTATACCACACCTGTATAACATAAATAACCCACTGACAGTGATATCAAGTTTTAGTGAAGGTTTTGTACTTTTAACTTTAAAAACTTTATTCACTTATTCATGTGGAATTTTTAATTTGGAATATTTTAATAAAACTATAGTTTTAAAGGGATTGTTTATGTAAATTTTTTATGTCCATGCCTTTAATACAGTTGTGCTCAAAAGGTTACATACTCCAGCAGTATTTTTTAATTCTTGGCCTTTTTTCAGAGAATATGAATGATAACACCAAACCTCTTTCTCCTCTCATGGTTAGTGGTTGGGTGAAGCCATTTATTGTCAAACTACTGTGTTTTCTCTTTTAAATCATAATGACAACCCAAAACATCCAAATGACCCCGATCAAAAGTTTACATACCCTGGTGATTTTGGCCTGATAACATGCATGGAAGTTGACACAAATGGGTTTGAATGGCTACTAAAGGTAACATCCTCACCTGTGACCTGTTTGCTTGTAATCACTGTGTGTGCATAAAAGCTGAGTGAGTTTCTGGGATCCAGACAGACTCATAGTAACATAGTTAGCAAGGCCGACAAAATACATTTGTCCATCCAGTTCAGCCTATATCCCGTCAGAATAAATCCTCAGATCTACGTCCTTCTAAAGATCCTAATCACTGTTAGATACAATATGTTACACTCCAGGAAGACATCCAGGCCTCCCTTGAACCCCTCAACTGAGTTTGCCATCACCACCTCCTAAGGCAAGGAATTCCAGGTTCTCACTGCCCTAACAGTAAAGAATCCTCTTGTATCATCTGCAAAGAGTTTGTATGTTCTCGCCGTGTTTGCGTGGGATACCTCCGGGTACTCCGGTTTCCTCCCACATTCCAAAGACATACAGATAGGGAATTTAGATTGTGAGCCCCGTCGGGGACAGCGATGATAATGTGTGCAAACTGTAAAGCGCTGCGGAATATGTTAGCGCTATATAAAAAATAAAGATTATATTATGTATGTTGGTGGAAAAACCTTCTCTTCTCCAGGTGCAGAGAATGCTCCCTTCCTTGGTATAAACAGCTCCTCGGAGAGATATTTGTGTTGTTCCCTTATATACTTATACATGGTTATCAGGTCGCTCCTCAGTCCTCTTTTTTCTAAACTAAATAATCCTAATTTTGCTAATCTCTCTGGGTATTGTAGTTCCACCATCCCCTATATTAATTTTGTTGCCCTCTTTTGTACTCGCTCTAGTTCCATTATATCCTTCCTGAGCACTAGTGCCCAAAACTGTACACAGTACTCCATGTGCGGTCTAACCAGGCATTTGTACAGAGGCAGTATAATGTTCTCATCATGTGTATCCAGACGTCTTTTAATGCACCCCGCGATCCTGTTTGCCTTGGCAGCCGCTGCCTGGCACTGGCTGCTCCAGGTAAGCTTATCATTAACTAGGATCCCCAAGTCCTTCTCCATGTCAGATTTACCCAGTGGTTTCCTGTTCAGTGTGTAATGGTGATATTGATTCCTTCTTCCCATGTGTATAACCTTACATTTATCATTGTTCAACCGCATTTGCCACCTTTCGGCCCAAGTTTCCAATTTCTCCAGATCCATCTGTAGCAGAATACTATCTTCTTTTGTATTGACTGCTTTACACAGTTTTGTATCATCTGCAAATATTGATATTTTACTGTGTAAACCTTCTACCAGATCGTTAATAAATATGTTAAAGAGAATAGGTCCCAACACCGACCCCTGCGGTACCCCACTAGTCACAGCGACCCAGTTAGAGAATAACCAATTTATAACCACCCTCTGCTTTCTATCACTAAGCCAGTTACTTACCCATTTACATACATTTTCCCCCAGACCCAGCATTCTCATTTTGTGTACCAACCTCTTGTGTGGCAAGGTATCAAATGCTTTGGAAAAATCAAGATATACCACGTCCAATCACTCATCTTGATCCAGTCTATAGCTTACCTCTTCATAAAAGCTGATTAGATTGGTTTGACAGGAGCGATTCCTCATAAACCCATGCTGATATGGAGTTAAAGAGTTATTCCCACAGAAAACTGTCAAACATTTTACCAACAATAGAGGTTAGACTTCCCCATCCACCTCCCCTATGCCATGGACTATAGCCCCCACAATGGATGTGCCCACATCCACCTTCCCTATGCCATGGACTATAGCGCCTACCCTGGATCTGCCCCCATCCACCTCCCCTATGCCATGAACTATAGCCCCTACAATGGATCTGCCCCACTCACCTCCCCTATGCCATGGACTATAGCCCCTACCCTGGATCTGCCCCATCCACCTTCCCTACAGCTCCTACCCAACATCCCCACAGTCCCTATCCCTATTGCCTTTATACACTTGCTTTGGCAAAACTGATGTGTATTTGGTCCTGCCAATAAAGCTTCTTTGAATCTTGAATCTTGAATCTAGACTTACTGGCCTATAATTTCCAGGTTCACTTTTAGAGCCCTTTTTGAATATTGGTACCACATTTGCTATGTGCCAGTCCTGTGGAAAGGACCCTGCTATGGAGTCCTTAAATATACGAAATAATGGTTTGTCTATTACAATACTTAGTTCTCTTAGTACTCGTGGGTGTATGCCATCCGGATCCGGAGATTTATCTATTTTATTCTTAGATTGGTGACCCTTAATATAGGGTTTTCATTGTCTCTCGGCATTTCACCTAGCATTTCATTTTCCACTGTGAATACCATAGAGAAGAAGTGTTTAACCCCTTTACCCCCAAGGGTGGTTTGCACGTTAATGACCAGGCCAATTTTTACAATTCTGACCACTGTCCCTTTATGAGGTTATAACTCCGAAACGCTTCAACGGATCCTGGTGATTCTGACATTGTTTTCTCGTGACATATTGTACTTCATGATAGTGGTAAAATTTCTTTGATAGTACCTGCGTTTATTTGTGAAAAAAACGGAAATTTGGCGAAAATTTTGAAAATTTCGCAATTTTCAAACTTTGAATTTTTATGCAATTAAATCACAGAGATATGTCACACAAAATACTTAATAAGTAACATTTCCCACATGTCTCCTTTACATCAGCATAATTTTGGAACCAATTTTTTTTGTTGTTAGGGAGTTATAAGGGTTAAAAGTTGACCAGCAATTTCTCATTTTTACAACACCATTTTTTTTTAGGGACCACGTCTCATTTGAAGTCATTTTGAGGGGTCTATATGATAGAAAATGCCCAAGTGTGACACCATTCTAAAAACTGCACCCCTCAAGGTTCTCAAAACCACATTCAAGAAGTTTATTAACCCTTCAGGTGTTTAATAGGAATTTTTGGAATGTTTAAATAAAAATGAACATTTAACTTTTTTACACAAAAAATTTACTTCAGCTCCAATTTGTTTTATTTTACCAAGGGTAACAGGAGAAATTGGACCCAAAAAGTTGTTGTCCAATTTGTCCTGAGTACGCTGATACCCCATATGTGGCAGTAAACCACTGTTTGGGCGCATGGGAGAGCTCGGAAGGGAAGGAGCGCTATTTGACTTTTCAATGCAAAATTGACAGGAATTGAGATGGGACGCCATGTTGTGTTTGGAGAGCCACTGATGTGCCTAAACATTGAAACCCCCCACAAGTGACACCATTTTGGAAAGTAGACCCCCTAAGGAACTTATCTGGATGTGTGGTGAGCACTTTGACCCACCAAGTGCTTCACAGAAGTTTATAATGCAGAACCAAAAAAATAAAAAATCATATTTTTTCACAAAAATTATATTTTTGCCCCCAATTTTTTATTTTTCCAAGGGTAAGAGAAGAAATTGGACCTCAAAAGTTGTTGTCCAATTTGTCCTGAGTACGCTGATACCCCATATGTGGCAGTAAACCACTGTTTGGGCACATGGGAGAGCTCGGAAGGGAAGGAGCGCAGTTTGACTTTTCAATGCAAAATTGACAGAAATTGAGATGGGACGCCATGTTGCGTTTGGAGAGCCACTGATGTGCCTAAACATTGAAACCCCCCACAAGTGACACCATTTTGGAAAGTAGACCCCCTAAGGAACTTATCTAGAGGTGTGGTGAGCACTTTGACCCACCAAGTGCTTCACAGAAGTTTATAATGCAGAACCGTAAAAATAAAAAATCATATTTTTTCACAAAAATTATATTTTTGCCCCCAATTTTTTATTTTTCCAAGGGTAAGAGAAGAAATTGGACCTCAAAAGTTGTTGTCCAATTTGTCCCGAGTACGCTGATACCCCATATGTGGCAGTAAACCACTGTTTGGGCGCATGGGAGAGCTCGGAAGGGAAGGAGCGCCGTTTGACTTTTCAATGCAAAATTGACAGGAATTGAGATGGGACGCCATGTTGCGTTTGGAGAGCCACTGATGTGCCTAAACATTGAAACCCCCCACAAGTGACACCATTTTGGAAAGTAGACCCCCTAAGGAACTTATCTGGATGTGTGGTGAGCACTTTGACCCACCAAGGGCTTCACAGAAGTTTATAATGCAGAGCCATAAAAATAAAACAAAATTTTTTTCCCACAAAAATTATTTTTTAGCCTCCAGTTTTGTATTTTCCCTAGGGTAACAGGAGAAATTGGACCCCAAAAGTTGTTGTCCAATTTGTCCTGAGTACGCTGATACCCCATATGTGGGGGGGAACCACCGTTTGGGCGCATGGGAGGGTTCGGAAGGGAAGGAGCGCCATTTGGAATGCAGACTTAGATGGAATGGTCTGCAGGCGTCACATTGCGTTTGCAGAGCCCCTAATGTACCTAAACAGTAGAAACCCCCCACAAGTGACACCATTTTGGAAAGTAGACCCCCTAAGGAACTCATCTTGATGTGTTGTGAGAGCTTTGAACCCCCAAGTATTTCACTACAGTTTATAACGCAGAGCCATGCAAATAAAAAATATTTTTTTTTCCACAAAAATTATATTTTAGCCCCCAGTTTTGTATTTTTCCAAGGTTAGCAGGAGAAATTGGACCCTAAATGTTGTTGTCCAATTTGTCCTGAGTACGCTGATACCCGATATGTGGGGGGGAACCACCGTTTGGGCGCATGGGAGGGCTCGGAAGGGAAGGAGCATCATTTGGAATGCAGACTTAGATGGATTGGTCTGCAGGCGTCACATTGCGTTTGCAGAGCCCCTAATGTACCTAAACAGTAGAAACCCCCCACAAGTGACCCCATATTGGAAACTAGACCCCTCAATGAACTTATCTAGATGTGTTGTGAGAACTTTGAACCCCCAAGTGTTTCACTACAGTTTATAACGCAGAGCCGTGAAAATAAAAAATCTTTTTGTTTTCCCACAAAAATTATTTTTTAGCCCCCAGTTTTGTATTTTCCCAAGGGTAACAGGAGAAATTGGTCCACAAAAGTTGTTGTCCAATTTGTCCTGAGTACGCTGATACCCCATATGTTGGGGTAAACCCCTGTTTGGGCACACAGGAGAGCTCGGAAGGGAAGGAGCACTGTTTTACTTTTTCAACGCAGAATTGGCTGGAATTGAGATCGGACGCCATGTCGTGTTTGGAGAGCCCCTGATGTGCCGAAACAGTGGAAACCCCCCAATTATAACTGAAACCCTAATCTAAACACACCCCTAACCCTAATTCCAACGGTAACCCTAACCACACCTCTAACCTTGACACACCCCTAACCCTAATCCCAACCCTATTCCCAACTGTAAATGTAATCTAAACCCTAACCCTAATTTTAGCCCCAACCCTAACTGTAGCCCCAACCCTAACCCTAGCCCTAACCCTAACCCTAGCCCTAACCCTAACCCTAGCCCTAACCCTAGCCCTAACCCTAGCCCTAACCCTAGCCCTAGCCCTAACCCTAGCCCTAACCCTAGCCCTAGCCCTAACCCTAGCCCTAACCCTAGCCCTAACCCTAGCCCTAACCCTAGCCCTAACCCTAGCCCTAATGGGAAAATGGAAATAAATACATTTTTTTTTATTTTTCCCTAACTAAGGGGGTGATGAAGGGGGGTTTGATTTACTTTTATAGCGAGTTTTTTAGCGGATTTTTATGATTGGCAGCCGTCACACACTGAAAGACCCTTTTTATTGCAAAAAATATTTTTTGCAATACCACATTTTGAGAGCTATAATTTTTCCATATTTTGGTCCACAGAGTCATGTGAGGTCTTGTTTTTTGCGGGACGAGTTGACGTTTTTATTGAAAACATTTTTGGGCACGTGACATTTTTTTATCGCTTTTTATTCCGATTTTTGTGAGGAAGAATGACCAAAAGCCAGCTATTCATGAATTTCTATTGGGGGAGGCGTTTATACCGTTCCGCGTTTGGTAAAATTGATAAATCAGTTTTATTCTTCGGGTCAGTACGATTACAGCGATACCTCATTTATATCATTTTTTTATGGTTTGGTGCTTTTATACGATAAAAACTATTTTACAGAAAAAATAATTATTTTTGCATCGCTTTATTCTCAGGACTATAACTTTTTTATTTTTTTGCTGATGATGCTGTATGGCGGCTCTTTTTTGCGGGACAATATGACGCTTTCAGCGGTACCATGGTTATTTATATCTGTCCTTTTGATCACGTGTTATTCCACTTTTTGTTCGGCGGTATGATAATAAAGCGTTGTTTTTTGCCTCGTTTTTTTTTTTTTTTCTTGTTTACTGAAGGGGTTAACTAGTGGGACAGTTTTATAGGTCGGGTCGTTACGGACGCGGCGATACTAAATATGTGTACTTTTATTGTTTTTTTTTTTTTATTTAGATGAAGAAATGTATTTATGGGAATAATATATATTTTTTTTTTTCATTATTTTGGAATATTTTTTTTTATTTTTTTTACACATTTGGAAAATTTTTTTTTTACTTTTTTACTTTGTCCCAGGGGGGGACATCACAGATCAGTGATCTGACAGTTTGCACAGCACTCTGTCAGATCACTGATCTGACATGCAGCGCTGCAGCCTTCACAGTGCCTGCTCTGAGCAGGCTCTGTGAAGCCACCTCCCTCCCTGCAGGACCCGGATCCGCGGCCATCTTGGATCCGGGGCTCGAGCAGGGAGGGAGGTGAGGAGACCCTCGCAGCAACGCGATCACATCGCGTTGCTGCGGGGGGCTCAGGGAAGCCCGCAGGGAGCCCCCTCCCTGCGCGGTGCTTCCCTGCACCGCCGGCACATCGCGATCATCTTTGATCGCGGTGTGCCAGGGGTTAATGTGCCGGGGGCGGTCCGTGACCGCTCCTGGCACATAGTGCCGGATGTCAGCTGCGATAAGCAGCTGACACCCGGCCGCGATCGGCCGCGCTCCCCCCGTGAGCGCGGCCGATCGGCTATGACGTACTATCCCGTCCAGGGTCAGATAAGCCCAGGGCACCTCGACGGGATAGTACGTCTAAGGTCACAGAGGGGTTAATATATTAGATTTTTCTTTGTCATCTACAACCATTCTTTCCTCACAATTTTTTAGGGGTCTACACTTTCAGTTATGATTCTTTTACTATTGATATAGTTCAAGAACAGTTTGGGATTAGTTTTACTCTCCTGTTGTGAATTCTGCTTTTGGGCTCCCTCCGGTGGTTGTAGGTGGTAATGCAGTTGTCTCTGGGCTGCAGTCCTGGACAGATGTATCTGTTGATTGGAATTCTGACTGGGGTATTTAGGTTTGCAGGACTCATTAGTCCTTTCCAGTTGTCAATGTTTCTTGGGAAGTGTTGGATCTCTGTCTGGCTTCTCCTGCTTAGCTGCCAATTCAGCAAAGATAAGTGTCTGTTTCTTTTTCTATGGCACACAAGCTGTGTGCTTGTTTTTTGATTGTATTCCTGCTCTGAGTTTAGTAGTCTCTGGAGTTGCAGATACAGTTAGGTCCATATATATTTGGACAGAGACAACATTTTTCTAATTTTGGTTATAGACATTACCACAATGAATTTTAAACAAAACAATTCAGATGCAGCTGAAGTTCAGACGTTCAGCTTTCATTTGAGGGTATCCACATTAAAATTGGATGAAGGGTTTAGGAGTATCAGCTCCTTAACACGTGCCATCCTGTTCTTAAAGGGACCAAAAGTAATTGGACAATTGACTCCAAGACTATTTCATGGACACGTGTGGGCAATCCCTTCGTTATTTCATTCTCAATTAAGCAGATAAAAGGTTTGGAGTTGATTTGAGGTGTGGTGCTTGCATTTGGAAGGTTTTGCTGTGAAGTAAACATGAGGTCAAAGGAGCTCTCCATGCAGGTGAAACAAGCCATCCTTAAGCTGCGAAAACAGAAAAAACCCATCCGAGAATTTGCTACAATATTAGGAATGGCAAAATCTACAGTTTGATACATACTGAGAAAGAAAGAAAGCACTGGGGAACTCATCAATGCAAAAAGACCTGGGCGCCCACGGAAGGCAACAGTGGTGGATAATCGCAGAATAATCTCCATGGTGAAGAGAAACCCCTTCACAACAGCCAACCAAGTGACCAACACTCTCCAGGAGGTAGGTGTATCAATATCCAAATCTACCATAAAGAGAAGACTGCATGAAAGTAAATACAGAGGGTTCACTGAACGGTGCAAGCCACTCATAAGCATCAAGAATAAAAAGGCTAGACTGGACTTTGCTAAAAAACATCTTAAAAAAGCCAGCACAGTTCTGGAAGAACATTCTTTGGACAGATGAAACCAAGATCAACCTCTACCAGAATGATGGAAAGAGAAAAGTATGGTGAAGGCGTGGTACAGCTCATGATCCAAAGCATACCACATCAACTGTAAAACACGGTGGAGGCAGTGTGATGGCTTGGGCATGCATGGCTGCCGGTGGCACTGGGTCACTAGTGTTTATTGATGATGTGACACAGGACAGAAGCAGCCGAATGAATTCTGAGGTATTCAGAGACATACTGTGTGCTCAGATCCAGCCAAATGCAGCCAAACTGATTGGTCGTCGTTTCATACTACAGATGGACAATGACCCAAAACATAAAGCCAAAGCAACCCAGGAGTTTATTAAAGCAAAGAAGTGCAATATTCTTGAATGGCCTAGTCAGTCACCGGATCTCAACCCAATTGAGCATGCATTTCACTTGTTAAAGACTAAACTTCAGACAGAAAGGCCCACAAACAAACAGCAACTGTAAACCACCGCAGTGAAGGCCTGGCAGAGCATCAAAAATGAGGAAACACAGCGTCTGGTGATGTCCTTGTGTTCAAGATTTCAGGCAGTCATTGCCAACAAAGGGTTTTCAACCAAGTACTAGAAATTAACATTTTATTTAAAATTATTGAATCTGTCCAATTACTTTTGGTCCCTTTAAAAACAGGGTGGCACATGTTAAGGAGCTGAAACTCCTAAACCCTTCATTCAATTTTAATGTGGATACCCTCAAATGAAAGCTGAAAGTCTGAATTTCAACTGCATCTGAATTGTTTTGTTTAAAATTCATTGTGGTAATGTCTATGACCAAAATTAGAAAAATGTTGTCTCTGTCCAAATATATATGGACCTAACTGTATACGTTCCACGTCTTTAGTTAGATGGAGGAATTTTTTGTATAATCTGCTGTGGATATTTTTGGAATGGTTTTAATACTGACCGCACCAAACTCTGTCCTATCCTTTCTTATTTTAGCTAGAGTGGCCTCTTGTGCTAAATCCTGTTTTCTGACTGTGTGTGTCTTTCCTCTCCTACTCACAGCCAATATTTGTGGGGGGCTGCCTATCCTTTGGGGTTCTGCTCTGAGGCAAGGTAGTATTCCTATTTCCATCTTTAGGGGTATTTAGTCCTCTGGCTGTGACGAGGTGTCTAGGGCTTGTTAGGTACACCCCACGGCTACTTCTAGTTGCGGTGTTAAGATCAGGATTTGCGGTCAGTATAGTTACCAACTACTCCAGTGAAAGTTTTCATGCTGCTCCAAGGTCACCGGATCATAAAACTCTCCTTAGCAATGTGCTTCTCTGTTTCCTTTTTGGTAGCTTTAATTAGCTTTTTAGATAAAGTATTTCTCTCCCTACAGTTTTTTAGAGCTTCAACTGTGCCATCCTGCTTTAGTAGTTTAAATGCTTTGTTTTTACTGTTAATTGCCCCTCTTACTTCTTTGGTTAGCCACATTGGGTTTTTCCTATTTCTTATCCTTTTATTCCCACAAGGTATCTTTCATCCAGCCACTGATGTTTTTGGATTGTGAGTCATCGGGAAAGGAAAAGAATTGTCAACAGATCTACAGGACAAGGTGGTTGAACTGTATAAAACAGGAAAGGAATACAAGAAGGTATCCAAGGAATTGATAATGCCAGTCAGCAGCGTTCAAACTGTGATTAACAAATGGAAAATCAGGGGCTCTGTAAAAACAAAATTACAGTCAGGTAAACCAACAAAAATGTCATCCACAACTGGCAGGAAAATTGTTTGGGAGGCAAAGAAAAACCCACGAATAACATCAGCTGAAATACACGACTCTCTGAAAACTAGCGGTGTGGCTGTTTCAAGATGCACAATAAGGAGGCATGTGAAGAAAAATGGGCTGCATGGTGGAGTCACCAGAAGAAAGCCATTACTGCACAAATGCTACAAAGTAGCTTGCCTACAACATGCAAAACAGCACAGAAACAAGCCTCCAAACTACAGGAACAAGGTAATTTGGAATGATGAGGCCAAAATCGAACTTTTTGGTCACAACCATAACCGTTACAATTGGAGACAGGTCAACAAGGCCTATAATGAAAGGAACACCATTCCTACTGTAAAGCAAGGAGGTAGATTGCTGATGTTTTTTGGATGTGTGAGCTATAAAGGCATAGGAAACTTGGTCAAAGTTGAAGGAAAGATGAATGCAGCATGTTAGCAAATACTGGAGGCAAGTATGCACTCATCAGCGTGGAGGCTGCGCATTGGACTTACTTGGACGTTCCAAGATGACAATGATCCAAAGCACAAGGCCAAGTCAACCTGTCGTTGGCTGCAGCAGAACAAAGTGAAGGTTCTGGAGTGACCATCTCAGTCTCCTGACCTCAATATCATTGAACCACTCTGGGGAGATCTCAAGCGTAGACAGCCCAGGAATTTACAGGAACTGGAGGCTTTTTGCCCAGAAGAGTGGGCAGCTTTACCATCTGAGAAAATAAGAACCTCATCCACAACTACCACAAAAGACTTCTAGCTGTCATTGATGTTAGAGGGGGCAATACACGGTATATGAACTTTTGATTAGGGTCATTCGGATGTTTTGGTTTGTCATTATGATTTTAAAAAGAGAAATCACAATAGTTTGACAACAAGTGGCTTCACCCAAGCACCAACCATGAGTGGAGAAAAAGTCTTGGTGTTATAATTCATATTCTCTGAAAAAAGGCCAAGAAAGCAAAGATTCTGCTGGGGTATGTAAACTTTTGAGCACAACTGTATATATATATATACTTTGTTAGCTGCAGTAAGGGAGTGGCGAGCTGGCTGTCAATTAGCATGATGGCAGTTACGCCCTGTCAACAAAACAGAGCTGAAGAGAAGCCAATTCTCTGTCAACGTGATGTCAGCAGAAGCCATAAAATCACTGTCAGGAGCGGTATCTGAATGTTCTCTACTGGAAGAGATCTGTGCTGGGCAACTACCTGCCTGATAGTTCATAGACCTATAGCAAAACATTAATACAGTCCAGGATAACCCCTTTACATACATGACACATTTTATGGCGCTTCACTTTCTAAATGATTCTTAATTTCCACTGGATTATTTCAGTGCCGTAGTCATATGAAACACACATACCATAGTCTGTAACGCAATAGTCTGATAATATTCTGATTATTACACAATAAAGCAATATCTTCACGGAGGTAATGGGACCATGGGACTAAATTCTAAACTATAACTACATTGACACAAAGGCTGGTGAATTTTGAAGATCTGTATTGGTATGGAAAATAACAAATCAGAGGCAAAAATTCTATCAATGTCTTATTTAAAACATGAGGCAATGTTACCGGGTAGATAATGCACATTTACAATAGCCCCAGGATGCCTACTGCCTGTAATTTCCAGCAAAAATATATCCGGAATTTTGAAAGTGACTATTTCATGCCTTATTTTAATCTGTCATTTTATCATAACTGTCCCATAATAGGTTTTGCGTATAGATCGGGTGCTCTAAATGCGAACGTCACAAGCTTATAGCTTCTAATGGCCTCATGCTGCAATGCAGTGCGAACTACACAATGTACTGGAAGATCAGACAAAGAAACGTCTTCGTAAGAAATGAGCTCCACTTTCCCCAAAGTCAACTTTTTAAATGAGGTGATTCAGAATAATATAGATACAAAATAACCGCAGTCTTCATTTACAAAACAATCAACCGTACCATCTCTTAGGCATAACAAACCTCCATTGTGCAAGTGTACTCATTTCTGATGAGGTTCTGGTTCATCTATTATTCAGCCGCTACATATGGATGTTCTCCGGTGACAGTACAGTAACATATCACATTAGCACAGCAAACTGTTAGACATGGAGAATTTTAACTCTAAGCTGGCTGCAGAATGTAAAGAGATGGTGTGTAAAACAAAGCGGCGATTAGCCTGAGGCCCCAGGCTTGGGAATACACACATCATCACACATTGTCAGATCTGCTGTTTCCGCGATAGTCTACTAATGTAGCTCAAATGATAGTGTTCTAGGCAGACTATTAAATACCTTCCCGCAGTATGTGTTAGGCGGGCTATAAGCCATGCCAATCCAGCCCACTAGGCTATCCATATGGTAAATACTTCCTAAATGGAAATCTCCATTCAATTAAGTGTTTGTGCACACGGCGTCTTTTTTGAGTATTCCGCCATCAATTTTCCGCAAAAGCGCTGCATAAAAAGAACGTAGTGCACAACAATGTAAAAAACGCATGTGAACATGTTCATTCTTATGTCACTTCTTTTTACTGCTTCAGAGTCTGAAAACCGTGAAACACATTTTGGCCGCTTTGTCTAAGAAAACTTGTCTGCTGCGTCGGTGTCTAAACGATACCGTGTGCACATACCTTGTACAAATTTCCTTTACAAATCAGAGGTCACATGTTTCTCCTCTCAGTCTTGGCCTTATTTTATAGCCTACAGACTGAAAGAAGAATAGACAGAGGTAAGGGAACAAAACGTGACTTTAATCTACACCCCAGGAGATAAATAAACCCCGAATGGACAAAAGTACTGGGACACACCCAGGGATGGGATACAAATTAGATTTCCTATTTGTGTGTCGAGAACACACCTTTTACAGATCACACCCGTTTACACGCCTCATAAACTCTGAGCAATATTAAACAAAGTGAAAGGCACATTACTTCTTCTGTAAAAAAAATATAGTAGAGGTCAACTGCAGTCTTATGTATATCACTGATAACACAATGAATACTCTTGGAGTACAGATTTTGTATTAATGGATACTTGTAAACCTATTGTAATGCCACAGATACCTGAATAATAACTCTCCCATTACAGATAATGTAGTAGATGTTGTCCGCAGGCCTATGTAACACCACAAATATCACCGTGACAACTCTATTTAGAGATAATTTAGTAGATGATAGATGCAGTCCTAAGTAACACTACAGAGAACACAGTGTCAACTCTCTATGTAGAGATAATGCAGTATATCCTAGAATTGTGGCCAGAAAAGTAATATCTGTCATGATCCATTTTTGAATTCGTGGCAGCTCTGGTTCCACTCTGTTTTAAATATGGCTTTTTCCTTTCAGGACTCTGGAGGTTAATTTCAGTTTTCTCCCCACTGGCAATATGGTGAAACTGCAGTGCTGCTGGGTCAACTGATGTGGTGGTGACCATTCCCACCATCCTTTAAATGGTCACTTGATGCATCAGCTGACAAAATGTCTAGTGATAAAAATTCCCAATTAAATGTCACCTGCTTATCCCAGCAGGAAGTGCGGCGGCGGCTAAAAATCACTAAAATTGACAAATCTCCGGGCCCGGATGGGATACACCCTCGAGTACTGCAGGAATTAAGTACAGTCATTGATAGACCATTATTTTTAATCTTTAAAGACTCCATAATAACAGGGTCTGTGCCACAGGACTGGCGTATAGCAAATGTGGTGCCAATATTCAAAAAGGGAACAAAAACTGAACTCGGAAATTATAGGCCAGTAAGCTTAACCTCTACTGTGGGTAAAATCCTGGAGGGCATTCTAAGGGACGCTATACTGGAGTATCTGAAGAGGAATAACCTCATGACCCAGTATCAGCATGGGTTTACTAGGGACCGTTCATGTCAGACTAATTTGATCAGTTTCTATGAAGAGGTAAGTTCCGGATTGGACCAAGGGAACCCAGTGGATGTAGTGTATATAGACTTTTCAAAAGCTTTTGATACGGTGCCACACAAAAGGTTGATACATAAAATGAGAATAATGGGGATAGGGGAAAATATGTGCAAGTGGGTTGAGAGCTGGCTCAGGGATAGGAAACAAAGGGTGGTTATTAATGGAGCACACTCGGACTGGGTAGCGGTTAGCAGTGGGGTACCACAGGGGTCAGTATTGGGCCCTCTTCTTTTTAACATATTTATTAATGACCTTGTAGGGGGCATTCAGAGTAGAATTTCAATATTTGCAGATGACACTAAACTCTGCAGGGTAATCAATACAGAGGAGGACAATTTTATATTACAGGATGATTTATGTAAACTAGAAGCTTGGGCTGATAAATGGCAAATGAGCTTTAATGGGGATTTATGTAAGGTCATGCACTTGGGTAGAAGTAATAAGATGTATAATTATGTGCTTAATTCTAAAACTCTGGGCAAAACCGTCAATGAAAAAGACCTGGGTGTATGGGTGGATGACAAACTCATATTCAGGGGCCAGTGTCAGGCAGCTGCTACAAAGGCAAATAAAATAATGGGATGCATTAAAAGAAGCATAGATGCTCATGAGGAGAATATAATTTTACCTCTATACAAGTCACTAGTTCGACCACACTTAGAATACTGTGCACAGTTCTGGTCTCCGGTGTATAAGAAAGACATAGCTGAACTGGAGCGGGTGCAGAGAAGAGCGACCAAGGTTATTAGAGGACTGGGGGGTCTGCAATACCAAGATAGGTTATTACACTTGGGGCTATTTAGTTTGGAAAAACGAAGACTAAGGGGTGATCTTATTTTAATGTATAAATATATGAGGGGACAGTACAAAGACCTTTCTGATGATCTTTTTAATCACAGACCTGAAACAGGGACAAGGGGGCATCCTCTGCGTTTGGAGGAAAAAAGGTTTAAGCATAATAACAGACGTGGATTCTTTACTGTAAGAGCAGTGAGACTATGGAACTCTCTGCCGTATGATGTTGTAATGGGTGATTCATTACTTAAATTTAAGAGGGGACTGGATACCTTTCTGGAAAAGTATAATGTTACAGGGTATATACACTAGATTCCTTGATAGGGCGTTGATCCAGGGAACTAGTCTGATTGCCGTATGTGGAGTCGGGAAGGAATTTTTTTCCCCAATGTGGAGCTTACTCTTTGCCACATGGGTTTTTTTTGCCTTCCTCTGGATCAACATGTTAGGGCATGTTAGGTTAGGCTATGGGTTGAACTAGATGGACATATAGTCTTCCTTCAACCTTAATAACTATGTAACTATGTAACTATGTTGGTGAGCTTCTCTATGGACACCAACCTTGCAGGAGCAGCTTTCCGGTGTCATCCACTTCTGGTGTTTTGGAGTCCTGTTGCTGTGCTCTCTGCGGTGTAGAGCTTGGTATCGGTGTCTGGGAGCTATGTGCTCTGTTTTCTCCTTGTCCCTTTTGTGTTTATCACTATCCCCTGTGTGGTACAATCTGCAGTGGTGAGGCTAGCGCTCCTTGCCGGCCAGTGCATTAGCCAGGACAGTGTGAGGTGACAGCGAGGGACAAGGTTCCTGATGGTGGTGGGGGGAAGGATCCACTTAGGGCATTAGGAGAGTGCAGGGACAGACTCAGATTTGAGCTGGAGGAGGCCATGCCTTCATTTCCCTATTGATAGGGCCTTCCTTCCCCCATTTCCATCCTGTTGTGTGTTTGCCCGCTGGGTCATGTCACATCGTGACAATATGTGAGTGGGTGTAAGACTTGTGGCAAACCAGGTGCGTGGAGATAACCTGCAGATTATGCAGTCCTGTCTCCTCTCAGATTCTCTCCTAAGTGGGCAGCACTGAATACTGCACATAATAGCAGTGCAGGGCAGCACATAAGAAGAATGATGTCACCAACAAGGATGAGGGGTGGGGCAGGCAGAAACAGTCATAGTGTGTGCCGGGTACTGCTCCTTCCTGATTTGGTGAACCAGCTGTAATTTTAAAAACCAATTCAGTCAAATCTCAAAGAACCAGCTGAACCTCATCCATGGACACACCTCTTAATCATTGCGTTCAGGTTTTTCATTCACTTCCATTGTCACAGGTGTAAATAACCAAGCACTTGGCCATGCAGTCTGCCTTTACTAACATTTGTGTAAGCAATGAGTTCATTGTAATAAGATGTATCTATTGCAACATTTTCAACTTTCATTTATTCAAATATTTCAAATATTGGATTTTCAACTGTGAGATATTTTTGAAAAGTAAGTATTTAGGAACAATAGCAACTGAGCCACAAGGTGGAGGACCTCATAATCTTACAGACTGAGGTCACAGAGATCTGAGACACGTAATAGTTACCAACGTTCTGCTTATGCTACTTTCACACTAGCGTCGTTTTGAATACGTCGCAATGCATTGTTTAGGGTAAAAAACGCATCCTGCAAAGTTGTCTACTGGATGCGTTTTTTTCCCGATAGACTAACATTAGTGATGCATTGCGACGCATTGACACAAGTCGCAACCGTCGTGCGACGGTTGCGTCGTGTTGTGGCGGACCGTCGGCAGCAAAAAAGCATGTAACGTTTTTGCTGCGTTGTGTCCGCCATTTCTGACCGTGCATGCGCGGCCGGAACTCCGCCCCCCCTCCCCGCAACTCACAATGGGGCAGCGGATGCGCTGGAAAAATGCATCCGCTGCCCCCGTTGTGCGGCGCTTGCACAGTATGAGTCGGTACGTCGGGCCGACGCAGCGCGATGGCCCTGTACCGACGCTAGTGTGAAAGTAGCCTTACTCAATAAATGAAGAGTCCAAACCTTCTTTAACATTAACATCGTCACAAAAGTTTTACATTTTGAGCTTCATGGCATGGGTTTCTATGGCCAACAAGCTGCATGCAAGCCTTACATCACTGAGCACAATGCAAAGCATCAGACAGAGTGATGCAAAGCCGCCACAACTGGACTCTGGAGCAGTGGAAATGTGTTCTGTGGATTGACAGATCACACTTCTACAACTGTCAATCTGATATACAGTTTGGGGTTTGCTGAATGCCAGGAGACTATTACCTGCCTGGCTTAATTGTGTAAAATGTAAAGATTGGTAGAAGAGGGATAATGCTATGGGTTTGTTCTCATCGTTTGGCCTAAGCACATTAGTGCAAAAGAAATCTCTATATTTCAGCAATGCAAGACATTTTGGACAATTGTACTCTTCCAAATTTGCGGGAACAGTTTTGGGATCTACCAACATGAGTGGATAACAGTTCCATTAAACATAGTTGGTTGACTTTGGGGTAGGTCATCTTGACTGGCGGCACACAGCTCTGACCTCGACCCATTCAAATACCTTTGAGTATTGAGCAAGAATAGAATTTGTCATCAGATCAACTCACCCAAGATGAGTGTCTGACCTCTTGAATGCTCTTCTGGACCATTTGACAAAAATTTGTAAAGACACCTCCAAAATCTTGTGAAAAGCCTTCTTAAAAGAGCGGAAGCAATTTTAATTGCAATGGGGGATGTACAGTATAACATTAATGTAGTATTAATGGCTTTAGAGTTAGAATGGGATGTTATAAAGGCTCCTGTAGTACATATTAGCCATTCCATTAAAACCAAGTGCATATCATTAAGTAAAGCTGCATCTTTCAAGTGATGAGTTATATTGGATGGTAAGTAAAGAGTCAGTTATTTAAGTTCCTGTGTTGAAAGCAATAAAATAGGTTTGGTGAATGATCTGAGACAAATTGGGTTGATTGCTGGAACAGAGTATCTCCAAAACAGGTCTTCTGTATAGAGTGGTTATCAAAAGCGGTCTATAGAAGGAAAATTGATTGACTGGCAACAGGTTCATGGGTGCCCAAGGTTCAGAGAAACATTTGTGGTACAAAGGCTAGAACATTAATTCTTATCCCAGAGAAGAACAACTGTAGCACAAATTCCTGAAAGCGATCTCACTGGCTATAATAGAATTGGAGTGCAGCATAGCTTCCCATGTGTAGTCACAGACTGGTCACAGTGTCCGGCTTACTATGTTCTCAGTTGAAGGCATCTGCAAAGGTCCAAAGTGAACCAATAACGAGCAATGTGAATTAGTGACCTGGCATAGTTTTCTTTTACATCATGTGGACAGGTGCATTAGTTATAGAAGATATACAGTATTGGAATACAGCAGGCATTGTGATGCTTTGGGCAATGTTCTGCTAGGAATGTTTGTGTCCTGGCTTGGAATCCTTGGGTCAATGTGGATATTACTTTGAAATGTACCACAAACCAAAAAAATTGTGTCTAAACAGGACATGTACACCCCTTCTAAGCAATAAAACTCTCTAATGTCTGTGGTCTCCTTCATAAAGAGAATGAGACCTACGTCACCGCAAACATTGTTCAGGATTGGTTTGAGTGACATCGTCAAAGAGCTCGGATTGGTGGCGTGACCTCCCAAATATCAGTCCAGAAAATAATGAGATTCTTCTTCTTATTATTTTTTAGTATAAGTCTTACCGTCAGACCATTGGAAAATTTATTGTTACAATTCCTCATTCGGCAGTGTACAGCAGCTTGCTAATTATATATTCATTTGCATTAAATATGTTCCTAGAATCATAAAATGTTATGGGCATTATGACCACTTCCATCTTCATTATATGTAGTTTATATGTACCATGCTCCACTAAAGTTTACAAAAGATCCCAGTGGGATAAATGTGACTGCTCACTAGCCAGGCTCTGTGTTTACTAAGGAATCTTTAAGAATCTTGGAGATATTGGAAATACACAGTTTATGGTGGCAACCATCACGAAGCGCAAGCAATATGCAGAGTAGAAATAAAAAAAAAACCCCCACAGTAGTAGAATATTAGTGATGATAAACACTGACAATCTAGTAAAAGCTGAAAGTAATGGCCTCATTCCGTATTCATAGAATAATATACGGTGAAGGTAAGGTGATATTTTATGTAAACGAGCATTCTTTCCTCATTAGAAAAGCAGCTACTTTATAATGAGCACTAGTGAGCTGTCATCATTTACCTCAAGCTTTATCAACAATGATCCTCTCCTATGAGACAATCCATTGTAAAAGAACGTACTTTATCTTGTTAAAGTAGATTTAATAAAAATAATGAATAGATATTTCCCATTATTGATTTAAAGAGGATTATTTGACCATCTAACAGAGCCAATTCAGTTACAATTTCCATTTTTTAACGGAAGTATCTACTTCACAATCATGTTCTTTGTCGCCCAACTGTGCCAATAGATATTGTTATCTTGAAGCATTTGGATCCCTATGAAAATTCTGTAACAGAACCCCCTCTCTATTATAAGCATTTTGAATACTATTCAGGGATGTACAAAGAAATCAATGGGCACCATTGCAGAAGTCCTAATTGGGCCCCTCCCCCCCAAAAAAATAAATAATATTTGGTGGGGTCACAAAAAAGCATATCCCTTTCAAAGTAATTTTGCCCCTAATAAAGACCCTTAGTGTTCACATTAAGATATCCCTTTCATGGCCCCCATAAAATATGATGCCAACATATTGGCCCCCAAACACAGTAAGATACCCACACTGTAAATTCTTCCACATGCACAGTATGATGACCAAATAGTACCCCTCGCAAAGTATGATACCCCCACAGTGACCCCCAAAGTATGATGGCCACCACAGTCCCTTACACAGTATGATGGTCCCGACACAGCCCTCCATACAGTATGATGGCCCTTCATGCAATATAGTGGCCCTTAATACAGTATAGTGGCAGCCATACAGCATAGTGGTCCCCACGCAACCTTCAACAGTCTATAATGGCCAGCATACATTATAATGGCTCCCATTTAACCCTTCAAACAGTATAATGACCCCAATATAGCCCTCCAGACAGGGACGGACTGGGACTGAAATTGAACCCTGGCATTTCAAAACATACAGGTCCATGATGTCCCAGCCCCAAAACCCCAGATGGGGATATCTATTATTAATAGTCTTGTGTGAACATAGAAAAGGTGGCACTCACCGTCAGTATAAAAAACCTTTATTCCAAGTCTTTAAAGGGAACCTGTCACCCCCCCCCCGGCGTTTTTAAGTAAAAGAGCCACCTGCTGCAGCACTAGGGCTGCATTTTGTGAAGGTGGCTCTTCTGTTTGTGCTCCCTACTAAAGCTGCAATATTAAGTTTTATAATTTTCACACCATACCTGTATTCTGTCTGTGGGGCACATCTTTTCGCCCCGACTCAACTTCCTCCCAGCCATCAGTCAGCCTCTCAGTGCTCCGGGCGCCACCACCTCTGTTTGTATGCACGTACCCAGCTCCTGCTCTGTGCTCGCTCATTCTTCTGTCAGAGTGATCACAAGCTAACGTTGCAGTGCAGACGAGTCGTATCACGCTGGAGGAAAGAGGTGGAAGGAGATGGGGACAGCCGCAGATACAATCTGCGCATGCGCCAGATTCCCAGCCCCACAGTGTGAATACATCAGAACACACTGCAGAGCGGGATCACTAGATCAGCTGATGGGACTTACAGGGCAGCGTTCACAGCACATGATAGAAAAATAAGCAAGCACAGCACAGGCGCCGGGTACGTGCATACAAACAGAGGAGGCGGCCCCCGGCGCACTGAGGGGCTGACTGATGGCTGGGAGGCAGTTGAGTCTGAGGGAAAAGACGTGCCCCCTGGACAGAATACAGTTATGGCACGAAAATTATAAAACTTAATATTGCAGCGTTAGTAGGGAGCAAAAAAAGAAGAGCCACCTTCACAGAATTCAGCTTTAGTGCTGTAGAAGGTGGCTCTTTTACTTAAAACGTCCGGGGGGGGGGAAACGGGGGGTGACAGGTTCCCTTTAAATCATGACAGCGAGGGAATGTAGTGGACACTCAGTGGATAACGGCCACTTTGCATCAGAATTTCAACAGGTTCTGTGTTGAAGCACCATTAGCGCAAAACAGCTGTCGTCAACTGAATGCCCATGCCATTCTCTCGCTGTCATGTCATGACTTGAAGAGGTTCTTTCACTATAGCAATCATGGCTAAATAGGAAGTACTATAAATGAATAATGTAAAAATTTTAACAGTGCCCTCACAGAGACTGTGGCTTGGTACTTCCAGTCCAGTTGAAAATTTCACGCACAGAGCATGGGACAGATTACCCCCTCAGAAGCAGCAAAATAAATAGTCTAGGGAGGAGTAATCTAGCTGGGTTTTTTTGTATTTTTTCATGTATTTTTTTAAAAATAAAGCTCACTTAAAACAACGTCCTGTGAGATCTACACCTGGTTCATTTTAAGGAGTGTTAGCTTCCCCATGTTAGATATTTACAGGGGGATTTGCCTGTCTGCGATGATACTCCTGCCATGCTAAACACACGTTCTGACAGTTCACTTGCTGCAGGGCAGACCAGCACCTCCAAGGCATAAATGGCAAGCTCAGGCCATGTGTCCAATTTGGAAACGTAGAAGTTAAATGGGGCAGACCCATCTGTTAGTATGTGAAGACGTGTGGACACATACTCTTCCACCATGTTGTTGTAACACTGTCTACTTCTAATACGGACCATATCAGATGGTGGTGCTGAATGTTGTGGCGTGCTCATAAAGCTTTACCACATATCGGCCATGCTAACCCTGCTTTTGGAGCTACTAGAGGTGTCACAGCTGCATTGGTGACTTCCTCCTCTGCCTTGCTGTTCTACTGAGCCTTAGCTGTCAGGTGGGAAATCCATTAGTAGTTTTTCTACCAGTGTGTGCTTGTGTTCACACATTTTGAGACCTCTCTACAGTAACAGAAGTAATCTTGGTACATTGTCCTTGTAGTGGAGATCCATTAGAGTAAACGTCGAGTAATCTACAATGGTAACAATACGGGCAACTCGGTGGTCATTTTGCAGGCACTTCAGCATGTATTGACTCGTGTGTTAGGCTGCCCAGACACAATGACAAGCTTTCCTCGTAAGTACCGTATATCGTCTGGGTACTCTGTATCCCCCCAACCATGCTCCATTGATGCCCGTGAGCTGATCTGAGTTCCACCTTGCTGGAAACATAGCTGTTCCTCCTCCCTGCCTCCACTCCTTCATCATCATCATCCCAAACTGTCCCATGGCTGTACAGTTGGGTACCTGGCTGATACTGGGACAGTAACCCACCCTCCAAGCCATGGATGACAGGCGTGATAACAGTGGGAATTGGCTCTGCTTCTCCTCTTGCTTCTATTCCTTCTATGCCACGACATCATCCATTATGGCCCGAATTGTTTTTTCTAGCAGGCATATAAGTGGTACAGCAACTCTGATGATGGTGTCATCAGTGCTAGCGATATTGGTGGAATATTCAAAGCAGCACAACACATCACATACATCCCGCATATCAGCGACTGAGAACAACCTACTCTGGGACAGCCACCAAAATCAGTATTTCAAAACTGTCTCCACCAGCCGGAGTGGCAGCATTTCAAAGGCCAGTAATCTGGAAATGATGTAATTTAGGACCATGGATTGTGGGTAGCAAGGGGGAATTTCCTATTTCTCGTGAGGATTTGGGAGTTGGAAAGCTGAACACTTCCATGGGACAGTGTGGAGATGCTCGGTGACAATGGTGGTGGTGGTGATGCTGTCACATCCTGTCTTTGCTGAGAGGCAGGTGGTTAGTGGTAGGAACAGCTCAAGATGGCATCAGCAGATGGAGAAGGAGGAGGCTCAGATCTGTCTTGCTTTATAAGGTGTGTACTCCATTCGCTTGGAATTCAGATGACTTGTCATACATGTGGCGATCAGGTTCAGAACATTTCTGCCTCGCTTTAGGATCTGATGGCACAAACAGAGTGAAAATCACCTGTCGCTTGTTGGCAGCACATTCCTTGAAGAAATGCCACTCCAGGGAGCTCTTCTAGGCTGTCTTTGGTGTGCTTCTTTCAGCAATGTGGGGGGGCAGTAGCAGCTGACATACCTTTTAGAGGATTCCCACTGTTCCTTTGCCCTCTGCTCCCTCTTTTGCTGTGCTGCTGTTGAAGCGTGATCATCTTCTTTCCCCCCGAACTGCACACGTCACTAGGCATCCGCATCCGCATCCGCTCCATGTGTAGTCTAGGACCTTATCATCCCTCGCATGATCTTCCAGCCAGTCCGCAACCCTGATCTCCTTGCCAGTCTTTGCCACTATAACAATAATGCTTCTTAAGTGCCCATGTAGGGAGGAGAGCCAAAGTTGTGGTCTCTCTTGCGTGTCTGGGCCGGAACTGTCGGGACTGTCACCAGTGTTTCACGGTGAAGATATTTCGGAACGGGCAGGTCTGACATAAATAGCTGTCTGAGTGGGAAGATGGCTCATTTGGTGGGGAACGAGCCTGTGAGTAGTGAGACTGTTTATTCCCTCTCGACGGACCCTCACGAGCAAGCTGTCCCTGCATCCTCGGCTAGCTATACTGCCAACACATACTACCCCCAGCCGAGCGAGACATCCGCATTGGGTAGTGACCAGGATAGAAGGAATACCTTGGCTCTGCTCACCACTGCGGAGGCACTGCTTAGTCCTCTCCTTGCGGTGCCTGTGGCTGTGTCCATTGGACTGTGTGCTTCAGCTGCGGCCTTGTCTACTGAACTTTCCATTTCTTCCATTGAGAGGTTGACCATCATCTCTACCCCACTGTGTGCCTGGATCAGAAGATCATGTGTCGAAGAACCCGGAGGATTCGTCATTGCCAGGAGGCAGTGCATCGCCCTTCTGTGGGACCGGATCAGAGACATCATACGCCGCCTGCGGCACCGCCGAGGGATCTTCCGGCCACCTTTCTACAGTGCACAGAGACTGATAAGTTAACCTATTGCTTTCATCTGCTTTTGACTTTCTCCCATCCTCAAGTTCAGATCCGTTACCCCCTGCTTGTACCATTACTGTTTATATACATAAAGAACCTGTTAACCCTTGCTCTGCCTTTCGGTGTATCACTGCATCCTATGCACCTGCTAACATACTACACTTGGCGTAGTCGGCAGGATGCAGTCCAATAGCATGCAGGCGGCAGACCAAGAAGTTGGGGGTGGCTCCAAGGACTAGTCTTTCCCTAGTCTTTCCCTGGGGGCCATGCTGAGCAATTTGCCCAAATTCATGGGGAGCAACACTATGCTGTGGAGCTGGACTGAACGCCTTAGAGGCATGATGAGAATGCACCCCATGATCCCTGCGCTGGAGGCTGAGGTGGCCATTATGGTAATGGACAGAGAATCCAGGGATTCAGTAATGTTATGGACCCCATGAGACCGGGATACCTTTAACACCTTTAGGTGTTGCAGATCTTACAGGAGACTCACGGAGACCCCACAGATGTAGGGGAACTGGGAACACATCTTTTTAGCAGAATGCATAGGGAGGGGGAGACCGTAACTCAATATATGAATGCATTACAAGAGCTACACACTGCCATTATTAGAAAAAATGGCAGGGGAGTAGGACCCACAGACATAATGTTACGAGACCTCCTAGTGACAGGTTTGCAAGACATGCTGACAAAACAAGCCCTGCGAGAATGAGTACGGGTGAATCCCCAAATGACTTTCCCTGAAGTAGGGAGTGAGGAACTCATGCGTGAACAGGATCAGTGGGTGACAGTCCCTGTGGGAAAGGTCCAGAGCATGGGGTTGTCTGTAAATGTCATTGCTGAACGCCAATGGGTAGAAGAACTGAGGAGAGAACTGCTGAGTGTGAAAGTAGAACTGGTTGACATCAAGAGAAAAATGGAGGCTGCCAGTAATTCCCCAGAGAGCAGGGAAGGCCCGGAGTCCCGCCGTGACTCCAGAATGCTTCTCCTGCCAAGGCTCATGGCTTGTTACAACTGCTGAGAGAGCGGACACATTGCACGGGAGTGCACTCACCGAGGAAGAGTGACGTCTCAACGCCCGTTAAACCAGAGGGCTCCGAGCCGATACTACCCGGAGCAAAAACAGGTGAGGAGGAGTACTGGAAGTCCCGCAAGTTTAGTGTCAACATGACACTTGATATGGTCAGAAATGGACGGACGTTCAGTGTGATGCCTGGTGGACACAGGCTCACAGGTGACAACGATGCCAGAGGATTACTACCGGCAACACTTTCCCAGAGCAAACCGGCCTGAAAGGGGCACTGAGATAAAGCTGATGGTGGCCACCAACTACCCATCTCGGTCGAAGGGGTGGTATGGATGCAAGTGTCTGTCTGTGGGAAAGACCTGGGATGGACAGGCGTGGTGCTGACACAGGGAGAAGTAAATTATGGACCCGCTGTCACCTTGGGAATGAATGTGCTGAAGGAGTTTGGAAGTCTTCTCCTCAGGGACCCCGCTAATGAGGCCCTAAAACGGTGGGGCCCGCATACACCACAGAGAAAAATTTTTCAACAACTAGCACAAGTGGCACAGGTACAGGAGTCTAACTGTGAGGGAGGAGTGTCAGGAAAAGTAATTGTTCCGGCCTCCACCAAAATTTTTCTCCCATCAGGACAAACAGTACTGTCTCTGCCCGTTCATGCTTGTGTGCCTTTGGAAGGGGTTGAGGTCCAAATCAAACCATCCTCTTCTGAACAACTACCCACAGGACTCATAGTGGCACATACATTAGCCATTGTGCGGGAAGGGACTGTTCCGGTGCGGTGAATTAACTTAGGGGATCAGGACATTACTGTTGTTCCCAGAAGTGTGATGGCCCGAATAATGCCCCCCCAAGCGATATAACTGGAGGTAGAACCCGGAGACCCCTGGATTGCGTTGGTAAACTCCATCTCTGTGCCAGAACTTCATTACATCAAGGATGGCCGACCCATAATGGAACGAATGCGGGCTGAGCTGGCCGAACTCAAACCCACTCAGGTGCAGCAGGTAGAAGCTCTGCTGGGAAGGTATAAAGAAGTTTTCGCCCTCCACGAGGATGATTTTTGGCTGCACCATGGCCATTACACACAAAATACCAACTGGAAGCACATCGTCCATAAGAGAGCGTTACCGGCAAATTCCCCCAAAGCTGTACCAGGAAGTGAAGAGCATGTTGAATCAGATGTTGCAGGCCAGCGTGATTAGGGAGAGTTAGAGTCCGTGGGCTGCCCCAGTTGTGCTGGTAGGGAAGAAAGACAGCACCTTGCGTTTTTTGTGGATTACTGGAAACTCAATGCCTGTACGGTGAGGGACTCATACCCATTACCTCAGATTGAGGAATCCTTGTCTGCTCTAGGGAAAGCCAGGTTCTTCTCTATGCTGGACCTCACCAGCGGCTACTGGCAAGTCCCCATGTCTGAACAAAATCGAGCAAAGATTGTCTTCATTCTTCCCATGGGCCTGTACGAGTTCAACCACATGCCATTCAGCTTAGGCAACCCGCTCCCGGGACTTTTCAACGTCTCATGGAGAGGTGCCTAGGGGATTTTAACTTTGAATCGACTCTCATCTACCTGGATGACATTATAGTCTTTGCGGCTTCATTCGAGGAACATCTGCAAAGCCTTGAACAAGTGTTGGCCCGTCTTCAGAAACACAGAAGTGCCCCAGAAGTGCCATTTGTTCAGCATGCAAATTGAATACCTGAGCCATGTCGTTTCTGCCGAAGGGGTATAACCCTCCAGAAAGAAGGTTGCCATTATTCAAGACTGGCCCACGCCAGAGACCATGAAAGCTGTGCGGGCGTTCCTGGGACTGATCGGTTATTACAGGCGGTTTGTGAAGAGTTTCGCTTGACGTGCAAAACCTTTACAGGAACTATTGAAAAAGGTACCCTCAGGTGCCAAGAACTGGAAGATCTGCAGGATGGCGCTCCAAGAAGAATTTCAAGATCTCAAAAAGGCACTCACTGAAGCTCCTATCCTGGCTTACGCAGATTTCTCTCAATCATTCATTCTCCACACTGACAGGAGCCTGCTGGGAATAGCGCTGTGTTGTCACAGATACAGGACGGGAGAGAGAGGGTGATCGCTTATGCAAGTTGGTCCTTTCACGTTTCCGAACGCAATTCAGACAATTACAGTTCTTTCAAGTTGGAGCTGTTTGCGTTGGTGTGGGCTATGATGGAGATATTTGCAGAATATTTGTCTGGCTCCGAAGTGTTGGTGCGTACTGATAACAACCCGCTTGCGCACCTAGAGAATGTGAAACTGGGAGCCCTGGAACAGTGATAGGTGGCCAGAATGGCGAAATTCTGCTATAAGATTGCCTACAGAAGAAGGGCAAAAAATACCCATGCCGATGCCCTGTCCAGGAGGAAGAGTACGAGACCTGAGCGGGACAGAGATAAAGAGCTAGAGGAAGATAAAGTCCCTAGATTCCGGAAGTCCACCGGGATGGTGGAGTCAATGCAGGGACAAATACATTTTTCAGTCCAAGATGGTACACTGGGACGAACTCAAGATGAGTGGGTTCAGCTTCAACAGGAAGATGGCAAACTGGCTTTGATAAGACGCTGTGTGACTTCACAGAGACTTCCCAGCTCGACAGAGAGAGGTACTTTGTCCCCGGAGGTGTTTCGGATCCTATGACAATGGGAACAACTATGGAGGAAAAATGGCTTACTATATCGGAAAAACAACTGCGGACTGAGCAGAATGTGACCTGGCAAGTCCTCGTTCCAGCAATGTAATTGTCAAAAATTGCTGTTGCTGCACACGAAAATGGAGCCCACTTTGGTGGAGAGAAAACATTCCAATGGCTTTAATGGTTCATCTCCACCCCCAGTTGAGGACGAAAGTGGATGAGGCCTGTAGAATGTGCCGGACATCTGAACTGGCTAAGCTGGGAGAGCAGCCTCTTCTTCTCTGGAACTCTTGACAATAGACTATCTAACCATCGGCCCGGCAGATCAGGGCTATGAACATTGCCTGGTAATGGTGGATCACTTCACAAAATTTGCCGTGGTGACTCTGACCCAGAATCAGACTGCAGAGTCTGCTGCATACACAATATGTAGGAACTTCATCCAATTCTATGGGTGTCCAAAGAGAATTCACTCCTATCAGCGAGCTTGTTTCTTGGGAAGAGTAATGGATGAATTGCACTGCCTGTTCTGGATTGACAAGTCCCTCACTACACCGTGCCATCCTCAGGGTAATGGTGACTGTGAATGATTTAACCATTCACTGATTCAGATGCTAAGAACTCTAGAGGAAGATCGGAAGGCCCAGTGGCCAGAGTATGCTTCTGAACTGGTGTGGGTATATAATAATTGAGTACATAGAACCATGGGATATACACCTTACTCTCTTCTCTTTTGCCGAGAAGGAAAAAGAATTACCGAGTTGGCATTGGACCCAGAAGAGGACTACCTATGGACAGGGGTGTCCTCCTGGGTTCGGGAACATCGACACCACCTGCAGACCTTGCACCGGTTGGTCAAGACCAGATTACAGGAGCTAGACCATGCAGAAAAGACCCCATCTGGAGCAACAGAGTTTCGAGTTGGAGACCGTGTCTTAGTACGGGAGAAGCGTCCTCGAGACAAGCTGGGAAACTGTTGGGAGAAAGACCCATATCTGGTAAAGAGAAGAGTTAGGACCTGTCTATGAAGTCCAGCCTGAATGAAAGGAAAATGCCCCCACTCGAACTCTTCACCGAAATATGCTCAGACCCCGCCTGTCTAAGAACTCTGTCCGAGTAGAAGAGGAGCCCCAGGCTCCTGCGATGGTTCATACACCAGTGGAAGGAGAGGATGAGGAAGGTGATGAAGGATTAAGCTGCAAGAGGATGGAACCCGAAGATACCGGCTCGCCCATGAATCTTCCCCCACAGCCAGATTCAGCTCCACAAGAGAGCTCCAGTACTTTTCCTTATCTGAGACGCTCTGAACATGCAACAGCTGGCAAGCCCCCCCAATCGTTATGACCAAGAAAATTTCATCTGGCAACAATCCGCACAGAAAAGAAGAAGACAGTGACACACTCCTCGAAGAGTCTCGCCCATGGAATGGCGAGGAAAAAGAGTGGGGGAGTGTAGGGAGGAGAGCCAAACTTGCGGTCTCTCTTGCATGTCTGGGCCTGAACTGTCGGGACTGTCACCAGTGTTTCAGGGGGAAGAGATTTCGGACCGGAGCAGTTCAGGACAACTGACTGATGGGGGTGGGTCCAACATAAATACCTGTCTGTGCGGGAAGATGGCACATTTGGTTGGGAACGAACCTGGGAGTAGTGAGACGGTTGACTCCCTCTCGACAGACCCACGCCAGCTAGCTGTCCCTGTATCCCTGGCTAACTAAACTGCTGACACATACTACTCCCAGCCCAGAGAGACATCTGCCCCGGGTAGTGACCAGGATAGAGTCCATACAAGATTTCTTTAGTGCATCATCCCTACTCTGGAACTCTCTACCACAACATATCAGACTATCGCCTACCATCGAAACCTTCAAAAAGTATCTGAAGACCTACCTCTTCCGACAAGCCTACAACCTGCAGTAACCACTGGTCGACCAAACCGCTGCACAACCAGTTCTACCCTTACCTACTGTATCCACACCCATCCCTTGTAGATTGTGAGCCCACGCGGGCAGGGTCCTTTCTCCTCCTGTACCAGTCGTGACTTGTATTGTTTAAGATTATTTTACTTGTTTTCATTATGTATACCCCTCCTCACATGTAAAGCGCCATGGAATAAATGGCGCTATAAAAATAAATAATAATACCTTGGCTCCGCTCACCACTGCGGAGGCACTGCTTAGTCCCATCATTGCAGTGCCTGCTAAGGACCGGCCTGTGCCTGTTGCTGTGTCCACTGGACTGTGTGCTTCAGCTATGTCCTTGTCTACTGAACTTTCCATTTCTCCCACTGTGCCGCCGACTATTATCTCTCACCCACTGTGTGCCTGGATCAGGAGATCACATGCCGAAGAACCCAGAGGATTCGTCATCACCAGAAGATGGTGCATCTCCCTTCTACGGGACCGGATCAGAGACATCTCATACTGCCTGCAGCGCCGTTGAGAGATCTTCCAGCTACCTTCCTCCAGCGCACAGAGACTGCTAAGTTAGCCTATTGCTTTCTTCTGCATTTGACTTTCTCCCATCCTCATGTTCACATCCTTACCCCCTTGCGTGTACCATTACTGTTTAGATATACAGTATATATATAAAGAACCTGTTAACCCTTGCTCGGCCTCCGGTGTGTCACTGTATCTTACGCACCTTCTAACATACTACACCCACTATGCATTTAATAAAGTCCACTGAGTCCCCCAATGTATAGCTCCTCTATTCACAGTATAGTGAGCACTCAGACTCTTTATACAGATTTAAAGTTTTAATTAAAATTAAAAAAAATCATCATATACTCAACTAATCCAGAATCCTGACGACTCCACCAGCAAGTCTCGAATGGACCTATGCTCTGTCATAATGCAGACACATGCACAGGGTGACAGAGTCCTGCTGAGGCATGATGATGTCACCTTGCAGGGACTTTGACATCCTGTGTGTCCAGGTACGGACTGGGACTGAAATTCAGCCCAGGCATTTGAAATCACATAGGCCCATGTTGTCCCCGTCCCCAAGAACCAGATGGGATATATTACTAATATCACCCTGGATGGAGGAAAGAAAGACTTACTACAAGTCCAGCATTTCTAATGATACCAGTGGCCTGCTGGGGTAAGTGACGGAGTCAGCAACTTTGTGCTCTGTCACAATTCTTAACAGTGTGGATGTCTTGAGAACACCGATCCTGTTAACAACATAGCAGACAAGGCAGCCCACAACCAGACAGGCCCTTCTGGCATTTGCCAGAATTGCCAGATGGCCAGTCCGGCCCTGTGTGTGTCTGTTGGTGCCTCAGGCTTACAGCAAACTGCTGTAGTGCAAAGAGATAATGTCTTCCAGGTCTACCTCGGGGCTCAGCTGTATCATCGAACAGCGCATGTTGATACAATTAAGGGTATCATAGTTCCAGACGGGCCCCTCTGAACTTGGAGCCCAGGAAGACCACAGCCTTTGCCCCCCAGTAGCTACACTACTGCATCAGGCTGTTGCCAGAGTTACTAACCTCCTAAAACCAACCATACCTATTAAGCTAACATCGGTTGAACCAGCCAATATTGACTGGATCGGCCAATGGTCTAATGTGTATGAGGGCCCCAGACAGGTATGTCAGGAGATAAAGTCTTCCTCTTCTGATTTTGGATTGCCATTACATTTTTTTCCTTGAGATAAGCTGCAGCCTGAGATCTCTGACTGCGACTCCCTCATGGAGAACATAGGAGTGCTCAGTAAAGATAGCTGCTGGCTGAACCATCGTTTGACTGAGAGTAACCTAACCTATTGAGGGCTTAAAGGGAACCTGTCACACCGAAAATCGCGGGTAAGGTAAGCCCACTGGCATCAGGGGCTTATCTCCAACGCATGATAATAGAAGTCAATCGGCACTCATTTTACAGGACCTTTAACACAGACTGGTGCATATTATATAGAAGGCAAACAAGCATTAAAGGAGTTCTCTACACATGTGTTTTTTATGATCTATCCTTAAAGGGAACCTGTCACCCCGAAAATCGCGGGTGAGGTAAGCCCACCGGCATCAAGGGCTTATCTGCAGCATTCTGTAATGCTGTAGATAAGCCCCCGATGTTACCTGAAAGAGGAGAAAAAGACGTTATATTATACTCACCCAGGGGCGGTCCCGCTGCTGGTCAGGTCGGATGGGCGTCTCCGGTCCGCTGCGGCGCCTCCCATCTTCATTACAAGACGTCCTCTTCTGATCTTTAGCCACGGCTCCGGCGCAGGCGTACTTTGCTCTGCCCTCTAGAGGGCAGACAAAGTACTGCATGCGCCGGGCCTCTGACCTTTCCGGCGCCTGCGCACTGCAGTACTATCCTCTGCCCTCAACAGGGCAGAGCAAAGTACGCCTGCATCGGAGCCGTGGCTGAAGATCAGAAGAGGACGTCATGGAATGAAGATGGGAGGCGCCGCAGCGGACCGGAGACGCCCATCAGACCTGACCAGCAGCGGGACCGTCCCTGGGTGAGTATAATATAACGTCTTTTTCTCCTTTTTCAGGTAACATCGGGGGCTTATCTACAGCATTACAGAATGCTGCAGATAAGCCCTTGATGCCGGTGGGCTTACCTCACCCGCGATTTTCGGGGTGACAGGTTCCCTTTAAGGATAGATCATAAAAAACACATGTGTAGAGAACTCCTTTAATGCTTGTTTGCCTTCTATATAATATGCACCAGTCTGTGTTAAAGGTCCTGTAAAATGAGTGCCGATTGACTTCTATTATCATGCGTTGGAGCACATTCAGGCAGGATTGTTGCCCTTGTAAATTCAGCTTTAGTTGAAGTACACTCTTCCATGTTAATTGAAGGTACAGCTAGCTTTTGATTGAATTTATTACTTTTGCTCTGCATCCAGTAATTGCACCATGCTATGCTTGTGTACTGCCTTTTATCAGACTTATAATATCATATTCAGCTAATATAGTCTCTTTGATAATGGCTCCATTGTATTGTATGTAATGATGCCAAATGAATGCACAGCACATTCCAGCAATGCAAACCGAGCTCTGTATTCAGTAGCAGGACTAATATACATTTGACAATTCAGCTATATGTGTCCAATTTTAATAGCAATAAGAAAAAATGGTGGCAAAACTATACTATGATTCTTTTTGGATGTAGCAGAGCAGTTTGTTGGTGCAACATGTTTTGCTGGTGCAGCGCCCCAGAGACCTAGTCGTTGCAGTATAGCGCTCTGCCACTAAGGGGAGCAGCGGTACGTCTGATAGCACTAAGGAGTTCTCCTGACCAGGTATCACCAGAACACATTACACTTCACACTCCGGCCACTAGGGGGAGAAAAAGGCTTTATTTATTGGGCCACTCCTCACATTGGTAAAACTAGGGGCTGGGGAGGAAGTTAGTTAGAAGCTGACTGGGTTGGAACCAGGCAACATCCCGTGGCAGGGGGTGTTGCAGGGAGAAGACATAGGGGGGTCCCTGTCAGGCGTGGGAACCTGGCAGGTGCCTAGCGAACAGAGCAGAACGTAACGGAACCGTGCCTGCACACCTTGCGGCGGTATCCTAAGAAAGAGACAAGAAGGGAAGGATATTGTGAAAACGTGTAAACGAGATCAGCACAAAGGAGAGCCAGTAAGAGTCTTGCCGAGAGAGGAAGGCAACATCTTACTGAGGCGCGTAGTCGGTGGCCGGATCACCGTAGGAGTAACTGACTTCAGGCCTTACTTCAAATTCCGCTGGACAGCTGATTATAGGTTGGCTGTCTACCTTCTACACCTATGAAGACATAGGGGGCAACATTGGGAGAAGGGCGTCCCTAGGGTCCTGGAAGACATCCAAGCCTTCCTGTCATACGGGTGGCGTCCTAGCCAAAATATACCTGGGGGACGTTAGAAACTAGCAACATCTGGAACCAAAGAACGAGAGAGAGAGAGAAAGCTGTAGAGAACGAACGAAAGAGAACAGCAGTTGTGAGGACTATTCCGAATGCTCAGCAGGGTAGGACTACAACACACAGGCGCTATTGGTAGGCAACGATTTCCATCTGCGAGGGAAACTCTGGATGTGCCCATCGGACCGGCCGGTCTCTGATAGCCCGGTTGAACGTGCTCTGGACTGAGTATATTGAAGCCTTCAGTAAAAAGGTAAAGAGACTGCAACCTTGTGTCCTCGTTATTGCCTGCACCTCACACCATCACCATCTACCTTACTGGGAAGCCCTGGGGATATACTTCACCTGTGGGAAGGTACACCATCCAGCTGCTATTCCATCACCCCAGCGGACCCCACAGCAGCGTCGGTCACCCTGACCGAACACCACAGGTGGCGTCACGAACCCCTGACAGATTGTACAACACTACTTTCATTGGACGCCCCTTAGCAGGGTCGTGGATCGGGTCTAGCCACCGTGACAGCTTCAGAACCGAACCAGAGAGGCCCGGTACCGAAATGCGTGGCCCTGTGTCTGGGGGCGCTCCAACTTGGCGTCACGAACAGGATCGTACTTAAACCTGAAGAATCGGGTCATGTGTGCCTTGGAACTGTGATTGAGACGTGTTGGAATTGTGGCGAAGGAGTGATCCTGGATTGCTCCCGTCAGCCGGAGGGGGACCCAGACTCGAATCTGCCACGGCTGGAGGACTCGGACTTCTTGGGGTCGCAGGCGGAGGAGCCGAGTCAGCCTATCCCGAGCGTGGAGCCAGTCGATGCGAAGCTATGGAGATCGGGACCACCACCGAGAGCCATGTCGGGAGAACCGCAGTTCGAGCCGCAGCCGACTCCAGTGTCCTCATCAACAGAACCGATCGGCATAGGTGGAACCACATCAGACGGAGGTATGGGAAGTGCCCCTGCCCTCCTGACCGATCCGGCTCCCGCGACCGCTCCCCGTCCTGACGGTGACCGATTCCCTGCCCCTGAACTGGTGGTTACAGCCCCCGGCACCATGGAGAAGCTGGTGCCTCCGCTACCGACAACTATGGGGACACCACTGTGCGTAAGCTCCGAGGGGGTGATCTTCCAATGGGATAACCCGAGGATAGAGCCAGACGGGACCAGACAAGAGGGCCTCAGCATCGCTGCGCTCACTTGGGAACAATATAAACAATGCCTGATTTTACACTGGAAAGACCGAAAAGAGACAGAACAAAGTGAGCCACCGAAAGTACCAGAACCAAAGACAGGACGCCATAAAGGAAGTCCGGTAAAGCGGGGAACCGTGGTAGCCTTTTACCCGAAGCGAGGTTGGGGCTATATACAGGAACCGAGGCTACCGACGGAAATCTTCTTTACTAGCTACAACTTGATGACCCCACGCCGTGATAGATGGGATAATCAACTGCTGTATCCAGGGAATCAGGTGACATACACCCGCCATCGGAGTGCGCAAGGGTGGTGCGCCCGGAATGTTTACCGATGCGAGCCGGTAGTGGTGCCGCCTGCTGTCCTGACTGCGACTAACCCGGACTTGACGAATTCCACCCCTGTCACCACTGTGTGCATCATTGCTGCTACAGAACTTGCAACCAAAGCTGACATTCGGATTCAGACACCGAGTGACTTGGCCGCACCCGAACGACGAACCCATGACAATGACACTGCAACAGGCGAGGACACGGAACCGGAACCTCCGCGGCCGGGAAGAGTCCTCGACCGATGGATGCCTTGCAACCTCCTATAGAAATAAACCTCGAAAACCCGATTTGTACATAGTTCATCGTTTCCTGCTGCTACCTTCAACCTGTAGGGGTTAGAGAGAGGGTCCTCTTGAGAAACGTAGAAAGATGGTTGGTACAATGACAGTAGGCCCAGCCAAGGAGCTAGGCGGTCCTGCATTGGGGAAGTTAGAATGGAAAGAAACGAGTTATGTAGCATTTTATAGTAGGCCTTTAGTGGGTTCAGCGAACACGCCCTTAAAGGAAGAGTTAGTTATTTGTTCCAAAAGTTTGCACTTAAGTAGAATACCCGGCTGGGTACCAAAGGTTGTTTATAATATAAATGTTATTTAAAACTAATTAATCTTGTTACTGTTTGCAACGTTTAAGCGTCCTCACCTCCCATAAAGGGAAGCACCTTTTCTATTTACTTGTTCTTAGCATTCAAAATTTTTTGTATGTCTTACACTGTATTATATTGTTGTTCTTCTTTCCTAGCCCAGGAGTACTGGATTTAACCGGGGGGAGTGCAGCGCCCCAGAGACCTGGTCGTTGCAGTATAGCGCTCTGCCACTAAGGGGAGCAGCGGTACGTCTGATGGCACTAAGGAGTTTTCCTGACCAGGTATCACCAGAACACATTACACTTCACACTCCGGCCACTAGGGGGAGAAAAAAGCTTTATTTATTGGGCCACTCCTCACACTGGTAAAACTAGGGGCTGGGGAGGAAGTTAGTCAGAAGCTGACTGGGTTGGAACCAGGCAACATCCCGTGGCAGGGGGTATTGCAGGGAGAAGACACAGGGGGGTCCCTGTCAGGCGTGGGAACCTGGCAGGTGCCTAGCGAACAGAGCAGAACATAACGGAACCGTGCCTGCACACCTTGCGGCGGTATCCTTAGAAAGAGACAAGAAGGGAAGGATATTGTGGAAACGTGGAAACGAGATCAGCACAAAGGAGAGCCAGTAAGAGTCGTGCCGAGAGAGGAAGGCAACATCTTACTGAGGCGCGTAGTCGGTGGCCGGATCACCGTAGGAGTAACTGACTTCAGGCCTTACTTCAAATTCCGCTGGACAGCTGATTATAGGTTGGCTGTATACCTTCAACACCTACGAAGACATAGGGGGCAACATTGGGAGAGGGGCGTCTCTAGGGTCCCGGAAGACCTCCAAGCCTTCCCGTCATACGGGTGGCGTCCTAGCCAAAATATACCTGGGGGACGTTAGAAACCAGCAACATCTGGAACCAAAGAACGAGAGAGAGAGAGAAAGCTGTAGAGAACGAACGAAAGAGAACAGCAGTTGTGAGGACTATTCCGAATGCTCAGCAGGGTAGGACTACAACACACAGGCGCTATTGGTAGGCAACGATTTCCATCTGCGAGGGAAACTCTGGATGTGCCCATCGGACCGGCCGGTCTCTGATAGCCCGGTTGAACGTGCTCTGGACTGAGTATATTGAAGCCTTCAGTAAAAAGGTAAAGAGACTGCAACCTTGTGTCCTCGTTATTGCCTGCACCTCACACCATCACCATCTACCTTACTGGGAAGCCCTGGGGATATACTTCACCTGTGGGAAGGTACACCATCCAGCTGCCATTCCATCACCCCAGCGGACCCCACAGCAGCGTCGGTCACCCTGACCGAACACCACAGGTGGCGTCACGAACCCCTGACAGACTGTACAACACTACTTTCATTGGACGCCCCTTAGCAGGGTCGCGGACCGGGTCTAGCCACCGTGACAGCTTCAGAACCAAACCAGAGAGGCCCGGTACCAAAACGCGTGGCTCTGTGTCTGGGGGCGCTCCAGCTGGTACGCTTGGATGTAGACATACTGCTCACTCCTTTTTGTGGCTTCAGTGTTACTGGCTGCACTGTATCATTTTACTTAAAGGGAACCTGTCAGCGGGATTTGCTCAGTAAACTGCAGACATTTTCAGGTTGGCGCTATTACACTGATTAAAATGATACCTTAGTTGATGAAATCCATCTTTTGGTTGTTGTTTAATCTTTATTTGTAGTTTTCAGTTAATGAGATTCTTGTGCTCTGAGGCGGCCTGTGGGCGGGGCTTCATGTGGTGCTCTACTTAGACGTTCATACTGAAGGCTTATGACAGATCACTGATCCTCAGTGACCTACCCCCTATTTTACATACTGTATATACTTTTGTGGGCGAATACAGGTCATTTTCTTCCGGCAGCAAGAAGAAAAGGTTAATAGCTTTTTTTCATGTGATAGGTTTCTTTTAAGAATATGGAGGAGCTTCTACTGCACATGCTCACATGCACCTGTGTTGACATCCTCAGACGGGTTTCTGTCAGTTAGTGACTACTTCCTTATATAACACAAATGTGTCGAGAGTGCATACTGCTGTGAGCACGTTGTGCATTTGGAAGCCCAGATACTGGATCCAAATGTGCAGCTGGCAACACTGAGACCCATAGACAATATGGAAAGGAGTCTTCTGCTCACTGAGCAGATGCTCAATGGGATAGATGAGGGGGGGATGATAGGATGGAGCTCCAGGACAGTGAAGTAGGAAGCTGGGTGACAGAAAGCAGGGTAGAGGGAAGAGTGCCAGGGAAGCTAATCCTGATCTGGCTCACTCCAATAAGTTTGCTAATTTGGCAGATGAGGGGGGTGCCAGTATAGTGGTAGCACTGCTACAGCCAGGCATGTCCTCTGAAAGTCGGAGGAGTGACTGCTACAGTAAGGAGGGAAATAGGAGAGAAGGGCAGGCCAGACAGGTGCTGGTAGTGGGGGACTCAATTATTAGAGGAACAGGTAGGGCAATCTGTCACAAAGACAGGGATCGTCGAACGGTGTGCAGCCTACCTGGCGCTCGAGTCCGACACAATTCTGATCGGGTTGACAGATTCCTGGGAGGGGCTGGTGAGGACCCAGCGGTCATGGTGCACATTGGCACAAATTACAAAGTTAGAGGTAGGTGGAAGGTCCTTAACGATGATTTCAGGGAATTAGGCTGCAAGCTGAAAGCAAGGACCTCCAAGGTGGTATTTTCCAAAATACTGCCTGTACCACGTGCCACACCAGAGAGGCAACGGTAGATTAGAGAGGTTAATAAGTGGCTCAAGAATTGGTGTAGGAAGGAGGGGTTTGGGTTCCTGGAGAACTTGGCCAACTTCTCAGTTGGCTACAGGTTCTACGCTATGGATGGGCTGCACCTCCATGGGGAAGGTGCAGCTGTGCTGGGGAGAAAATGGCTAGAAGGTTGGAGGCGTTGGGGGAGGGTATTCATTTTATAGGAGGGGAAGATAGTGCAGATAGAGACTTGGGCACAAATAAGGAAGTTGGGGGTGGCGGTGGCATGGGGGGTGGGGTTAGAACAATTAATAATTTAAGAAAGAATAGAGGAACAGAGAGATACACAAAGTGCATGTATACTAATGCCAGAAACCTTGCCAAAAAAATGGGGGAATTAGAATTAATGTTGTTGGAGCATAATTATGACATGGTGGGGATATCTGAAACATGACTGGATGAGAGCCATGACTGGGCTGTTAACTTGCAGGGCTATAGTCTGTTCAGAAATGACCGAACGGATAAGCGAGGGGGAGGAGTGTGTCTATATGTAAAATCATCCTTAAAACCCATCCTGCGTGATAATATAGGTGAATCTAATGAAAATGTAGAGTCCCTGTGGGTGGAGATAAGAGGAGGGGAAAAAAATAATACATTACTGATAGGGGTTAGTTATAAGTATCCAAAATTAATGGAAGCAACAGAGAATATCCTCGTAAAACAAATAGATGAAGCTGCGACTCAAGGAGAAGTCATTATTATGGGGGACTTCAACTATAATGAAATAGATTGGGGAACGGAAATCTGCAGTTCCAGCAAAGGTAATCGGTTTTTGACAACTATGAGAGACAATTACCTTTCACAACTGGTTCAGGACCCAACAAGAAGGGGGGCACTGCTAGACCTAATATTAACCAACAGGCCAGACCGCATAGCAAATATAAGGGTTGGGGGTCACATACGGAATAGTGATCACAAATAATAAGTTTTCATGTATCCTTTAATAAGATGTGTAGTAGAGGGGTTATAAGGACACTAAACTTCAGGGGGCAAATTTGCAACGGATGAGAAATGATCTTGGTGCAATTAACTGGGACGATATTCTGAGACATAAAAATACACAAAGAAAATGGGAGACGTTTATTAGCATCCTGGATAGGACCTGTGCACAGTGTATACCGTATGGGAATAAACATACTAGAAATAGAAGGAAACCAATATGGCTAAATAGAGCTGTAAGGGGCGCAATAAGTGACAAAAAGAAAGCATTTAGAAAATTAAAGTAGGTAGTGATGGGGCATTAAATAAATACAGAAAATTAAATAAATTCTGTAAAAAGCAAATAAATGCGGCGAAGATTGAGACCGAGAGACTCATTGCCAGAGAGACTAAAAATAATCCCAAAATATTCTTTAACTACATAAACAGTAAGAAACTAAAAAATTATAGTGTTGGCCCCCTTAAAAATAGTCTGGGTGAAATGGTGGATGAGAATGAGGAAAAAGCCTCATGACTAAATGACTTTTTTTTATCAGTATTTACACAAGAATATTCCATGGCAGACAAAATGATTAGTGATAACAAAAATTCCCCATTATATGTCATCTGCTTAACACAGCAGGAAGTAGAGAGGCGTCTAAAAATCACTAAAATTGACAAATCTCCGGGCCCGGATGGGATACACCCCTGAGTACTGCATGAACTACTTACAGTCATTGATAAACCATTATTTTTAATCTTTAAAGACTCCATAATAACAGGGTCTGTACCACAGGACTGGCGTATAGCAAATGTGGTGCCAATATTCTAAAAGGGGACAAAAAATGAACTCGGAAATTATAGACAAGTAAGCTTAACCTCTACTGTGGGTAAAATCCTGGAGGGCATTATAAGGGATGCTATACTGGAGTATCTGAAGAGGAATAACTTTTACTAGGGACCGTTCATGTCAGACTAATCTAATCAGCTTCTATGAAGAGGTAAGTTCCAGACTGGACCAAGGGAACCCAGTGGACATAGTGTATATGGACTTTTCAAAAGATTTTGACACGGTGCCACACAAAAGGTTGATACATAAAATTAGAATAATGGGGATAGGGGAAAATATGTGTAAGTGGGTTAAGAGCTGGCTAAGGGATAGGAAACAAAGGGTGGTTATTAATGGAGCACACTCGGACTGGGTCGCGGTTAGCAATGGGGTACCACAGGGGTCAGTATTGGGCCCTCTTCTGTTTAACATATTTATTAATGACCTTGTAGGGGGCATTCAGAGCAGAATTTCAATATTTGCAGATGACACTAAACTCTGCAGGGTAATCAATACAGAGGAGGACAATTTTATATTACAGGATGATTTATGCAAACTAGAAGCTAGGGCTGATAAATGAAAGGACAGACAGTTACGGAGCTGCGCCTGCACTATCTTGCGGCGGCATCCTAAGAAAGGACACGAAGTGAAGGATATTGTGGAGAAGTGAGAAACGAGATCACAGCACAAGAAGATAGACCAGTAGGAGTAGTGCCCCGAGACCGGCAACATCCTACTGAGGCGCGTAGCCGGTGGCCGGAACGCCGAGGAAGTAACAGACTTCAAGCATTACTTCAAACAGCAGCAGGACAGTTGATTATAGGTTGGCTGTCTACCTTACATCACCTAAGCAGACATAGGGGACAATTGTGGAAGAGGGGCATCTCTAGGGTCCCAGAATAACTCCAGGACTTCCCATCAAATGGGTGCGTCCTAGCCAGATAAACTTGGGGGACGGAGAGAACGAACGAATGCGAAAGTTGTGAGGACTATCCCGTGGTGCTCAGCAGGGAAGGTTGCGTGAACCTAGAAGAAGGGATGCAGTAGGCCCAGACAAGTAGCTAGGCGGTCCTGCATATGTGAAGCCGAAGAAGTAAAGAGAATGTTAGCTTTGTACCATAGTGTTTTATAGTAAGCCTTTAGTGGGTTCAGCCTATACGCCCTTAAAGGAAAAGTTAAATTATTGTTCAAATTGATTATTGATCAAAATACCCGGTTGGCTAAAGGAAATTATTTATAGTCAGTAAGTTAGGATGTTATTTAAAATGTTTCAATATGTTTCTGTTGTAACGTTCAAGCGACCTCACCTCCCATAAAGGGAAGCATTGTTATATTTACTTATTCATAGCATTTCAAAATTTTGTATGTCTTTTTTCTAACATGTATTTTTGTTCTTCTTTTCCCAGTCCGGGAGTACTGGATTTAACCGGGGGGGAGTGCAGCGCGCCAGAGTCCTGGTCGTTGCAGTAATGTCGCTCTGCCACTAAGGGGAGTGATGTTATGTCTGATTGCACTAAAGGAGTTCACCTGACCAGGTATCACAGTCACACATTACACTTCACACTCCGGCCACCAGGGGGAGCAAAAGGCACTATGTATTAGGCCACTCCTCACACTTTGGTAAAACTGGGGGTTGGATAGGAAGTTAGAGAGAACGCAGCCTGGCAGAGCTCCAGGGAGGACCTGTCAGGGGTGGGTTCCTGGCAGGTACCTAGTAGAAAGGACAGACAGTTACGGAGCCGCACCTGCACTACCTTGCGGCGGATCCTAAGGAAGGACATGAAGCGAAGGATATTGTGGAGAAGTGAGAAACGAGATCACAGCACAAGGAGATATACCAGTAGGAGTCGTGCCCCGAGATCGGCAACATCCTACTGAGGCGCGTAGCCGGTGGCCGGAACACCGAGGAAGTAACAGACTTCAAGCATTACTTCAAACAGCGACAGGACAGTTGATTATAGGTTGGCTGTCTACCTTACATCACCTAAGCAGACATAGGGGGCAATTGTGGGAGAGGGGCGTCTCTAGGGTCCCAGAATAACTCCAGGCCTTCCCGTCAAACGGGTGCGTCCTAGCCAGATAAACTTGGGGGACGGAGAGAACGAACGAATACGAAAGTTGTGAGGACTATCCCATGGTGCTCAGCAGGGAATGACTACAACACACAGGCGCTAGTTGGTAGGCACTGATCTCCACCTGCAAAGGGAACTCTGGATGTGCCTTCGGACCGGCCGGACTCAGCCAGCCCTGTTAGCAGTGCTCTGGATTGCGGATCCCAAAGTCTTCAGTAAAAAGGTAAAGAGACTGCAACACTGTCCTCGTTATTAACTGCGCCTCACAACATCACCACCTACACTACTGGGAAGTCCTGGGGATATACTTCACCTGTGGGAAGGTATACCATCTAGCTGCCATGCCTTCACCCCAGCGGACCCCTAAGCAGCGTCGGTCACCCTGACTGAATACCAGAGGTGGCGTCACGAACCCTTGACAAACTTTCATCACCCTTTTTTTGTTTGGACGTCCCTTAGCAGGGTCACGGACCGGGTCCAGCCACCGTGACAACCCCAGCACCGAGACAGAGAGGACCGGTACCGAGTACCCCGCGGCCCTGCGTCTGGGGGCGCTCCAGATGCATTAAAAGAGGCATAGATGCTCATGAGGAGAACATAATTTTACCTCTATACAAGTCACTAGTTCGACCACACTTAGAATACTGTGCACAGTTCTGTTCTCTGGTGTATAAGAAAGACATAGCTGAACTAGAGTGGGTGCGGTGAAGAGCGACCAAGGTTATTAGAGGACTGGGGGGTCTGCAATACCAAGATAAGTTATTACACTTGGGGCTATTTAGTTTGGAAAAACGAAGGCTAAGGGGGTGATCTTATTTTAATTTATAAATATATGAAGGGACAGTACAAAGACCTTTCTGATGATCTTTGTAATCATAGACCTGAGACAGGGACAAGGGGGCATCCTATACGTCTGGAGGAAAGAAGGTTTAAGCATAATAACAGACGCGGATTCTTTACTGTAAGAGCAGTGAGACTATGGAACTCTCTGCAGTATGATGTTGTATTGAGTGATTCATTACTTAAATTTAAGAGTGGACTGGATGCCTTTCTTGAAAAGTATAATATATATATATATATATATATATATATATACAGTATATATATATATATATATATATACAGTGCCTACAAGTAGTATTCAACCCCCTGCAGATTTAGCAGGTTTACACATTTGGAATTAACTTGGCATTGTGACATTTGGACTGTAGATCAGCCTGGAAGTGTGAAATGCACTGCAGCAAAAAAGAATGTTATTTCTTTGTTTATTTTTTTTTAAATTGTGAAAAGTCTTTTCAGAGGGTCATATTCAACCCCTCAACCCACCAGAATTCTGTTTGGTTCCCCTAAAGTATTAAGAAGTAGTTCAGGCACAAAGAACAATGAGCTTCACATGTTTGGATTAATTATCTCTTTTTCCAGCCTTTTCTGACTATTTAAGACCCTCCCCAAACTTGTGAACAGCACTCATACATGGTCAACATGGGAAAGACAAAGGAGCATTCCGAGGCCATCAGAGACAAGATCGTGGAGGGTCACAAGGCTGGCAAGGGGTACAAAACCCTTTCCAAGGAGTTGGGCCTACCTGTCTCCACTGTTGGGAGCATCATCCGGAAGTGGAAGGCTTATGGAACTACTGTTAGCCTTCCACGGCCTGGATAGCCTTTGAAAGTTTCCTCCCGTGCCAAGGCCAGGCTTGTCCGAAGAGTCAAGGCTAACCCAAGGACAACAAGGAAGGAGCTCTGGGAAGATCTCATGGCAGTGGGGACATTGGTTTCAGTCAATACCATAAGTAACGTACTCCACCGCAATGGTCTCCGTTCCAGACGAGCCCGTAAGGTACCTTTACTTTCAAAGCATCATGTCAAGGCTCGTCTACAGTTTGCTCATGATCACTTGGAGGACTCTGAGACTGACTGGTTCAAGGTTCTCTGGTCTGATGAGACCAAGATCGAGATCTTTGGTGCCAACCACACACGTGACATTTGGAGACTGGATGGCACTGCATACGACCCCAAGAATACCATCCCTACAGTCAAGCATGGTGGTGGCAGCATCATGCTGTGGGGCTGTTTCTCAGCCAAGGGGCCTGGCCATCTGGTCCGCATCCATGGGAAGATGGATAGCATGGCCTACCTGGAGATTTTGGCCAAGAACCTCCGCTCCTCCATCAAGGATCTTAAGATGGGTCGTCATTTCATCTTCCAACAAGACAACGACCCAAAGCACACAGCCAAGAAAACCAAGGCCTGGTTCAAGAGGCAAAAAATCAAGGTGTGGCAGTGGCCTAGTCAGTCTCCTGACCTTAACCCAATTGAAAACTTGTGGAAGGAGCTCAAGATTAAAGTCCACATGAGACACCCAAAGAACCTAGATAACTTGGAGAAGATCTGCATGGAGGAGTGGGCCAAGATAACTCCAGAGACCTGTGCCGGCCTGATCAGGTCTTATAAAAGACGATTATTAGCTGTAATTGCAAACAAAGGTTATTCCACAAAATATTAAACCTAGGGGTTGAATAATAATTGACCCACACTTTTATGTTTAAAATTTATAAAAATTTAACTGAGCAACAAAACTTTTTGGTTTGTAAGATTTATGCATCTGTTAATAAATCCTGCTCTTGTTTGAAGTTTGAAGGCTCTAACTTATTTGCATCTTATTAAACCTTCTAAATCTGCAGGGGGTTGAATACTACTTGTAGGCACTGTATATATATACTAGATTCCTTGATAGGGCGTTGATCCAGGGATTTAGTCTGATTGCCTTACTCTTTGCCACATGGGTTTTTTTTGCCTTACTCTGGATCAACATGTTAGGGTATGTTAGGTTAGGTTATGGGTTGAACTAGATGGACTTATAGTCTTCCTTCAACCTTAATAACTATGTTTCTATGTTACTATGTAATGCAGAAAAAATGTGTTCTGCATGTTATCAAGTGTTGAAATCCTGTTTTGAGGCATTCTAGTAAAAAAGTTTTCATCTTTTTAAAATGGATCCTGGTCTCACTAATTCATTACATAATTACAAGGTTCTTGTACCATCGAACTACTTGTGCCCTGAAATGGGGTGAGCAGAAAACCCCCTTATTGGACACACACTCGGGTACTATTTAGGGACCACCAAGCTAATCTTTACGCGACTGATTCCTTACAGCCCCCTCATTAACAATGGTGTGAAACCATTCTGCCATGAGTGCATTCTCTTATTATAGTCCTGCTCAAGACCTCCTAAAATATTATCAATCTCCTATTGGGTAATTTGTCAACAATTGTTGTAATTTACATGTAATATTTTTTTTCCTTTTTTTTGCCAAAACTGTTCCCAGTACCTTATACATTTTATATGTAGTGGTTTTGGTAGATTCCAAGGAAACCAAGGGCACCATGACATCACCTTAGCTTTGAGCACTGAGCTTTTCTGACAGTGCAGGATCCAAATAAAATTACAAATGTATTTTACTCCCAGAATTATTTTAAAAACATTTTAAATGAATTTTCCGAGAAGATGATTAAATGTTTCCTAGCTTGTAATAACTAAACATGTAGAAATACCCATGTGAACTATTATGAATGCAACGTGTAGTGTACAAGCTGCAAATCTATATAATACATCATAGTGCGGCCATTCCTTATGTGCTCTCCATTTCTGTGGCTTTCCAAGGACGCTCTCCTCTAAGAGTAATGTGTTGTGGAGTTCAGAATGAACGCACGGCGCTGAGAAATCTCACTCGTGATTACCAAGATTTAAATGTACGAAGTGCATCGCCCCAACATAGAAAAATAAAGTGTATGCATTAAGGCAAAGGGCCATTAGATTAGTGATTCATGTTCACCTGTCCTTTGTGACACCAAATAAAAAATGAGTCGTTTCATCTATACATCCTTCATGATGGTTTTTCCTTGATTTTTTTTTACAGTTTAATTGGATTTCCTGAGTGAAGCTGTCAGTTTAGAGCAAAAAGGCCCAGTGACCTATTAATTAGATCCTGAACTTTGTCATCAGAACACAGATAATGTACAGTATCATGGTTTATCATAAATATGTTTTGTTGTCACATTGGACAAGTTGGTTATGTCCACACTTTGAAATCAGCATTGAATCTGCTGACAGAAAACCTTTAGTTGCTTTAAAGGTAATCTGTCACCAGGTTTTTGCCAGCTAATCTGAGAGCAGCATGTTGTAGGGGCAGAGATCCTGATTCAGGCGATGTGTCACTTACTAGGCTGCTTGCTGTGGTTAAAAATAACTGTTTTATTAGTATGAAATCATCACTAGAGGACTAGTAAACCTGCTGCACAGTATCTCTTCATATTCTTGAGCTCTAAATAACCCTACCCCCACCACTGATTGGCCGCTTTCTGTGTACACTGTGCATAGGCATAAAGCTACTAATCAGTGATGTGGGCTCGGTAATACAGTGCTCAGCAGTTAGAGAACTGGTAGATCTACAGCAGAAATACGTGATTTTATCACAACAATAGAAAGCAGCCTAGTAAGTGATACATCACTGGAATCAGGATCTCTACCCATATATCATGTTGTTGTCAAATGAGGTAGCAAAATCTGGTGATAGATTCCCCTTAAGTGGTAAATCCACAATGTTGTTAAAATTAAGTATATTTGTGGAATTAAAATTGATGTCATGGAAAAAATGTATGTGACATGTCACTTAACCCCTTCAAGACAATTTACGTACTGTAAGGCAGTGTTACATGCGAGGGTCGCTATGTGTCCTCCGGGTTGCACATCAAAGCATATTATGACCCCTGGAGGGCATTGTAGTCACAGATATAGCTGTGATTGCAGTGCAAAACAAAAGTAAGTTTGGTCTTGGGCAAGCTATTTGCCCAAGGCAGATTTAAGAAAATCCTGTTAATGACTTTTATTTTTCGAGTGAACTACAGGATGGTAGTGGGGCAGTCCGCTCCCTCTAGGCTGGGTCTTACTAGTGGCCTATGGCCACAGATTCTAGTTAACAACCCTGCAGTAAAGAGTTTGGGTGTGTCAGTCATAGTTTGCAAACTGCAGAGCAGGTGGCTCTGCAAAGCTTCAGCCTGTGTGAAGTAACATGGACCCAAGCGGAGCCAAAAGGCCTGGCACCCCTCAGTGTACACGGTGGTGCAGTCGCCCACGACAACCAGTCTTGTATATGGACTGCCTTGTTTCCCGACTGCGATCCAGAGGATACCATTTGTTTACTGTTTGTGAGTACGCTGAACATTAAAGAGACTTTGCTTTGAACTTTCCTGTGGTCAATGCCTATCTGTCACACTACAACCCTACTACACTATAGTACCTATACATCATGGTCAGATAGGGGTTCCTGACTAATTATGTATAGCTACGTCATATCGATAGCATGTGGAACAGGAACTGTGCCAGTGCAATCTCCGCCAGGAGCTCAGCTTATGTGGCAGCCAAGCCCTGGCTCTCACTGCCAAGAGTGATGCCCACAATGCCCCTTGGCTGTTTAACCCCCGATATTGATGTTTAACCCCCCGATATTGATAACAACATTTAGGAGGCTTGGAGAGGGAGGGATTCCCTCTCCCTTCTGATCGGCGCTCCCTCAACATCGTCACAAGTGCTCAATGGTCATCATGGCAACCCAAGGTTATGATGACAACCTCCGCATCTGCCAGCGACGGTGGCCTGCTTTTGCCATGCCAGGAACATGGTCTAAGAGGCTTCTGTCAGTGCAGCAATGACAGGTATAATGCATTGTTTTGCAGGTGCACTGTACAGTGGCTTGCAATAGCATTCACTAGGGTTGATCAAATAGCTTTGGGTAAATCCTTATCCAATTAACTATAGCACTTACCGAATAGCTGCCTCGGTAACCTGGATACCTGGAGCGCTCCCGATAATCAGCTGTTTGGTGTCGCTGCTGCATGTGTCGCGGTTGTGTGACAGTAACAGCAATGCATGGAGAGCCTGTGTGTTGTGACTGCCACAGCCGTAACACATGCAGATGTAGCACCGAACAGCTGATTATCGGGAGCGCTCCAGGTATCCAGGTTCCCATGCAGCTATTCGGCAAGCTCTATAACTATTCGGATAAGCACTTATCCAAAGCTATTCGATCAACCCTAGTATTCATCACTCCCTTGCTTTTCTACCCATTTTGTTAAATTGCAACCGCACTAAATAGTCTAAGCTGATGAAGTGAGAAAAATATAGACATAAATTAAATTTATGGGATCAAATTACTAAAATGTGCCTATATATTCACCCTTAAAAATTTCTAGTGCAAGTAGCTACCTTCATTAGTTACAAGATTAAAGAAAGGAAGTCCACCCATGTGTGATCTAAGTGTTACATGGTTTGTCAGTATATGCACACCTTTTCTCAAAGGCCACAAAGGATGCAAAACCATTAAGCAAGAGGCATCACCAACCAAACAACACAATGAAGAACAAGGGGATCTCCAAACAAGTCAGGGATAAAGTTGTCAGGGTTGGGTTTTAAAAAAAATCCCAATTTCTGAAGATCCCCCAGGAGCGCAATCAAATCCATTATCATTAGTGATGAGCAAGCATGCTCTCCACTACTCGGTATTCGCCCGAGCATCTCGCTGCTCAAGATACTCGGAGCTTGCCGAGTTTTTCTGGGGTTGCTCGGCGGAAGATCGGGTCCCCTCCCTGCATGTTTGGACAGCCAATAAACATGCAATGATTGTCTGCCACACACTGTAATGCCTCAGCCATGTTGGTTGTGGCATTACAGTGATTGGCTGGCCGCACAGCGTCATCAGGTCTATATCAGACCTGGCACCGCCATGCTCGTCACAGACTACTCGGAATCAGGCAGTGTAGGGAGAGGTGCTGCTGAGCTAGGGAGATATTTGCTTGTTTCCTTAGTGTAGGTACACCACAGTATATTATACACATATCCATCTCAACTAACAGTCCTTCTGAGGACTAATCCAGCTGAATAAATATTAGTGCTAGGCAGGCAGGCAGTGTATGAGGCAGACTGCAAAGCATATAGCAAGAAGGTCCATTCAAGTTTTGTCTGCTGCTGCTGTTTTTACAGATATTTGTAGACATAGTCCCAGGTATCAGGGGCCAGAAATATTATTTTTTTTGGATCTTAATCCTGATTAATTTCTTAAAAAGCAATCCAGAGAACACTGTTTTTCTGCTCCATTTGCGTGTTGGCACTGCAGAATACAGCCAGATCCTTTCCATATTACAGCACTAAAAATCCATCTATTTAAAACTGTGGTTTGTCTATCACACGGATCACATATAAGTGCGCTCAAAATTCTGCCAATTCTGCCATTTCTGGCCTCCATTTAAATTGTGTTACAATGTGTTAGCAAAGTTATTGACACCAGTTTGCTGTTAAAAATAGTTACCTACAGGTCAGCTATTTAAAACTGTAGTTTTCCGTCACACAGTTCACATATAAGTGAGCTCAAAATTCTGCCATTTCTGATCTCCATTTAAATTTTGTTGCAGTGTGTTAGGTTAGGGAAGTTATTGACACCAGATTGCTGTTAAAAATAGTTACCTACAGGCCAGCTACTTAAAACTGTGGTTTTCCATCACACAGATCACCAATAAGTTTGCTCGAAATTCAGCCATTTGTAGTGAACATGGAAAATATTGTCCTCCATTTAAAATGGGCAAGGTGCTTGGCAAGGGACGGGGAACTGGACGTGATAGTGATGTGATGGTGTATACAGAGGCCAAGGGCAAGTTGAAATTGCACCACAACAAACATCCACATCTTTTCACCTGACCTACCTATCCCAATTACTAGAGGACGACAGCACACCACTATTGAACCCAAAGCAGTGTCGAAAGGTTGTTAGTTGGATAGCGGATAATGCTTCCAGTCACTTTGCCACCACCACCACCACCCTGTCTTCCACAAGTCTGAGTAGCCGTGAGTCTGGACCGCATATTTCTCACCCTGATCCTCCTTCCATGCCAAGGAACAACTGATCTCACAAATGGACACTCCGAAGAGCTGTTCACTTTTCCATTTAGAGATTTGGGCCTCACTTGAAGCAGGGCAGGAGGAGATCGTATGTAGTGATGCCCAAATATTTGAGCAGCCACAGTCACATGAAGGTGACGGTGGAAAAAGTGTCACAAGAGGTGGACGATGATGAGACATAATTGTCAGAAAGTCAGGAGGAGAACCTAGGTGCTGAAAAGGAAGACGAGGTGGTGGATGATATAGTAACTGACCCAGCCTGGCAGGAGGACATGCAGAGAAAGGACAACAACACAGGGGTAGGGAGGTGTAGCACCCCAACAGGAAGCAAGAAGCAGTGTGGCGGCCGCAGACAGAAGGCAGAAAACTATTTCCCAAAACACCAACACGACGGAAGTTGCCAGTCCAACTGTTAGGTCTTCCCGAGTCTGGTTGTTTTTAAGGACTCTGCAGATAAACGCAAACAGGCCATTTGCACCACCTGCCAATCCAGAATTAGCATGGGTAGCAAAACTACCATCCTAACTACCACCAGCATGATCAGGCACATGGCAGCAAAGCACCAGACTTTGTGGGCCGAACCCCAGGGTCCAGGAACAGTGTCTGCAGGTGACACCACTGCTTCTTTCGCTGATGTGCATGCAAGCCAATCCCCTGTCCATGGTGCATGTGAAGATGCCTCCTGTCCTGCACCTGTCGTTGCACACACTCAACTAGCACTATCAGCAAGCATGTCCATGTCCTTGCCCTAGTGCACCGTTCAGTTGTCCATAGCCCAGTCCTTGGAACGCAAGCACAAATACGCAGCCAAAGCCCCACCGGGCCACACTACTAAATTGCCACATTTCACGACTGCTTGCCCTCGAAATGTTTCCTTTTAGTTTCATGGAGATGGAAGCTTTCCGCAACCTGATGGTGGTGGCCATCCCTCTGTACAGTATGGAAGACCCACTTCCTAATAATTGGAACTTTGTTTTCAGGAGGCCCTCCTGTATGTCTCTTCAAAGGGGTATTAGGGTACATACAGGGCCTTATTTGCCACTAGGCAAGTGGAAACACGTAAATGTTTTTGAAGTGGCCTAGTCAAAACGCAGACCTTAATCCAAAAGAGAATCTGTGGTCAAAATGGAAGATTGCTGTTCACCAGAAGAAACCATCTTCACACATGTGTTTTTTTTGTTCCTATGTGGTCTGTTTTTAAGAGCCGCAAATGCAGACACACACACGTCCACTGTATTCAATGGTGGTGAGCAGTGCGCACATGTCAGGTTTTTCACAAGGAGCATGTGTCCGTGTGAAAATCCAGCAGATATGTCAATTTTTTATGCGCACCACAGACAAAATGTGTGCCACACACGTACAGACTGATGCCACATGGATAACACTCGTGTGTCATCAGTGAGACACATACAAGGGCCTAGGAAAAAGTGGTACAGTTCACGCTGTTCACAGCACAGGCTGCTGAAGGTAGCTCTCATCATTGTCACCTGCTCTCTTTGTGATCAATGCAACCAGGCAACAAAAATGATTGGAGTTGTGTTCAGCACCGGCTCTTTACATGGTGTGTAAAATAAAGAATTAATTTAAAAAATTGGCGTGGGCTCCTGCGGAATTTTCATAACCAGCAGAGGTAAAGCCCATGGATGGGGGTTAATGTTACTAAGCTTGGAAAAGGAACAATGTCCAAAATGTTCCCAGGCTATTAATAACAGCTTACAGCTGTTTGCTTAACCTTCACTGGTTAATTTACAGGGGAACCCAAAAAAAAAGTTACTTAGATTCGGCCTGTAAAATCTAACCAGCAAAGGCTAAACAGACCGTTGTGGGTTCAATCAATAAGACACCAAATCTGAGGCTTAGCCTCGTTCTTCCCACTTGCCCAGGTGCAGAGGCAAATTGAGTAGCAGATTTGTGGTTGATGTCAGCTTTGTATTGTCAGCTGACATCAAGCCCAAGGGTTAGAAATGGAGAGGCGTCTATAAGACCCCATAGTAATATTGTAAAAAAGGCACAGCAAGAATAAAGTCCTTTAATTGAAATGAAACTCCACAACATATTTGACACATTTATTGAAAAAGCAAAATAAACAAAATTATACTCACTTTTCCACATATAATCTATAGAAACCCATGTCTCCTGTAAAAGACCAAAACTAATAAAAACTAATAAAATACCATATTCCTCACCAGTCCAACAATAATCCATCATGGCCCCTGTAAAAGACAAAAAATAATAGAACACCATATTCCTCACCTGTCCGACGAGAAGATAATCCATTTGTCTCATGCTATAATCAATCTCTGCTACATTTGGATGTCTTTCTGGGTGGAGACATGATGCGATCATTCATCCTGATATCCAGGAGACACTTAGCTGAGCATCAGAGTACAGCTTCAGTGACTAGCGGTAATATCATAGAGGTTACTGCCAGTCACTGCCAGCTGTTCCTACGCTCAGTTCAGTGTGAGCTGGCTGATGAACTGCTGACAAGTTCCCTTCAATTCTTGTGAAGAACCTAAAGGGTTAGTAATTTACTTAAACATAGTTTTGAGGACTTTGAGGGGTGCAGTTTTTAAAATGGTATAACTTTTGGGTATTTTAATCATATAGGCCCAATAAAGTCACTTCAAATGTGATATGGTCCCTACATAAATTAGTTTTGTAAATTTTGTTGGAAAAATGAGAAATTGCTGATAAAGGTTTGAACCTTCTAACTTCCTAAAAATAACAAAATGTTTAGAAAATGATCCTGATGTAAAGTAGACATGTGGTAAATGTTTGTTATATCACACAAAATAGTTAATAAATATATGATTTAAGGGCATAAACTCAAAAAGTTTGAAAATTACAACATTTGCAAAATTTTTCCGATGCTTTCACAAACACCAAAATTATGTACCTATATTTACCAGTAACAAAAGTATAATGTGTCATGAAAAACAATGTCTGAACCACTGTGATATGCTGAAGCATTCTAGTGTAATTGCCACATAAAGTGACACTGGTCAGTATTGTAAAATTTTGCCTGGTCAGGACGGTGAAAAAAGGCTCCGTGGTGAAGGGGGTTAAAAGAGTGAAAAGTGCATTGGGTATCAAAACGCAGATAAGTCTCATTGATTATGGCTAAACCCAGGTAAAGCTGCTTCAGGAAAATGCCTGCTGTCTTTTTCCTGAAACAACTTTCATTTTTTGACTCTATTCTTTCAAGTATAGATACCAGGTGTCCTCCCATTTGTAGTAGCCTGAAGAATAAGCATGTCACTTCTTTTAACTGCTTCAAGGTTTCCAAACTCAGAAGTGGTCAAATGAAAGTTACATAAGGTGGAACATGTGCACAACAATGTCATTTTGACATTACTGTACCTTATGTTCACTTTATGGGGTATTATTGCAATTTTTATTTCAGGTGGATTATGAGTCGATTCGGCTTGAAAAAACAAAGCCATGCACACATAATGTTGGCGGCCTGGAATTTTTCCTGGGGATTCGTTCTTAAATATTTATAGGATTTCTCTAACATAATAAATGTATTTGTATAGTGTATGATATTTGTAATATTTAGAAATTACCAATATCATCAGTTTCTGTATGTTCATAACTTTCAGTACAGAACTCCAAATTGTTAGGACTCAAATTTCATGAACACAGCAAAATGCCGCTCCCCTGATTCTTTCTTCAGTCCAGTTCTTCTGGCACTAAGGCCTGCATGATCATGGGATATCATTGATGTGGATCGTTCATTCCCCCACGTGATCACATGGGTATATGTGCCAAATAACCCAAAGATCCATGCACAGGACTCAGTAAGAATTCAACTGAATATGTGAGTTTATTGTTTTTATTTTTTAAGTCTTTCTCCCCCCATTGGTGAGTCTTTATGGCATTCAGTGCACTTACTATTAAGAGTTAATTTTATTTGGACCCAGTCATGTACATCTCATGCATCAAAAGATAATGAGAAATCCACAGTAATATGTTGATTCAGATTATATTTCCTGTAAAGTGCCATTTAATAATTATGTAAGGACAATCCATATAACTCGGTGACAGCAAGTTCTTCTTCTTTGTTTTTTTTTAAGAGTCTGAGATTATGTTCTCCACCTGAGTCTGTAAAAAATATGAGCAGCGCCACACAAAAAAGTACAAAAGGACTCAAGGATGCAGTCTGTCACTGCTCATGAAAACGAGAAGGTGTCACAGCGGACCTTTTCAACCACCCTTTGTGTCAAAAGGTCCAGAGAGGGTCATGGATCATTGGCCTCCTCTTGCCAAAGTCTACCACCCCAGGGAAACAGATAGCTCATTCTAGATCGGTCCCTCTTGCCGAGGGGTTTTATGGATAAATGTAACTTGATAGTCACACACTTCCCTACCCCACAATCCCATTATGAGGGAATCTGTAAAAGATCTGCACCTTGAAAAGTCCATGTGACAAGAACACACAGTGAAAGGTGACACAAAGAGAACGCAATCAAAATAGATAGTAATGGTTTTTCAGTGCAATAATTATTGGACTTTCAGCTGATTTTTAACATGACAGCACCAGCAGTGAGTTGCTTGTGCTACTGTGAGCAGCTTGTGTGGTTAAAAATGCAACCATGACCTGCAGCATCTCCAGACTTGTCTCCCGTCGCACACATTTTGGACGTCATCACATCAGCAATTGCGAAGGAAGCTGCCAGCAGTGGATCTTGATGAATTACGTGTTCAAGTGCATTGAACATGACAGAACATTTGTCAGACAACCATTAATAATCTCTTTGCAAGGTCAGACATACAATGGTGCAACTTTGGCAGCTGCACAGGGGCCCAAGAGATATGGGGCCACATCCAAACCTGGTAAAATACTGCATTATGATAAGCTATTGGACTGCTAAAGGCCTGTGTATTGTTCTTGTAAAGGAGCCCTCTTCTGTCTGCGCCCTTTCCTTCACTGAGAGTGAAGAACTGAGGGTCCTGTTCCAATTTTTGTTTTGCCCATTCTGCAAATTCAGTGTGCCGATCTGGGTCATCCTCGTTGAGATGCTGCAGCAGCTGGATTTCATAAGGGTGCCATTTGTGAATAGTTAATATCCGCTGAAGGGATGTTTGACTGATGCCAGATCGGAGCGTTGAATTTCAGAATGGACAAAACAACAATTGGAACAGGACCCTCAGTTTACACAGAACATTATGTTCAGTGATGAGGCAAACTTTTTTGGGTGAGCCATTTATATGGATACACCTAAATAAAATGGGAATGGTGACAGTTTTCTTGCGTAGGGTGTCTTGCATTAAATCTGCTGCAATGACCCAGGTACTACGTTCACCAGACATCAACACAATTTCTATCCGCTCCTCATGTGTTAACCTCTGCGACATGTCAATGGCTGTAAACAAAGAGAAACTTGTAAATGACCCATGAAAGAATGAAGTTACATTAAAACCAAGCACACCATTGTTTTTCTTGTGAAATTCTCAATATGTTTGATGTGTCACATGACCTTCTTCCCACTGGAAAAATAAAGTTGGATCCAAAATGTCCGACTTCAAAATGGCCGTCATAGTCACCACCCATCTTCAAAAGTTTTCCCCCTCCCATATACTAATGTGCCACAAACACGAAGTTGATATCACGTTCCCATTTTATTTAGGTGTATCCATATACATGGCCCACCCTGTACATGTGTTTCTGTACATGGCACTCATATTCGATACTAAATAAAAATGTCAAATTTTGTTTCCATATTTTCATTGGTTTGCATATCATAAATTTGACTATTGATCCTGTGACTTCTATAATTCCACAACTTTTCCTTCTTGGTGTTGAAATTTCAATGTTGCGGATTATTAATGAAAGAGAATTTTGTGCAAGTGTACCTTAACTCAAATGGGGTCCTACACAAAGTGAGTTCAGGTACTCCAGGATCACCACTCATGGGGCACTTCTGCACCTCGTAATCTCAAACTACTCAACCTCATGGCTTTGATCCAGATGGTTATGAATCTCAGATATCGACAATAGTGAGGCATTGAAGCAAAAGTATTTTCAAAAGTTACACACCCTATCAAATGCCATTGAAATGCGGAAACTGTCCAACTGTCTATTGTGTTAGGTTCCTGCTGGCATTGCTGTAATTAGAATAAGAATTTCAGAAAAATATCACACACATGCAAACGATATCATTCCAGCACACGGGAATACTCCCTTCTTTGGGCTGCTGCAGGGCTACAGCAATACTTCATTATTTTCCTGTTGCATAGATATAGGCTAATCTTTAAGAAATGTAGCCCGTTGGAAAAATCCCATTTTGATGATGTGCAGGAATAGCGCACAATATCACCACATTAGGGTGAAGTAGACTTTTTGCCATCTGGTAAATATGTAACTGACAGATGCAAAAGAAGGAATACATTTTGTAAGTGCCCTAGAAGAATAATATAAATGATTTAACTATATAGAAAATCTTAGTGCTGTGCGGAGCATGTGTCCCTTATCCCTCTACTCCCTATCTGAGCCACAAATCATGGCTGAACTACCTGTCGCAGGCAGTTAATTTTAGGCACTTTTGTTCTGCGCGCAGGTGGGGCGGCGAATATATTTTACCCTTAGAACACAGGAAATTTTGGCAGTTGTGCACCTGTCCCAATGAAATGAAATTGCTAAAGATAAACCTTCTTTTACATTTATTGTAGTAAAATAGAAATATGACATGATTGGAATATGTAATTGAGCCAGTTGGAGTTAAATGGTATTCTTAATGTCGAAAAAGAAAATGCAGCTGTGGTTTGTGTCTTGTAACAACCTCTATCAAAGATTAAGAAGGCAATACGTTCTTGGATGAGCAGTAGAATATTTATCTAGATGTTTAGCAATGTAATACACAATAAAGAGTACTGATGTTTTGCTGTGCCTGTAAATGATTCACGCATCTTTGTATAACTATTTTTTTTTTACAGGCATGAATTTACAATGCACTTTATCAGTAAGGAGAATAAAAAATTGTCCGCATAGGTGATCTATTCCTGCTGTGTCTAAGGGCTCATGCAGACATCCGTGCAACACAATTCAAGCACAGCCCGCAATGAATGCACCGGCCGCAGGACTCACGACCTGAGCGTGACAGCTTCGTAGAATTTTATGGTTGGGAGACCAACGGCCAAACCATCAACTGCGATCTGTGTTTTGACCAATGTTGCAAACTGTATGAGATTAGAAAAACAAATCATTTTTTTCTTACAGAAGTGGCACCACTCTAATCCATGGACAGCATGTGCTACTGCAGATCAGTTTTGTTCATATGGAAGGTCCAGTACTACACCCAGCCCATGAAAAAGAATGGCATTGTTTCTAACCTTACACAATCTCTTTGTGTCACTTTTGCTGTTGGCGCTCACTACCCTATAGGCTCATCATTGAATCCTACATTAGCAATACAATATCATACCTACAAGTTCAGGTTAGAGATCCAAATATAGACAGAACCCTTAATCTTGAGGGCAGTTTATGTAGCCCATTGCCCTACAGCAGGGGTGGGCAATAATTTTCCCAAGGGGCCACATGAGAGACCATAACTATTTTAGAGAGCCTAACCAATAGGCTGAAATTAGTTCTGCTCAGTATTAATATTAAGATATTATAATAATTTTATATTAATATTGTATCACTTAATATTGAGCAGAATTAAGTATGCTCACATCCCCCTATATACCATATAAGCCCGTACACAGTCTCCCTATATTACATTTGAGCACACACACAGCCCCTATATACTATAAGAGCCCCTACATAGCCTCCTATGTATAATATGAGCCCGCACATAGCCTCCTATATACAGCATGAGCCCCACATAGCCTCCTATATACAGTATGAGCCCCACATAGCCTCCTATATACCACCTACTGTAACTCCGACATAGCCTCCAATATACAGCGTGAGCCCCACACAACCTCACAAGTACATACAAACACCACATACTCACCCTGCTCCTGTTTCCCCGGCAATCTGCTCCTGTCTCCAATGCACTGACTTTCCACAGTGCACAGCTGATATGATGAAATTTTATCGAGTCTGCTGTCTCAACCACTGATTGATGGAAGACGAGGCCAGCGACCCCTCCTCTACCAACATATTCACTGCTGTCTGCATACCGAGTAGGGGCGTAATAGTAAAGTAACGAATTACAGGTCTTAGCATGGTACTGCACTGCTAAGGGTAAAAGCAAAATTTTGGGGGTCTTTGGATTAAATGTCAGTGTGTAAAGAATCGATAGGAACAGTTTATTTTTTCTTCCCATCATTAGAGGTCTAAGTTGTAAAGTTTCTCCTTAGATGGCTTTTCCAGGAGTAGGAAACAAAAAACTAAAAAAGTGTAATTTAATTAGCAAAACACATAGTAGCATAGTAACATAGTTATTAAGGTTGAAGGAAGACTTTAAGTCCATCTACTGTAGTTCAACCCATAGCCTAACCTAACATGCCCTAACATGTTGATCCAGAGGAAGGCAAAAAAAAACCCATGTGGCAAAGAGTAAGCTCCACATTGGGGAAAAAAATTCCATCCCGACTCCACATACGGCAATCAGACTAGTTCCCTGGATCAACGCCCTATCAAGTAAACTAGTGTATATAACCTGTAACATTATACTTTTCAAGAAAGGCATCCAGTCCCCTCTTAAATTTTAGTAATGAATCACTCATTACAACATCATACGGCAGAGAGTTCCATAGTCTCACTGCTCTTACAGTAAAGAACCCTCGTCTGTTATTATGCTTAAACCTTCTTTCCTCCAGACGTAGAGGATGCCCCTTTGTCCCTGTCTCAGGTATATGATTAAAAAGATCATTAAAAAGTTCTTTGTACTGTCCCCTCATATATTTATAAATTAAAATAAGATCACCCCTTAGCCTTTGTTTTTCCAAAATAAATAGCCCCAAGTGTAATAACCTATCTTGGTATTGCAGACCCCCCAGTCCTCTAATAACCTTGGTCGCTCTTCTCTGCACCCGCTCTAGTTCAGCTATGTCTTTCTTATACACCGGAGACCAGAACTGTGCACAGTATTCTAAGTGTGGTCGAACTAGTGACTTGTATAGAGGTAAAATTATGTTCTCCTCATGAGCATCTATGCCTCTTTTAATGCATCCCATTATTTTATTTGCCTTAGTAGCAGCTGCCTGACACTGGCCACTGAATATGAGTTTGTCATCCACCCATACACCCAGGTCTTTTTCATTGACGGTTTTGCCCAGTGTTTTGCAATTAAGCACATAGTTATACATCTTATTACTTCTGCCCAAGTGCATGACCTTACATTTATCCCCATTAAAGCTCATTTGCCAATTATCAGCCCAAGTTTCTAGTTTACATAAATCATCATGTAATATAAAATTGTCCTCCTCTGTATTGATTACCCTGCAGAGTCATCTGCAAATATTGAAATTCTGCTCTGTATGCCCCCTACAAGGTCATTAATAAATATGTTAAAAAGAAGAGGGCCCAATACTGACCCCTGTGGTACCCCACTGCTAACCGCGACCCAGTCCGAGTGTGCTCCATTAATAACCACCCTTTGTTTCCTATCCCTGAGCCAGCTCTTAGCCCACTTACACATATTTTCCCCTATCCCTATTATTCTCATTTTATGTATCAACCTTTTATGAGGCACCATATCAAAAGTCCATATACACTACGTCTACTGCGTTCCCTTGGTCCAGTCCAGGACTTACCTCTTCATAGAAATTGATCAGATTAGTCCGACATGAACGGTCCCTAGTAAACCCGTGCTGATACTGGGTCATGAGGTTATTCCTCTTCAGATACTCCAGTATAGCATCCCTTAGAATAACCTCCAGGATTTTACCCACAGTAGAGGTTAAGCTTACTGGCCTATAATTTCCAAGTTCAGTTTTTGTCCCCTTTTTGAATATTGGCACCACATTTGCTATACCCCAGTCCTGTGGTTCAGACCCTGTTATTATGGAGTCTTTAAAGATTAAAAATAATGGTTTATCAATGACTTTACTTAATTCCTGTAGTACTCAGGAGTGTATCCCATCTGGGCCCGGAGATTTGTCAATTTTAGTGATTTTTAGACGCCGCCGCACTTCCTGCTGGGTTAAGCAGGTGACATTTAATGGGGAATTTTTGTTATCACTGATCATATTGTCTGCCATGGAATTTTCATGTGTAAATACTGATGAAAAAAAGTCATTTAGCATATTGGCTTTTTCCTCATCCACCATTTCACCCAGACTATTTTTAAGGGGGCCAACACTATAATTTTTTAGTTTCTTACTGTTTATGTAGTTAGAATATTTTGGGATTATTTTTACTCTCTCTGGCAATGAGTCGCTCTGTCTCAATTTTTGCTGCCTTTATTTGCTTTTTACAGAATTTATTTAATTTTCTATATTTATTTAATGCCTCATCACTATCTAATTGCTTTAATTCTTTAAATGCTTTCTTTTTGTCACTTATTGCACCCCTTACAGCTCTATTTAGCCATATTGGTTTCCTACTATTTCTAGTATGTTTATTCCCATACGGTATATACTGTGCACAGGTCCTATCCACGATGCTAACAAACTTCTCCCATTTCATTTTCTTTGTGTATTTTTATGTCTCAGGATATCGTCCCAGCTAATTGCACCGAGATAATCTCTCATCCATTGGAAATTTGCCCTCCTGAAGTTTAGTGTCCTTGTAACCTCTCTACTACACATCTTATTAAAGGATACATGAAAACTTATTATTTGTGATCACTATTACCCAAGTGACCCCCAACCCTTATATTTGCTATGCGGTCTGGCCTGTTGGTTAATATTAGGTCTAGCCTTGCACAGGCGTGTTCTATGGAGGATAGAGAATGAACTTCAATCCAATATTGCAGCCAGCATGCAGCCAGCGGGTAAGGAAAGGGTGAATCAAACACCCGAAAACCCCGCCCCTATGGCTGAAGATTGTTCCCTCCAAATTCAGGTGACAGAGTCCCTTTTAAAAAACCATCCCTCGATCAAAACTGTGCTGCTAATTATAGACCTGTCCCTAATCTTCCCTTCATCTCCAAACTCCTCGAACGCCTGGTCCACTCCCGTCTTACCCGCTATCTCTCAGATAACTCTCTTCTCGACCCTCTTCAATCTGGTTTCCGCTCTTTACACTCTACTGAAACTGCCCTCACTAAAGTCTCCAACGACCTACTAACAGCTAAATCTAATGGTCACTACTCCATGCTAATTCTCTTGGATCTCTCCGCAGCATTCGACACTGTGGATCATCAGATCCTCCTCAATATGCTCCGCTCCATCGGCCTCAAGGACACCATTTTCTCCTGGTTCTCCTCCTATCTCTCAGACCGATCCTTCACTGTATCTTTTGCTGGTTCCTCCTCCTCTCACCCTCCCCTTACTGTTGGGGTTCCTCAAGGATCAGTTCTAGACTCCCTCCTCTTCTCTTTGTATATTTGCCCCTATTGGACAAACAATCAGTAGATTTGGATTCCAGTACCATCTCTATGCTGACGACACCCAATTATACACTTCTTCTCCTGTTATCACGCCTGCCTTTTTAGAAAATACCAGTGATTGTCTTACCGCTGTCTCTAACATCATGTCCTCCCTCTATTTGAAACTGAACCTGTCAAAAACTGAACTCCTCGTGTTCTCTCCCTCTACTAACCTACCTTTGCCTGACATTGCCAATCTCCGTGTGCGGTGCCACCATTACTCGAAAGCAACATGCCCGCTGCCTTGGGGTCATATTGATTCCGAGCTTTCATTCACCCCCCACATCCGATCACTGGCTCGCTCTTCTTTTCTGCATCTCAAAAACATTTCTAGACTTCCCCTTTTCTTACTTTCGACTCTGCAAAAACTCTTACGGTTTCACTTATTCATTCTCGTCTGGACTATTGTAACTCTCTACTAATCGGCCTCCCTCTCACCAAACTCTCCCCTCTCCAATCTGTCCTGAATGCTGCTGCCAGGATTATATTCCTCACCAACCGTTACACCGATGCCTCTACCTTGTGCCAGTCATTACACTGGCTAGCCATCCACTCCAGAATCCAGTACAAAACTACTACCCTCATCCATAAAGCACTCCATGGCTCAGCACCACCCTACATCTCCTCTCTGGTCTCAGTCTACCACCCTACGCGTGCCCTCCGCTCCGCTAATGACCTCAGGTTAGCATCCTCAATAATCAGAACCTCCCACTCCCGTCTCCAAGATTTTACACGTGCTGCGCCGACTCTTTGGAATGCACTACCCAGGTTAATACGATTAATCCCCAATCCCCACAGTTTTAAGCGTACCCTAAAAACTCATTTGTTCAGATTGGCCTACCGCCTCAATGCATTAACCTAACTATCCCTCTGTGGCCCATTAAAAAAAAAAAAAAAAAACATAATCAGGTTTCTTGGATCATGTTCTCATACACTTTATGCAGTTAATAGCCCTCTGTGTCTGTACTGCTACATACTTAGGCAGTTAACTTGTTCATGCAGCTTTACATGAACACCCGAGCCTTACACTATGGCTGGTCCGAATACCTAAAGCAATTGTTACCATCCACCTCTCGTGTCTCCCCTTTTCCTCATAGTTTGTAAGCTTGCAAGCAGGGCCCTCATTCCTCTTGGTATCCATTTTGAACTGTGATTTCTGTTATGCTGTAATGTCTATTGTCTGTACAAGTCCCCTCTATAAATTGTAAAGCGCTGCGGAATGTGTTGGCGCTATATAAATACAATTATTATTATTATTATATATACAGCTGACATGTGCCCGCAAAAGCCGTGGTTGGAATTGCAATCCAGCCACGGCTATTAACTAGTTAAATGCCGCTGTCAATTTCAGACAGCGGCATTTAACTTGCGCTTACCAGCAGCGCATTGGAAATCCCGCCCATTGGTGACCTCATCACATGATCGCGGGTCACTGATAGGTTGGCATGACAACCAGAGGTCTCCACTAAATAGACCTCTATGTTGTCATTGCCGGATTGCTATGAGAGCCGCCCGGTGGTAAGCACTCATAGCAAGTGAGCATTTCTGCTACTCACAGGCAATCTGATCATTGCCTGTGTGGAGCAGAACAGATCAAAGTACTGTAGATTGTAGTCTCCCATGGGGACTATTGAAGCATGCAAAAAAGTTTTTAAAAATATTAAAAAAAATAAAAAAATAAAAAAGTTCAAATCATCCCCTTTCGCCCCATTCAAAATGAAATGATTAAAAAAAAATACATATATTTGGTATCGCCGCATTCAGAATCGCCCGATCTATCAATATAAAAATAGAAATAACCCGTTCGCTAAATGGTGTAATGAGAAAAAAATCGTAATGCCAGAATTGTTTATTTGGTCGCCGCAACATTGTATTAAAAAGCAATAACGGGCAATCTAAAGATCGTATCTGCACCAAAATGGTATCATTAAAAATGTCAGCTTGCCAGATCACAAAAAATGGAGACGCTACAGGTATCAGAAAATTGCACAATTTTTTTTTAACAAATTTTGGAATTTTTTCCATCACTTACATAAAAAAAACCTAGACTTGTTTGGTGTATGTGAACTTGTAATGACCTGGAGAATCATAATGTCAGGTCAGTTTTAGCATTTAGTGAACACGGTAAAAAAAAACAAAAAAAAAACTGGAATTGCACTTATTTTGCAATTTCACCGCACTTTTTTCCTGTTTTCCAGTTCACGATATGTTAAAACCAATGGTGTTGTTCAAAAGTACAACTTTCTGCAAAAAGCAAGCCCTCATATGGCCATTTTAAACTGAAAATTAAAAAATGGCTCTGGGAAAAAGGGGAGCAAAAAACAAAAACGCAAAACCAAAATTAACTTTGTTCGTTAAGGGATTAAATATGAAAAATATAAAAGCTCACCCACTTTCTACCAAATAAAAATAGAGAAATTAAAAACAAAAATACATATTGGGTATCGCCAAGTCCCAAAAAGTCCAGTATATCAAGATATAAAATAATTGAATCCATACATTAAATTCTGAAAAGTAAAAAAATCAAAATGCTAGGATTTAAATTTTTTATGTCTCCAATACAATAAAATGATCAGGGTCATATACCCCAAAACAGTATCAACAAAAACTACACTTCATTGCACACAAAAGAAAAAAAAAACAAAGTCTTCAAAAAGTTCAATGGATGGAAAAATAAAAGTGTTATAAATGGCAACTTTTAAAAAAAAAAAATTCTGAATTTTGCCACTAAAATAACAAAAAAATCTGGACAATTTTGGTATTGCTGTAATTGTAATCCCGCCTCAATTACTGCAACACCCTCCTCTGTGGCCTCCCCGCTAACTCTCTTGCACCGCTCCAGTCTGTCCTCAACTCTGCTGCCCGGCCAATCGACCTCTCTCCTCGCTACTCCCCTGTTTCTCCCCTCTGCGAATCCCTCCACTGGCTCCCAATTCCCCAACGAATTCAGTTCAAACTACTAAGGCCGATGCGAGATCATCGGATGCGATATGCTAATGACACTCGGCTACTGCTCGCAGCAGAGCAGGAGCCAAGTGTCATGCGTCTGTGCTCCGATTCTCTCGCACAGGGAGGATTGGAGTACAGCTGCGGAGGAGGTGGAGAAATGAATTTCTCCATCTTCTCCATTGCTGGGGTCCGCTTATAACGCACATCACTCGGATGATATCCGAGTAGTGTGCGCTGTCTCACTCGCACCAATAGGCTTATATGGGTGCGAGTGAGCCAAGAGTTTTCCTTGGTCCGAGACAATCACAGCATGCAGCGATTGTCTCGGACCAAGGAAAATGGCTGACAAAGAGTCGGCTGCTGGGAGCTGCCCCATAGCTTAACATTGGTCCGAGTGCAATGCGATTTTTTATCACATTGCACTCGGCCGTTTAAAACGCCAGTGTGACGCCGGCTTTACACTGATCTACAAAGCCATCCACAACCTTTCCCCTCCCTATATCTCTGAACTAATCTCCCAATATCTTCCCTCATGTAATCTTTGATCCTCCCAAGACCTTCTACTCTCCTCCACACTTATTGGTTCCTCACACAACCGCCTCCAAGATTTCTCCCCCATCCTCTGGAATTCCACACATCAACACGTTCGATTATCCACCACCCTCGGATCCTTCAGACGGAACCTGAAAACCCATCTCTTCAGGAAAGCCTACAGCCTGCAATAACCATTCTGCCCCCTCATCAACCACGCGAGTTGCCGCGTCATCAACCACTCGAGCTGCCGCGTCACCATTACCAGAGCTGCCGTGTCGCCAACCACCCGAGCTGCTGCGTAAACACCGCCAGAGCTGCCGCATCACCATCACCACAACTGCCACCTCACCACCACCAGAGCAGCCGCACCCCCGACTTTCTGTCTCTTCCCCATTATCCCGTAGAATATAAGTCCGCAAGAACAAGGTCATCTCCCCTCTGTACCAGTCTGTCATTGTAAATTTGTTTACTGTAAACGATATCTATAACCCTGTATGTAACCCCTTTTCACATGTACAGCACCATGGAATTAATGGTGCTATATAAATAAATAATAATAATAATTTTACTGACTCAGAAAATCATGTTGCCAAGTCATGCTATGATCCTTAAAATCACATGAAAAACCTCAGTATAAAATTATTTTTATTATTAAAAACAAGGCAAGCAAACCCAACTACAGTAACCAACACAAATCAAAAACCAACAAACAAAAAAAAGTGCTCAAAACGAATAAAATAAAACTAATGGGGAAACCTAGAGCACCCCATAAAAGGCACCTATACTGCCCCTGCCTGGCTGCAGAGGTAGACGCCCTAGGGGGGAGCGTTATGGCGCCCCCACTCCACAATGACTCTCCCTATGGTCCCTACAAAGCCCTGCAGCCACTAATGTAAGCCACTGCCCACACACTAAAGGGTCTTCTAGCACTAGACAGATAACTACTATGCTAGGGATTACCTTGTTCCCCAAAAGCAACACGCTATGTACACACACATATGGCGATAAGTATATCACAACTGGATAGTCATTCACAGCGGCCCCGAGATCCTAGGCACAGTATAAATACACTTCTAGATAAGTCCAGCCGGATCATCTATATACATTTACATGGGCTAACACTCAGAGTAATGTAGGGAGAAATCAAGATAAGTACAGCCGGATCAGCTCATTTTATGCATGGACTAATATACCAATGATGTGTCCCTGCTATTTAGCTCCGGTCTTCCCATACAATTTTAGCAGTGTTTACAATTACCCACATAGAGCCACAGAGTTAGGCCATAAATACTCATCTGTGCCGCTGGGTAGCACCGAACGCCATATTAAAGAACACGCCTCAACGTGTTTCGCCTATGCAGGCTCATCAGGAGGCCAGATGTACTGGTATCTTGTGTCACATCAGATTGTGGATAGCTGAATGCCCTATGCCACATAACTCACTTTTATATCTGCCGCCGATACCAGCCAGCCGGAGCACCTCCTCTCTACTTCCTGTAGCGTCTCATGGAGTCTATTGCGCATGTCCGCATCGCCTTTGCGCAGAAGGAGCAGAAAACTCCTGCTCCTGCGCAACGAGCCGCTGGAGCGTTATCTATTGCTGCGCATGCCCAAAGAGTCGACCATTTGATCGCTTCGTCGCGCACGCTCCAGAGGGCTAGGGCGCGCGCTCCAGAGACACCCATTATGACGCTAGAGCGTTCTCTGTTATTACGCATGCCCAAAAGGCCGGCCCTCCTACCGCTCCATCGCGCACGCTCCAAAGACCTGGGGCACACGCTACAGAGACCTGTTGTTGCGCTGGAGCGTTCTATATTACGCTCTGTTCCTGCGCATGTCCGGCCCTTCTCTCGCTCCATTGCACACGCTCCGAAAGACATGGATAGCACTTACAGGGGAAGCATTTACATTGGTAGGTATCGATGACGTAGCCAGGCTGAAAGCTGGTACAAAGCCCTAGAGGGAGGTGTCACCCATTTTCCACCTCCTAGAATGACCGCTATCCATAGCCACAAACAGATAAATAAATAAATAAAAGGAGGGACTAATGCATCACCGCAGATGGAGCAGATAGCTAGAGCCCTCCTTAGAGACCATACATAATGCTGCTGTGGCAAAACTGGTCGCCTCCAAACCATCGCACGCACATGTCGCAGGGCCAATCACCCTGAATCATATCATATCATATCCACCTTAATTGCTGCCCTCCCCGATATAAGGGGATAACGAGCACGCACAGTATGGGAAATGTGAAAAAAGAAAGATACCAGCGCACTACCAATACTGTATATTGAAATGTAAGGGGTGCAGAAGAGTGGTATAATATAATAACAGGAACAAAAAAAGAGAAAAGAGAACCACTCTACAACACTGCACACCACAATAGGTAATCAAATATATCAAAAAGGCAAACTTTATTGAAGTGTGAGTAAAAACATTTAAAAACAGTGAAAAACACCAAATATCCCCACAATGATCCAAACTTTATTGAAGTGTGAGTAAAAACATTTAAAAACAGTGAAAAACACCAAATATCCCCACAATGATCCACATTGGTGGATCATTGTGGGGATATTTGGTGTTTTTCACTGTTTTTAAATGTTTTTACTCACGCTTCAATAAAGTTTGCCTTTTTGATATATTTGATTACCTATTGTGGTGTGCAGTGTTGTAGAGTGGTTCTCTTTTCTCTTTTTTTGTTCCAGTATGGGAAATGTGTCACGTATAATCACCATAAAGTAGGTATAACTGATATACATTGTACCTCACCATCTATAAACCAAATACCGGGCACCTTACAGCATACTGTGCCCCTTTAGGACATCACAGGCAGTAACCAAGCCACTACACCTATTTTATATCCACGGCTGGTAGCCATAGAAGACACTATGCCAATAGTACATCTGGTTGGGCAGTATATTACCAGGCTACACGCCCCCGAGACAGTGTACGGCGGCAAATAATGTAAGATACTGTACAATAGATAACAAAAAAGAAATGATACATAACCAAATAATTCCATGGCAATCCATGTAGGACCTCAAAAAAAGAAATCCCTTCGAACAAATGGTAGAAACCTGCCACTTTTACGAACCCTTACAAAATTCTTCATTTAGGCTAGTAGATGTATAAACCAGAGGTTGCACAGACTAACCAGACATCTACAGAAAGCACGCGTACGATATTTGCTCAATAATCCCATTGGGTTCTAAAGACTCCATCCTGAAGATCCATTCACATTCCCTTCTGAGGATCAACTTATCAAGATTACCACCCCTCGGGTTTGCCCTGACCACCTCTATGACGGTAAATCTTACATCTGTTGGATCCTCCCTGTGGTAAGCATGCATATGTTTAGCCAGTGGGGTATCTCTGTTGTTACGAATATCACCCATATGCTCCCCCACTCTCCTCCTGAACTCCCTCTTAGTTTTCCCAATGTAGTCCTTCGGGCAGGGACAGGAGGCTACATATACCACCCCTGTTGTTTTACAGTTGGAAAAATCTCGTTGGTAAAAGGTTTTACCCATATTGGAGCTCTGGAAACATTTACATGGTCTCATCCACTTGCAGAGACTGCAATCACCGCATTTGTAAAAACCACAATGTCTCCTTTCCAACCATGTCCCCCCAGCCTTCGGGCGCTGATATTGACTGTGTACAAGCATGTCCCTGATGGATCTGCCCTTCCTAAACGTAATATTGGGGCGTTCACCTATCGCATCTGCAAGGTCGGGATCAAACTTCAGAACATCCCAGTGTCTAGCAAACACCCTCCTGATGTCTTGGTGCTGTGCATCATAGGTGCCAATAACTCTAACGGTATCACACCCTTCGGTTTTAACTTGTTTCTGTAACAGACCCTGTCTGTCAGCCTTTTTGGCTGACTCAAAAGCCCTACTCAAGATCGGTCTCGGATATCCCTTTTCTTTGAACCTGTCAAACATGTCCCCCGCCTGACTTTTGAAGGTATCACTCCTCGAGCAGTTCCTCCTAAGCCTGAGGAACTGCACCTTAGGTATCCCCCTTTTGAGGGGAATGGGGTGGTGGCTCTCCCAATGCAGCAGACTGTTAGTGCTAGTAGGCTTCCTGTAAATACTGGTTGTAATCCCCCCGTGGGTCTCTTTCCTGATTTTCAAATCCAGGAAGGATAATTCTATTTCACTGATCTCCGACGTAAATTTGAGGCCCACCCGATTCACATTCAGATGCCCCATAAATGCTCTGAACTCTTCTTTGGTGCCCGTCCATACCATAGAAACGTCGTCAATATATCTATACCATATACAGTTAGGGCCAGAAATATTTGGACAGTGACACAAGTTTTGTTATTTTAGCTGTTTATAAAAACATGTTCAGAAATACAATTATATATATAATATGGGCTGAAAGTGCACACTCCCAGCTGCAATATCATAGTTTCCACATCCAAATCGGAGAAAGGGTTTAGGAATCATAGCTCTGTAATGCATAGCGTCCTCTTTTTCAAGGGACCAAAAGTAATTGGACAATGGACTCTAAGGGCTGCAATTAACTCTGAAGGCGTCTCCCTCGTTAACCTGTAATCAATGAAGTAGTTAAAAGGTCAGGGGTGGATTCCAGGTGTGTGGTTTTGCATTTGGAAGCTGTTGCTGTGAGCAGACAACATGCGGTCAAAGGAACTCTCAATTGAGGTGAAGCAGAACATCCTGAGGCTGAAAAAAAAAGAAAAAATCCATCAGAGAGATAGCAGACATGCTTGGAGTAGCAAAATCAACAGTTGGGTACATTCTGAGAAAAAAGGAATTGACTGGTGAGCTTGGGAACTCAAAAAGGCCTGGGCGTCCACGGATGACAACAGTGGTGGATGATCGCCGCATACTTAATTTGGTGAAGAAGAACCCGTTCACAACATCAACTGAAGTCCAGAACACTCTCAGTGAAGTAGGTGTATCTGTCTCTAAGTCAACAGTAAAGAGAAGACTCCATGACAGTAAATACAAAGGGTTCACATCTAGATGCAAACCATTCATCAATACCAAAAATAGACAGGCCAGAGTTAAATTTGCAGAAAAACACCTCAAGAAGCCAGCTCAGTTCTGGAAAAGTATTCTATGGACAGATGAGACAAAGATCAACCTGTACCAGAATGATGGGAAGAAAAAAGTTTGGAGAAGAAAGGGAACGGCACATGATCCAAGGCACACCACATCCTCTGTAAAACATGGTGGAGGCAACGTGATGGCATGGGCATGCATGGCTTTCAATGGCACTGGGTCACTTGTGTTTATTGATGACATAAGAGCAGACAAGAGTAGCCGGATGAATTCTGAAGTGTACCGGGATATACTTTCAGCCCAGATTCAGCCAAATGCTGCAAAGTTGATTGGACGGCGCTTCATAGTACAGATGGACAATGACCCCAAGCCTACAGCCAAAGCTACCCAGGAGTTCATGAGTGCCAAAAAGTGGAACATTCTGCAATGGCCAAGTCAATCTCCAGATCTAAACCCAATTGAGCATGCATTTCACTTGCTCAAATCCAGACTTAAGATGGAAAGACCCACAAACAAGCAAGACCTGAAGGCTGCGGCTGTAAAGGCCTGGCAAAGCATTAAGAAGGAGGAAACCCAGCGTTTGGTGATGTCCATGGGTTCCAGACTTAAGGCAGTGATTGCCTCCAAAGGATTTGCAACAAAATATTGAAAATAAAAATATTTTGTTTGGGTTATGTTTATTTGTCCAATTACTTTTGACCTCCTAAAATGTGGAGTGTTTGTAAAGAAATGTGTACAATTCCTACATTTTCTATCAGATATTTTTGTTCAACCCTTCAAATTAAACGTTACAATCTGCACTTGAATTCTGTTGTAGAGGTTTCATTTCAAATCCAATGTGGTGGCATGCAGAGCCCAAATCGCGAAAATTGTGTCACTGTCCAAATATTTCTGGCCCTAACTATAGCTATATACTCATGCCACCATTTTTCCTCCCCTCCGAAGACGATAGTTTCCTCCCACCAGCCCAGGAACAGATTAGCATACGACGGGGTGCAGGGACACCCCATCGCTGTGCCCCTGAGCTGGTGGAAGTACTTCCCGTCAAAGGTGAAAGCATTATGGGTCAGGATGTATTCAAGTAGAGTCAGCACAAAATTATTATGTTCCCTGCACCTAACCGATCTTTGTTGTAAAAAATTGCTAACTCCTTCAATCCCTGCTTGATGCGGGATACTGCTATAGAGTGCTTCTATGTCAATAGACGTCAAAAAAGCATCCTGACCCAGATGCACTCCCTCCAACTTGAGTAACAAATCGGATGTGTCCCTAAAGTAGGACGGGATAGATGTAACAAAGGGACAGAGGACCTGACCTATATACAACCCGCAATTCTGTGTTAGGAAAGCCACCCCCGACACTATAGGTCGTCCCTTCAAGGGGTGACACCCTTTATGCACCTTCGGAAGTGCGTAGAAGGTCGCAGTTAGAGGAAATTTTGGTAGCATAAAGTCAAATTCACTCCGTGAAATAAGTTGATATGAAAGAGCCTCCTCCAGAATCGGTCTCAACGAGTTCTTAAATGTCTCAAGTGGGTTTGTGGTAAGTACCTCATATGTAGTCTTATCTTGCAAAATGGAGTTACAGATAGCGCGATATTCTGGATGATTAAGGATGACCAGATTGCCCCCTTTGTCGGAGGGTTTTATGATTATCTGGTCATTCTTTTTCAGACCCTCAAGCGCTCTCCGTTCACTCTCCATAAGATTATCCTCCGTATCCCAACTCAGTTTCCTTAATTTTTTTAGATTCCTTTCTACCAATGATGCAAATAGATCAATATTGCTCATATCACCTTGTGGTGGCATTCTCTCACTCTTGTTTTTTAGTGAGGTAAACGGGCCTCTCCCTTCATCAAGGGTCCTCTCGTTCTCCTGGAGTAGGCCACATAGAGCCTCATAACCCTCCATATCCTCCTGGTTAAGCCCTAGCCTACCACATTCTTCACGGGTATTACGTTTGAAGAACTTTCTCCACTTGAGTTTTCTACAAAAAAGGTTAAGATCTTTCACCCACTCGAAACAGTTGAAATGATTAGTTGGAACAAAATTGAGACCTCTCTGCAGGACACTATATTCATCCCTGGAAAGCGTGTGCGAGGACAGGTTAATAATTTGGCCCCTGTTCAATTGAACCGGGTTCTGAGCTGATAACCCGTTCTCGCACTGTGCTCCAAAAAAGAGACCGATGATGAGGAAGATGCTCCAGATGTTTTACCAGGTGCCGGACTGGGTGTCAAGAAGGGAGTCAGGGGTCCTCCCCCATTCCTGTACTTCCCTTTTCCACCCTTTCTTCCAGACTTTCCTCTTCCGCCCTGCCATCTTTGTCTAATCTGCTGGTCTCTGAAAAATTGTGTATTACTACTCCTGCCTGCTATCTCAGTTCTCTCAGTATCAGATATATCCAAGTCAGACGAGGATGCCTCCGATTGTCTTTCTACAGGGACAATTATAGTTTGACTTTCCTTATACACACTAACGTCCCTCTGGAACTGTAGATGTTTCCTTTCTTTTAGCAGAGCCTGATACCTTTCTACTGACGTCTGTAGCAATCCTTCCCTCCTATTAAAGTCGGGGTCAGCTTTATGATTAAGAACCGTTCTATTAGTTTATTCAATTGGTCAGTCAATTTTTCAAATACTTTTTTCTCCTCTATGAGGAGGGCCTGCATGAATCTAATAGATGATTCTAAAGATTCTTTTTGCCAGATCGTCATAAATTCAGGTGACGCAATCCTCTGTGAAGGGACAATGTTGATCCGCAAGCCCCTAGGGACAATCCGATTTATAAGATAATTTTCTAGTGCCCTTATTTCCCACCAAGACTTGAGGTACTCTTTGTACCCCCCATAGACCTCATTAAACAAATTCTTCAATGCTAGAGGGCCAGTACTGACATCTTGGGCACCAACGATACTAAACGCCTGATTTGCATCTTCCAGCCATAAGTCAGAATTAACAGGTCCTACCAAGAAACTGGCCATACCAAGTTCGGAAAACTCTCAAAATAAATCTAACTCAAAATCCAATAGGCACGAGGTGTAAATCCTCAAAATCATATGAAAAAACCTCAGTATAAAATTATTTTTATTATTAAAAACAAGGCAAGCAAACCCACCTACAGTAACCAACACAAATTAAAAACCAACAAACAAAAAAAAGTGCACAAAACGAATAAAATAAAACTAATGGGGAAACCTAGAGCACCCTATAAAAGGCACCTATACTGCCCCTGCCTGGCTGCGGAGGTAGACGCCCTAGGGGGGAGCGTTATGGCGTCCCCGCTCCACGATGACTCTCCCTATGGGCCTTGTTATGACCTGGTGGTCAGGACAATAATGGACCTGGAGGTTAAGAGCACACGGAAAGACCTGATAGTTACTGATAATAAGGACGAGCTCTGGGACGTGGGAACTCTGCTGACCGCAATCCCTAATCCTATCACACACACTAGAAATAGCCGTGGATTGCGCCTAACGCTCCCTATGCAACTCGGCACAGCCTAAGGAACTAGCTAGCCCTAAAGATAGAAAAACAAAGCCTACCTTGCCTCAGAGAAATTCCCCAAAGGAATAGGCAGCCCCCCACATATAATGACTGTGAGTAAAGATGAAAATACAAACACAGAGATGAAATAGATTTAGCAAAGTGAGGCCCGACTTACTGAACAGACCGAGGATAGGAAAGGTTGCTGTGCGGTCAGCACAAAAACCTACAAAAAGACCTTGCAGAGGGCGCAAAAAGACCCTCCGCACAGGAGATTCACGGTGCGGAGGCGCTCCCTCTGCGTCCAAGAGCTTCCAGCAAGCAAGACAGCAATAAAAATAGCAAGCTGGACAGAAAAATAGCAAACCAAAGAAAAACAAACAGGAACTTAGCTTCTGTTGGGAAGACAGGTCACAAGAACGATCCAGGAGTGAACTAGACCAATACTGGAACATTGACAGGTGGCATGGAGCAAAGATCTAAGTGGAGTTAAATAGAGCAGCCAGCTAACGAATTAACCTCGTCACCTGAGGAAGGAAACTCAGAAACACCCACCAGAGGAAGTCCATGGACAGAACCAGCCGAAGTACCATTCATAACCACAGGAGGGAGCCCGACAACAGAATTCACAACAGTACCCCCCCTTGAGGAGGGGTCACCGAATCCTCACCAGAGCCCCCAGGCCGACCAGGATGAGCCATATGAAAGGCACGAACCAGATCGGCAGCACGAACATCAGAGGCAAAGACGCAGGAATTATCTTCCTGACCATAACCCTTCCACTTGATCAGGTACTGGAGTTTCCGTCTCGAAATGCGAGAATCCAAAATCTTCTCCACCACATACTCCAACTCCCCCTCAACCAATACCGGGGCAGGAGGATCAACGGATGAGACCACAGGCGCCACGTATCTCTGCAATAACGACCTATTGAACACATTATGGATGGCAAAAGAAGCAGGAAGGGCCAAACGAAATGACACAGGATTGATAACCTCAGAAATCTTATACGGACCAATGAAACGAGGCTTAAACTTAGGAGAGGAAACCTTCATAGGAACATAACGAGACGACAACCAAACCAAATCCCCAACGCGAAGTCGGGGACCCACACAGCGCCGGCGGTTAGCGAAACGTTGATCCTTCTCCTGGGACAATGTCAAATTGTCCACCACATGAGTCCAAATCTGTTGCAACCTATCCACCACAGTATCTACACCAGGACCGTCCGAAGACTCAACCTGCCCTAAAGAGAAACGAGGATGGAAACCAGAATTGCAGAAAAACGGCGAAACCAAAGTAGCCGAGCTGGCCCGATTATTAAGGGCGAACTCAGCCAACGGCAAAAAGGACACCCAATCATCCTGATCAGCAGAAACAAAGCATCTCAGATATGTTTCCAAAGTCTGATTAGTTCGTTCGTTTTGGCCATTTGTCTGAGGATGGAAAGCCGAGGAAAAAGACAAATCAATGCCCATCCTAGCACAAAAGGATCGCCAAAACCTCGAAACAAACTGGGAACCTCTGTCAGAAACGATGTTCTCCGGGATACCATGTAAACGAACTACATGCTGGAAAAATAATGGCACCAAATCAGAGGAGGAAGGCAATTTAGACAAAGGTAACAAATGGACCATTTTAGAAAAGCGATCACAAACCACCCAAATGACCGACATCTTTTGAGAGATGGAACGAATTAACCTCGTCACCTGAGGAAGGAAATTCAGAAACACCCACCAGAGGAAGTCCATGGACAAAACCAGCCGAAGTACCATTCATGACCACAGGAGGGAGCCCGACAACAGAATTCACAACAGGGCCCTATAAAGCCCTGCAGCCACTAATGTAAGCCACTGCCCACACACTAAAGGGTCCTCTAGCCCTAGACAGATAACTACTATGCTAGGGATTACCTAGTTCCCCAAAAGCAACATGCTATGTACACACACATATGGCGATAAGTATATCACAACTGGATAGTCATTCACAGCGGCCCGGTGATCCTAGGCACAGTATAGATACACTTCTAGATAAGTCCAGCCGGATCATCTATATACATTTACATGGGTTAACACTCAGAGTAATGTAGGGAGAAATTAAGATAAGTACAGTCGGATCAGCTCATTTTATGCATGGACTAATATACCAATGATGTGTCCCTGCTATCTAGCTCCGGTCTTCCCATACAATTTTAGCAGTGTTTACAATTACCCACATAGAGCCACAGAGTTAGGCCATAAATAATCATCTGTGCCGCTGTGTAGCACCGAACGCCATATTAAAGAACACGCCTCAACGCGTTTCATCTATGCAGGCTCATCAGGAGGCCAGATGTACTGATATCTTGTATACAAAAAAAGTTTGCACGCTATCGTGCCAAAACACGTCAAATATGAAATACATGAAATATGAATTGCAAACTTGCTTTTTGAACATTAAGAAAAAAAATTTTTGAGATGCTTAACACAGAATTCGGCCAAATAGTGTGAGCCCATCAACCATCGTCAAGGTGGTCTCATTAAAAAACTGATGGGTACCTGGCCTCCCTGTCCAAATGTGAGCACTTACCGAAGGCTAATGTCTGCATGCTTGGGTGAATATGGACACCTTTCTCAGCAAAGCCTACATATGGGTTGGCCAGAACCAAGTGTGAATAGATGTAATTAAAAACCAGATGGTGAAGGGAGGAGTGCGCAGTCAATAAGCTAACATAGAAATAACAGAAAAAAGACTGGCACATCCAAACTAGTGTGAATAGGTGCATACCAGGAGCAGCTACCTCCATATATAATATACAAAAAAAGGTTGCACTCTATCGTGCCAAAACACGTCAAATATGAAATACATGAAATATGAATTGCAAACTTGCTTTTTGAACATTAGGAAAAAAAAATTTTTTGATCCGCTTAGCAAAGAATTTGGCCAAATAGTGTGAGCCCATCAACCATCGTCAAGGTGGTCTCATTAAAAAACTGATGGGTACCTGACCTCCCTGTCCAAATGTCAACACTTACCGAAGGCTAATGTCTGCATGCTTGGGTGAATATGGACACCTCTCTCAGCAAAGCCTACATATGGGTTGGCCGGAACCCAGTGTTAATAGATGTAATTAAAAACCAGATGGTGAAGGGAGGAGTGCGCAGTCAATAAGCTAACATAGAAGTGACAGAAAAAAGACTGGCACATCCAAACTAGTGTGAATAGGTGCATACCAGGAGCAGCTACCTCCATATATAATATACAAAAAAAGGTTGCACTCTATCGTGCCAAAACACGTCAAATATAAAATACATGAAATATGAATTGCAAACTTGCTTTTTGAACATTAGTAAAAAAAATTTTTTTGAGACGCTTAGCACAGAATTTGGCCAAATAGTGTGAGCCCATCAACCATCGTCAAGGTGGTCTCATTAAAAAACTGATGGGTACCTGACCTAACTGTCCAAATGTCAACACTTACCGAAGGCTAATGTCTGCATGCTTGGGTGAATATGGACACCTGTTGTGAATTCTGTGGCAGAGCTCCCTCCTGTGGTCACAAGTGGTACTTCGGCTGGTTCTCTCTGTGAGCTTCCGTTGGTGGAGGAAAGTGGTACTGTGGCTTCTGAGTTTCCTTCCTCAGGTGATGTGGTGAAGTCGTTAGGTGATTCTCTATTTAACTCCACCTAGTGCTTTGATCCTGGCTTCCAGTTAATGTTCTAGTATTGGACCTGTTTCCTCCTGGATCGTTCCTGTGGCCTGCTGCTCTGCATAGCTAAGTTCCTCTTTGCTATTTGTTTGCTGTTTTTTTCTGTCCAGCTTGTCAATTTGTTTTTTACTGCTTGCTGGAAGCTCTGGGACGCAGAGGGTGTACCTCCGTGCCGTTAGTTCGGTACGGAGGGTCTTTTTGCCCCCTTTGCGTGGTTTTTGCAGGGTTTTGTGTTGACCGCAAAGTTACCTTTCCTATCCTCGCTCTGTTCAGAAAGTTGGGCCTCACTTTGCTAAATCTATTTCATCTCTACGTTTGTCTTTTCATCTTAACTCACAGTCATTATATGTGGGGGCTGCCTTTTCCTTTGGGGTATTTCTCTGAGGCAAGGTAGGCTTATTTTCTATCTTCAGGTTAGCTAGTTTCTCAGGCCGTGCCGAGTTGCATAGGCAGCGTTAGGCGCAATCCACGGCTGCCTTTAGTGTGGTTGGAGAGGATTAGGGATTGTGGTCAACAGAGTTCCCACATCTCAGAGCTCGTTCTTGTTTTTTGGGTTATTGCCAGGTCACTGTATGTGCGCTGACCTCTATGTCCATTGTGGTACTGAATTACCTTTCATAACAGTAGTGGAAGCCCAAAGTACTAATGATTCTCAATAGAGGGAAAAAAGAAGTTCTGAGACCATTTTTTTTTCTTTGCACTTTGTTTTGCCTTTTTTTTCCCCTAGACATTTGGGTGGTTCAGGACACAGGTGTAGCAATGGACATTAAAGGTCTGTCTTCATGTGTGGATCAGCTCACGGCAAGAGTACAAAGTATTCAAGACTTTGTGGTTCAGAATTCTATGTTAGAACCGAGAATCCCTATTCCTGATTTGTTTTTTGGAGATAGAACTAAATTTCTGAGTTTCAAAAATAATTGTAAACTATTTCTGGCTTTGAAACCTCGCTCCTCTGGTGACCCAGTTCAACAAGTTAGGATCGTTATTTCTTTTTTGCGTGGCGATCCTCAGGACTGGGCATTTTCCCTTGCGCCAGGGGATCCTGCATTAAGTAATATCGATGCATTTTTTCTGGCGCTCAGATTGCTGAACGATGAGCCGAATTCTGTGGATCAGGCAGAGAAGAATTTGCTGGCTCTGTGTCAGGGTCAGGATGAAATAGAGGTATATTGTCAGAAATTTAGAAAGTGGTCCGTACTCACTCAGTGGAATGAAGGTGCGCTTGCAGCTATTTTCAGAAAAGGTCTCTCTGAAGCCCTTAAGGATGTCATGGTGGGATTTCCTATGCCTGCTGGTCTGAATGAGTCTATGTCTTTGGCCATTCAGATTGGTCGACGCTTGCGCGAGCGTAAATCTGTGCACCGTTTGGCGGTATTACCTGAGCTTAAACCTGAGCCTATGCAGTGCGATAGGTCTTTGACCAGAGTTGAACGGCAAGAACACAGACGTCTGAATGGGCTGTGTTTCTACTGTGGTGATTCCACTCATGCTATCTCTGATTGTCCTAAGCGCACTAAGCGGTTCGCTAGGTCTGCCACCATTGGTACGGTACAGTCAAAATTTCTTCTGTCTGTTACCTTGATCTGCTCTTTGTCATCGTATTCTGTCATGGTATTTGTGGACTCAGGTGCTGTTCTGAATTTGATGGACTTGGAGTATGCTAGGCGTTGTGGGTTTTTCTTGGAGCCCTTGCAGTGTCCTATTCCATTGAGAGGAATTGATGCTACGCCTTTGACCAAGAATAAGCCTCAGTACTGGACCCAGCTGACCATGTGCATGGCTCCTGCACATCAGGAGGTTATTCGCTTTCTGGTGTTGCATAATCTGCATGATGTGGTCGTGTTGGGGTTGCCATGGCTACAAGTCCATAATCCAGTTTTAGATTGGAAATCCATGTCTGTGTCCAGCTGGGGTTGTCAGGGGGTACATGGTGATGTCCCATTTCTGACTATTTCGTCATCCACCCCTTCTGAGGTTCCTGAGTTCTTGTCTGATAACCGGGATTTATTTGATGAGCCCAAGTCCGATACCCTACCTCCGCATAGGGATTGTGATTGTGCTATCGATTTGATTCCTGGTAGTAAATTCCCAAAAGGTCGAATGTTTAATTTATCTGTGCCTGAGCACGCCGCTATGCGGAGTTATGTGAAGGAGTCTTTGGAGAAGGGGCATATTCGCCCGTCATCGTCGCCATTGGGAGCAGGGTTCTTTTTTGTAGCCAAGAAGGATGGTTCGCTGAGACCTTGTATAGATTACCGCCTTCTAAATAAGATCACGGTTAAATTTCAGTACCCCTTGCCGCTGTTATCTGATTTGTTTGCTCGGATAAAGGGGGCTAGTTGGTTCACCAAGATAGATCTTCGTGGTGCGTATAATCTTGTGCGTATTAAGCGAGGCGATGAGTGGAAAACTGCATTTAATACGCCCGAGGGCCATTTTGAGTATCTAGTAATGCCATTCGGACTTGCCAATGCTCCATCAGTGTTTCAGTCCTTTATGCATGACATCTTCCGAGAGTACCTGGATAAATTCCTGATTGTGTACTTAGATGACATTTTGATCTTCTCGGATGATTGGGATTCTCATGTGAAGCAGGTCAGAACGGTGTTTCAGGTCCTGCGTGCTAATTCTTTGTTTGTGAAGGGATCAAAGTGTCTCTTTGGTGTGCAGAAGGTTTCATTTTTGGGGTTCATCTTTTCCCCTTCTACTATCGAGATGGATCCTGTTAAGGTCCAAGCCATCCATAATTGGACTCAGCCGACATCTCTGAAAAGTCTGCAAAAGTTCCTGGGCTTTGCTAATTTTTATCCTCGCTTCATCTGCAATTTTTCTAGTATTGCTAAACCATTGACCGATTTGACCAAGAAAGGTGCTGATTTGGTCAATTGGTCTTCTGCTGCGGTGGAAGCTTTTCAAGAGTTGAAGCGTCGTTTTTCTTCTGCCCCTGTGTTGTGTCAACCAGATGTTTCGCTTCCGTTCCAGGTCGAGGTTGATGCTTTTGAGATTGGAGCAGGGGCTGTTTTGTCGCAGAGAAGTTCTGATTGCTCGGTGATGAAACCATGCGCCTTCTTTTCCAGGAAGTTTTCGCCTGCTGAGCGTAATTATGATGTTGGCAATCGAGAGTTGCTGGCCATGAAGTGGGCATTCGAGGAGTGGCGTCATTGGCTTGAAGGAGCTAAGCATCGCGTGGTGGTCTTGACTGATCATAAGAACTTGACTTATCTCGAGTCCGCCAAGCGGTTGAATCCTAGACAAGCTCGTTGGTCGTTGTTTTTTGCCCGTTTTGACTTTGTGATTTCAAACCTTCCGGGCTCTAAAAATGTGAAGGCGGATGCTCTGTCTAGGAGTTTTGTGCCCGACTCTCCGGGTGTATCTGAGCCGGCGGGTATCCTCAAAGAGGGAGTAATTGTGTCTGCCATCTCCCCTGATTTGCGGCGGGTGCTGCAAAAATTTCAGGCTAATAAACCTGATCGTTGCCCAGCGGAGAAACTGTTTGTCCCTGATAGGTGGACGAATAAAGTTATCTCTGAGGTTCATTGTTCGGTGTTGGCTGGTCATCCTGGAATCTTTGGTACCAGAGAGTTAGTGGCTAGATCCTTTTGGTGGCCATCTCTGTCGCGGGATGTGCGTACTTTTGTGCAGTCCTGTGGGATTTGTGCTCGGGCTAAGCCCTGCTGTTCTCGTGCCAGTGGGTTGCTTTTGCCCTTGCCGGTCCCGAAGAGGCCTTGGACACATATCTCTATGGATTTTGTTTCAGATCTTCCCATCTCTCAAAAGATGTCAGTCATTTGGGTGGTCTGTGATCGCTTCTCTAAGATGGTCCATTTGGTACCCTTGTCTAAATTGCCTTCCTCCTCTGATTTGGTGCCATTGTTTTTCCAGCATGTGGTTCGTTTACATGGCATTCCAGAGAATATCGTTTCTGACAGAGGTTCCCAGTTTGTGTCGAGGTTTTGGCGAGCCTTTTGTGGTAGGATGGGCATTGACTTGTCTTTTTCCTCGGCTTTCCATCCTCAGACTAATGGCCAGACCGAACGAACCAATCAGACCTTGGAAACATATCTGAGATGCTTTGTTTCTGCTGATCAGGATGACTGGGTGTCCTTTTTGCCTTTGGCTGAGTTCGCCCTTAATAATCGGGCCAGCTCGGCTACCTTGGTTTCACCGTTTTTCTGCAACTCTGGGTTCCATCCTCGTTTCTCTTCAGGGCAGGTTGAGTCTTCGGACTCTCCTGGTGTGGATACTGTGGTGGACAGGTTGCAGCAGATTTGGACTCATGTAGTGGACAATTTGACTTTGTCCCAGGAGAAGGCTCATTGTTTCGCTAATCGCAGACGCTGTGTGGGTCCCCGACTTCGGGTTGGGGACTTGGTTTGGTTATCTTCTCGTCATATTCCTATGAAGGTTTCCTCTCCTAAGTTTAAACCTCGTTTTATTGGTCCGTATAGGATTTCTGAGGTTATTAATCCTGTGTCTTTTCGTCTGACCCTTCCAGATTCATTTTCCATACATAACGTATTCCATAGGTCATTGTTGCGGAGATACGTGGCACCTATGGTTCCATCTGTTGATCCTCCTGCCCCGGTTTTGGTGGAGGGGGAGTTGGAGTATATTGTGGAGAAGATTTTGGATTCTCGTGTTTCAAGGCGAAAACTCCAGTATCTGGTTAAGTGGAAGGGTTATGCTCAGGAAGATAATTCCTGCGTCTTTGCCTCTGATGTCCATGCTCCCGATCTTGTTCGTGCCTTTCATATGGCTCATCCTGGTCGTCCTGGGAGCTCTGGTGAGGGTTCGGTGACCCCTCCTCAAGGGGGGGGTACTGTTGTGAATTCTGTGGCAGAGCTCCCTCCTGTGGTCACAAGTGGTACTTCGGCTGGTTCTCTCTGTGAGCTTCCGTTGGTGGAGGAAAGTGGTACTGTGGCTTCTGAGTTTCCTTCCTCAGGTGATGTGGTGAAGTCGTTAGGTGATTCTCTATTTAACTCCACCTAGTGCTTTGATCCTGGCTTCCAGTTAATGTTCTAGTATTGGACCTGTTTCCTCCTGGATCGTTCCTGTGGCCTGCTGCTCTGCATAGCTAAGTTCCTCTTTGCTATTTGTTTGCTGTTTTTTTCTGTCCAGCTTGTCAATTTGTTTTTTACTGCTTGCTGGAAGCTCTGGGACGCAGAGGGTGTACCTCCGTGCCGTTAGTTCGGTACGGAGGGTCTTTTTGCCCCCTTTGCGTGGTTTTTGCAGGGTTTTGTGTTGACCGCAAAGTTACCTTTCCTATCCTCGCTCTGTTCAGAAAGTTGGGCCTCACTTTGCTAAATCTATTTCATCTCTACGTTTGTCTTTTCATCTTAACTCACAGTCATTATATGTGGGGGCTGCCTTTTCCTTTGGGGTATTTCTCTGAGGCAAGGTAGGCTTATTTTCTATCTTCAGGCTAGCTAGTTTCTCAGGCCATGCCGAGTTGCATAGGCAGCGTTAGGCGCAATCCACGGCTGCCTTTAGTGTGGTTGGAGAGGATTAGGGATTGCGGTCAACAGAGTTCCCACGTTTCAGAGCTCGTTCTTGTTTTTTGGGTTATTGCCAGGTCACTGTATGTGCGCTGTCCTCTATGTCCATTGTGGTACTGAATTTCCTTTCATAGCAGACACCTCTCTCAGCAAAGCCTACATATGGGTTGGCCGGAACCAAGTGTGAATAGATGTAATTAAAAACCAGATGGTGAAGGGAGGAGTGCGCAGTCAATAAGCTAACATAATAATGACAGAAAAAAGACTGGCACATCCAAACTAGTGTGAATAGGTGCATACCAGGAGCAACTACCTATATAATATACAAATATATACTATCGTCTTCGGAGGGGAGGAAAAATGGTGGCATGAGTATATATCTATATGGTATAGATATATTGAAGACGTTTTTATGGTATGGACGGGCACCAAAGAAGAGTTCAGAGCATTTATGGGGCATCTGAATGTGAATCGGGTGGGCCTCAAATTTACGTCGGAGATCAGTGAAATAGAATTAGCCTTCCTGGATTTGAAAATCAGGAAAGAGACCCACGGGGGGATTACAACCAGTATTTACAGGAAGCCTACTAGCACTAACAGTCTGCTGCATTGGGAGAGCCACCTGTTATGAACTGGTGGCCTAGGAGCAGCATGAGACGTACCCTGGAGAAGGTGGTACCTGTACTGACCGCAGACCCTGAACTTAACACCGCAACTGGAAGTAGCCGTGGAATGTACCTAACACTTCCTAGACATCTCGACACAGCCGGAGGACTAAATAACCCTAGAGATAGAAAAGGGAAAGCTATCTTGCCTCAGAGAAAATCCCCAAAGAATAGACAGCCCCCAAAAATATTGACTGTGAGAGGAGAGGGAAATAACATACACAGACTGAAATCAGGATTTAGCAAAGGAGGCCACTCTAGCTAAATAGAAAAGATAGGACAGAATAGTAAGCGGTCAGTATTAAAACACTAGAAAATATCCACCACAGAAAATACAAAATCTCCACAACTAACTAAAGGCATGGAGGGTATATCTGCATCTCCAGAGATACCAGCTTGGCTAAACAAATCCTTATAAAGACCAAGCTGGACAAAACAAAACATGGAAAAGAACTGAACAATAAGGCCCACAGCATGTGGACTGCAAAAATCAAAGCCAGAACTTATCTTTGTTGAAATGAACAGCAAAGCAGGAGAGACCAGGCAGGAATGTGAATCCTCCAGGAACAATGGACAACTGGCACTGACTAAGGGGGCAAGCACGACTAAATAGCCCAGTCCGAATTGCAATAAGTGGACACACCTGATGAATGCCAAAGACAGCAGCGCTACCACTTATAACAACCGAAGGGAGCCCAAGAGCAGAATTCACAACAGCCACCACCCCATTCCCCTCAAAAGGGGGATACCTAAGGGGCAGTTCCTCAGGCTTAGGAGGAACTGCTCGAGGAGTGATACCTTCAAAAGTCAGGTGGGGGACATGTTTGACAGGTTCAAAGAAAAGGGATATCCGAATCCGATCTTGAGTAGAGCTTTTGAGTCAGCCAAAAAGGCTGACAGACAGGGTCTGTTACAGAAACAAGTTAAAACCGAAGGGTGTGATACCGTTAGAGTTATTGGCACCTATGATGCACAGCACCAAGACATCAGGAGGGTGTTTGCTAGACACTGGGATGTTCTGAAGTTTGATCCCGACCTTGCAGATGCGATAGGTGAACGCCCCAATATTACGTTTAGGAAGGGCAGATCCATCAGGGACATGCTTGTACACAGTCAATATCAGCACCCGAAGGCTGGGGGGACATGGTTGGAAAGGAGACCTTGTGGTTTTTACAAATGCGGTGATTGCAGTCTCTGCAAGTGGATGAGACCATGTAAATGTTTCCAGAGCTCCACTACGGGTAAAACCTTTTACCAACGAGATTTTTCCAACTGTAAAACAACAGGGGTGGTATATGTAGCCTCCTGTCCCTGCCCGAAGGACTACATTGGGAAAACTAAGAGGGAGTTCAGGAGGAGAGTGGGGGAGCATATGGGTGATATTTGTAACAACAGAGATACCCCACTGGCTAAACATATGCATGCTTACCACAGGGAGGATCCAACAGAAGTAAGATTTACTGTCATAGAGGTGGTCACGGCAAACCCGAGGGGCGGTAATCTTGATAAGTTGATCCTCAGAAGGGAATGTGAATGGATCTTCAGGATGGAGTCTTTAGAACCCAAGGGGATTAATGAGCAAATATCGTACGCGTGCTTTCTGTAGATGTCTGGTTAGTCTGTGCAACCTCTGGTTTATACATCTACTACTAGCCTAAATGAAGAATTTTGTAAGGGTTCGTAAAGTGGCAGGTTTCTACCATTTGTTCGAAGGGATTTCTTTTTTTGAGGTCCTACATGGATTGCCATGGAATTATTTGGTTGTGTATCATTTCTTTTTTGTTATCTATTGTACAGTATCTTACATTATTTGCCACCATACACTGTCCCTGGGGCGTGTAGCCTGGTAATATACTGCCCAACCAGACGTACTATTGGCATAGTGTCTTCTATGGCTACCAGCCGTGGATATAAAATAGGTGTAGTGGCTTGGTTACTGCCTGTGATGTCCTAAAGGGGCACAGTATGCTGTAAGGTGCCCGGTATTTGGTTTATAGATGGTACGGTACAATGTATATCAGTTATACCTACTTTATGGTGATTATATGTGACACGTTTCCCATACTGTGCGTGCTCGTTATCCCCTTATATCGGGGAGGGCAGCAATTAAGGTGGATATGATATGATATTATATGATTCAAGGTGATTGGCCCTGCGACATGTGCGTGCGATGGTTTGGAGGCGACCGGTTTTGTCACAGCAGCATTATGTATAGTCTCTAAGGAGGGCGCTAGCTATCTGCTCCATCTGCGGTGATGTATTAGTCCCTCCTTTTATTTATTTATTTATTTATCTGTTTGTGGCTATGGATTGCGGTCATTCTAGGAGGTGGAAAATGGGTGACACCTCCCTCTAGGGCTTGTTCAAGCTTTCAGCCTGGCTACGTCATCGATACCTACCAATGTAAATGCTTCCCCTGTAAGCGCTATCCATGTCTTTCGGAGCATGCACAATGGAGCGAGAGAAGGGCCGGACATGCGCAGTAACAGAGCGTAATATAGAATGCTCCAGGGCAACAACAGGTCTCTGTAGCGTGCGCCCCAGGTATTTTGGAGCGTGCGCGATGGAGCGGTAGGAGGGCCGGCTTTTTGGGCATGCGTAATAACAGAGAACGCTCTAGCGTCATAACGGGTGTCTCTGGAGCGCGCGCCCTAGCCCTCTGGAGCGTGCGCGACGAAGCGATCGAATGGTCGACTCTTTGGGCATGCGCAGCAATAGATAACGCTCCAGCGGCTCGTTGCGCAGGAGCAGGAGTTTTCTGCTCCTTCTGCGCAAAGGCGATGCGGACATGCGCAATAGATTCCATGAGACGCTACAGAAAGTAGAGAGGAGGTGCTCCGGCTGGCTGGTATCGGCGGCAGATATAAAAATGAGTTATGTGGCATAGGGCATTCAGCTATCCACAATCTGATGTGACACAAGATATCAGTACATCTGGCCTCCTGATGAACCTGCATAGGCGAAACGCGTTGAGGCGTGTTCTTTAATATGGCGTTCGGTGCTACACAGCGGCACAGATGAGTATTTATGGCCTAACTCTGTGGCTCTATGTGGGTAATTGTAAACACTGCTAAAATTGTATGGGAAGACCGGAGCTAGATAGCAGGGACACATCATTGTTATATTAGTCCATGCATAAAATGAGCTGATCCGGCTGTACTTATCTTGATTTCTCCCTACATTACTCTGAGTGTTAGCCCATGTAAATGTATATAGATGATCCGGCTGGACTTATCTAGAAGTGTATCTATACTGTGCCTAGGATCTCGGGGCCGCTGTGAGTGACTATCCAGTTGTGATATACTTATCGCCATATGTGTGTGTACATAGCGTGTTGCTTTTGGGGAACTAGGTAATCCCTAGCATAGTAGTTATCTGTCTAGTGCTAGAGGACCCTTTAGTGTGTGGGCAGTGGCTTACATTAGTGGCTGCAGGGCTTTGTAGGGCCCATAGGGAGAGTCATCGTGGAGCGGGGGCGTCATAGCTCTAGGTTTCCCCATTAGTTTTATTTTATTTGTTTTGAGCACTTTTTTTTGTTTGTTGGTTTTTTTGTTTGTTGGTTTTTGATTTGTGTTGGTTACTGTAGGTGGGATTGCTTGCCTTGTTTTTAATAATAAAAATAATTTTATACTGAGGTTTTTTCATTTGATTTTGAGGATTTACACCTCGTGCCTATTGGATTTTGATTTAGATTTATTTCAAGTCATGCTATGAACTTCATAAAGACAAAACCTCAAAAACAATTGCAGAATTAAGTTTTTTTTAACCATTTCATTTCATTTTGGATTTTTTCCTGTTTTTCAGCAAATTATATGGCAAAATTATATGGTAGAATGATGACATTCAAAACTGCAATTCGTCAGACAAAAACAAACAAACAAACAAACAAACAAACAAACAAACAAACAAAAAGTATGACTGTTATAAAAGGTAGGAAAATAAGGCACAGAAAGAAAATTCCTGTGTTATTAAGGTGTTAATGCAAAGACATTTCAATAATTTGGAAGGAATTGTTGAGAGACTTCAGCAATACGAATTAATACACGCATTGTGACATATTTGTGCCTTAGGTTTCATGTGCAGATTGCCTCAATTCATCATTTCTGTTCCTCCACTTTTCTGGAGTAATTTGCTCCTTTTTAGTGGCTTTAGTATTTGCTCTGTATGTGTGTCACTTTTTAAGCACTGTCTTTTTAATTTTTTCCTTTACAACTTTTGCTTTTCCTGATATTTTAGATAGATTCACAAAATGCAACTTTTACCAAAGTTCTCTCTTTTTTTTTTAACGCATCTCAATCAATTCCCTGCCTGGAGTAAGGTTTCTGGAGGAGTCTTTAACCCCTTCATGACCCAGCCTATTTTGACCTTAAAGACCTTGCCGTTTTTTGCAATTCTGACCAGTGTCCCTTTATGAGGTAATAACTCAGGAACGCTTCAATGGATCCTAGCGGTTCTGAGACTGTTTTTTCGTGACATATTGGGCTTCATGTTAGTGGTAAATTTAGGTCAATAAATTCTGTGTTTATTTGTGATAAAAATGGAAATTTGGCGAAAATTTTGAAAATTTCGCAATTTTCACATTTTGAATTTTTATTCTGTTAAACCGGAGAGTTATGTGACACAAAATAGTTAATAAATAACATTTCCCACACGTCTACTTTACATCAGCACAATTTTGGAAACAAAATTTTTTTTGCTAAGAAGTTATAAGGGTTAAAATTTGACCAGCGATTTCTCATTTTTATAACGAAATTTACAAAACCATTTTTTTTAGGGACCACCTCACATTTGAAGTCAGTTTGAGGGGTCTATATGGCTGAAAATACCCAAAAGTGACACCATTCTAAAAACTGCACTCCTCAAGGTGCACAAAACCACATTCCAGAAGTTTATTAACCCTTCAGGTGCTTCACAGCAGCAGAAGCAACATGGAAGGAAAAAATGAACATTTAACTTTTTAGTCACAAAAATGATTTTTCAGCAACAATTTTTGTATTTTCCCAATGGTAAAAGGAGAAACTGAACCACGTAAGTCGTTGTCCAATTTGTCCTGAGTACGCTGATACCTCATATGTGGGGGTAAACCACTGTTTGGGCACACGGCAGGGCTTGGAAGGGAAGGAGCGCCATTTGACTTTTTGAATGAAAAATTGGCTGCACTCTTTAGCGGACACCATGTCAAGTTTGGAGAGCCCCCGTGTGCCTAAAAATTGGAGCTCCCCCACAAGTGACCCCATTTTGGAAACTAGACGCCCCAAGGAACTTATCTAGATGCATAGTGAGCCCTTTAAACTCCCAGGTGCTTCACAAATTGATCCGTAAAAATGAAAAAGTACTATTTTTTCACAAAAAAAAATTTTTAGCCTCAATTTTTTCATTTTCACATGGACAACAGGATAAAATGGATCCTAAAATTTGTTTGGCAATTTCTCCTGAGCACACCGATACCTCACATGTGGGGGTAAACCACTGTTTGGGCACATGGTAAGGCTCGGAAGGGAAGGAGCGCCATTTGACTTTTTGAATGAAAAATTATCTCCATCGTTAGCGGACACCATGTCGCGTTTGGAGAGACCCTGTGTGCTTAAACATTGGAGCTCCCCCACAAGTGACCCCATTTTGGAAACTGGACCCCCCAAGGAACTTATCTAGATGCCTATTGAGCACTTTAAACCCTCAGGTGCTTCACAAATTGATCCGTAAAAATGAAAAAGTACTTTTTTTTTACAAAAAATTTATTTTCGCCTCAATTTTTTCATTTTCACATGGGCAATAGGATAAAATGGATCCTAAAATTTGTTGAGCAATTTCTCCCGAGTACGCCGATACCTCATATGTGGGGGTAAACCACTGTTTGGGCACACGGCAGGGCTCGGAAGGGAAGGCGCGCCTTTTGACTTTTTGAATGGAAAATTAGCTCCAATTGTTAGCGGACACCATGTCGCATTTGGAGAGCCCCTGTGAGCCTATGCAATGGAGCTCCCCCACAAGTGACCCCATTTTGGAAACTAGACCCCCCAAGGAACTTATCTAGATGCATACTGAGCACTTTAAACCCCCAGGTGCTTCACAGAAGTTTATAATGCAGGGCCATGAAAATAAAAAATAATTTTTCTTTTCTCAAAAATGATATTTTAGCCTGGAATTTCCTATTTTGCCAATGGTAATAGGAGAAATTGGACCACAAATGTTGTTGTCCAGTTTGTCCTGAGTACGCAGATACCCCATATGTGGGGGTAAACCACTGTTTGGGCGCACGGCAGGGCTCAGAAGGGAAGGCATGCCATTTGGCTTTTTAAATGGAAAATTAGCTCCAATCATTAGCGGACACCATGTTGCGTTTGGAGAGCCCCTGTGTGCCTAAACATTGGAGATCCACCACAAATGACCCCATTTTGGAAACTAGACCTCCAAAGGAACTAATCTAGATGTGTGGTGAGCACTTTGAACCCTCAAGTGCTTCACAGAAGTTTATAATGCAGAGCCATGAAAATAAAAAAAAAAAAATTATTTTCTCAAAAATGATTTTTTAGCCCGCAATTTTTTATTTTCCCAAGGGTAACAGGAGAAATGTGACCCCAAATGATGTTGTCCAGTTTCTCCTGAGTACGCTGATACCAATATGTGGGGATAAACCACTGTTTAGGCACATGCTGGGGCTCGGAAGTGAAGTAGTGACGTTTTGAAATGCAGACTTTGATGGAATGCTCTGCGGGCGTCACGTTGCGTTTGCAGAGCCCCTGATGTGGCTAAACAGTAGAAACCCCCCACAAGTGACCCCATTTTGGAAACTAGACCCCGAAAGGAACTTATCTAGATGTGAGGTGAGCACTTTGAACCCCCAAGTGCTTCACAGAAGTTCATAACACAGAGCAGTGAAAATAATAAATACGTTTTCTTTCCTCAAAAATAATTTTTTAGCCCAGAATTTTTTATTTTCCCAAGGGTTACAGGAGAAATTGGACCACAAAAGTTGTTGTCCAGTTTCTCCGGAGTAAGCTGATACCCCATGTGTTGGGGTAAACCACTGTTTGGGCACACGTGGGGGCTCAGAAGGGAAGTAGTGACTTTTGAAATGCAGACTTTGATGGAATGGTCTGGGGGCGTCACGTTGCGTTTGCAGAGCCCCTGGTGTGCCTAAACAGTAGAAACCCCACACAAGTGATCCCATTTTGGAAACTAGACCCCCCAAGGAACTTATCTAGATATGTGGTGAGCACTTTCAACCCCAAGTGCTTTACAGAAGTTTATAACGCAGAGCCGTGAAAATATTAAATACGTTTTCTTTCCTCAAAAATAATTTTTAAGCCCAGAATTTTTTATTTTCCCAAGGGTTACAGGAGAAATTGGACCCCAAAAGTTGTTGTCCAGTTTCTCCTGAGTACGCTGATACCCCATGTGTGGGGGTAAACCACTGTTTGGGCACACGTCGGGGCTCAGAAGGGAAGTAGTGACTTTTGAAATGCAGACTTTGATGGAATGGTCTGCGGACGTCATGTTGCGTTTGCAGAGCCCCTGGTGTGCCTAAACAGTAGAAACCCCCCACAAGTGACCCCATTTTGGAAACTAGACCCCCCAAGGAACTTATCTAGATATGTGGTGAGCACTTTGAACCCCCAAGTGCTTCACAGACGTTTACAACGCAGAGCCGTGAAAATAAAAAATCATTTTTCTTTCCTCAAAAATGATGCTTTAGCAAGCAATTTTTTATTTTCTCAAGGGTAACAGGAGAAATTGGACCCCAGTAATTGTTGCGCAGTTTGTCCTGAGTATGCTGGTACCCCATATGTGGGGGTAAACCACTGTTTGGGCACACGTCGGGGCTCGGAAGTGAGGGAGCACCATTTGACTTTTTGAATACAAGATTGGCTGGAATCAATGGTGGCGCCATGTTGCGTTTGGAGACCCCCTGATGTGCCTAAACAGTGGAAACCCCTCAATTCTAACTCCAACACACCCCTAAACCTTATCCCAACTGTAGCCGTAACCCTAATCACAACCCTAACCCCAACACACCCGTAACCCCAACACACCCCTAACCCTAACCACAACCCTAATTCCAACCCAACCCTAACCCTAAGGCTATGTGCCAACGTTGCGGATTCGTATGAGATTTTTCAGCACCATTTTTGAAAAATCCGCGGGTAAAAGGCACTACGTTTTACCTGCGGATTTACCGCGGATTTCCAGTGTTTTTTGTGCGGATTTCACCTGCGGATTCCTATTGAGGAACAGGTGTAAAACGCTGCGGAATCCGCACAAAGAATTGACATGCTGCGGAAAATACAACGCAGCGTTCCCGCGCGGTATTTTCCGCACCATGGGCACAGCGGATTTGGCTTTCCATATGTTTACATGGTACTGTAAACCTGATGGAACACTGCTGCGAATCCGCAGCCAAATCCGCACCGTGTGCACATAGCCTAATTCTAAAGGTATGTGCACACGCTGCGGAAAACGCTGCGGATCCGCAGCAGTTTCCCATGAGTTTACAGTTCAATGTAAACCTATGGGAAACAAAAATCACTGTACACATGCTGCAGAAAAACTGCACGGAAACGCAGTGGTTTACATTCCGCAGCATGTCACTTCTTTCTGCGGATTCCGCAGCGGTTTTACAACTGCTCAAATAGAAAATCGCAGTTGTAAAACCGCATTGAAATTCGCAGAAAAAACATGGTAAATCCGCCATAAATCCGTAGCGGTTTAGCACTGCGGATTTATCAAATCCTCTGTGGAAAAATCCGCATAGGACCAGAATACGTGTGCACATCCCGAACCCTAACCCTACCCCTAACCCTACCCCTAACCCTACCCCTAACCCTAACCCTAGCCCTACCCCTAACCCTACCCCTAACCCTACCCCTAACCCTAACCCTAACCCTAGTTCTTACCCCAACCTTAGTGGAAAAAAAAAATATTTATTTTTTTTATTGTCCCTACCTATGGGGGTGACAAAGGGGGGGGGTCATTTACTTTTTTTTTTATTTTGATCACTGAGATAGGTTATATCTCAGTGATCAAAATTCACTCTGGAACGAATCTGCCGGCCGGCAGATTCGGCGGGCGCACTGCACATGCGCCCGCCATTTTGGAAGATGGCGGCGCCCAGGAAAGAAGACGGACGGACCCCGGGAGGCCAGGTAAGTATAAGGGGGGGAAGATCAGGGCACGGGGGTGGCGTCGGAGCACGGGGGGGTGGATCGGAGCATGGGGGGGTGGATCGGAACACGGGGGGGTGGATTGGAGCACGGAGTGGGGGATCGCTGTGCGGGCGGGTGGATCGGAGCACGGGGGGGGATCGGAGCACGGGGGGGATCGCTGTGCGGGGGGGATCGGAGTGCGGGGGGGTTTGATTGGAGCACGGGGGGTGTGATTGGAGCACGGGGGGAGTGGACAGGAGGACGGGGGAGCGGAGCACAGGACGGAGGGGAGCGGACCACAGATCGGGGGGCTGGGGGGGCGATCGGTGGGGTGGGGTGGGTGCACATAAGTGTTTCCAGCCATGGCCGATGATATTGCAGCATCGGCCATGGCTGGATTGTAATATTTCACCATTTTTTTAGGTGAAATATTACAAATCGCTCTGATTGGCAGTTTCACTTTCAACAGCCAATCAGAGCGATCGTAGCCACGGGGGGGTGAAGCCACCCCCCCTGGGCTGTACTACCACTCCCCCTGTCCCTGCAGATCGGGTGAAATGGGAGTTAACCCTTTCACCCGATCTGCAGGGACGCGATCTTTCCATGACGCATATGCTGCGTCATGGGTCGGAATGGCACCGACTTTCATGACGCAGCGTATGCGTCAAAGGTCGGGAAGGGGTTAAGGCCGGTTTCACACGTCAGTAGCTCCGGTACGTGTGGTGACAGTTTCCTCACGTACCGAAGACACTAACTCACATAGACACATCAAAATAAATGTGTCTCTGCACATGTCAGCGTGTTTTCATGGACCGAGTGTCCGTTTGCAAAACACGGAGACAAGTCAGTGTTCGTGGGAGCGCACGGATCACACAGACTCATTAAATTCAATGGGTCCATGTAAACACGTAACGCACATGGATGCTGTCCGTGTGCCATCCGTGTGCCACCTGAGGACCACACGGAACAGTGCTACAGTAAGTGCTGTCCCCTGTGTGTGGTGCTGAAGCTGCCATTCATCCCTTCTGTCCTGCTCGGCTGAAAGCAGTGCTTGCAGGAGAGAAGGGATCAAAAATCAAGTTTTTTTTTGTTAAAAATAAAGTTTAGGGTCACCTCCCGCCTCTCACCCCCCCGTGCGCCCGCCCGCTTGCAGAGAAATACTCACTCAGCTCCCGTGACGCCTCCTCTCAGAGCCGGCAGCTTGTCCTGTGTGAGCGGTCACGTGGTACCGCTCATTACAGTGATGAATATGTGGCTCCACCTCCCAAAGCGATGCTTTCAGCCGAGCAGGACAGAAGGGATGAATGCCGACTTCAGCACCACATGCAAGGGACATCGCAGTCTCTCCTGCACGGTCCGTGTGGTCATCTGGCGGCACACGGGCAGCAGACGGCTGCCGCACGTGTGCGACACTGATGTGCCACGTGAGCACACGGACACGGATAACTCCGGTACCGGAATTTTCTGGACGTGTGAGACTGGCCTAATATGGTGAATTTTTAAGACAAACGTGCAAGTCTTTAAAAGATTTGTGATTTTAGCTGCTGAAAAGTCACAAAAAAACTGTTAAATACAAAAATAAAGATAATTTTTGATATTGCACCAAATTCTTCAATGTGAGTCATTTTAAAGAATTTGACGTACAAACCATCAGCCAATGAAAGACAAAATAAAGAAAAGTAACTTCAAAAATCTGCAAATGATGAATTGTGCTTACAGTGTTGTCTAAACTGACGTGCAAACGTTAATTAGTGGGTATTTCCAAATGTTGTGTTTTTGATGCATTCTTTTCTTTGTGTTTTGTTGCATTTTCAATCTATTTCAGCATTTTTTAAAATGTTTTCCACTCAAATAAAGGGGTAGGGTATGCAGCAAAAAAAAAAATTGGGTACACACCAGATTTTTATACTGCAAATCCTCAACATGTGCGCATATCCTGACATTGTTTTCCATGTTATTATGAGTGTAACAATAAGTACTAAGCAAATTTTAAAGCCATTCACATGAAAAATCCAAAATCAGAGAGCAATCAGTCTTTAGTACATGGTTAGAGCAATACAATTAAATCCCATGACTTTTACATGAGTAGCAAAATAAAATGTCTTCTTTTAGAGATAATAACTTACTGATTTGAAGAGTCGCCAAAGGAATAACTCCACAACTAAGATGTGCTTAGAACAAGATGTTTGTGTCAAGTATCTTTTAAATCTGAAATGTAATTACTCTTCTGTACTTATGAGCAACCTCAATTGATTTATTTGTATCCTTAGACACTGAATCTCCTGAGACCTTGCCTATAAAAGGAATCACAGCTTGAAGCTTCAGCCGCTGAACTCTGTGATAAAGATTCTATTTTCCGTTCTAGTGAAGGGCTACAGGATCTGAAGACTCAACAGAGGCACCTAGTGGTGATAGGCAAGTATTACTGCTCAAACTTCGCAAATACGGGCTGCAGTACAGGCTGCCATTATAAAATGTTTGGTCTAAAAATATCATTAAACTACCAAGAAGTAAAACTATATAATTCCAGTAGATATTGGACACATTTTGGTTTTAATGCACCAATAACCAAGCAAAAGTTAAGACGGCACAAGTAAAACACCAATGTAAACTAAAAAAGTTTGGCAGCATCTTCAAAAATTGATATTGATTTTCAACATCTACGTAGCACAACAATTATCTGCCTACATAGGGGCCTGTAAAGATGCTGGTGAACTTCTGGGTATTACAATAATTTTAAGGCAGTAGTGCACACTGAGAAGAGTGATCAAAGTGTCATTTGCATAATCGGCCCAAATCTCTCAGATGCTAGGATCTGACGAGCAAACATGCTAGGATGAAGTCTTATGTGGTACAATGTGTAACATCCGTGTGGACCATCAGTGTGATACATACCCACATCTGGGAAAAGCAGTACAGTTAGCACTGATCCAAGGCACCAGGTGCTGAATCTAACTCTTATCGTCACCTGGTCTCTTTGCAATCAGCACTATAAGGCGACGCTGATGAGGATTGTAGTCTGCTCCCATAACTTTACTAACCAGCTGAGGGAAAGCAGACAGCTGGGGGCTGGTGTAAATATTCTGTGAAGGAGCCAATAGCCACAAAGGTTCCCAACCTATTAATAACAGCTCACAGTTGCTTGCATAGCATTTAGTGGTTATCTAAAAGGGGATCCAAAAAAAAAACATGACATAGGGTCCCCCCTATCTGTAAGAAACAGGAAAGGCTAAACAGTCAGCTGAGGGCTGGTATTAAAAGGTTGGGAAGGGGCAATCGATATTGTCCACCTCTCAGACTAAGAACACCAGCCATCAGCCACTCCAAAAAATGACGCACTCATTAGATGCACCAATTCTGGCACTTATCCTCGGCTCTTTCCACTTGCCATCTTGCATTGGCAAGTGGGGTAATAGTTTTGAGGTTGATGTCAGCTGTTTTATGTCCGCTGAAATCAAGTCTAGGGGTTACTAATTAACACCCACCCCCCATTACTAACCCCAGTCAAAAGTAATAAAGGCACACTAGCCATTTATTCCCATAGAAAGCAATCCCCAACTCTGTTACATCCAGATGGTGTGGTAAGCGGTGACATCAGTAATGTGACTGCTCAGCAGGCCAGACAGAACACAGTGAGAGCACCATGAGAAATTTCCGGCTGCAGTGACGGAATTAAGGTTACCGCAGGTCACGGGCAGCGGTTACCATGGTAAGCTCTATGTGAGTTGTGTAAACATTACTAATGTCGCCGCTTGCAGTGTGAGAAATTTTTCATACATAATTATGTAATCACTCATCACTGCAGCTGGAAATTTCTCACAGTACTCTTACTGTGTTCCAGTTGGTGCGATGTAAAAAAGTCACATTTTGTCCACTTAGTTCATACGTCAAATCTGAAATGACTTACATTCCCCGATTCTCTTCAGGTTTTTCTATAAGGCTTTTTACCTGTATACACCTTAACGTTTAGAGCGTATGAACTGCTGACGTCACAAAGCGTCCATATCTAGAGATGGGCGAACCTGAACAGTAAAATTCGGCTTCCATACCGAACACCTACTGTTCGGGCATGGACGTCGAACACGGACTTCACCAGAAAGTCCTTGGTACTTTTTGGGTTCGGCACCCCAAACACCGGGTGTTTTTAATGCTGTCATCTACACAACAGCGCAAGGAACACTGGTGGCTCTGATCGGGGGTAAGATTATCGCCACTGGTCAGAACGCTGCAGTTCCCACACTATCAGATGAAAGCATGAGCATGCAGCTGTGACTGGAGGTAAAAAGTTTACCTTCGGTCACTGGCATCAGCTGATGGGACTACTACTCTCATCAACCTACTCCTACTACCCCTAATAACAGTGAGAGCAGGCAGCGACTGATGGAAGTATTCATCAGCTGGCGCCTCTGCTCTAAATAGTTAAAAAAAATTGGGTGGGATTCCCTGTATTTTTGATAACCAGCCATGCAAAACTGATAGCTGCTGGCTGCAACCCTCAGCTGTCAGCTTTAGCAAGGCTGGTTATCAAGAATAGAGGAGTCCCTAGGCAATTTTTTTACTATTTAAAGGGCCACTGCCACCCCCTCCAGCTGTTAAAAACTAAAAGAGCCACCTTGTGCAGCAGTAATGCTGCATTCTAACAAGGTGGCTCTTTTAGTTTTTGGTTCATGTATTCTGAAAATAAAGCATTTTGAAACTTATCCAAAATACCTGTCTTTGTCCATGGAGGCAGGTCCTCACTCCCCAGCTTGAACCGCTACTCTGCCGTCACTCAAATCTTCAGGGGCTTTCGGCGCCGCCCCCTTTGCGCTGTTTTAGCTTCAAATCCGGTGCCTGCACTGTCTACTACTGTGTTGTGCAGGCGCAGTAAGTTCTGGCCGTAAAATGGGCCATCTTTGTGAGCCGATTCACCACAGCAAGGATAACTGTAATTTTTGTTAGAGGGAAGTAGGTCCACCTTAAAATCCATTGCGATTGATCCCCAAGACCTGGATGGAACTGGAAGAGGCTGAAATAGTACTAGAGGTGGGGATCGTTGGCGTCTTGTTCCATATACATGTTAAACAGGAGGAAATATATTTTCTCACATCCTTCCTACAATTAGGCCACCAAAAAGAATGAAGCAGTAGTTCTTGCGTTTTCATGACCCCGGGGTGTCCTATAAGTTTAGAATCATGGACAAGTTTGAGAACTTCAAGTCGACCAGATTCAGGGATGTATATTTGATGGTTCTACATCTAAAACCCCTCCTTAAAAGAAAGATTAACATCTTTAGAAGGCTGGTTAAGAAAAAAGTCAGTTCGCTATCCATCTTTAATCTGTGTTAAAAATTCTTTGGTGTTCAGTATTCCTAAAAACATTTTTGGAATTAGAATGGTACAGTCGGTATTAGATCTCTCCTTAGGTTCGGTAACTATCCTGGACAGAGCATCAGCCTTGCTGTTTCTTGAAGCAGGCTGATAAGAAATTATAGAATTAAACCTGGAAAAAAATAATGCCCAAAGTGCTTGTCTTGCAGACAACCTCTTAGCTGTATGGATGAATTCTACGTTTTTGTGGTCAGTAAGGATAGTTACCAGATGATTGGCCCCTTCAAAAAGCTGTCTCCATATGGAGAAGGCGACTTTAACCCCTTTCTGTGAGGTTGGCTCCAGTGGTTTTCAACAGCTGACATGTTGTTAGGGCTAGCGGAACGCACCAAATAATAAGACAGATAGTGTATGGTGCGTTCGCAGCCCGGGGTCCACCGTGCAGAGATGGAACCTGCTGCCAAGTAATGATGGACTATATGGCGGTACTCATAAGTATACACACGTGGGTTAAACTTCACGCAGCGTGAAGGAAGCGATCCTGTTGCGTCACAGGATCGCGGTACCGCACATAGAGGGCGAGCAAGTAGTCAGCGAACTCAACCCCAACTAGGATTGAAGTCCGATTAGACCCTTGCTGGCACAACACCGCAACTGGGTGTGTAAGGAAGCTGAATACCAATATTAGGACACAAGAGTGAATGCGGTGCCGCACTGACGAACGCCACTAACCACCCAGGCTTGGGTAAGGAAAGCACAGAGGAAGTGCATGGCGCCGTACTGGCGGTCACAGCAACTGGACGCTGTAACGTGTGATTCGTGCTGTAGGCTAAGTCGGGCGCTAGATAGCAAGCATACACCTTCCGCGAACAGACATTCAATAGGGTAGGGGTATCCAAGGACGACTTGCACTCACAACATACACACATTAACAATTGTACACTAGCGCATGGCCGTGCGGTCATGCGCAGTTTATATAGTTGCAGCACAGGAAGTGGCCACAGAAACTTTGCCCTTCCAAGACCTGCCAAGAGGACCAATGGAATGTGCTGCAGAGCCTGAGCACATGACCCTCGATCTCCAATGGGAGATCTTGCCCTGGGCATGCTCAGTGTGTGCAGACAAGGACTTAGTCCCAGAGAAGTCCGCTCGCTGCTGACCAGCACTGGCTTTAATGGCAGAAGCTGAAGAAGCAGCAGTAACTCTCTGTACAGAGTGAGAGTGAGCAAGACGCTGGGACCGACGTCCCTGCTGAGCAGACTCCACTGCGGCTGGATAAGAATGGGAGACCGCAGCGGAGATGGCTCGAGATTCCCCCTGTGCAGAAGTGGGAACTCGAGACCTAACATTACCCCCCCTCCTTGGGCCTCGCTACGCTCGAAGGCAGCAATGAGCTGTGAGGCCCGAATGTTTTCAGCAGGCTCCCATGACCTGTCCTCTGGGCCATAACCCTTCCAATCCACCAGATAGAACTTTTTGCCGCGTACCACCTTGCACCCCAAAATAGCGTTCACCTCGTAATCGTCCGTAGATGAACCCGATGTCCCGGCAGATGACTCGGAAAACCAGGACATGTATACGGGTTTCAAGAGGGACACATGAAAGGTGTCGGTGATACCCAAGCGTGGAGGAAGAGCCAAACGGTAGACCACAGGATTAACCCGTTCGAGAACCTTGAAGGGACCCAAGTAGCGAGGAGCAAACTTAGTGGACTCAACTCGCAGCCTGATGTTACGGGCGTAGAGCCACACCAAGTCGCCAGGAGCAAAGGTCGGAGCGGGGCACCGATGAACATCGGTGGAGGACCTCATTCTCTCCTTGGAGGCCCGAATGGCATCCTGAGTGCGGTCCCAAATGTCCCGTGCCTCCACAGCCCAGTCTGCCACCCTGGAGTCAGCAGAAGACACAGGCATGGGCACAGGAACACGCGGATGCTGGCCGTAATTTAGGAGGAATGGAGTCTGACCGGTGGAGTCGGCTATGGCATTGTTAAGTGCAAACTCTGCCCACAGTAGCAAGGATGCCCAGTCATCCTGCCTGGCAGAAACAAAATGTCGTAAATATGTGACCAAGGTCTGGTTGGCCCTCTCTACCAACCCATTCGTCTCGGGATGATATGCCGAAGAGAGATTCAACTCAATACTGAGTAGACGACAAAGCTCTCTCCAGAATCGAGACGCAAACTGGGGACCCCGGTCACTAACAATTTTGTCTGGCATACCGTGTAGGCGAAAGATATGCTTAACGAACAAGACAGCTAACGCGCGTGCAGAAGGTAGCCGTGGAAGAGGCACCAAGTGCACCATTTTGGAAAAATGGTCGGTGATCACCCAGATAATGGTGCAGTTACGAGACTTGGGTAAGCCCACCACAAACTCCATCCCAACCATCTCCCAGGGCCTGTCCGCCACCGGCAGAGGATAAAGCAAACCAGCTGGCCGTTGCCGAGGAGTCTTGTTGTTGGCGCAAGAGATGCACGCCCGAACATACTCTGCGACATCACGAGCCATATGCGGCCACCAGTACGTCCTCGCCAGTAACTCAGATGTCCTTTTGGTACCAAAATGTCCACCCACCCTGGACGAGTGTGCCCAAGAGAGAACCTCTGGTCGCAAATTGGATGGAACAAAAGTCTTGCCCGGGGGCACAGACTCTAGCGAAACCGGGGCCACAGTTCTCAAGCTCTCGGTGGGGACAATAAGCCGAGGCTCCTCCTCCTCCTCCGCAGACGACACAACGGAGCGAGAGAGAGCATCGGCCCGAATGTTCTTCTCCCCAGAAAGAAAATGGAGGGTGAAATGAAACTGGGAGAAGAATAAGGACCATCCTGTCTGGCGAGAATTCAACTGCTGGGCTGTCTGCAGGTACACCAAATTTTTATGGTCTGTGAAGACTTGGAAGGGAAAACGTGCTCCCTCCAAGAGATGTCTCCACTCCGAGAAAGCCAACTTCATGGCTAGCAACTCCCTGTCCCCGATGGAATAATTCCTCTCTGCTGGTGAGAAGGTCTTGGAGAAAAAGAAGCAAGGATGCTTCCGACCTTGAGCATCCTTTTGGAAGAGGACTGCTCCAGCACCAACAGAAGAGGCATCCACCTCCATGATAAATGGCTTATCAACATCGGGGCGATGTAGGATGGGAGCGCTAGCGAAGTGTGACTTTATAGAGTTAAAGGCCTTGGAGACCTCCTCAGACCACAATTTGGGATTCGCCCCCTTCTTGGTGAGGGCAACCAAGGGAGCTACCAAAGTTGAGAAGTGCGGAATGAACTGGCGATAATAATTAATGAACCCCATAAAGCGCTGCACCGCTTTAAGAGAATGGGGTTCCTGCCAGTCCATCACAGCCTGTAGTTTGGCAGGATCCATAGCCAATCCCTGGGCAGAGATGATGTAGCCTAGGAAAGGTAAGGACTCCTGCTCAAACATACACTTCTCCAACTTGGCATAGAGGGAGTTTGCCCGTAGGAGGTCGAAGACTTTGCAAACATCTCTCCGGTGGAAGTCAATATCTGGAGAGTAGATGAGAATATCATCCAGATAGACTACGACCAAGGTGGAAAGCATATCCCGGAAGATATCGTTCACAAAGTCTTGGAAAACGGCTGGGGCATTACAGAGCCCGAAGGGCATCACCAGATATTCATAGTGCCCATCCCTGGTGTTAAAAGCCGTCTTCCATTCGTCCCCCTCACGGATGCGAATCAGGTTGTAAGCACCCCGCAGATCTAGTTTAGTAAATACCCTTGCTCCCCGAAGCCTATCGAAGAGCTCAGATATCAAGGGCAAAGGATACTTATTTTTAACGGTGAAGGCGTTAAGACCCCTGTAGTCTATGCATGGACGTAGTTCCCCATTCTTCTTCTGCACGAAGAAGAACCCTGCCCCAGCAGGTGACACTGACTTCCTAATGAATCCTCTTGCCAGATTTTCCTGGATGTACTGTGACATTGCCTCCGTCTCCGGGAGAGATAGCGGATAGACTCGACCCCGGGGAGGCTCAGCACCAGGCAAGAGATCAATAGGACAGTCATAGGGGCGATGGGGCGGAAGGATCTCCGCCGCCTTTTTGGAGAACACGTCTGCATAAGACCAATACTGCTTGGGGAGAGAGGAAAGATCTGCGGGTACCTCAGTAGTAGCAACCTGAACGCACGCCCTCTGACACCTACCCCCACAAGATTTGCCCCATCCCAGGATTCTGCCAGAGGACCACTCGATATGAGGAGAGTGGTACCGTAGCCAAGGTATTCTCAACAGGACCTCATCAATTCCCTCAGGAATGATGAGCAGAGATATAATCTCCTGATGAGATGGCGACATGGACAGAGTAAAAGGGATGGTCTGGTGTGTTATCTGTGAGGGCAGTGTTGACCCATTCACCACTCGTACCGTTACTGGTTGAGCTAGCATAACCAGGGGTATTGCGTGACGTTGGGCGAAGGCAGAAGACATAAAATTGCCCTCCGCCCCAGAATCCACGCAGAGCTCTACCGAGTGGGAGAATGAGCCTATAGTAATTGTCCCCTTAAAGGACAATTTAGAGGCAAACGTCGCCATGTCTAGTGCACCTCCACCTACTACCACTAGACGCTGACGTTTCCTCGACCGCTGAGAACATCTGGTGGCTAGATGTCCCGACTGCTGGCATACATGACAGACCTTGAGTGCACCAGCGGTCCGGGACTTAGATCCCGCTTGTGACACTTCTCTGGCCTCATGTAACTCAGGAACCGGAACCGGAGATTCCAGAGGTTTGGCGAAGGTAGGAGCCAGCCGAAACCTCTGCCTACACTTGGCTCGCTCTAACCTCCGCTCGTTAAAACGGAGGTCAACTCGAGTGGAGACAGTTATTAACTCCTCCAGTGTGGCAGGAATCTCCCTAGTGGCCAGAGCGTCCTTAACGTGGTCAGCCAGGCCCCTCCAAAATATGGGGATAAGAGCTTTATCCGACCAATCCAGCTCAGAAGCTAAAGTGCGGAATTGGACGGCAAAATGACTGACCAAGGACTCACCCTGAGTTAATGCCAGCAGTTGGAGCGCAGTATCATGGCTGACTTGAGGTCCTAAAAAGACCTGTTTCAGAGTGCTCAGAAACAGCGGAGCACTCTGCACCACATGATCGCCACGCTCCCACAGCGGCGTAGCCCATTCCAACGCCCTGTCCGACAAGAGAGACACTATAAATCCCACCTTAGCCCGCTCTGTGGGAAAACGTGCAGCCAGGAGCTCGAGGTGAATAGAGCACTGACTCACAAATCCCCTACAAAATTTGCTATCACCAGAAAATTTTTCTGGCATCGGGAGGCGAGAAAATGTCGGAGCAGGGGTGGCAATGGACAGGGTTGCTGCAGCCATGCTAGCAGCCTGTACAGCAACTGCGGTAACATCCACAGCTGAGGTTGCGCTCTCAAGAGCCGCCAACCTACCCTCCAGCTGCTGGATATACCGCAAGGATTGCTGTTTGTCCGTCATTACTAGCCAGACCCTGGCGCTAGTGTAATGTTAGGGCTAGCGGAACGCACCAAATAATAAGACAGATAGTGTATGGTGCGTTCGCAGCCCGGGGTCCACCGTGCAGAGATGGAACCTGCTGCCAAGTAATGACGGACTATATGGCGGTACTCATAAGTAGTGTTGAGCATTCCGATACCGCAAGTATCGGGTATCGGCCGATACTTGCGGTATCGGAATTCCGATACCGAGATCCGATACTTTTGTGGTATCGGGTATCGGTATCGGATACATAGAGATGTGTAAAATAAAGAATTAAAATAAAAAATATTGATATATTTACCTCTCCGGCGGCCCCTGGACTCAGCGCGGGTAACCGGCAGGCTTCGTTGTTTAAAATCAGCGCTTTTAGGACCTGAGAATCACGTCCCGGCTTCTGATTGGTCGCGGGCCGCCCATGTGACCGCCACGCGACCAATCACAAGCCGCGACGTCACCGCAAGCTATGAACGCGCTCATTTTTAAAAATGAGCGCGTTAATGGCTTTCAAAGACGTAGCGGCTTGTGATTGGTCGCGTGGCCGCGACCAATCACAAGCCGCGACGTCACCGCAAGCTATTAACGCGCTCATTTTTAAAAATGAGCGCGTTAATGGCTTTCAAAGACGTAGCGGCTTGTGATTGGTCGCGTGGCCGCGACCAATCACAAGCCGCGACGTCACCGCAAGCTATTAACGCGCTCATTTTTAAAAATGAGCGCGTTAATGGCTTTCAAAGACGTAGCGGGTTGTGATTGGTCGCGGCCGCGACCAATCACAAGCCGCGACGTCACCGCAAGCTATAAAAATGAGCGCGTTAATAGCTTGCGGTGACGTCGCGGCTTGTGATTGGTCGCGTGGCCGCGACCAATCACAAGCCGCTACGTCTTTGAAAGTCATTAACGCGCTCATTTTTAAAAATGAGCGCGTTAATAGCTTGCGGTGACGTCGCGGCTTGTGATTGGTCGCGGCCACGCGACCAATCACAAGCCGCTACGTCTTTGAAAGCCATTAACGCGCTCATTTTTAAAAATGAGCGCGTTAATAGCTTGCGGTGACGTCGCGGCTTGTGATTGGTCGCGTGGCCGCGACCAATCACAAGCCGCTACGTCTTTGAAAGTCATTAACGCGCTCATTTTTAAAAATGAGCGCGTTAATAGCTTGCGGTGACGTCGCGGCTTGTGATTGGTCGCGTGGCCGCGACCAATCACAAGCCGCTACGTCTTTCAAAGTCATTAACGCGCTCATTTTTCAAAATGAGCGCGTTAATAGCTTGCGGTGACGTCGCGGCTTGTGATTGGTCGCGTGGCCGCGACCAATCACAAGCGGCTATGTCTTTGAAAGTCATTAACGCGCTCATTTTTCAAAAATGAGCGCGCTAATAGCTTGCGGTGACGTCGTGGCTTGTGATTGGTCGCGTGGCGGTCACATGGGCGGCCCGCGACCAATCAGAAGCCGGGACGTGATTCTCAGGTCCTAAAAGCGCTGACTTTGAACAAAGAAGCCTGCCGGTTACCCGCGCTGAGTTCAGGGGCCGCCGGAGAGGTAAATATATCAATATTTTTTATTTTAATTCTTTATTTTACACATCCCTATGGATCCCAGGGCCTGAAGGAGAGTTTCCTCTCCTTCAGACCCTGGGAACCATGAGAATACCTTCCGATACTTGATGTCCCATTGACTTGTATTGGTATCGGATATCGGTATCGGCGATATCCGATATTTTTCGGGTATCGGCCGATACTATCCGATACCGATACTTTCAAGTATCGGACGGTATCGCTCAACACTACTCATAAGTATACCCACGTGGGTTAAACTTCACCCAGCGTGAAGGAAGCGATCCTGTTGCGTCACAGGATCGCGGTACCGCACATAGAGGGCGAGCAAGTAGTCAGCGAACTCAACCCCAACTAGGATTGAAGTCCGATTAGACCCTTGCTGGCACAACACCGCAACTGGGTGTGTAAGGAAGCTGAATACCAATATTAGGACACAAGAGTGAATGCGGTGCCGCACTGACGAACGCCACTAACCACCCAGGCTTGGGTAAGGAAAGCACAGAGGAAGTGCACGGCGCCGTACTGGCGGTCACAGCAACTGGACGCTGTAACGTGTGATTCGTGCTGTAGGCTAAGTCGGGCGCTAGATAGCAACCATACACCTTCCGCGAACAGACATTCAATAGGGTAGGGGTATCCAAGGACGACTTGCACTCACAACATACACACATTAACAATTGTACACTAGCGCATGGCCGTGCGGTCATGCGCAGTTTATATAGTTGCAGCACAGGAAGTGGCCACAGAAACTTTGCCCTTCCAAGACCTGCCAAGAGGACCAATGGAATGTGCTGCAGAGCCTGAGCACATGACCCTCGATCTCCAACGGGAGATCTTGCCCTGGGCATGCTCAGTGTGTGCAGACAAGGACTTAGTCCCAGAGAAGTCCGCTCGCTGCTGACCAGCACTGGCTTTAATGGCAGAAGCTGAAGAAGCAGCAGTAACTCTCTGTACAGAGTGAGAGTGAGCAAGACGCTGGGACCGACGTCCCTGCTGAGCAGACTCCACTGCGGCTGGATAAGAATGTGAGACCGCAGCGGAGATGGCTCGAGATTCCCCCTGTGCAGAAGCGGGAACTCGAGACCTAACACATGTGCCCACAATAGGTGTGGGCGCAACCGCGTATGTGCACGTACTCAGGACGGCGTGGTGCCCTAAGGTAACGATTATTAATATCATCCCTGGACTATTCACACTTAGCACTTTGTTTTTGCTTGGCACTGTGTAGGATCTCAGGAAAAGCTATTATATATATATAAGTGGATCAGTTCCTTAATTTAATTGAACTTTAGCACTTTTTTGCATTATTTGCACATTACTAAGGGAGTTTATTATTAGGATATACACTGTAATTGTTTTTTCTACTATAAATTTTTTAAATTTTTTATATATAACTTTTCAGGGAATTATTATACCCGATTCTGGGAATTGTTTACCTTGCACAACTATATAAGTGATTATCACATTAATTGTGCATATGGGTTTCCTTTCATTTATTTTTATACGCTGTCCTGCTTTGCACACTTTTTGTATATTTTTTGTTAAAGTTATTGATTTTATATTCTTATATCGCTGGTAATTAATTAATTAATTAATAAATATATTATTTCTTATGATCCAGTCTGGTCTTCCTGGTGCATCCTTGGATCTGGTGGTTGGTTTGGTTCTTGGTTGTAAGTTGTTGCCAGTTCTTTCTTTTTGCTTAAGACACCTTGGGGAGCTAATTTCACTATATAAGTATTTATAATATTTATCTATAGCCTTACCTTGGATTTGGGTGTTTCTTTTGCATTTTTTCTACTATATTCTGTATACTGTGTGCAGAGCTCCTGTGTATAATGTCACTGGTGGTCACTGTATTACATGTACACTATATGCAGAGCTCCTGTGTATAATGTCACTGGTGATCACTGCATTACCTGCACACTGACACTATATACAGAGCTCCTGTGTATAATGTCACTGGTGGTAATAACAGTGTTGTTAGTATTGTGGTTTGTATTCATAATCAGAATTGTAGTATTCGGTCACTATGTGGTGGTAATTTGTAGTCTGGTCGTGGTGTTGCAGTATTTCTCCTTGCATGTGGTATTATTTGGTCCCTATATGCTGGCAATATGTTACATTATTTGTCACAATGTGGTGGTAATATGTGGTCTCATCATGGAGTGGCAGTATTTGTCCCATGTATGTATAATGATTCAGTCACTATGTGGTCTGGTCATGTTGTGGTGGTAGTTCTTCCCTGTATGTGATGGTATTGGTCTTGGTATAGGGATTGTGTTGTGTATGGCATCATTTGTTCTTTCTGATATTAATTAGGAGAAGATTCTTTATTTCCATTAGAGATTAAATAGTTTGTACACAGCGGCAAAGATGCTACAGGGGTTTCCTGTGGAAAAAAAAGTAATCACCTATCCACAGGATAAGTGATAACATATTGATTGGTGGGGGTCTGACTACTTGGACCCATTCAGCAAAATGTGAAACTTTTTATCCCCATTAGACTGGAGTGGTATGTCCATTAACCCTTCATTACCCCATATCCCACCGCTACACGGGAATGGGAAGAGAGTGGCCAAGTGCCAGAATAGGCGCATCTTACAGATATGCCTTTTCTGGGGTGGCTGGGCGCAGGTGTTTTTAGCCAGGGGGGGGGGGGGGCAATAACCGTGGACCCTCTCCAGGCTATTAATATCTGCCCTCAGTCACTGGCTTTACTACTCTGGCGGAGAAAATTGCACGGAAGCCCACGCCAATTTTTTCCGCAATTTAACCCTTAAATTTAAGCGCTAGAGCGCTGAAATTTTGCACATACACACTACTAACATTAGTAGTGTGGAATATGCAAAAAAAGGGGATATGACATTGTTTACTTTATGTAAACCATGTCTCAAATCATGTCAGGTTGTGGCAGGAGAAATGAAAAGCCGGTAATTGAATTACCGGCTTTTCTGCTATATCACGCTGAAGTTAATATAAATATATATATATATATGTGTCTGAAGGCATATATATATATAAAACGAAACCCGACTTTTAAGTAGAGATCGCCGACCGCCGACCCGATCCCAGAGTGGGATCGGGTCGGGTTTCACGAAACCCGACTTTGCTAAAAGTCGGCGACTTTTGAAAAGTGCCGATCTGTTTCGCTTAACCCTACTATCAATGATAAAACGTCCCCATTCTTCCAATCGCTGTAGTTTCTAATGATCGGACCTAAGTGATCACTTATCCTGTGGAGCCCATGGATCGGTGATAACTTGTTTTAACCAAAGAACCCTATTAATGTAAACTATTGTAATTGTACATCCCTATTATGGGGGTGCACAGTAGATGTGCAGGATCCGCCTGTGTTTTACAGCCAATGCTCCACTATAATGGAGATTATGACTGACAGATGTTTGTATATAGCTGTAGGGTGGGCCCCTAGAGTCCATTCCCTTGGTAGGCCCCAGACACCCCAATCTGACCCTGGTTGTAAGAATGATGAAGAGGCAGTTGATTTGCTTTCTTTTTACTGCCGATCTCACAGAACTGCTGGTACTGAGGTGGTAGTTTATCATCTTTCTGATGAGAAATCTCGGATACTTGAATTTGTTTGAGAACAGATAAATTTGTATGGCAATTGTTCTTACAGTACTCAGAGGGCAAGGTAGTGAAAACCAGGGAATTCCTAGAATAACTGGAAATATTGGAGAGCAACTAAGATGGAAACTAACAGCTTCATGATGATTCACATACAGATACCAGTACCACATTGTAAATGTATCTAGAAATTGCAACAACTCATATTTACATATTTTAAAAGGAGAACTTGGAGTCTAGCTAAGCTAAAATGTTAAAGTTTATTGGTTCTAAAAGAAAAAAACATCTCACAATATATATCAATATACAGTGGGGAAAAAGTATTTAGTCAGCCACCAATTGTGCAAGTTCTCCCACTTAAAACGATGAGAGAGGCCTGTAATTGACCTCATAGGTAGACCACAAATATGAGAGTCAAAATGCCAAAACAAATCCAGAAAATCACCTTGTCTGACTTGGTAAGATTTATTTTGCAAATTATCGTGGAAAATATTGTAGGTACAATTGTGATGTAATCCCAGTGTATAATATACTGCGTGCAGTGAAAAGACCTGTAGTTTCAAAAAGAGACATATGAGTAATCTGAAATCAGTAATTTGTATGATCCATGAATGGAAAAAGGTCTAAATAGTAGGATAGTAACTCAGTGTCTGTTAGCAAGTGACAGCAGGTTCACTCTGAACGCATTATGTATCGAAAAGGTAGTTATTAGAAAAGGTTACTTTCCCATTGTATTAGGTGGTCCTGTCTGCTCCACCGCAGTGTTCCCCAACCCGCGTTTCGCGTCGTGTCAAACACGTGATCCATAGCAGTAATGAAGGAAACTAAGTCATATGGGAGGTCAAAGTTCTTTTCCACATAAGGTGATGACCATGCAAGAGCCTCATCAGTCAGGAGATTAATGATAAAAAGGACCTTTTTCCTATCACAGGTAAACGGAGAAGGTTGCATCTGGAAAATAGATGCGACATTGATTAAGGAATCAACAATAATGATAATGATCCCCACTGAATTTTGCAGGCAGCGGATGTGTGCGATTGATTCTAAGCCTGAGTTGCGCAAATCCAAAAGTTGCCGTTGGTAATGATTTTACCACCGATCAGAGCCCATGTTTGGCATACTGTCATGCATGTCATGCAGCAACGGCTGTTCAGGCCCCCATTCATTTGAATCGGTTCCAAACTTTTTTTTTTAGATATTTGGCCGAAACCATAGGACATGAACATACACAGGTTTGCCCATCACTAGTGTTGAGTGATATCTTCCGATATCCAGAAGTATCGGTATCGGATTCGATCTAACAATATCCAAAATATATCCAATATTGCCGATACCGATACCCGATACCAATGCAAGTCAATGGGACACAAATATCGGGATGTAAATAAGCCCTTTATGTCCTTCTACATCCTGTTCCGGAGTTGGGAAGAGTGTAAGCGGAGCATGGGCGGACACTGTTCGTGTCTGTGCGGGCCTGCCGGTGGATCTGTACGGGCCTCTCGGGGGTCTGTGTGGGCTGCCGGGGGTCTGTGCGTGCCTGCCGGGGGTCTGTACGGGCCTGCCGGGGGTCTGTGTGGGATGCTTTGGACTGTGCGGGCCTGCCGGGGGTCTGTGCTGGCCTGCTGGGGGTCTGTACCGGCCTGCTGGGGGTCTGTGCTGTCTGCAAGGGGTCAGTGCGGGCCTGCCGGGGCTCTGTGCAGGCTGCTGGGGGTCTGTGCAGGCTGCCGGGGGTCTGTGTGGGCTGCCGGGGGTCTGTGCATGTGTGCAGGCATCGTACGATGGGACTACAGTGACAGTGACTGACACATTAGCCAATGATGGGACAGTAGTAGTCCCATAATCCGGCTAATGTGTTGAATGAAAAAAAAAAAGAAAAAACCATACATACTACATACAGTACATACTACAAACATACTACATACATACATACTACATACAGTACATTCATACAATACATACATATAGACATACAGTACATTAAACATAGAGTACATACAGGGGTTAAAGTTTCTTTCAAAACTCGCTGGATTGTGCCTGACGGCAAAAACCTGATTTGTGAAAGCAGGCAGATATATGGATAGCTACATCTATGTATCTATAGATATATCTATCCATAAATATATCTATAGATAGATATATCCATAGATATATAATAGAAAGGCCGATGTTTCTAAGGCTACTTTCACACTTGCGTTTTTAGCAATCTGTCGCAATCCGTCGTTTTGGGAAAAAATGGATCCTGCAAATGTGCTCGCAGGATGCGTTTTTTACCCATAGACTTGTATTAGCGATGGATCACGACGGATGGTCACACGTCGCGTCCGTCGTGCAACGGATCCATCGTGTTTTGGCGGACCGTCGACTGGAAAAAACATTCAAGTGAATGTTTTTTTGACCGTCGCTTCCACCATTTTCTACCATGTATGTGCGGCTGAAACGCCGCCCCCTTCTCCCCGGACTTCAGAATGGGCAGCGGATGCGTTGAAAAACTACATCCGCTGCCCACGTCGTGCACAAATTTCATAACGTGCGTCGGTACGGAGGAATACAGTGCGGAAGGATACCTTCCTCCTGTCATTGTGTTCCTGGAGCCCCTATAGAGCGGTCGCATCATCTGATGCTGCCGTTCTTAACGGGAGATCGTCGTGGGACACTAGTGGATTTCTGTGGACCGGGAGTATATTGGTTGTTTATTTTAATCTTTTTTACAGATGACACTGGCTTCGGGGAACAAAGTGACAAATAATGGTGAGTATGTACTCTATGTTTAATGTACTGTATGTATGTATTGTATGTAATGTATGAATGTATTTTATGTAGTATGTATGTAGTATGTAGTATGTATGTAGTATGTATGTAGTATGTACGTTGTATGTAGTATATGCATTGTATGTATTATATATGTACTGTAGTATGTACAGGTCCTTCTCAAAAAATTAGCATATAGTGTTAAATTTCATTATTTACCATAATGTAATGATTACAATTAAACTTTCATATATTATAGATTCATTATCCACCAACTGAAATTTGTCAGGTCTTTTATTGTTTTAATACTGATGATTTTGGCATACAACTCCTGATAACCCAAAAAACCTGTCTCAATAAATTAGCATATTTCACCCATCCAATCAAATAAAAGTGTTTTTTAATAACAAACAAAAAAACCATCAAATAATAATGTTCAGTTATGCACTCAATACTTGGTCGGGAATCCTTTGGCAGAAATGACTGCTTCAATGCGGCGTGGCATGGAGGCAATCAGCCTGTGACACTGCTGAGATGTTATGGAGGCCCAGGATGCTTCAATAGCGGCCTTAAGCTCATCCAGAGTGTTGGGTCTTGCGTCTCTCAACTTTCTCTTCACAATATCCCACAGATTCTCTATGGGGTTCAGGTCAGGAGAGTTGGCAGGCCAATTGAGCACAGTAATACCATGGTCAGTAAACCATTTACCAGTGGTTTTGGCACTGTGAGCAGGTGCCAGGTCGTGCTGAAAAATGAAATCTTCATCTCCATAAAGCATTTCAGCCGATGGAAGCATGAAGTGCTCCAAAATCTCCTGATAGCTAGCTGCATTGACCCTGCCCTTGATGAAACACAGTGGACCAACACCAGCAGCTGACATGGCACCCCACACCATCACTGACTGTGGGTACTTGACACTGGACTTCAGGCATTTTGGCATTTCCTTCTCCCCAGTCTTCCTCCAGACTCTGGCACCTTGATTTCCGAATGACATGCAAAATTTGCTTTCATCAGAAAAAAGTACTTGGGACCACTTAGCAACAGTCCAGTGCTGCTTCTCTGTAGCCCAGGTCAGGCGCCTCTGCCGCTGTTTATGGTTCAAAAGTGGCTTTACCTGGGGAATGCGGCACCTGTAGCCCATTTCCTGCACACGCCTGTGCACGGTGGCTCTGGATGTTTCCACACCAGACTCAGTCCACTGCTTCCTCAGGTTCCCCAAGGTCTGGAATCGGTCCTTCTCCACAATCTTCCTCAGGGTCCGGTCTCCTCTTCTCGTTGTACAGCGTTTTCTGCCACATTGTTTCCTTCCAACAGACTTACCATTGAGGTGCCTTGATACAGCACTCTGGGAACAGCCTATTTGTTGAGAAATTTCTTTCTGGGTCTTACCCTCTTGCTTGAGGGTGTCAAGGATGGCCTTCTTGACATCTGTCAGGTCGCTAGTCTTACCCATGATGGGGGTTTTGAGTAATGAACCAGGCAGGGAGTTTATAAAAGCCTCAGGTATCTTTTGCATGTGTTTAGAGTTAATTAGTTGATTCAGAAGATTAGGGTAATAGGTCGTTTAGAGAACCTTTTCTTGATATGCTAATTTATTGAGACAGGTTTTTTGGGTTATCAGGAGTTGTATGCCAAAATCATCAGTATTAAAACAATAAAAGACCTGACAAATTTCAGTTGGTGGATAATGAATCTATAATATATGAAAGTTTAATTGTAATCATTACATTATGGTAAATAATGAAATTTAACACTATATGCTAATTTTTTAAGAAGGACCTGTATGCATGTAGTATGTAGTATGTATGTATGTAGTATGTATGTTGTATGTAGTATGCATGTATGTAGTATGTATGTATGTATGTAGTATGTATGTAGTATGTATGTATGTATGTAGTATGTATGTAGTATGTATGCATGCAGTATGTATGTAGTATGTATGTAGTATGTCTGCAGTATGTATGCAGTATGTATGTTGTATGTATGAATGTAGTATATTTTTTTTTTTACATTCAACACATTAGCCGGATGATGGGACTACTACTGTCCCATCATTGGCTAATGTGTATATCACTGTCACTGTTGCAGGCATCGTCAGGATGATGCCTGCATAGACCCCTGGCAGCCCGCACAGAGCCCCGGCAAGCCCGCACAGAGCCCCGGCAGCGCGCACAGAGCTCCGGCAGCCACGCACAGAGCCCCGGCAGGCCGGACAGAGCCCCAGAAGCACACACAGACACCCGGCAGCCCGCACAGAGCCCCGGCAGGCCGCACAGAGCCCCGACAGGCAAGCACAGAGGCCCGGCAGGCCGCACAGAGCACTGGCAGGCACGCACAGAGCCCCGGCAAGCCTGCACAGAGCCCCGGCAGCCCGCACAGAGCCCCGGCAAGCCTGCACAGAGCCCCAGCAGGCACGCACAGAGCCCCGGCAGCCCGCACAGAGCCCCGGCAGGTGGCAGAGCCCTGGCAGGCATGCACAGAGCCCCGGCAGCCTGCACAGAGCCCCCGGCAGGCATGCACAGACCCCAGCAGGCCGCACAGAGCCCCGGCAGGCCGCACAGAGCCTCTGCAGGCATGCACAAAGCCCCGGCAGGCCGCACCAAGCCCCGGCAGGCACGCACAGAGCCCCGGCAGGCCACACCGAGCCCCGGCAGGCGCGCACAGAGCCCCGGCAGGCACGTACAGAGCCCCCACGGTCACGCACAGACCCCGCCCGCACACACACGCAGTCTCCGCCCACGCACCACCCACACTCCATTATAGTGCATCATTGCACTATGGAAACTTCTGATTCCGGTATCCGATATCGCAAAAATATCAGAACTCAGTATCGGAATTCCAATACAGCGAATATCGGCCGATACCCGATATTTGCAGTATCGGAATGCTCAACACTACTAGTACAGGAAAGATGTATATCTTGGTACCGTGTTAGCCAGTAGATAGAAAAATATTTAGAATTGAGAGTCCTCAGTGGTTGATACCTTTTAATGGCTAACTGAAAAGATGGTAACAAATTGCAAGCTTTCGAGACTACACAGGTCTCTTCATCAGGCAAAGACTAAAACAAATTCTGAAGAATCACATATTTATGCATAAGTTGTGCATAAATATGTGATTCTTCAGAATTTGTTTTAGTCTTTGCCTGATGAAGAGACCTGTGTAATCTTGAAAGCTTGCAATTTGCTACCATCCTTTCAGTTAGCCATTAAAAGGTATCAACCACTGAGGACTCTCAATTCTAAATATTTTTCAACACTACTAGTGACATTCTAAACAGAAGCTCTGTATATAATGTCAGTGTACAGGTAATACAGTGATCACCAGAGACATTATACACAGGAGTTCTGTACACAATATATAGTGTATAGTGTTAGTGTACAGATAACACACTAACTCACTGGTGACATCTCTAGTTGGTGTCCTTCATTTTCGCTTTTTTCCTTCATCCAGCGCAGACCACCATCACTTCTTCCAGCCATGACTCATTTCTACATAAAATAACACACAGTTATCTAGAGCACTTCTTCCAGAGCACATTCCCCAACTTCCACGCTACGCAGATGAATATAGAAATGCACCCACCACTAATATATAGTTATTATGCAACCCACAAATCCAAATATAAATTGTAATCCACCACTGTGCCCCCACTAACTATACATAGCCACTTTCCCCAACCAATAAATATATAAATTAATTAGCACATTTACTCTTCCCCCAATTCATTGCAAATCACACTCCATCATCCTCAACGTCCCCCACTCTATACCTCCTACTCCCTAATTCATTATATTTACCTGCACCCCTCAGCCCCACTTCATTATGTCATGTTCTCTCTCTCCCCCCAACCCTCTATTCATCATGATTTACTCTCCCCTACTCCCAAATAATCTTTTGTTTCCCCATCCACCATCAAGTCCTCATTTGCTCTCTCCACCCTCATATCATTTGCTCTCCCTACTCCCAACCTTCAATTAATCATTTTCTGTCCCCGTCCCCCACCCTCAATTCATCATTTGCTCTCCCCACCCTTAATTCATCATTTGCCTCCTCCAACCCCACCTCAAATCATTACTTGCTCTCCCCACCCTCAATTCATCATTTGCTCTCCACCGTCCCCCACTCCCAATTCGTCATTTGCTATCCCCCACTCCCTTTTCTTAATCCCTCCACTCCCAATTCGTCACTTGCTCTTAAAATTCATAATTTGCTTCCCCTATTCTATTTTATATACTTGCCTCTCATCTGAGCACCTGTAGCTGCACTTCTGGACTGACATCCTAGCACTCTATCATGATGGTGCTTATGCAATGTTGTCATCGTGTAAGTAGTGTCAATAGTGTGTTACAGAGGAGGAGGGACTCCCTTGGAGGCGCTGTTATGAACAGGTAATTCAGAACCACAATGGACCTTGAAGTTCAGAGCACACAAAGTGACCTGACAATTACCAAAAACATAGGACGAGCTCTGAGACGTGGGAACTCTGCTGACCGCAATCCCTAATCCTATCCAACCACACTAGAGGTAGCCATGGAGCGCTCCTGACCAGTCCTATGCGCCTCGAGCAGAGCCTGAGAAACTAGCTAGCCCTAAGAAAGAAAAATAAGCCTAGCTTGCCTCAGAGAAATACCCCAAAGGAAAAGGCAGCCCCCCACATATAATGACTGTGAGTTGAGATGAAAATACAAATGCAGAGATGAAATAGATTTAGCAAAGTGAGGCCCAACTTACTGAACAGACCGAAGATATGAAAGATTGCTTTGCGGTCAACACAAAACCCTACAAACAACCACGCAGAGGGGGCAAAAAGACCCTCCGCACCGACTAACGGTACGGAGGTGCTCCCTCTGCGTCCCAGAGCTTCCAGCAAGCAAGAAAAACCAATATAGCAAGCTGGACAGAAAAAATAGCAAACAAAAATAACACAAGCAAAACTTAGCTTATGCAGCAAGACAGGCCACAGGAACAATCCAGGAGAAAGCAAGACCAATACTAGAACATTGACTGGAGGCCAGGATCAAAGCACTAGGTGGAGTTAAATAGAGCAGCACCTAACGACTTAACCTCATCACCTGAGGAAGGAAACTCCGAAGCCGCAGTACCACTCTCATCCACCAAAGGAAGCTCATAGACAGAACCAGCCGAAGTACCACTCACGACCACAGGAGGGAGCTTGGCCACAGAATTCACAACAAGGCGCATGGCCATTTTGCCATGAGAGCTCTGAGCCTCCCTGCGCACCGGAACACGATACCCTGGGGCCCAGTGAGCAGAAGCACAAGAGGGGTCACCTGCTCTTTTCTTCTGTTCACCAGGCCCCATACAGCAGTACGGGCAGTAATGCCCTGATAGTGGCTTGAGCATGAATTCATGTGCTTACAGTATACAGGGGCAAAATGACAGCAGTTTCAGTGTACATCAAACAATTCAGAGACTAGCTGGTATAATATAGGATTAATTGCAATGGAAATTACTCATTAACAAGCAAGAAGGGAGATATTTATAGTTAAATTAACAAGCAATAATGGAAAAAAGCTGAAAAGAAACTAATGACAACATTTGGCAAACAGAAATGTAAGATGAATATAAATGACTATTTACTGCCAAATCCAAGTGAAAATATAGCAGAAAATAGGAAACATGTGGAAATAGGCCAGAAGGAAAGTTAAGAACATTTATACAAGTACTACATACTGATTACCCATATTTACATCAACAGCATAGCTGTGATGACAAGCTTGAAACGTTGTTTCTGTTAGAACAACAGGATATTTTCATTTATCTGTAATACTATCGCATGCTTCAACAACACTGCCTATCATTCTTGATTCTCAAGTTGCGTCTTGAACAGCAAACACAGTAGCTCTCCAATTTCTTTCAATTCCTTGTTGCTAGAGTATGGGCTTTCCTCCTTGAGTGGCCGCCTTAAGTGACAGTCCTGGTTCAGAAGCCTTGTCCTCATGCGGAGCTTATGCTACTGTGACATATCTCTGTCAGGGCATATTTAAAGTCTACATTATTATCAATATACTTTAATGTAGAGATTACAGGACCATATAGAGATTACAGGAAAACTACTTTAAAGAAATGCAGATGGTTCTGCGCTATAACTTTGCAGGACTACTAACAGCAGCTAAGTCAGAAACAAATTTTGTAATGGCCTTTTCTTAACATTCTTTACAAGGCTGCAGTTATCCTGATTACTTGTGCACCCTTTTCTACCACACTTTTTCCTTCCACTCAACTTTCCATTAATATGCTTGGATGCAGCACTCTGTGAGAAGTCAGCTTCTTTAGCAATGTAGAACAAACATGGAATGCAATACTATTGGTGCTCAAGTAGGTTCCCACACCATATATAAAGAAAATAAACGTGGCACTCAACTTGTGATAAAGTTTTTTTGTGGCTTAATGCAGTCAAAGTAGTTAACAAAAAAGTTTCGGACACGCCGCACGCCACTTCTAAGAGACTAACAGCTATACTGCCTAGACCGGTTGGACCCAATATAACAAAAAATTACAAAGAACTATAAGGCCGGAGTCACACTACAGTGAGATACGGCCGAGTCTCGCAGGTTAAAACCAAGCTCTGGCACCGGCACTCCGGAGCGGAGCGTGCTGCTCCATGTATTTCTATGCGGCCGCACACTCCGCTCTGGAGTGCCGGTGCCAGAGCTTGGTTTTAGCCTGCGAGACTCGGCCGTATCTCGCTGTGTGTGATCCCTGCCTAACTGAGGAAGGCCAAGAGTTGAGTTTCAAGTTTAGCTTTTTTAGCAATGACCTTTTGTGGCTTACCCTCCTTGTGGAGTGTGTCAGTCACTGCCTTCTGGACATCTGTCAATTCAGTAGTCTTCTCCATGACTTTAGAGCCTATTGAAACATACTGTGGCCTTTTTAAATGCTTAGGAAGCCTTTGCAGGTGTTTTTGTTAATTATTCTAATTTACTGAGATAAATACTTTTGGGTTTTCATTGGCTGTAAGCCATAATCATCAACATTAACAGAAATAAACACTTGAAATAGATTACTCTGTTTGTAATGACTATATAATATATACATTTCACTTTTTATATTGAAGAATTGAAATTAATTAACTTTTTGATGATATTCCAATTTAGTGAGAAGCACTTGTAGATAAAGCAAGACACTTTCAAACTTTCTTCTTTTCATGCTGTTTAACTAATTATACAAACTTCAAAACATTAGAATATGATTTTAAGGTCTATTTCAGACACCTGCTTTTTTTATTACGAGAAAAACAGATGATTGTTCATTAGAGTGCTTGATCCCATTTTCACCCATTTTTTGGTCTGTGTGACTGTGTATCTTTTTAACCATAAATTTGGCAACCTTTTCTCGATATGAAAAAAAAAAAACTTCTAAGCTTTTCATACTCATTAGACAGCAAAAGAACACAGAACACTTGAATGACACACACGTGGCATGTGACACATCTGTTTTTTCCTCATAACTAAATAATAGGATCAAAAATTGAAATGTCTACATTTTTACTGTGGCTTTTAACTGCAATTGAACATGTTATATCATTGAAAAACATGGAATGGGACACATATGTGAAAAACAAACTTAAAAGTGTTAAACATGTATAAAGTGAGTGTAAAAAAAGTAATTTTGCAATTTTAATCTTATTAAAAATCTTCACAACAACAGAGGAATTGTAATTTTATTGTTTAATGCTCATTGTATTGAGTATTGCCCACTACTGCAGTGTAGCAGCATGGCTGAGCATGCACAATGCTTACAAGCTCTTTTCAATGATCGCTCTTGGCAAACTGGAAAATGGAAGGCAGACTAGTGGTGTGTTCCTGAAGAGGGCAATAACCCTTTAAAGCTCTTCAGTCTCAATGAAAAATCGGTAATGGGGTTCTCACCCATCATGTGCCTCATCCGTAACAAATATTAATTGCTGCTAGTATATTGTAAATGTAACTTTGAGGATCTCATTTGAGTAGAGACTATCTGGTTGCTTATATTGTCTAACAACTGACCTATTCAATTAGGAGGTTAGGCAGCAGATCCATGGAAATCAGCCTTAGATTACTTTTCTATTATAATACTCTACTATACTATATACAAAGGTGCAGTATATCATATATGAACAGGGCAACATACTAAAAAATAGATAAAAGTAACTGATAAAGTTTAAGGATTTATCGCACATCGATGAGCCTATATGTAGACAAAGACAGGAAAAAATATAACAGTGAGAAATATAAAATATGTAAGATGTGAGTAAAATTAATCACATTGAAAATGGCTTCCAACCATAGCATTACTCTATGTATGTGACAGCACAAATCGTTTGTTGTAAATGGTATAAAATACTGCCTCTTGCTGCATTACATCAGATAAAAGTGACTTTGCTCACAGAACGTGTGCGATTTCCTTTTTTCTCCAAGCGTTTGTAAATTAAGGGCGTAACCTCCTGATTTGGCCTCAGTGGTGATCTGGCATGCCTAACATTGGGTAAGAACGTAAGCAGCTACAACAGTTTTGTTCGAACGGGCCATGGTAGCCAACCTATTCGGAATCCGTACGTGGGAGTTTTCCTGGGAGATTGGACATGCAAAACACAGCTGCAGCAAGGTGAGAAATGTTATTCCTACAATTTGTTTTGCACTTGCAATCTCTTTTGGATCTCTCCATATCTCTGGGTAAAGGCTGCGTACACGGTTCAAAGAACCTACATCACCAGTGAGTTTTGTGTTTTGTCTGTTTATGTCCGTATGAGAGTTGAATAATAGAGTAATAAGATGTTATCTGTATTTTCTGTCAATATATTAACTGGTTGTGAAGTGTGAAGTACAGAGCAGGGATAGACTCTGTGCAATGTTGTTATTTTGGTCATTTTGGATTGGCAGTACATTATATGAAGCTGTATTTTGTATAGGGCCGTGGTTTTTGTTGTTTGGCCTTAAGTGCTTTCAAGTGTCAGTGGACACTGCTGCAGTTTTTTTTATATAGAGTTGTGTTAATTCCAAAGTGCAAAATAGGCAGGCTGTGTGAACCTTGTATGTATGTCTATGAGAACCTCTGAATGAGATGAGAGGTGAGTAATTGAGTATAAAGGATAAATAAATGAATCCCCGATTGATGAGGGGTTCCGTTAGGTGTGGTCCTCTGTATGTGACAGAAGACATTATTCAACTCAATATGAGCACAATTAGGTGGAGTAATTGAGATAAGGGATTTTCTTCTTGTAAAAATCAACTGAAAAGTGAAAGGAAAGAAAAAAAATATCCCTGAATGAGCACGTATGAATGAATGATCAATTAAGTATCATTACTTATCTAATTGTTGCTGAGGGTCCAGGACAGATGAGTTGTGGATATTTTTAATGTACATTTAATCTACTGAGATTCAGTGAAACCCGTGTGTAACGGGGTCTACTGTGCTGTAGTACCTCTTTCAGTACCCCCCGTGTTTCAGGAGGTCCACTCTGCTTTTAATGGATTCTGAATGAAGGACGCTGGCTGGAAGGAGAATATCTTGTCTCCACTGACCAGGGGCGCAGCCTGTGGACTGATGCATTTCACATGGAACCTATTATACATAATATATACTGCATAACATATTGTTGGTGCTGGGGGTTCTGTAACAGGGCTCCCCTTTTCAGCGACGCGATCGGCATACACAGTCTGATCCTTAACGGATCGGTTTGGGGATGACCGAAGTTTATGGGGTTGGTACAAGTTCCGTTTGTCGACTTAGTCCATCGGCATTACCGTTTTGTTTGCCGGGTCTGTAGTGGATGGTGAAGTCCAGAGGTTGTAGGGCTAAACTCCACTGCAGCAATCTGGCTTTGTCTCCAGAGACCCGATTAAGCCAGACTAGGGGATTATGGACCGTTAGGAGGGAAAACTGTCGTCCGTACAAATATGATTGTAACTTTTTGAGTGCCCATACTATTGCCAGGCACTCCTTCTCGATGGCTGCATTGCTCACTTCACGGGGCAGTAGTTTCCGACTCAGGTAAGCTACCGGGTGCTCTTGGCCGTCCGGCCCGACTTGGCTTAGTACTGCTCCCAATCCAAACATAGAAGCGTCTGTGTGAACAAGGAAACGTTTAGTTGGATCGGGTGCAGCCAATACAGGGGTATTGGTGAGGGCGTCCTTTAGCTGGCGGAAGGCTTCCTCACACTCTGGGGTCCAGGTTACCTGGCGGGGTTGGTTCTTACGGGTCAGATAAGTGAGGGGCTTGGCCATGCTGCTGTAATTGGGAACGAATTTCCTATAATACCCCGTTGTCCCTAGAAACGCCATGACCTGGGTTTTAGTGCGTGGGGTGGGCCATTTGGCTATGGCCTCAATCATGGCCTCTGTTTCTGGTCTCTGTTTTCCACTTCCCACCCAATGCCCTAAATACTGAACCTCTGCTTTGCCCACGTGACACTTGTTTGGGTTCAGGGTGATTCCGGCCTTGTGGATCCTGTCTAATACTGTCTCTAGGTGATTTAGATGCTCTTCCCATGTCGCGCTGTAGATGGCGATGTCATCCAGGTAGGCACACACATAGTCCTGGAGACCATCCAGAAGCCGGTCAGCCAGCCTCTGGAAGGTCACCGGGGCAGTCTTCATCCCGAATGGCATAACTCGAAACTGGAATAAGCCTAACGGGGTGACAAATGCCGACTTGGGAATAGCATCAGGACTAAGGGGAATCTGCCAGTAGCCTTTGCATAGATCGATGGTGGTCAAATACTTTGCCCTTGCCAGCCGGTCTAACAAGTCATCCACACGCGGCATGGGATACGCATCCGTCACTCTTTTCTCATTGAGCTTACGATAGTCTACACAAAACCGTGTAGTCCCATCCTTCTTGGGCACTAACACTACGGGGGATGCCCAGGGACTATCTGACTCTTCAATGACCCCTAAACGCAACATCTCTTGTATCTCTTGTCGCATCCCTTCTCGTACAGACTCAAGGACGCGGAAGGGGGGTTGTCGCAGGGGGGTCTGATCCTGGGTCTCAACCTTGTGTTGTGCCAGGTGAGTGTACTCAGGTTTCCCCGAAAACATCCTCTGTCGCTGCCTCAACAACTCCTCCGCCTGCTGTCTCTCCCGGGGACCTAAGTCTTCACCTCAGTGTACCTGGTCCCATGTTTTAGACTGAGTCCTCTCCCCTAAGACATCAGGCAAGGGAAGTCCAGCTAAATCCTCTGCTTCAGGTGCACAGATGGTCACTACCTCTTCAGGACGCTCCCGATAGGGCTTCAGCATATTCACGTGGAACATGCGGATAACCCTGGGGTCGTCACAATTGGCGACATTATAGTTGGTGTCGGCTATTTTCCCCACTACCTGGTAGGGCCCCTGCCATGCAGCTTGGAACTTGTTCTGCCTAGTGGGCTCTAACACCAGGACCTTCTGCCCTATTTCCAAGGTGCGCTCTCTGGCCCTTCCGATCGTACCATATGCTCTGCGCCGCTGGGCCACCTGCATGTTCCCACGTACAGCCTGGGTCAGCTCCTGTAGGCGGTCCCGGAATTCCAGCACATAGGGTACAAAAGGTACCCCTTCTATGATGCCCTCCCCTTCCCAGTGTTCTAGCACTAAGTCTAGTGGTCCCCTTACCCGTCTCCCGTATACCAGTTCGAATGGGGAGAACCCTGTGGATTCTTGGGGCACCTCTCGATAGGCAAACAGGAGGCGAGGCAAGAATTTCTCCCAGTCCCTGTAGGTCATGGTAAAAGTCCCAATGAGTTGTTTTAATGTCCCATTAAAGCGTTCACACAACCCATTGGTTTGTGGGTGGTACGGGGCGCTTCTAATGGACTTTACGCTGCACAGCTTCCACAGTTGGTTGGTCACCTCTGCTGTAAACTGGGTACTCTGGTCTGAGATAATCTCCCGGGGAAATCCAACCCATGAGAAAACCTGGAGCAGGGCAGCCGCCACCGTCTCTGCCAGTATGTTAGGTAACGCAACCGCCTCTGGATACCGTGTGGCATAATCTACCACTGCCAATATATACCTTTTCCCTGATGGACTGGGTTTGGCTAACGGCCCTATCAGATCGACCGCTACTCAGTTAAATGGTTCCTCCACAATGGGTGGGGGAGCGTAATTTGGCCGTGCATCGATCTCCCCTCTTGCCAATGCGCTGGCAACTGTCACAGGTCTGGCAGTATTGACGAACATCATAGGTTACCCCCGGCCAAAAGAAGTTTTGTGTCAGACGATGCCTGGTGCAACTGACGCCGAAGTGCCCGGCCAAGGGTATGTCATGAGAGATTCGCAGTAACTCCTGCCTATACTTCTTGGGAACTACCAGCTGTCGTTTTATAGTGGGGCTCGTCCCTGGGTGGTGCTGCTCTGTGATCCGGTAGAGGAGTCCCTGCTTCCATATAAACTGTTCCCCTTCCAGTACCCCTCTCCCCTCCTGTGCCTTCCCACGATATCCCTCCAATGAAGGATCCTCAAGTAACTCCCTCTTAAATTCATCTGGGGTGGCCCAAGAAATGTGTCTGGCTATGGGAATACTTGTAGGGCTGGGATGTCTTACCTGGGCTTCCTCTGAGTGTGATTCCGCCTCCACAGCTCGAGCTTGTCTCCGGGTGGTCACAGGATATGTCTCAGCCAGAGGGGCAACCGAGAAGGCAGACAACATGGGCCCCAAGTCATTTCCCAGCAAAACGTCTGCAGGAAAATCCTCCATCAAGCCGACCTCAACAAGGCCATCCCCAAATCCCCAGTTCAGGTGAATCCTGGCAGTGGGCAGTCGATGTATGGCTTCCCCCTCTACACGGACTGCCACTGTCTGGTCCATCTTCTCTTGGTCCTGGACGAGATGAGGCTTCACAAGGGTCAAAGTTGCTCCGGAATCTCTGAGTCCCTGCATGCGTTTCCCATTAACCCACACGACCTGTCGATGCTGTTGTCGATTATCTGCCCGGGCTGCCTGCACGGGGTCTACTTCATGCAGCACTTCCTCCATGTCTTCCACTCCTTGGTTAGTTGTAGCCCCCAATGCCGGGTCAGCTTCGCCTTGGTAGCAGTGTACAGCGGCCCGGCGGAAGGTAGCTGTTCCCGCCTTTGGCCACTGGGTATGCTGAGTCCGGTTGGGACATTGTCTTTGCAGGTGGCCCAGCTGACGGCAGGTGTGGCATCGCGCCCCAGGGGAACTGTGGTAGGCCGGGTTTCTAGCTGGTCCCCCTACAATCTTCGGTGGTTTGGGGCCCTCCAGGTCCATGGGCGGACCCCTAGTGCCCATCTTTGATCCGGACAACTGAGGCCTCCTGGTGTCATGATGTTCATCGGCCAGACGAGCGGCTTCCTCAAGAGTCATTGGCTGCCTGTCCCGAAGCCATTCCTGTGTCTCGGTGTTTAGTCCATTAAAGAATCGTTCTAACAGAAGAGCTGGAGGACGTCCTCCTTAGTGGTTGCTTGGCTCCCTTGTACCCACTGTAGCAGTGACCGCCGTAATTTACAGGCCCATTCAGCGTGGGTATCGGTTACTCGTTTTATAAGTCCGCAGAACTTTTGGCGGTATGCCTCTGGTGTCAGCGCATACCGGGCCAAGATCACTTCTTTGATCCGCTCATAGTCCATACAGTCCTCATCAGGTACCGTGCGATAGGCGTCCGCTGCCTGGCCTGTCAACTTGCTGGCCAGAATCTGAACCCGTTCCTCCGGCTTCACTTGATGAAGGGCACACTGCCGCTCAAAGTCCTGCAGAAAGCCATCAATGTCTTCCTCTGCCTCCCACAACTGTCAGAAGCCATTATATTGGATCTTTTTGTGGCTTACTGTTGAAGGTACCTGGGCAGAGGCCAGAGCTCCCCTTGCTCGCTGACTCTCCTCTCTCTATGCTCTGCCATCTCCATCTTGGCCAGCTCCATTTTGGTCCACTCTGCCATCTCCATCTTGGTTAGCTCTATCCTGGTACGCTCGGCCATCTCTTCCTTCAGATCAATACGCACATCAGCCATCACCTCTCATATGATCTCTACTGCAGGGTTTGGGCCATAGAACGCCAGTCTGTTCTTTACCTCCCTCTGGAATTCAGTCTCCTCCACGTTCACATTGGGGGGCCCTGCACTGTCGTGTTCCATGATGGCTGCTATCAAATCTGCTTTTGTTTTGTTGCTGGCGATTAACCCTCGGGCTTCCACCAGATCTTTTATTGTAGTCCTCTTTAACTTCTGGTAGTTGTCTTCCATTCATTCCTTTCCTCCTGTAGAAGGGGTATCACATCCCGCTGTCTGCCACCAGTGTAACGGGGTCTACTGTGCTGTAGTACCTCTTTCAGTACCCCCCGTGTTTTAGGAGGTCCACTCTGCTTTTGCTGGATTCTGAATGAAGGACGCTGGCTGGAATTCCTTGATTCCGTGAGAGCATATAAAAGCTGACTGCTGCTCCACGTATTTCCAGTCTAAAAGGACACACTTTATTCACAGCACATAGAATATATAACACAGATACACAGGGCAGTCCAATAGAAAAAGCAGGCCAGACATACATTACAATAGCCGCAGGGGGCCGGAGCCTGCTGATATTTACTGTGGGAATTACAAAGGTGGGGGAGGTCAGAAGGAGAATATCTTGTCTCCTCTGACCAGGGGCGCAGCCTGTGGACTGATGCATTTCACATGGAACCTATTATACATAATATATACTGCATAACATATTCTTGGTGCTGGAGGTTCTGTAACACCGTGTTATATATGGTTTGACATTGGATAGGTTTCTATATGTGTTTTGGCCGGACGTGGTCAGAATCAGCTTATTCAAATTGTGCAGTGATCTGCCTGTACAGCAAAACTGTTTTAAGTCTGAACAGATTAAGATTAAGTCTGAAAACTGCTGTATTCTGTTTCTGTGTGAAAGACACTAAATTTCTAAAATTCTGATGGGAGGGGCAGCTGCGCGATTGTTTTCTCCTTCTGTGTGGAGTGTTGCTGTGAGTCCTTATCTCTGCTGAGTGCCAGAGGAAGGAGGGGCATGTAGCTGCGCTCAAGATTCTCTGAATATTCTGTCCTTGGTGTAGTACGCGCTGGAAGATTTGTGTTTAAAACAATAGTACTGTATGGTAGTTGAAATTAAAATGTGGTGCCAATTTTAGAGGAAATTAGTGAAAGATTGTGATTGAAAGATTGGTAAAAAGATTCACCTGCTTCAAGTTGAGTGATTGATATATAGCAAATTGAGGGTCAACGGAGGAGGTAGCCAACTGCACTGCTGATGTAGTAGGTGAGAGGCCTAACATATTAGGGCCTTCTTGCTACAGTCAGCTGGTTTTTTTTTGTTACGGGTGAGAGGTGGTTTAGCCTTCCCTTTCCATGGAGCTGAGCTAGTGGGTTAGAGGCCTAACACATCAGGGCCTTCCTTTTCTAGTCAGCTGATCTAATGGGTGAGAGGTGGTTTAGCCTTCCCGTTACATCCTTTAGGTCTACCGGGTGAGAGGTGGTTTAGCCTTCCCGCTAAATCTCGACACTCGCTCTGACTTGCCACGTGTCGCCGCCCGTAAATAGGGTACAGGCACACTAAAAAGGGCATTTTCAGAATAAAGGTGAGCTGTCTGAAGAATAAGTTGAAACCATGGGCAACTTGTTCTGTGTGCAGTCAGGGCCCCCAATGGGATCCAGAACCATTATGCAGATTGTAAAAGACAGAGAAAGAAAGGAAGCAGTGAAAGATGTGGGACCAATATTGAAAAAGGCAAAAATGCCAGTGTGTGGATGTTTGGATGTACAAAAAAGGCACAGACAAGGGAGGAAAATAGCAAGTGAATAAGTGGTGTCTGAGAAAGTGCAGCAGTACGGAAGTAAGGTGTATTATGAATGTTTTGATGCTCAAAAGTCCGACTATGACCAACACCCTGCTGCTACCGTCATACCTTTGTATAACCAGAGACCCAGACAAGACAGATGGACTTGTAAACACTGTGGTCAGACAAACCGAGACTATAGAAATACTTGTATGACCTGTGCTGCAACCCATCCAAAGTGAATAGCACTGAATCCTATCCAGACTAAATCACATGTAGTGACATAGGAAGCTGACACTGGAGTGTGGTTAGTGGGTAGTGAGGACATTGACTTTTTGGGAGTAAGCTGACAGTAATCCTTTTGGGAAGGAAGCTGTAGAACAACATGTCACCCCCACTGATCATCCAGTCACCTCCACCACCAGACCCACCACCAGAGAACCAACCACATCAGGACCAAGAAAGGTGGGTAGGGTAAGACAGATACAGGAGTATTATCTCTGGAGGCCCTCTGACTAGCTAGCTATGCTAAAACAATTGGCTGACCCTGAGAACCAACCTTTCCCATTTTACAGACAAATAAAGACAATATGACGGACGTATAAGTGCACTTGGGCAGATCTAGAGAGTTTGGTGAGCACAAAGGCAGGTGACGTACTAGGACGAAAATTAAGACTTTTACAGATGTGACAAAAGGAGAGAGTGTAGAGATGTACTTTGGACGGTTACAGCTGAAATGGGCAGACATGGGGTACAGTCCAGTAAACCCACTTGATGTTAAAATATAGGTACTGTAAATGCATTTATTAACGGTATGAAGAAAGACTTACGAGATGCAGTACAGACAGCCAGACCTGAATGGAGAAATGTAGATCCAAAAGATCTCCTCAAGGTTGCTAAAGGAGTTGAACAAATTAGGACAATAAGACAACCTGTCATGTATGCTGGAGCACAAGGAAAACAGTAGGGACGTAGTAAGGGACCTAAGGAATTGTGGAGAAAATGGACACTAAGCCAACCACTGCAAAAACCCTACAGAGTAGACTAAGCAGACCAATCTCCCACCTCCTTCACCTTCAGACTAGGAAACTGGCAACCCAGTGACAAATGTGTGCCCTGTTCTTGTCCCCTCCGGACCTAGTCCTGCCTTGATGACCACCATAACAATGCCAGGAGGGAAAGAGACAGAATTCTTGATTGATACTGGGGCAGCCAGGACTGTGGTACACAAAGACTTGATAATGCCAGACAAAATTACCAACGAGACTGTGGAATGTGTGGGGGTGGAAGGACAAGTGACAGAAGTCCAATGACTAAACAAATAAGACTAAAATTACTAGACAGCCAAGAGGTGCTTACAAAACTTATTGTTAGTGACAATACCCCTATGAATTTTCTGCGAGCAGATGTGTTGAGTGCTATCTAGGCCACCATACAGTCTCTCTTGAGGGTATTACAGTCACATGTCCCCTTTCATATAAACACTTGTGTAGGATTGCAGAAAAGATGTATATGACAAAAACAGCGAAAGTAACGCCTGAAACCAAAATGTCTGAGGATGGGGAAATGAGACAGGTGCCAGACACTGTTTGGGCAAGGGGAAAAACTGATGTGGGTCGGCTGGCCATTTCTCCCTGTCATGATTAAATTGAAAGAAGGAACCACTCCTCCTTGTTTAACACAATACCCCTTTAGCCTAGCGAAATCAATGGCCCTGAGCAGGGATATTAAAGAGTATGTTAAGGCAGGGGCTCAGGTGTAAGGATCTTCCCCCTGCAACACCCCTTTGTATTCCATTAAGAAAAAAGGACCCAAGGGTTCCCCTGACACTTAAAGAATAGTTCATGACTTATGGGCTATTAATGATGTTACAGTGAGTGTGACCTCAATTTTCCCTAATACACACACTGTACTGTCACAGATCCTAGCCAAGTCAAAATGTTTCACAATCACTGATATGGCAAATGCATTCTTCACCTCATCCCCAGATTGTGCTATTATAGTACGTGGATGACCTCCTGCTCTGTTGCCCGGACCAGATGTCCTTGCTGTGGTTTTTGGCAGGAGAGGGTTGCAAAGTCTCACAAGACAAACTACAGTATTGCAAACAAAAGGTGACATTTTTTAGGCCACAATATTGCTAAAGGTATACGACTCCTGATTAAAGAAAGAAAATAGGCAGTGCTGACACAACAGCATAGAGGGAAAACAGAGACCGATAGCTTACTACCCAGCACAATTAGACCCAGTGATTAGAGGGTCTCCTACGTGTGTCCATGCTGTAAGAGCTGCTGTATTACTGCTAGGCATGTGAGATCACACTGACTTTTTCCTTTGACAATTTACACCCCACATAACATTAATGCCATACTCAAGTTCAACCAAAACACCTGTCTATGGCTAGACAGCTCAGACTTGAATGTGCTCTAATACTAATTCCTGAATACGTCACCCTCAAAAGATATAATGTTTTGAATCCAGCCACTCATCTGCCTGTGGATTCAGAAAAGGGGGAATTGGTGGTGTTGTTGGCAGGTGAAGAAGAGTACTTTGGTACTTTGACATGACGTATGAACATGACTACATAGGAACTGATGAGTCAGGAGACATTGGGTTTTACATATGTTCATGAAAAAAAATGTTCCTAATGCATATTTTGTGGTTTTTATTTTTGTAGATGGCTCCAGATACCACTAGGATGGGTGATTCTACACTGGATATTGTCATGCCCTCAGTTGCAGGTCCGGTCTCCGATGCGCAGGGAGACCGGCGCTTTTCACGCAGCTCCACTGGTACTACTCACCCTGTCCGTGGCTCCAGACGATCAGTGGCTCCTTTCTCTGCTAAGAACCTGCATCTTCTTGGCAAGTCTCCTGGAAATGCTCTTAGGAGGCGCGCCCTGCTTCCTGCAAATGCTTAAAACAGCAGAGCACCTGTTCTCTACTAGGGCTCTCAAACTATGATGCTCTGTGCATAAAAGGCATCCTCCTCTTATGGGAGGTGCCTGGGCAATGTGTTAATTCAGTTGTTCGTGGCCTTCTGCTCAGGCCACACTCTACTGTGCTCTGCAAATTGAAGTTTACTACTTTTGTTATTCTGATTCCTCTGTCTCCTCAGAATCCTCCACTGGCAGTTCCCTATTCTGGATCCTTCTGGACTCTCCGGTTTCCACTCCAGCCTGATTAAGCCGCTCCTCACTGAACCATCCAGTTATCGCTGCCGGTTGGATCAGCCTTTCCGGGTCTTCACAGAGCTTCCAGGATTTGCTCCACTGACTAAGCCTGAATTCCACCGTCTTGTTTATACGGTCTGTATGGGTCGTCCCTCTGGTTCGGGTACCGCGGCATTCAGGCCACCTGGTGTTGTGACGGGGGAATCCCTGTATAGGGGTACACCTTGCCCGCTGCTCCACTATGTGGTTCAGTGTCGTGATCCAGAGGGTTCTTTCCTCAGGCTCCTCTTTCTGTTTGTTAAAGTTTTCTTTAAATAAATACCTTTGGTTTTTGGAAGCTCATTCTCCTGTCTCTTGTGTATCGGGTATACAGCTGCTCCATCAGTGGTCTAGTGAGTCCACTATATAGCCCCTTGCCCTGTGGGCGTAACAGATATGCAGTAGTATTCTCAGATGAGGTAATCCAAGCTGAACCACTCCCTCCTCACATGTTGGTGCAGGAGGCACGAGTTGAAGGCACTCACTGAGGCGTGTAGAGCTGCTATAGGTAAAGTCACTAACATTTACACAAATTGGAATTATGCATGGGGAATATCCCATGATTATGGCCCTATCTGGAGAAGCAGAGCATTTCTTACATCAGCCGGTAAGCCCATTAAAAATGCATAGCTGGTGAAACAATTAATGGAGGCATTGATGTTACCAGTCCAGGTTGGTATAATCAAGGTGAAAGCTGTTATGATCAGATAATTCAGTACCACAATGGACATAGAGGTCAGAGCACATACAGTGACCTGACAATAACCCAAAAACATAGAACGAGCTCTGAGACGTGGGAACTCTGCTGACCGCAATCCCTAATCCTCTCAAATCACACTAGAGGCAGCCGTGGATTGCGCCTAACGCTCCCTATGCAACTCGGCACAGCCTGAGAAACTAGCTAGCCTGCAGATAGAAAATAAGCCTACCTTGCCTCAGAGAAATACCCCAAAGGAAAAGGCAGCCCCCACATATAATGACTGTGAGTTAAGATGAAAAGACAAACGTAGAGATGAAATAGATTTAGCAAAGTGAGGCCCGACTTTCTGAGCAGAGTGAGGATAGGAAAGGTAACTTTGCGGTCAACACAAAACCCTACAAAAACCACGCAAAGGGGGCAAAAAGACCCTCCGTACCCAACTAACGGCACGGAGGTACACCCTCTGCGTCCCAGAGCTTCCAGCAAGCAGGAAAAAAACAAATATACAAGCTGGACAGAAAAAACAGCAAATAAAATAGCAAAGCAGAACTTAGCTATGCAGAGCAGCAGGCCACAGGAACGATCCAGGAGGAAACAGGTCCAATACTAGAACATTGACTGGAGGCCAGGATCAAAGCACTAGGTGGAGTTAAATAGAGCAGCACCTAACGACTTCACCACATCACCTGAGGAAGGAAACTCAGAAGCCGCAGTACCACTTTCCTCCACCAACGGAAGCTCACAGAGAGAATCAGCCGAAGTACCACTTGTGACCACAGGAGGGAGCTCTGCCACAGAATTCACAACAGAAAGCACACGCAAACGGTGACTCCATGGAGGTAAAGGGCAACAGAAGGGCGGACGAGGCTGCTAAAGTAGCAGCAAGGCGGCCTAGGGAGCAGTGGACAGTGGCGGGGAGTCAGCATATTCCAGCCACACTGAGCCTAGATGTCCTGAAATCCCTCCAGCTGCCCAAACAGAGAAGAAACACTGTGGAAGAATGGGAGCTGAGCTAAACTCAGAAGGAGTATGGGAGAATAACAATAAAATTGTATATACCAAGGTCCCTGTTCCTAATTATGGCGCAAGCAACACATGGCCCCACTCACACCTCAAAATGTCACATGTGTCCATGGTAAATGCCTTCTGGATCGCTCCTGGTTTCAGTTACGCAGCCGAAAAACTCGTACAGTCATGCCTCATCTGTGCACAGCACAACCCAGGTAAAACAGTAAAAGTCCCTAAGAAAGCGACACCCAGGCCTCTCCACCCGTTTCAGAGACTGCAGACTGACTACATACAGCTACCCAAAGTAGGAGTGTATGAATATGTCCTAGTAGGTGTAGATCTCTTCTCTGGTTGGCTTGAAGCCTATCCGGTAAAATGTGCAAATGCTAAAACGACTGCAGACAAACTGATGAAAGAACTGATCTGCAGGTATGGTGTCCCAGAAACCATAGAAAGCGATAGGGGTACACACTTCACGGGAGAAATAATGAGGGAAGTCATGCAGGCCCTGGGAATACAGCAAGCATATCCTGCACCATATAGACCACAAAGTAGTGGGAAAGTGGAGAGACTAAACGGGACACTTAAACTGAAAATTCAAAGGCCATGGCAGACACAGGAAAGAGCGGGGTAGAGTGCTTGCCTCTTGCACTCTTGTCAGTCAGACACACTCCAAATAGAAAGACAGTCTGGTCTGTACTTCCCACAGGTGCTACAAATGCAACACTGTGCTGACAGCCCATGTCCAGGCCTTGCAGGAAAGACTAAATGTGGTGCATAAACATGTGTTTTCATCCATTCCAGATCCTAATGCCAGTGCAGATGTATATCAGCTGAATCCAGGTGATTGGGTGGTCATACACAGACACGTGAGAAGGAGCCTAGATCCACGGTTTGACGGCTCGTTTTAAAGTCCAGCTGACCACATTCACCTCAGTGAAACTTGAGGGAAAGCCCACCTGGATCCATGCCAGTCACTGCAAGAAGATCTTTTCACCAGCAGAATGACTGTTCTCTTAATCACCTTGCTGGCAGTGGCAAGATTATTGCACCTTAGGGTATGTGTCCACGATCAGGATGGCCGGTGGTTTCGTCAGAGCGGCAAACCCGCTCTGCGCTAAGCTCCGCCCCCTTTCTGGGACGCGATGATGCCGGATGTGTTCATAGCACACAACCGGGATCATCGCACCCCACCATAGGGCCCTGTGTTATACCTTGCGGTGACGCAGCGTCGCCGCAAGGCATACGGACATGCTGCGATCTTAAAAGACGCGCCGCATGTCCGGAGTCGCAGGGCCGCCGCGTGCATGTTACCACGCATAGTGGAGACGGGATTTCATTAAATCCCCTCCACTATGCTGTAACATCTGGATGCTGCGTGTTTGACGCTGCGTCTCTATGCAGCGTCAAACACGCAGCGTTTACTGCACGTGGAAACATACCCTTACAGAGACACTGGATAAACTTTTAAATGCTGACAGGGACAACAAACTTATTCAACATCATGCTTTTCTTATAAAAGACGCGGAAGGACAAAAACTGCTGGACTGTTGGATCTGTACACACAGCCCAGTGTCTGCAAGGACTATGCTGTACTTTGCCTTACCCCTGGAGCCAAGGAAGGTATTAACACCACACTGCATACACAATGAGACTTGGACTCAGATTTTCTAGGTTCCTTAAGGCTCTAAATGAGACTAAAATAATGTAGAGACTCCTTTTTAAATCCAGCCAATTGGCTTAGCGGCCTAGCGGGATGGATTATTTTTGGTAATTTACAGACTTGCATGCAATTTTTATTGTTTTATTTTGTTTATTGCTTTATGTAACTGAAAAAGTGCTAATATATGCATTACATAAGTTATTGAAGAGCGTATGTTTAAGGAAGGAATCTAAAGCTGTGTCATCCATAGTGTATAATAGATCCCGGATAACCACTGCTGAGTCCTGACTAGGGAAGTGAGTGTCCACACTGTGGGTGGATGGGCAAAGCAGGTAGAAAGCTCCCTTATGGGTACTAGACCCATGAGACAGTAGCTCCTTTGTGGACATCAGCTGACCCTGTGGCAGAGGTTATACCATTTACAAAAGGGGGAAATTGATATAGAAGGATTAATGTTTTGCCTTTAATTGTCTTTTGCCTTTAATTGCTAGAATGTGTTTAGTCATGATGCAGCAGTCTGGTAGGCTCCTCTTCAAGGATTTTATACTTCTTATCATATATGTTCTCAATAGTCAGCCACAGCATGTTCTGGGTACGTGAGAAACAAAGGTCAACATGACTTGGGGTAACAGGGGGAGGGCTACATGAATTACATTGAGTTACATTTGTTGTAAATGGTATAAAATATTGCCTCTTGCTGCATTACATCAGATTAAAGTGACTTTGCTCACAGAACGTGTGCGATTTCCTTTTTTCTCCAAGCACTTGTAAATGAAGGGCGTAACCTCCTGATTTGGCCTCACTGGTGATCTGGCATGTCTAACATTGGGTCAGAATGTAAGCAGCTACAACAAAGTGAATAGTCAGGAGCTCTACTAAGTGATACATAAGTATTCCAATGTATAAAAACAATCACGTGTCCACTCAAGTGATAATTTTTAGATTGTTTTGGGCCCTAATTTTGAGATCCTCTCTCCCTCATTCTGACGATTAGCGATTGCAGCAGTGAGAACAAGAAAAATCAAAAAAATATCTCCAGTCCAGTGAAAAGATTATTATTTTTGTAGACTGGAACATCCCTTCACATCCTATCAAGTCTTTATGTCCCTTAAATCTCATTCAGATGTCTATAATATTTGTGCAAACTGATTTTCAGTGTCCTGGATCCAAGTTTCAGCCATTTTTAGTGTCCATTTTAACCATTATTTTGGCATCTGTTTTTCTAGTATGCAACAAAAATAAATTCCAAGCTTTTCTTTGTTAATTAAAGGGAATCTGTCAGCACATTTTTGCTATGTAATCTGAGAGCAGCATAATGTAACCTAGGTGTCACTTTCTAGGCTGCGTGCTGTAGTTTCAATACAATCAATGTTTTATCACCTGATATTATCACTACTTGACTAAAAGGTGCTTGCTCACCAGTCCATTAAATCTGCATAACTTTTACCCCACCACTGATTAACAGCCTTCTGCGATGCATGGAATATGCAGTAAATTGCCAAAATGGTTGCAAGAACTACAGCAGAGACAACAGGATTCTATCAAAACTGCACCAAGCAGCCCAGAAGTGATACATCCCTGGAATCAGGCTCTTTGCAGCTACATCATACAGCTCTTAGATTGATTAGCAAAAACCTGCTGGCAGAGGTCAGGGGGCTGTAAGTCCAGGGGTAAGCTTCCTGTACGTTTGGCTCATTTACAAGAACACTCACAAATGGATTTCTACAAAACAGAGGCATGGACTTATAAAACAGACATCATCAAAGTTACAGGGATTATACATGGATGATGATACAGTGGGGAAAAAAGTATTTAGTCAGTGACCAATAGTGCAAGTTCTCTCTCTTGAAAAGATGAGAGATGCAACTTCGCATGGACTTGCGGTGGAGGCCGCATCTCCTTCAGACCAGACACGCAGGCTCTAGATCTTCTAAGGTTATCTGCCGGATTCGGCTACACTGCTGAGACACGGACTGAGTCCACCTTCTGCTATGACTTTACTGAGAACCCACAATCCTGTGGGTCCATTTGTTTTTATTCACAATTTACCGCTGTGACTGATGAAGGTCCGGCTAATAGGACTGAAACTTTTTTTGCTACTAAGCATGGATACAAATAAACCACTTATAAAGCTAAGTTTGAGTGCCGAGTTTTTTACTACACTTCATGGTTTTTAGGACCTCGAGTCACCCATGATACGGCACTCCAACTGTTGGCATTGACTCAGGGCTTGTCCTTGGTCAGCCATTTTGCCGTCCACTTCTGTACCTTAGCGTCTGAGCTGGAGTGGTCGGATAGAGCCCTTATCCCTATATTTTGGAGGGGGCTGGCTGACCACGTGAAGGACGCTCTGGCCACTAGGGAAATTTCCGCCACACTGTAGGAGTTAATAACTGTGTCCACTCATATTGACCTCCGTTTTCATGAGCAGAGGTTAGAAAGAGCCCAGTGTAGACAGAGGTTTCAGCTGGCTCCTACCTTCGCCAAACCTTTGGAATGTCCTTTCCTGGTCCCTGAGTCACATGAGGCCATGGCAGTGTCAGGAGCAGGATCTAAGTCCTGGACTGCTCGTGCACACATGGTCTGTCATGTTTGCCACCAGTCAGGACATCTTGCCACCAGATGACCCCAGCGGTCGAGGAAATGTCAGCGTCTAGTGGTAGTAGGTGGATGTACACTAGATACAGCGATGTTTGCCTCCAAATTGTCCTTTAAGGGGACAATTACTATAGCCTCATTCTCCCACTCGGTAGAGCTCTGCGTGGATGCTGGGGCGGAAGGCAATTTTACGTCTTCTGCATTTGCCCAATGTCACGCAATTCCCCTGGTAATGCTAGCTCAACCAGTTACCGTACGAGTGGTGAATGGGTCGACTCTCCCCTATCAGATAACACACCAGACCATCCCTTTCTCTCTGTCCATGTCGCCATCTCATCAGGAGATTATATCTCTGCTCGTCATTCCTGAGGGAATTGATGAGGTCCTGTTAGGGATACCTTGGCTACGGTACCACTCTCCTCATATTGAGTGGTCCACAGGCAGAATTTTGGAATGGGGTGAATCTTGTGGGGATAGATGTCAGAGGGAATGCGTTCAGGTTGCTACTACCGAGGCACCTGCAGATCTATCCTCTCTCCCCAGGCAATATTGGTCTTATGCTGACGTGTTCTCCAAAAGGGCTGCGGAGACCCTTCCGCCTCACCGCCCCTATGACTGTCCTATAGACCTCTTGCCTGGTGCTGAGCCTTCCCGGGGTCGAGTCTATCCGTTATCTCTCCCGGAGATGGAAGCAATGTCACAGTACATCCAGGAAAATTTGGCAAGGGGATTCATTAGTAAGTCAGTGTCACCTGCAGGGGCTGGGTTCTTATTCGTGCAGAAGAAGAACAGGGAACTACGTCCATGTATAGACTACAGGGGTCTTAACGCAATCACCATTAAGAATAAATATCCCTTGCTCCTGATATCTGAGCTCTTTGTTAGGCTTCGGGGAGCAAGTGTATTTACTAAACTAGATCTGCGGGGTGCTTACAACCTGATTTGCATCTGTGAGGGGGACGAATGGAAGATGGCTTTCAACACCAGGGATGGGCACTATGAATATCTATCGATGCTCTTTGGGCTCTGTAATGCCCCAGCCATTTTACAAGACTTTGCAAACGATATCTTCCGGGATATGCTTTTCACCTCGGTCATAGTCTATCTGGATGATATCCTCATCTACTCTCCAGATATTGACTCCCACCGGAGAGCAAAGTCTTTGACCTCTTACGAGCTAATTCCCTCTATGCCAAGTTGGAGAAATGTGTGTTTGAGCAGGAGTCCTTACCTTTCCTGGGCTATATCATCTCTGCCCAGGGATTGGCTATGGATCCTGCCAAACTACAGACTGTGATGGACTGGCAAGAACCCCATTCTCTTAAAGCGGTGCAGCGCTTTATGGGGTTCATTAACTATTATCACCAGTTCATTCCTCATTTCTCAACTTTGGTAGCTCCCTTGGTAGCCCTCTCCAAGAAGGGAGCAAATCCCAAATTGTGGTCTGAGGAGGTCTCCAAAGCCTTCACTTCTATTAAGTCCCATTTTGCTAGTGCTCCCATCCTACATTGCCCTGATGTAGATAAGCCGTTTATAATGGAGGTGGATGCCTCTTCCATTGGTGCTGGAGCAGTCCTCTTTCAAAAGGATGCTCAAGGTCGGAAGCATCCTTGCTTCTTCTTTTCCAAGACCTTCACACTTGCGGAGAGGAATTATTCCTTCAGGGACAAGGAGTTGCTAGCAATGAAGTTAGCCTTCTCTGAGTGGAGAACATCTTTGGAGGTGGCTCGCTTTCCCTTCCAAGTATTCACAGACCTCAAGAATTTGGTTTACCTACAGACAGCCCAGCGGTTAAATTCTCGCCTGGCCAGATTGTCCTTGTTTTTCTCCCAGTTCCATTTCACCCTCCATTTCCTTTCCGGGAAGAAGAACATTCGTTCCGATGCTCTCTCTCGCTCCGTTGCATCATCTGAGGAGGAGGAAGAGGAGCCTCGGCTTATTGTTCCTACCGAGAGTCTGAGAACTGTGGCCCCGATTTCGCTAGAGTCTATGCCTCCAGTCAAGGCTTTTGTACCATCCAGTCTGCATCTGGAGGTGCTCTCTTGGGCTCACTCGTCCAGGGTGGGTGGACATTTTGGGTCCAAAAGGACATCTGAGCTACTGGCGAGGACATACTGGTGGCCGCTTATGGCCCGTGATGTCGCAGACTATGTTCGGGCATGTGTCACCTGCGCCAAGAACAAGTCTCCGCGTCAATGGCCAACTGGGTTGCTTTACCCGCTGCCGGTGGCAGACAGGCCCTGGGAGATGGTCGGGATGGATTTTGTGGTGGGCTTACCCAAGTCTCATAGCTGCACCATTATTTGGGTGATCACCGACCATTTTTCCAAAATGGTGCACTTGGTAACTCTTCCACGGCTACCTTCTGCACGGGCGCTGGCAGCGTTGTTTATGAAACATATCTTTCGCCTACACGGTATGCCGGACAAAATTGTCAGTGACCGGGGTCCTCAGTTTGCGTCTCGATTCTGGAGAGAGCTTTGTCGTCTACTCAGCATTGAGTTGAATCTCTCCTCGGCATATCATCCCGAGATGAATGGGATGTTAGAGAGGGCCAACCAGACTCAGGTCAGATATCTACATCATTTTGTTTCTGCCAGGCAGGATGACTGGGCATCCTTGCTATGGTGGGTGGAGTTTACGCTTAAAAACGCCGTGGCTGACTCCACCGATCAGACTCCATTCCTCCTTAATTACGGCCAGCATCCGCGTGTCCCTGTGTCTTCCGCCAACTCCAGGGTGGCAGACTGGGCTTTGGAGGCACAGTACATTTGAGACCGCACTCAGGATGCCATTCGGGCCTCCAAGGAGAAAATGAGATCCTCTGCCGATGCTCATCGGTGCCCCTCTCCGAACTTTGCTCCTGGCGACTTAGTGTGGCTCTCCGCCTGTAACATCAGGCTGCGTGTTGAGTCCACTAATTTTGCACCTCGCTACTTGGGTCCCTTCAAGGTCCTCAAACATGTTAACCCTGTGGTCTACCGTCTGGCCCTTCCTCCACACTTAGGTATCACCAACACCTTTCATGTGTCCCTCTTGAAGCATGTATACATGTCCCGGTTTTCCGAGTCATCTGACGGGACATTGGGTTTCGTCAATGGACGATTACGAGGTGAACGCTATTTTGGGTTCAAGGTGGTACGGGGCAAAAAAAATTTATTTGGTGGACTGGAAGGGTTATGGCCTAGAGGACTGGTCTTGGGAACCTGCTGAGCACATTCGAGCTCCGCAGCTCATTGCAGCTTTCAAGTGTAGCATTGTCCAAGGAGGGGGGGACCCTAGGAGGTGGGGTAATGTTAGGGGTCGAGTTCCCTCCTCTGCACAGGGGGAATCTCAAACCATCTCTGCCATAGTCTCCCATTCTTCTCCAGCCGCAGTGGAGCCTGCTCAATGAACACGTTGGTCCCAGCATCTGGCTCAGCCTGATACGGTGCGGAATCAGATGGTTACTGCTGCCTTTCCAGGCTCAGCCATTGTGGCCAGTACTGGTCAGCAGCGAGCAGACATCTCTGGGACTAAGTCCTGCTTTTTCTCTTCTGAGCATGCCCAGTTTAAGTCCTCTCATTGGAGGTCGGGTGTCACATGCTCAGGTACTACAGCAGCTCCCATTGGTCCTGTAGGAAGGCCCTGAAGTGGCTCAGGTACTTTAGCAGCTCCCATTGGTCCTCTAGGAAGGTCCTGTAGTTGCTGCACCTAGCCATGCGCTAGTATCAACTAAGTTATGTGTTCTGGGCCAGTGTGGTCTTATGTATGTGGTTTCAGGGTTCGGCTGAAATAAGCCCCTAGAATACCGGCACCTCCGCTGAGGAGTTTTGTGTGAGTGGATTTAGGGCCCAGCTGAAATCAGCCCCTAGAATACGGACACCTCCGGTGAGGGGTTTTGCGTGTGCTATTCTGACTGCATGACCGCTGTTCGCTCTATTTGGTAGCTGTGTTCCTCTGTGAGGTTAACAAGGCACAGCGTTCTCTTGTCTTAAGTGATTCTATGAAGTAGCAGAGTTCACTTATACCGCCATATAGTACCGTCAGTTACTAGCAGCGGGTTTTACTCCTGCACGGTGGACCCCGTGTTGCAAATGCACCTATTACTCTATAAATATACATTTGGTGCATTCCACCAAACCCTAACACATATGATGTCATTTACAGGCCTCTCTCATCTTTCTGAGTGGGAGAACTTGCACAATTGGTCGGTAACTAAATACTTTTTTTCCCCAGTGTCTCTTGGGGTCTAAACACCTACTTCCCTTTAACATCCACTTCTTGTTTATTCTAGAATTAGCTGCACCAATTCTGCTCAGTATTAAAAAAAAAGCACTAAGATAAAATGGCACATTAGCAAAGTTTTTGGCAATACTACTGTATCATGGTGAGAGGTAGTAACCTTGGGTGAGGTACTAGTGTTTCATGCCCCGGCATGCTATATGAAATTGTGATCCTGGCTATGTGTGCTCTTGTTACCTGGGCAATATGCCTCGACAGACTGCATGATAATAATAATAATGTTAATAATCTTTATTTATATAGCGCCAACATATTCCGCAGCGCTTTACAGTTTAACAGTTTCAAACAGAAAAGTCATAAGTAACAACGTTAACAATACAATAATTAAAGCAAAATAAGACGACCCTGCTCATGAGAGCTTACAATCTACAATGAGGTGGGGGAGATGCAAAGTACAGGTGTGTATTTACAATGATGTATTTAGATGGGGATAGTGAATGGGCTACACACACACACACACACAAACATAAAATGACTTTGATTAGTGAACGTGATAGGCCGCTCTGAACAAATGTGTTTTGAGCGAGCGCCTAAAACTATGCAAATTATGGATGGTCCTAATATCTTGGGGTAGAGCATTCCAGAGGATTGGCGCAGCACGGGAGAAGTCTTGGAGTCGGGAGTGGGAGGTACTGTTAAATAGGGCAGGACAGGAACATATGTTAGGGAATGAATTGAGGGAGACCGAAGTACAACATTAAGCCTATTTTTATTGAACATGAACTTGATAAGAACTATGTATATCAGATAATGTTTCTTCACAAGGGTTTCTCTTGCTTTAACCATACATGGGCACTTCTTAGCTACATTTAATAACACTTTATTTCTCTTGCACTTCACACTTTTGCATCTCATGACAATCCAGTAATCGATTACGGGAGACTTTACCTTTCCCTGAGAGGGCCGCATGGGTCAAAGCCTTATTTATTTACTTTTTTATAAGAAACAGGCTTAACAAGAGGGGAGGAGGTGTTGCATTGTATGTTAGGAAAGCCTATATCTCCACAGAGATCCAAGTTTCATAGAATGGTAGCTGTTGTGAATTCTGTGGCTGAATTCACTCCTGTGGTCACAAGTGGTACTGCAGCTTCTGAGCTTCCTCCCTCAGGTGTTCTGGTGAGCTCGTTAACTGCTTCATTACTTAACTCCGCCTGATGCTGCTATCCTTGCTCCTTGTCAATGTTTCAGTGTTGGATCTGAGCTTCTCCTGATTGTTCCTGTGACCTGCTGCTCTGTATAGCTAAGTGCTTTTTGCTTTTTTTGTTGCTTTTTTTCTGTCCAGCTTGTCTTTTTTTTTGCTGGAAGCTCTGAGACGCAAAGGGTGTACCGCCGTGCCGTTAGTTCGGCACGGTGGGTTTTTTTTGCCCCCTTTGCGTGGTTTTGCTTTAGGGTTTTTTGTAGACTGCAAAGTTCGCTTTACTGTCCTCGCTCTGTCCTAGAATATCGGGCCCCACTTTGCTGAATCTATTTCATCCCTACGTTTTGTCTTTTCATCTTACTCACAGTCATTATATGTGGGGGGCTGCCTTTTCCTTTGGGGAATTTCTCTGGGGCAAGTCAGGCCTATTTTTCTATCTTCAGGCTAGCTAGTTTCTTAGGCTGTGCCGAGTTGCCTAGGTAGTTGTTAGGCGCAATCCACAGCCGCTTTTAGTTGTGTTTAGGATAGGATCAGGTGTGCAGTCTACAGAGTTTCCACGTCTCAGAGCTCGTTCTTGTATTTTTGGGTATTTGTCAGATCACTGTGTGCGCTCTGATCGCTAAGCACACTGTGTTTCTGGATTGCCTTCATAACACCTGTCATTAGCAAACATAACAGGTAGCTCTGTAGAAACTGTTCGTGTAAGAATACAAGGAGAGAAGAACAGACAAGACACTATGGTAGAACTTTTTACATCAGATGTCTGTCTATGTTAAAAAAAAGAAGTATGATATTGTTATCATGGGAGATTTTAACTTTTAATTATCCAGATATTTGTTGGGAATCTCTCTCAGGCAAAAGTAATGGGTCCAGAAAATTCTTATATTCTCTCGCTGAAAACTTTATCATTTAAAAGGAAGAAGAGAAAACAAAAGGATCTGTTAACTTGATTGTTACCAACAGGGAGGAAATGGTTGAAGACGTAAAGGTGGTTGGGAATTTAGGAGACAGCAATCATGGTATCTTCCAATTTTGGATTACAAGGAGAAGAAGACCTATGAGAACTCAGACTTTAAGGTTGGTGTTGTGAATTCTGTGGTCAAGCTCCCTCCTGTGGTCATGAGCGGTACTTCGGCTGGTTCTGTCTATGAGCTTCCTCTGGTGGTTGTGAGTGGGGCTGCGGCTTCTGAGTTTCCTTCCTCAGGTGACGAGGTTAAGTCGTTAGGTGCTGCTCTATTTAACTCCACCTAGTTCTTTGTTCCTGGCCTCCAGTCAATGTTCCAGTATTGGTTTTGCTCTCTCCTGGATCGTTCTTGTGGCCTGTCTGCCCTGCATAAGCTAAGTTCTGCTTGTGTTACTTTTGTTTGCTATTTTTTCTGTCCAGCTTGCTATATTGGTTTGTCTTGCTTGCTGGAAGCTCTGGGACGCAGAGGAAGCACCTCCGTACCGTTAGTCGGTGCGGAGGGTCTTTTTCCGCCCTCTGCGTGGTTGTTTGTAGGTTTTTGTGCTGACCACAAAGCTATCTTTCCTATCCTCGGTCTATTTAGTAAGTCGGGCCTCACTTTGCTAAAATCTATTTCATCTCTGTGTTTGTGTTTTCATCTTTGCTCACAGTCATTATATGTGGGGGGCTGCCTTTTCCTTTGGGGAATTTCTCTGAGGCAAGGTAGGCTTATTTTTCTATCTTCAGGGCTAGCTAGTTTCTCAGGCTGTGCCGAGTTGCATAGGGAGTGTTAGGAGCAATCCACGGCTACCTCTAGTGTGGTGTGATAGGATTAGGGATTGCGGTCAGCAGAGTTCCCACATCTCAGAGCTCGTCCTATGTGATTAGCAACTATCAGGTCATTTTCTGTGCTCGTAACCACCAGGTCCATTGGGGTTCTGAATCACCTGTTCATAACAGTACTGGAGGCCCAAAGTACTAATGCTTCTCAATAGAGGGAAAAGAGAAGTTCTGAGACCATTTTTTTTTCTTTGCACTGTGTTTTGTCTTTCTTTTCCCCTTTACATCAGGGTGGTTCAGAACACAGGTGTAGACATGGACATTCAAGGTCTGTCCTCTTTGATGGATAATCTCGCTATAAGTGTACAGAACATTCAAGATTTAGTGGTTCAGAATCCTATGTTAGAACCTAAAATTCCTATTCCTGAGTTATTTTCTGGAGATAGAGCTAAGTTCCTGAATTTCTTTTTTTTTGAAAACATAAATTTTTATTTAATTACAAATTGTCAAGCATTACATCTTATTGACATTAAATTCTTAATAATTAACACAACGTTATGGCAATTAGGGAAGGGAAGAGGATAGGGGAAATGGTGACATTACAATAACTATCCAATCACATTCTCTATATGCAAATCTGCAAAGTTATTTAAGAACGGTATTTAAATGGAAAGATAACCAATTGTTCCATTTTTTCTGAAATTGAGCTATATTATTATTAGATGTAGCGATTATTTTTTCTGATAGGCAATTTTCGTTGATCAGTGATACGACCTCGGGCAGTGAGGGGCACTTGGAGTTTTTCCAGTAACTAGCAATTTTGATTCTTGTTGCTACAATTATATGTACAATCACTGTACGGAACTCATAAGGAAACGAGTCCAAATCAATAGCGAGTAACGCCTGCTGTGCATTAAGATTCACCGGTATACCACAAATCTGGAACATCAGATGATCTACGGCTTCCCACAGACGTCTAATTCTGTCACAACTCCACCATATATGTAGCATGTCTGCACAGGGGTCTCCACACCTCCAGCACGTGTTTGGGGAGCTGCGGAACATCCTAGACAATCTACTGGGAGTGAAATACCACCGATATAACAATTTCCTGGAGTTTTCTATGTGGTTAGTACATTTAGATTGGCTTCCAATAATTAAGAAGGATGCCCTCCACTGATCCGGTGTGAATGTGCAGTTTAGGTCTTTTTCCCACTTTTGCAGGTATGTAGTTAGAGAGGGCAGGGTATTCTCCAACATACAGTCGTAGCTTGTGGACAGCGCCCTAATCTGTGATGTCGGGTTCATCAGCATAGAGTAAAGTTTAGATGGCGGTACAGGCATCTGTTTTTTCCTTTCAGTTAGGAAATGCCGGATCTGCAAATATTTGTAAAAATCCCTTTGAGGAACATTGTATTTATCTCGTAATGATGTAAAAGTAATTATTCCCTCCCCCTCATACAAGTTCCCAATTGAGGTGGTTTTGGGTAAATTCCAATTTTTAAGTTTGAGGTCCGGGATACAATGCTCCAGTGTCTCTATAGGAGCTTTGAGGAATGCGGTTTGTATAAGGCCTAATTTATTAGTCAATATACTCCATAGCTCCAGAGCCGCGTCTATTGTTGGGGACATTTTAAGGTTTCTATTAGGGACTTTAGTTTGATGTGCATGGTAAAAAGCTGAGACATTGGAGGTTCTCATCAGATGTTTTTCAATTGCTATCCAGTGCCGATCATCATCATTATTCCACATGAATCGTAACTGTTCGAATAATGCGGCCCTGTAGTACCGGACCACTGAGGGGCACCCTACGCCACCCTTACTCATAGGGATGTAAAGCGTGTCCGCTTGGACTCTGGGTTTTCTCTCTTGCCAAATGTATTTTAAAATCAATGCTTGAAAATCTTTTAATATTTTCATTGGGAATATGATGGGGAGATTGCGGAATAAATACAGTATTTGTGGGAGAATGAACATTTTCACCGATGCAATCCTGCCCAGCCATGACAGTTCGTGTTTCTTCAAACGTAACATGTCAGTTTGGATTTTCTTCCTTAGAGACTCATAATTCAGTGATAGCATTTTATCTGCTGAGAGTGTCAGCCGAATACCTAAATACTCAATATGGTCATTTTCCCACTTAAAAGGGTATTTATTCTCAAAATTTTTGGGGTGTTTTGTGAGAGGGGTTAGGTTTAATACCTGGCATTTAGACACGTTCAGCTTATAATATGATATTTTAATATATGAGTCGATTACTTGTATTGCTGCCGGTAATGATTCTGTCGGGTTTGTTAACGCTAGAATGATGTCGTCAGCAAATAAACCTATTTTGTGTTCCGTTTTATTCACCTGAATTCCTGATATCATCGAGTGTGATCTAATTTTCTGCGCTAGAGGCTCAATCACCAAAGCGAATATAAGGGGTGATAGCGGACACCCCTGTCTCGTCCCGTTAGTAATAGTAAACCTGTCCGACATCATTCCAGAGACAGAAACCGACGCTGATGGGTGAGAATATAGCAGAGTGATTGCTTAAGCAATATTACCCGCAAATCCGAATCTGGCCAGAACCTCAAACAGGTATCCCCAATGCACCCGATCGAATGCCTTCTCCGCGTCCAGGGATAGGAGCAGAGAAGGCGTCTGCTCCCTCCCCGCCACATGGATGAGGTCAATCATTCGTCTGGTGCCGTCCAATGTCTGTCTAGATTTGATAAATCCAACCTGGTCTCTGTACACCAGGGAGGGGATTACATCGGAGAGTCTATTTGCTAAGATTTTTGAGTACAGCTTGAGGTCAGTATTTAGAAGGGATATTGGCCTGAAATTACTTGGATGATCGGGCGTTTTTCCTGGCTTGGGGAGGGGGACTATAGTCGCTTGTAACATTTCTTCTCGTATTTTGCCTGTTTCAAATATATTTTGGAAGACTAATAATAGATGTGGGGACAATATTTGGTTGAATAACTTCAAGTATTCATTAGTTATACCATCCGGTCCTGGGGATTTATTATTTTTTGGTGCCTGAATGGTTTGTTGGATTTCTTTTTGGCTTATAGGTTGATTTATTGCAATCAATTTATCCTCTGGGATTTGGGGTAGGGATATGCTATTCAGGAAATTATTAATTAGCTCAGCGTTGGGTTGTGGGATAAGGTTGTTGGTCTTGAGATTATAGAGTGAGGAGTAATATCTTGCGAAAGTATTCGCAATTTCTTTAGGGTTGTATATTTTGTTCTTTTGATCATCTTGTATGTGAGCTATTTTTTGCTTTGTTAATCTCGCTTTAATCTTATTGGCAAGTATTTTACTCGCCTTATTCCCCTGCCAATAATATTTCGCTTTATTCCGCCTCAAATTATGCTCATATTTATATTGGAATAGCTGATATAGTTCGTATCTTGCCTTTTGTAGTTTTCTATATACCGTGGGTGATGGGCTATGTTTATGGATGTCTTCCAATGTTGCTATATTTTTATTGAGCTCTTCTATTTGTCGCATTCTCCATTTTTTGTGTTGCGCTGCTATCTGTATTAGCCGCCCTCTTATATAGGCCTTGTGGGCGCACCACACTGTGGTCGGGGATATGTCAGGGGTACTATTGATATAAAAAAATTCCTGGAGAAGGTCGTTAAGTTGGGATTTAATATTATCTGAGGCTATTAAGAAGTTATTAATTCTCCACGGAGAATAAGTTAAATTATTGTACGTCTCTTTAATTTGGCATGTTACAGGAGCGTGGTCCGACCAGGTTATGTTCCCAATTTTTGCTGATTGTATATTTTGTAGGAACCATTTATCCACTACTATTAGATCTATTCTTGAATATACTTTGTGTGGGTGGGAGTAATATGTATAATCCCTTTCAGAAGCATGAAGGACCCTCCATGTGTCATACAGTTCTTCTGATATAAGACACTGGGACAACGCATGGGATTGGGACTTTTTCTTTGAGCACCAAGATTTGTCTATATTGGGGATCGGGACGATGTTAAAATCTCCACAGATTAGCAGGGATCCTTGTTTTATTTTGGATAATTTAGTTATGAGGTCTTTAATAAAAGTGATTTGACCTGTATTGGGAGCATATATAGATGCAATTGTATACACCTTATTATTGATATTACATATCAATATTACATATCTGCCTTCATCATCCAGAACGCTATCAACAAGCTGGAACGCTACAGTGTCTTTTATTGCAATCGCTACCCCTCTCTTCTTTTTCGCCGCATATGACACATAGATATGGGGGTAATTTTTATGTTGTAGTCTATGTGTATCGTCACGATTTAAATGAGTTTCTTGGACACATAGTATGTCCGCTTTGAGTGCCTGGGCTTCTTTCCATAATAACGATCTCTTGAAAGGGCTGTTTAGGCCTTTCGCATTAATGCTAGATATTTGAAATACCATCAGTTACAAAAAAGAAAAAAAATTCAATCAGTCACCAGATACAGGATAATAATAAGGAAAACAAAGGGGTTAAAGTAATTAACAACAACCAGAACAAGTACAACTTGTACAACTCAGAGTCCGGTTCTATGTGAACCAACTGGATAGTCGTTCCTATCCAGTATTAAAGGGGGGAGAGAATAGAAAAAACGAAAGCAATATTCTCATGCCCCTTCAACCTGCCAGCCAGGCAAAAAAAATAACAGTGTGGTGTCCCGGCATAGGCACACAGGGGATACATATGGTAACAGAGTACTTGCGTGAGAATCAGGTCCATTCTTTGTTCAGCGTCGGGGGTCTTTTCTTTAGTGGGGAGCTGATATCTTCATCCACTGATGTCAGGGACCAATCCTGGAGCAGGGTCATGGCCTCTCTGGGAGACGCAAGGACGTGTGAAGTTCCGTTTTTCGTCACGATGAGCTTTACTGGATATCCCCACTTGTAGACAATACTGTTGTCCCGTAGAATCTTGGTTGAGGATGAGAATTCTCGCCTCCTGTTCAGGGTTATCGAAGACAAGTCGGTGAACACCAGAATGTTCCGAAATCTTTCTGGAAGTTCTTGCTTTGCTGACGCTGACTTGGTCACAGCCTCCTTGAAGTGGTAGAAGTGCAGCCTGGCTATCACGTCTCGCGGTGCGGAGCTGGGAGCAGACTTTGGTTTGGGGATCCGATGTGCCCTGTCAATCAGCAGGTCCCTCTGTTCTGCTGACGGCACCAGAACTGTGAAGAAGTCCATTAGAAACTCCTTTAGTGTATCCTCTGGCACACTCTCAGGGATTCCTCTGAAACGTAGGTTATTGCGCCTGGATCGGTCTTCTAGGTCTGCAAGCTTCAGTTTTAGGGCCATGATTTCTTCGTCCGCTTCATTATGCGCGTCTACTAGTTGGTTGTGCGCCGTAGTATATTCCTCCAGTTTCCCCTCTATGTGTGAGGTTCTGTCGCCAATCTGCGTTATTTCTTTATGTAGCTCAGTGAAAGCCGTTGTGATATCAGTGTGAATGGATTGCTTCAGGTCTCCCAGCAGGGATCTGAGTGTAGCTACAGTGACAGGGGCAGAATTGGAGTCTGTAATAGGAGAGTCTGAGGAGACGGTCAGGGCTGTGTTTAGTGGCTGTAAATCTTCAGGCTCTGAACCTTCAGCATTCCTAGCAAGGGGGGGAAAGCAGGGACTGCAGCGTTGGTGAATAGCTATGTGTGCTCAGGGATCTTGCAGTTTTGCTGGGGGTTTGGGGCTGGTGGAGTGATTCACTGTGCAGCTCTGACCTTTGCTTCACACTGCCATTACTCCTGCTGTTGCCGGCGGCCGCTTGGTGGGAGCTGCGGTCGCCATCTTGGATCCAACTACCCATCGCTTCAAAGACCTGGACCCTGCTGGGCGCCTGCCCCCTCCTTCTCCCTCGCTTCATTCCTGGAGTGCACCACCGCCTGGCTTATCTTATCTTCAGATCTGACCTCCTCCGGTCACCTCACTGTGCTTTGGGCCGCTTATGATAGCTGGTGGTTAGGGAGCTCGAGCCTCACACGTCCGCTCAGCTCCACATCCGGTCACGCCCCCCCTGAATTTAAAAAATAATTGTAAACTATTTCTGGCTTTGAAACCCCGCTCCTCTGGTGACCCAGTTCAACAAGTAAAGATCATTATTTCTTTATTACGTGGCGACCCTCAAGACTGGGCATTTTCCCTTGCGCCAGGAGATCCTGCATTATGTGATATTGATGCGTTTTTTCTGGCGCTCGGGTTGCTTTATGATGAACCTAATTCAGTGGATCAGGCAGAGAAAATCTTGCTGGCTCTGTGTCAGGGTCAGGATGAGGTAGAGATATATTGTCAGAAATTTAGGAAGTGGTCTGTGCTCACTCAATGGAATGAATGTGCTCTGGCAGCAATTTTCAGAAAGGGTCTCTCTGAAGCCCTTAACCCCTCTGTGACCTTAGACGTACTATCCCGTCGAGGTGCCCTGGGCTTATCTGACCCTGGACGGGATAGTACGTCATAGCCGATCGGCCGCGCTCACGGGGGGAGCGCGGCCGATCGCGGCCGGGTGTCAGCTGCTTATCGCAGCTGACATCCGGCACTATGTGCCAGGAGCGGTCACGGACTGCTTAGAGCAGGCACTGTGAAGGCTGCAGCGCTGCATGTCAGATCAGTGATCTGACAGAGTGCTGTGCAAACTGTCAGATCACTGATCTGTGATGTCCCCCCCTGGGACAAAGTAAAAAAGTAAAAAAAAAATTTTCCAAATGTGTAAAAAAAATAAAAAAAAATATTCCAAAATAATGAAAAAAAAAAAAAAAATATTATTCCCATAAATAAATTTCTACATCTAAATAAAAAAAACAAAACAATAAAAGTACACATATTTAGTATCGCCGCGTCCGTAACGACCCGACCTATAAAACTGTCCCACTAGTTAACCCCTTCAGTAAACACCGTAAGAAAAAAAAAAAAAAACGAGGCAAAAAACAACGCTTTATTATCATACCGCCGAACAAAAAGTGGAATAACACGCGATCAAAAGGACAGATATAAATAATCATGGTACCGCTGAAAGCGTCATATTGTCCCGCAAAAAAGAGCCGCCATACAGCATCATCAGCAAAAAAATAAAAAAGTTATAGTCCTGAGAATAAAGCGATGCAAAAATAATTATTTTTTCTGTAAAATAGTTTTTATCGTATAAAAGCACCAAACCATAAAAAAATGATATAAATGAGGTATCGCTGTAATCGTACTGACCCGAAGAATAAAACTGATTTATCAATTTTACCAAACGCGGAACGGTATAAACGCCTCCCCCAATAGAAATTCATGAATAGCTGGCTTTTGGTCATTCTTCCTCACAAAAATCGGAATAAAAAGCGATAAAAAAAGTCACGTGCCCAAAAATGTTTTCAATAAAAACGTCAACTCGTCCCGCAAAAAACAAGACCTCACATGACTCTGTGGACCAAAATATGGAAAAATTATAGCTCTCAAAATGTGGTATTGCAAAAAATATTTTTTGCAATAAAAAGGGTCTTTCAGTTTGTGACGGCTGCCAATCATAAAAATCCGCTAAAAAACTCGCTATAAAAGTAAATCAAACCCCCCTTCATCACCCCCTTAGTTAGGGAAAAATAAAAAAAAATGTATTTATTTCCATTTTCCCATTAGGGCTAGGGTTAGGGCTAGGGTTAGGGTTAGGGCTAGGGTTAGGGCTAGGGTTAGGGCTAGGGCTAGGGTTAGAGCTAGGGTTAGGGTTAGGGCTAGGGTTAGGGCTAGGGTTAGGGTTAGGGCTAGGGTTAGGGCTAGGGTTAGGGTTAGGGCTAGGGTTAGGGTTAGGGTTAGGGCTAGGGTTAGGGCTAGGGCTAGGGTTAGGGCTAGGGTTAGGGCTAGGGTTAGGGCTAGGGTTAGGGTTAGGGCTAGGGTTAGGGCTAGGGTTAGGGTTAGGGTTGGGGCTACAGTTAGGGTTGGGGCTAAAGTTAGGGTTAGGGTTTAGATTACATTTACAGTTGGGAATAGGGTTGGGATTAGGGTTAGGGGTGTGTCAGGGTTAGAGGTGTGGTTAGGGTTACCGTTGGAATTAGGGTTAGGGGTGTGTTTAGATTAGGGTTTCAGTTATAATTGGGGGGTTTCCACTGTTTCGGCACATCAGGGGCTCTCCAAACATGACATGGCGTCCGATCTCAATTCCAGCCAATTCTGCGTTGAAAAAGTAAAACAGTGCTCCTTCCCTTCCGAGCTCTCCTGTGTGCCCAAACAGGGGTTTACCCCAACATATGGGGTATCAGCGTACTCAGGACAAATTGGACAACAACTTTTGTGGACCAATTTCTCCTGTTACCCTTGGGAAAATACAAAACTGGGGGCTAAAAAATAATTTTTGTGGGAAAACAAAAAGATTTTTAATTTTCACGGCTCTGCGTTATAAACTGTAGTGAAACACTTGGGGGTTCAAAGTTCTCACAACACATCTAGATAAGTTCATTGAGGGGTCTAGTTTCCAATATGGGGTCACTTGTGGGGGGTTTCTACTGTTTAGGTACATTAGGGGCTCTGCAAACGCAATGTGACGCCTGCAGACCAATCCATCTAAGTCTGCATTCCAAATGATGCTCCTTCCCTTCCGAGCCCTCCCATGCGCACAAACGGTGGTTCCCCCCCACATATCGGGTATCAGCGTACTCAGGACAAATTGGACAACAACATTTAGGGTCCAATTTCTCCTGCTAACCTTGGAAAAATACAAAAGTGGGGGCTAAAATATAATTTTTGTGGAAAAAAAAATATTTTTTATTTGCATGGCTCTGCGTTATAAACTGTAGTGAAATACTTGGGGGTTCAAAGCTCTCACAACACATCAAGATGAGTTCCTTAGGGGGTCTACTTTCCAAAATGGTGTCACTTGTGGGGGGTTTCTACTGTTTAGGTACATTAGGGGCTCTGCAAACGCAATGTGACGCCTGCAGACCATTCCATCTAAGTCTGCATTCCAAATGGCGCTCCTTCCCTTCCGAACCCTCCCATGCGCCCAAACGGTGGTTCCCCCCCACATATGGGGTATCAGCGTACTCAGGACAAATTGGACAACAACTTTTGGGGTCCAATTTCTCCTGTTACCCTCGGGAAAATACAAAACTGGGGGCTAAAAAATAATTTTTGTGGGAAAAAAATTTTGTTTTATTTTTATGGCTCTGCATTATAAACTTCTGTGAAGCCCTTGGTGGGTCAAAGTGCTCACCACACATCCAGATAAGTTCCTTAGGGGGTCTACTTTCCAAAATGGTGTCACTTGTGGGGGGTTTCAATGTTTAGGCACATCAGTGGCTCTCCAAACGCAACATGGCGTCCCATCTCAATTCCTGTCAATTTTGCATTGAAAAGTCAAACGGCGCTCCTTCCCTTCCGAGCTCTCCCATGCGCCCAAACAGTGGTTTACTGCCACATATGGGGTATCAGCGTACTCGGGACAAATTGGACAGCAACTTTTGAGGTCCAATTTCTTCTCTTACCCTTGGAAAAATAAAAAATTGGGGGCAAAAATATAATTTTTGTGAAAAAATATGATTTTTTATTTTTACGGTTCTGCTGTATAAACTTCTGTGAAGCACTTGGTGGGTCAAAGTGCTCACCACACCTCTAGATATGTTCCTTAGGGGGTCTACTTTCCAAAATGGTGTCACTTGTGGGGGGTTTCAATGTTTAGGCACATCAGTGGCTCTCCAAACGCAACATGGCGTCCCATCTCAATTTCTGTCAATTTTGCATTGAAAAGTCAAACTGCGCTCCTTCCCTTCCGAGCTCTCCCATGCGCCCAAACAGTGGTTTACTGCCACATATGGGGTATCAGCGTACTCAGGACAAATTGGACAACAACTTTTGAGGTCCAATTTCTTCTCTTACCCTTGGAAAAATAAAAAATTGGGGGCAAAAATATAATTTTTGTGAAAAAATATGATTTTTTATTTTTACGGTTCTGCATTATAAACTTCTGTGAAGCACTTGGTGGGTCAAAGTGCTCACCACACATCCAGATAAGTTCCTTAGGGGGTCTACTTTCCAAAATGGTGTCACTTGTGGGGGGTTTCAATGTTTAGGCACATCAGTGGCTCTCCAAACGCAACATGGCGTCCCATCTCAATTCCTGTCAATTTTGCATTGAAAAGTCAAATAGCGCTCCTTCCCTTCCGAGCTCTCCCATGCGCCCAAACAGTGGTTTACTGCCACATATGGGGTATCAGCGTACTCAGGACAAATTGGACAACAACTTTTTGGGTCCAATTTCTCCTGTTACCCTTGGTAAAATAAAACAAATTGGAGCTGAAGTAAATTTTTTGTGTAAAAAAGTTAAATGTTCATTTTTATTTAAACATTCCAAAAATTCCTATTAAACACCTGAAGGGTTAATAAACTTCTTGAATGTGGTTTTGAGCACCTTGAGGGGTGCAGTTTTTAGAATGGTGTCACACTTGGGCATTTTCTATCATATAGACCCCTCAAAATGACTTCAAATGAGACGTGGTCCCTAAAAAAAAATGGTGTTGTAAAAATGAGAAATTGCTGGTCAACTTTTAACCCTTATAACTCCCTAACAAAAAAAAAAATTGGTTCCAAAATTATGCTGATGTAAAGGAGACATGTGGGAAATGTTACTTATTAAGTATTTTGTGTGACATATCTCTGTGATTTAATTGCATAAAAATTCAAAGTTTGAAAATTGCGAAATTTTCAAAATTTTCGCCAAATTTCCGTTTTTTTCACAAATAAACGCAGGTACTATCAAAGAAATTTTACCACTATCATGAAGTACAATATGTCACGAGAAAACAATGTCAGAATCACCAGGATCCGTTGAAGCGTTTCGGAGTTATAACCTCATAAAGGGACAGTGGTCAGAATTGTAAAAATTGGCCTGGTCATTAACGTGCAAACCACCCTTGGGGGTAAAGGGGTTAAAGATGTCATGGTGGGATTTCCTATGCCTGCTGGTCTGAATGAGTCTATGTCTTTGGCCATTCAGATCGATCGACGCTTGCGTGAGCGTAAAACTGTGCACCATTTGGCGGTATTACCTGAGCATAAACCTGAGCCTATGCAATGTAATAGGACTTTGACCAGAGCTGAACGGCAAGAACACAGACGACGGAATGGGCTGTGTTTTTACTGTGGTGATTCCACTCATGCTATCTCTGATTGTCCTAAGCGCATTAAGTGTTTCGCTAGGTCTGCCACCATTGGTACGGTACTGTCGAAATTTCTTTTGTCCGTTACTTTGATCTGCTATTTGTCATCCTTTTCTGTCATGGCATTTGTGGATTCAGGCGCTGCCCTGAATTTGATGGACTTGGAGTTTGCTAGGCGCTGTGGGTTTTTCTTGGAGCCCTTGCAGCATCCTATTCCATTGAGAGGAATTGATGCTACGCCTTTGGCCAAGAACAAGCCTCAGTATTGGACCCAACTGACCATGTGCATGGCTCCTGCGCATCAGGAGGATATTCGCTTTTTGGTGTTGCAGAAACTGCATGATGTGGTCGTGTTGGGGTTGCCATGGCTACAAGTCCATAACCCAGTATTAGATTGGAAATCAATGTCTGTGTCCAGCTGGGGTTGTCAGGGGGTACATGGTAATGTTCCATTTCTGTCTATTTCATCATCCACCCCTTCTGAGGTCCCAGAGTTCTTGTCAGATTACCAGGATGTATTTGATGAGCCCAAGTCCAGTGCCCTACCTCCGCATAGGGATTGCGATTGTGCTATCGATTTGATTCCTGGTAGTAAGTTTCCTAAAGGTCGACTGTTTAATTTGTCTGTACCTGAGCACGCCGCTATGCGGAGTTACGTAAAGGAATCCTTGGAGAAGGGTCATATTCGCCCCTCGTCGTCGCCATTGGGGGCAGGGTTCTTTTTTGTGGCCAAGAAGGATGGTTCATTGAGACCTTGTATTGATTACCGCCTTCTAAATAAAATCACAGTCAAATCTCAGTACCCCTTGCCGCTGCTGTCTGATTTGTTTGCTCGGATTAAGGGGGCTAGTTGGTTCACCAAGATAGATCTTCGTGGTGCTTATAATCTTGTGCGTATTAAACAGGGCGATGAATGGAAAACAGCATTTAATATGCCCGAGGGCCATTTTGAGTACCTGGTTATGCCATTCGGGCTTTCTAATGCTCCATCAGTGTTTCAGTCCTTTATGCATGACATCTTCCGAGAGTACCTGGATAAATTCCTGATTGTATACTTGGATGATATTTTGGTCTTCTCGGATGATTGGGAGTCTCACGTGAATCAGGTCAGAATGGTGTTCCAGGTCCTGCGTGCGAATTCTTTGTTTGTGAAGGGGTCAAAGTGTCTCTTTGGTGTTCAGAAGGTTTCATTTTTGGGTTTCATTTTTTCCCCTTCTACTATCGAGATGGACCCTATTAAAGTTCAGGCCATTTATGATTGGACTCAGCCGACATCTCTGAAGAGTCTGCAAAAGTTCCTGGGCTTTGCTAATTTTTATCGTCGCTTCATCAATAATTTTTCTAGTATTGCTAAACCGTTGACTGATTTAACCAAGAAGGGTGCTGATGTGGTCAATTGGTCTTCTGCTGCTGTGGAAGCTTTTCAAGAGTTGAAGCGTCGTTTTTCTTCTGCCCCTGTGTTGTGCCAACCAGATGTTTCGCTCCCGTTCCAGGTCGAGGTTGATGCTTCTGAGATTGGAGCAGGGGCTGTTTTGTCGCAAAGAAGTTCTGATGGCTCGGTGATGAAAACATGCGCCTTCTTTTCCAGGAAGTTTTCGCCTGCTGAGCGTAATTATGATGTTGGCAATCGAGAGTTGCTGGCCATGAAGTGGGCATTCGAAGAGTGGCATCATTGGCTTGAAGGAGCTAAGCATCGCGTGGTGGTCTTGACTGATCACAAGAACTTGACTTATCTCGAGTCTGCCAAACGGTTGAATCCTAGACAGGCTCATTGGTCGCTGTTTTTCTCCCGTTTTGACTTTGTGGTTTCGTACCTTCCGGGCTCTAAAAATGTGAAGGCGGATGCCCTGTCTAGGAGTTTTGTGCCCGACTCTCTGGGTTTGCCTGAGCCGGCGGGTATTCTCAAGTAGGGGGTAATTTTGTCTGCCATCTCCCCTGATTTGCGGCGGGTGCTGCAAAAATTTCAGGCTAATAGACCTGACCGTTGCCCAGCGGAGAAACTGTTTGACCCTGATAAATGGACAAGTAGAGTTATCTCTGAGGTTCATTGTTCGGTGTTGGCTGGTCATCCTGGAATCTTTGGTACCAGAGATTTGGTGGCTAGATCCTTTTGGTGGCCGTCTCTGTCACGGGATGTGCGTTCGTTTGTGCAGTCCTATGGGATTTGTGCTCGGGCTAAGCCCTGCTGTTCTCGTGCCAGTGGGTTGCTTTTGCCCTTGCCAGTCCCGAAGAGGCCCTGGACACATATCTCTATGGATTTTATTTCGGATCTCCCCGTCTCTCAAAAAATGTCGGTCATTTGGGTGGTTTGTGATCGCTTTTCTAAGATGGTCCATTTGGTACCCTTGTCTTAATTGCCTTCCTCCTCTGATTTGGTGCCATTGTTCTTCCAGCATGTGGTTCGTTTACATGGCATTCCGGAGAACATCGTTTCCGACAAAGGTTCCCAGTTTGTTTCGAGGTTTTGGCGAGCCTTTTGTGCTAGGATGGGCATTGATTTGTCTTTTTCCTCGGCTTTCCATCCTCAGACAAATGGCCAGACTGAACGAACCAATCAGACCTTGGAAACATATCTGAGATGTTTTGTTTCTGCTGATCAGGATGATTGGGTGTCCTTTTTGCCTTTGGCTGAGTTCGCCCTTAATAATCGGGCCAGCTCGGCTACTTTGGTTTCGCCAATTTTCTGCAATTCTGGTTTCCATCCTCGTTTCTCTTCAGGGCAGGTTGAGTCTTCTGACTGTCCTGGTGTGGATACTGTGGTGGATAGGTTGCAGCAGATTTGGACTCATGTAGTGGACAATTTGACATTGTCTCAGGAGAAGGCTCAACGTTTCGCTAACCGCAGGCGCTGTGTAGGTCCCCGACTTCGTGTTGGGGATTTGGTTTGGTTGTCATCTCGTTATATTCCTATGAAAGTTTCCTCTCCTAAGTTTAAACCTTGTTTCATTGGTCCGTATAGGATTTCTGAGGTTCTTAATCCTGTGTCTTTTCGTTTGACCCTTCCAGCTTCTTTTTCCATCCATAACGTATTCCATAGGTCATTGTTGCGGAGATACGTGGCACCTGTGGTTCCATCCGTTGATCCTTCTGCCCCGGTTTTGGTTGAGGGGGAGTTGGAGTATATAGTGGAGAAGATTTTGGATTCTCATATTTCGAGACGGAAACTCCAGTACCTGGTTAAGTGGAAGGGTTATGGTCAGGAAGATAATTCCTGGGTCTTTGCCTCTGATGTTCATGCTGCCGATCTGGTTCGTGCCTTTCATTTGGCTCATCCTGGTCGGCCTGGGAGCTCTGGTGAGGGTTCGGTGACCCCTCCTCAAGGGGGGGTACTGTTGTGAATTCTGTGGTCAAGCTCCCTCCTGTGGTCATGAGCGGTACTTCGGCTGGTTCTGTCTATGAGCTTCCTCTGGTGGATGTGAGTGGGGCTGCGGCTTCTGAGTTTCCTTCCTCAGGTGACGAGGTTAAGTCGTTAGGTGCTGCTCTATTTAACTCCACCTAGTTCTTTGTTCCTGGCCTCCAGTCAATGTTCCAGTATTGGTTTTGCTCTCTCCTGGATCGTTCTTGTGGCCTGTCTGCCCTGCATAAGCTAAGTTCTGCTTGTGTTACTTTTGTTTGCTATTTTTTCTGTCCAGCTTGCTATATTGGTTTGTCTTGCTTGCTGGAAGCTCTGGGACGCAGAGGAAGCACCTCCGTACCGTTAGTCGGTGCGGAGGGTCTTTTTGCGCCCTCTGCGTGGTTGTTTGTAGGTTTTTGTGCTGACCGCAAAGCTATCTTTCCTATCCTCGGTCTATTTAGTAAGTCGGGCCTCACTTTGCTAAAATCTATTTCATCTCTGTGTTTGTGTTTTCATCTTTGCTCACAGTCATTATATGTGAGGGGCTGCCTTTTCCTTTGGGGAATTTCTCTGAGGCAAGGTAGGCTTATTTTTCTATCTTCAGGGCTAGCTAGTTTCTCAGGCTGTGCCGAGTTGCATAGGGAGCGTTAGGAAGAATCCACGGCTACCTCTAGTGTGGTGTGATAGGATTAGCGATTGAGGTCAGCAGAGTTCCCACGTCTCAGAGCTCGTCCTATGTGATTAGCAACTATCAGGTCATTTTCTGTGCTCGTAACCACCAGGTCCATTGGGGTTCTGAATCACCTGTTCATAACAGGTTGGACTTCAGAAAGGCAGATTTTAATGAACTCTGAAAGAGTTTAGAAAAGGTCCAATGGCTGGATGTTCTAAAGTATAGAAATGTCCAAGAAGGATGGGAGATTTTGCTAAACGAAATCTTGCTGCAAAATCAGTAGCAATCCAGAAAAGATGGAAGAATTGGAAGCATTTTAAGAGAACAGGATAGACGAACACAGAACTTAAACAAGTACTAAAAAGGAAAAAAGAAATGTATATCAAATGGAAAAAGGGGGACATATCTAAATGAGAATATAATGCTGTCTGCAATGAATGCAGGGTAAGGGTTAGAAAAGCTAAAGCCAGTAAAGAAGGTAGGCTTCCAAGGGAGAGCAAAAACAATAAAAAATCCTTTTTTGGGATATGTCAAAAGCAAAATTTGCTACAGAATTTTAGCAGGATAAAAAGGGGGAAGTGGCCAAAAATGGTGTTGAGAAGGCCAAACTTTTAAATTACTATTTTGCAACTGTGCTTTCTAAGAAAGCAAATTTAACAGCAACTGATCTTCACTGTGCTATTGAAGGAATAAAATAATCCACACTATCTATAAACAGAGAGATGGTGAGGGAACACTTAGCTAATTTGTGTAAGTGGGTTAAGAGCTGGCTCAGGGATAGGAAACAAAAGATGGTTATTAATGGAGCACACTCAGACTGGGTCACAGTTAGTAGTGGGGTACCACAGGGGTCAGTTTTGGGCCCTCTTCTTTTTAACATATTTATTAATGACCTTGTAGGGGGCATACAGAGTAGAACTTCAATATTTGCAGATGACACTAAACTCTGCAGGGTAATCAATACAGAGGAGGACAATTTTATATTACAGGAGGATTTATGTAAACTAGACGTTTGGGCTGATAAATGGCAAATGAGCTTTAAAGGGATAAATGTAAGGTCATGCACTTGGGTAGAGCAAATAAGATATATAATTATGTGCTTAACCCCTTAATGACCTTGGGATTTTCCGTTTTTCCGTGTTCGTTTTTCGCTCCCCTCCTTCCAAAGGCATAACTTTTTTTATTTTTCCCTCAATATGGCCATGTGAGGGCTTATTTTTTTGCAAAACAAGTTGTACTTTTGAACGACATTATTGGTTTTAGCATGTCGTGTACTAAAAAATGGGAAAAAAAATTCCAAGTGCAGTGAAATTGCAAAAAAAGTGCAATCACACACTTGTTTTTTGTTTGGCTTTTTTGCTAGGTTCACTAAATGCTAAAAATGAGCTGCCATTATCATTCTCCAGGTCATTACGAGTTCATAGACACCTAACATGTCTAGGTTATTTTTTATCTAAGTGGTGAAAAAAAATTCCAAACTTTGCTAAAAAAATTAAAAAATTGCGCCATTTTCCGATACCTGTAGCATCTCCATTTTTCATGATCTGAGGTCGGTTGGGGGATTATTTTTTGCGTGCCGAGCTGGCGTTTTTAATGATACCATTTTGGTGCAGATACGTTCTTTTGATCGACCGTTATTGTATTTTAATGCAATGTCGCGGTGACCAAAAAAACTTAATTCCAGTGTTACAAATTTTTTTCTCACTATGCCGTTTAGCAATCAGGTTAATCCTTTTTTTATTGATAGATTGGGCAATTCTGAACGCTTCGATACCAAATATGTGTAGGTTTGATTTTTTTTATTGATTTATTTTGAATGGGGTGAAAGGGGGGTGATTTAAACTTTTATATTTTTTTATTTTTTTCACATTTTTTTTAACTTTTTTAAAACTTTTGCCATGCTTCAATAGCCTTCATAGGAGGCTAGAAGCTGGCACAACTCAATCACCACTGCTACATAGCAGCGATCATCAGATCGCTGCTAGGTAGCTGAATTGCAGGTGTGCTATGAGCGCCGACCACAGGGTGGCGCTCACAGCTAGCCGTGGTCAGTAACTATAGAGGTCTCAAGGACCTCTATGGTTACCATTTTGATGCATCGCTGACCCCCGATCATGTGACGGGGTTAGCGATGCGCTCATTTAAGGCCGGATGGCCGGAAAAGCCGGTAAAATGCTGCTGTCAGCATTTGACAGCAGCATTTAACTAGTTAAGAGTGGCGGGTGAATCGCGATTTCACCCGCCGCTATTGCGGGCACATGTCAGCTGTTCAAAACAGCTGACATGTCCCGGCTTTGATGTGGGCTCACCGCCGGAGCCCGCATCAAAGCAGGGGTTCGGACCTTGGACATACTATCCCGTCCGAGGTCAGAAAGGGAGAAAGCGATTAATTGTAAAACAATGGGCAAAACCGTCAATGAAAAAAAGCTGGGTGTATGGGTCGACAACAAACTCACATTTAGTGGCCAGTGTCAGGCAACTGCTACAAAGGCAAATAAAATAATGGGATGCATTAAAAGAGGCATAGATGCTCATGAGGAATGAGGAGAACATAATTTTACCTCTATACAAGTCACTAGTTTGATCACACTTAGAATACTGTGTACAGTTCTGGTCTCCGGTGTATAAGAAAGACATAGCTGAACTAGAGCGGATGCAAAGAAGAGCGACCAAGGTTATTAGAGGACTGGGGGGGGGGAGGGTTTGCCATACCAAGACAAATTATTACACTTGGGGTTATTTAGTTTTAATGTATGAATATATGAGGGGACAGTACGAAGAACTTTCTAATTACCTTTTTACTCATAGACCTGAGACAGGGACAAGGGGGCATATTCTACATCTGGAGGAAAGAAAGTTTAAGCATAACCATAGATGCAGATTCTTTACTGTTAGGGTACCGTCACACAGTGGCATTTTGATCGCTACGATGGCACGATTTGTGACGTTCCAGCGATATATCCTTGACGTTCCAGCGATCTCGCTGTGTCTGACACGCTCCTGCGATCAGGGACCCCGCTGAGAATCGTACGTCGTAGCAGATCGTTTGAAACTTTCTTTCATCGTCTAGTGTCCCGCTGTGGCGGCATGATCGCATGGTGTAACAAAGGTGTGCACGATATTGTATACGATGTGCGCATAGTAACCAATGGCTTCTACATCGCACATACGTCATGAAATTATCGCTCCAGCGTCGTACATTGCAAAGTGTGACAGCAGTCTACGACGCTGGAGCGATATTGTTACGATGCTGGAGCATCACGGATCGTGCCGTCGTAGCGATCAAAATGCCACTGTGTGACGGTACCCTAAGAGCAGTGAGACTATGAAACTCTCTGCCATATGATGTTGTAATGAGTGATTCCCTACTAAAATTTAAGAGCTGACTGGTTACTTTTCTTGAAAAGTATAATGTTACAGGTTATATACTCTAGTTTCCTTGATATTGCGTTGATCCAGGGAACTAATCTGATTGCCGTATGTGGAGTCGGGAAGGAATTTTTTTCCCCAATGTGAAGCTTACTGTTTGCCACATGGTTTTTTTTGCCTTCCTCTGTATCAACATGTTAGGGCATGTTAGATTAGGCTATGGGTTGAACTAGATGGACTTAAAGTCTTCCTTGAACCTTAATGACTATGTTACTATGTTACTATAGTAAATGAATTTAAATTTCCTAGTCCATATTAATTATATCATAAGCTACTGAAAGTGATAATAAACTGCAGAACAACCAGACAGAATCTTTGAAAAATCCTGTAGAACAGGAGAAGTCCTAGAATATTGGAGAAGTGCAAATATTGTCCCTATCTCCAAAAAAGGAAAGAAGACGGAGCCAGGAAATTACAGGTCAGTGAGCCTTACTTCTATACCAGAACAGATCTTTGTACAAATTATCAAATAGCATGTATGTAAGAACTTGGAAAAGAATACAGTAATTTGCCAGAGCCAGCATGGATTCGTAGCAAACAAGTCTTGCCAGAGTAATCAAATTTCTTTCTATGATGGAATCACTGACTTAGTGGATCAGGGAATTGCGATAGAAATAGTATATCTGGATTTTAGCAAGTATTTGATAAAGTACCTCATACTTTACTTATTGAAAAAATGACTAAGTATGGGATTGAAAAGGCTACGGTTAGGTGGATTCATAACTGGCTCGGTGATCATACTCAAAGAGTGGTAGTGAATGGTTGCATATCCAAGTTTTTCAAGTAGGTTATGACAAGGCTCTGTACTGGCACCAGTGTTGTTCAACATTTTTGTAAATGATCTAGATAAGTGAACTGAATGTATACTACTCAAATTTGCAGATGATGCAAAATGCAAATGCAAAGTACTGTAATTATCCCTCTCTGCTCCTCCTTGGTCATACCTCATATAGAATACTGTGTCCAGTTCTGGGCACCATATTTTATAGAAAGACATTGAAAAACTGGAGCAAGTTCACAGAAGAGCTACCAGGAGGGTGAACGGAAAGAAAACTATGTTCTACGATGAATGGTTAAAGCATCTGGGAATATTTAGTTGTAAAAAAGAAGACTGAGAGGAGACTTAATACCTGTCTGCAAATATCTGAAGGGATGTCACAGTGTAGAGGGATCATCCTTATTCTAATTTGCACATGGAAACACAAGAAGCAATGGAATAAAACTGAAAGGGAGAAGACACAGATTAGATATTAGAAAAAACATTTTGAAAGTGGGGGTGATCAATGAGTGGAACAAGCTGCCATGAGAGGTGGTGAGTAGGGTTGAGCGAAACGGGTCGGCCACTTTCAGAAGTCGCCGACTTTTGGCAAAGTCGGGTTTCATGAAACCCGACCCGACCCCTGTGTGGGGTCGGCCATGAAGTCGGCGATCTTCTGAATCTGGAATCGGTATTCCGATACCGATTCCCGATATGTTTAAGATATCGGGAATTGGTATCGGAATTCAGATTTAAGTGTAAAATAAAGAATAAAAATAAAAAATATCGCTATACTTACCCTCGGACGCGCCCTGCTTCTTTCCGGCAGCCTTCCTTCCTAAGAATCAGCGCTTCCAGGACCTTCGGTGACGTCGCGGTGATGTCACGGCTTCTGATTGGTCGCGCGGCGGTCACATGGGTGGTCGCGCAACCAATCACAAGCCGCGACGTCACCGCGACGTCACCGCAAGGTCCTGAAAGCGCTGATTCGAAGGAAGGAAGGTTCCCGGTTAGTACCAGGGCGCGTCAGAGGGTAAGTATAGCGATATTTTTTATTTTTATTCTTTATTTTACACTTAAATATGGATCGCAGGGCCTGAAGGAGAGTTTCCTCTCCTTCAGACCCTGGGAACCATTAGAAACCCAATGCACTGCATTGGGTTTCGAGTTTCGGCCGACCCCGACCCCGACTTTTTTATAGGATCGGCCGATTTCACTCGACCCGACTTTTGAAAAAGTCGGGTTTCGTGAAACCCGACCCGATCCTATAAAAGTAAAGGTCGCTCAACCCTAGTGGTGAGTTCTCCTTCAATGGAAGTCTTCAAACAGAGGCTGGACAAGCATGTGTCTGAGATGGTTTAGTGAATCCTGCATTGAGCAGGGACACAATGACCCTGGTGGTCCCTTCCTACTCTAACATCATATGATTACTCTCAGTAAGCTCAGTAATCAGCTACTCTCAGTTCCCAACTAATGAGGACCACTTTGCTTGAGGTACATCTATACAACTCTTCACTAGAACCTTAAAAAAAGTCAGCTGTTTTCCCTAGGAGACTTTAACCCCTTCATGACCCAGCCTATTTTGACCTTAAAGACCTTGCCGTTTTTTGCAATTCTGACCAGTGTCCCTTCATGAGGTAATAACTCAGGAACGCTTCAATGGATCCTAGCGGTTCTGAGATTGTTTTTTCGTGACATATTGGGCTTCATGTTAGTGGTAAATTTAGGTCAATAAATTCTGTGTTTATTTGTGATAAAAACGGAAATTTGGCGAAAATTTTGAAAATTTCGCAATTTTCACATTTTGAATTTTTATTCTGTTAAACCAGAGAGTTATGTGACACAAAATAGTTAATAAATAACATTTCCCACACGTCTACTTTACATCAGCACAATTTTGGAAACAAAATTTTTTTTTGCTAGGAAGTTATAAGGGTTAAAATTTGACCAGCGATTTCTCATTTTTACAACGAAATTTACAAAACCATTTTTTTTAGGGACCACCTCACATTTGAAGTCAGTTTGAGGGGTCTATATGGCTGAAAATACCCAAAAGTGACACCATTCTAAAAACTGCACCCCTCAAGGTGCACAAAACCACATTCAAGAAGTTTATTAACCCTTCAGGTGCTTCACAGCAGCAGAAGCAACATGGAAGGAAAAAATGAACATTTAACTTTTTAGTCACAAAAATGATTTTTCAGCAACAATTTTTTTATTTTCCCAATGGTAAAAGGAGAAACTGAACCATGTACGTTGTTGTCAATTTGTCCTGAGTACGCTGATACCTCATATGTGGGGGTAAACCACTGTTTGGGCGCACGGCAGGGCTTGGAAGGGAAGGAGCGCCATTTGACTTTTTGAATGAAAAATTGGCTGCACTCTTTAGCGGACACCATGTCACATTTGGAGAGCCCCCGTGTGCCTAAAAATTGGAGCTCCCCCACAAGTGACCCCATTTTGGAAACTAGACGCCCCAAGGAACTTATCTAGATGCATAGTGAGCCCTTTAAACCCCCAGGTGCTTCACAAATTGATCCGTAAAAATGAAAAAGTACTTTTTTTTCACAAAAAAATTCTTTTAGCCTCAATTTTTTCATTTTCACATGGACAACAGGATAAAATGGATCCTAAAATTTGTTTGGCAATTTCTCCTGAGTACACCGATACTTCACATGTGGGGGTAAACCACTGTTTGGGCACATGGTAAGGCTCGGAAGGGAAGGAGCGCCATTTGACTTTTTGAATGAAAAATTATCTCCATCGATAGCGGACACCATGTCGCGTTTGGAGAGACCCTGTGTGCTTAAACATTGGAGCTCCCCCACAAGTGACCCCATTTTGGAAACTGGACCCCCCAAGGAACTTATCTAGATGCCTAGTGAGCACTTTAAACCCTCAGGTGCTTCACAAATTGATCCGTAAAAATGAAAAAGTACTTTTTTTTCACAAAAAATTTATTTTCGCCTCAATTTTTTCATTTTCACATGGGCAATAGGATAAAATGGATCCTAAAATTTGTTGAACAATTTCTCCCGAGTACGCCGATACCTCATATGTGGGGGTAAACCACTGTTTGGGCACACGGCAGGGCTCGGAAGGGAAGGCGCGCCTTTTAACTTTTTGAATGGAAAATTAGCTCCAATTGTTAGCGGACACCATGTCGCATTTGGAGAGCCCCTGTGTGCCTATGCAATGGAGCTCCCCCACAAGTGACCCCATTTTGGAAACTAGACCCCCCAAGGAACTTATCTAGATGCATACTGAGCACTTTAAACCCCCAGGTGCTTCACAGAAGTTTATAATGCAGAGCCATGAAAATAAAAAATAATTTTTCTTTTCTCAAAAATGATTTTTTAGCCTGGAATTTCCTATTTTGCCAATGGTAATAGGAGAAATTGGACCACAAATGTTGTTGTCCAGTTTGTCCTGAGTATGCAGATACCCCATATGTGGGGGTAAACCACTGTTTGGGCGCACGGCAGGGCTCAGAAGGGAAGGCACGCCATTTGGCTTTTTAAATGGAAAATTATCTCCAATCATTAGCGGACACCATGTCGCGTTTGGAGAGCCCCTGTGTGCCTAAACATTGGAGATCCCCCACAAATTACCCCATTTTGGAAACTAGACCCCCAAAGGAACTAATCTAGATGTGTAGTGAGCACTTTGAACCCTCAAGTGCTTCACAGAAGTTTATAACGCAGAGCCATGAAAATAAAAAAAAAAAATTATTTTCTCAAAAATGAATTTTAGCCCGCAATTTTTTATTTTCCCAAGGGTAACAGGAGAAATTTGACCCCAAAAGTTGTTGTCCAGTTTCTCCTGAGTACGCTGATACCCCATATGTGGGGGTAAACCACTGTTTAGGCACATGCTGGGGCTCGGAAGTGAAGTAGTGACGTTTTGAAATGCAGACTTTGATGGAATGCTCTGCGGGCGTCACGTTGCGTTTGCAGAGCCCCTGATGTGGCTAAACAGTAGAAACCCCCCACAAGTGACCCCATTTTGGAAACTAGACCCCGAATGGAACTTATCTAGATGTGAGGTGAGCACTTTGAACCCCCAAGTGCTTCACAGAAGTTCATAACACAGAGCAGTGAAAATAATAAATACGTTTTCTTTCCTCAAAAATAATTTTTTAGCCCAGAATTTTTTATTTTCCCAAGGGTTACAGGAGAAATTGGACCACAAAAGTTGTTGTCCAGTTTCTCCTGAGTACGCTGATACCCCATGTGTGGGGGTAAACCACTGTTTGGGCAGACGTGGGGGCTCAGAAGGGAAGTAGTGACTTTTGAAATGCAGACTTTGATGGAATGGTCTGCGGGCGTCACATTGCGTTTGCAGAGCCCCTGGTGTGCCTAAACAGTAGAAACCCCCCACAAGTGACCCCATTTTGGAAACTAGACCCCCAAAGGAACTTATCTAGATGTGTGGTGAGCACTTTCAACCCCCAAGTGCTTTACAGAAGTTTATAACGCAGAGCCGTGAAAATAATAAATACGTTTTCTTTCCTCAAAAATAATTTTTTAGCCCAAAATTTTTTATTTTCCCAAGGGTTACAGGAGAAATTGGACCACAAAAGTTGTTGTCCAGTTTCTCCTGAGTACGCTGATACCCCATGTGTGGGGGTAAACCACTGTTTGGGCACACGTGGGGGCTCAGAAGGGAAGTAGTGACTTTTGAAATGCAGACTTTGATGGAATGGTCTGCGGGCGTCACATTGCGTTTGCAGAGCCCCTGGTGTGCCTAAACAGTAGAAACCCCCCACAAGTGACCCCATTTTGGAAACTAGACCCCCAAAGGAACTTATCTAGATGTGTGGTGAGCACTTTCAACCCCCAAGTGCTTTACAGAAGTTTATAACGCAGAGCCGTGAAAATAATAAATACGTTTTCTTTCCTCAAAAATAATTTTTTAGCCCAGAATTTTTTATTTTCCCAAGGGTTACAGGAGAGATTGGACCACAAAAGTTGTTGTCCAGTTTCTCCTGAGTACGCTGATGCCCCATGTGTGGGGGTAAACCACTGTTTGGGCACACGTGGGGGCTCAGAAGGGAAGTAGTGACTTTTGAAATGCAGACTTTGATGGAATGGTCTGCGGGCGTCACGTTGCGTTTGCAGAGCCCCTGGTGTGCCTAAACAGTAGAAACCCCCCACAAGTGACCCCATTTTGGAAACTAGACCCCCCAAGGAACTTATCTAGATATGTGGTGAGCACTTTGAACCCCCAAGTGCTTCACAGACGTTTACAACGCAGAGCCGTGAAAATAAAAAATCATTTTTCTTTCCTCAAAAATGATGTTTTAGCAAGCAATTTTTTATTTTCTCAAGGGTAACAGGAGAAATTGGACCCCAGTAATTGTTGCACAGTTTGTCCTGAGTATGCTGGTACCCCATATGTGGGGGTAAACCACTGTTTGGGCACACGTCGGGGTTCGGAAGTGAGGGAGCACCATTTGAATTTTTGAATACAAGATTGGCTGGAATCAATGGTGGCGCCATGTTGCGTTTGGAGACCCCCTGAAGTGCCTAAACAGTGGAAACCCCTCAATTCTACCTCCAACACACCCCTAACCCTTATCCCAACTGTAGCCGTAACCCTAATCACAACCCTAACCCCAACACACCCCTAACCACAACCCTAACCCCAAAACACCCCTAACCCTAACCACAACCCTAATTCCAACCCAACTCTAAGGCTATGTGCCAACGTTGCGGATTCGTATGAGATTTTTCAGCATCATTTTTGAAAAATCCGCGGGTAAAAGGCACTGCGTTTTACCTGTGGATTTACCGTGGATTTCCAGTGTTTTTTGTGCGGATTTCACCTGTGGATTCCTATTGAGGAACAGGTGTAAAACGCTGCGGAATCCGCACAAAGAATTGGCATGCTGCGGAAAATACAACGCAGCGTTCCCGCGCGGTATTTTCTGCACCATGGGCACAGCGGATTTGGTTTTCCATATGTTTACATGGTACTGTAAACCCGATGGAACACTGCTGCGGATCCGCAGCGGCCAATCCGCACCGTGTGCACATAGCCTAATTCTAAAGGTATGTGCACACGCTGCGGAAAACGCTGCGGATCCGCAGCAGTTTCCCATGAGTTTACAGTTCAATGTGAACCTATGGGAACCAAAAATCGCTGTACACATGCTGCGGAAAAACTGCACGGAAACGCAGCGGTTTACATTCCGCAGCATGTCACTTCTTTCTGCGGATTCCGCAGCGGTTTTAGAACTGCTCCAATAGAAAATCGCAGTTGTAAAACCGCAGTGAAATGCGCAGAAAAACCGCGGTAAATCCACGATAAATCGGCAGCGGTTTAGCACTGTGGATTTTTCAAATCCGCTGCGGAAAAATCCGCATAGGACCAGAATACGTGTGCACATACCGAAACCCTAACCCTAGCCCTAACCCTAACCCTACCCCTAACCCTAGCCCTAACCCTACCCCTAACCCTACCCCTTACCCTAACCCTACCCCTAACCCTACCCCTAACCCTAACCCTACCCCTAACCCTAACCCTACCCCTAACCCTAGTTCTTACCCCAACCTTAGTGAAAAAAAAAAAATTCTTTATTTTTTTTATTGTCCCTATCTATGGGGGTGACAAAGGGGGGGGTCATTTACTATTTTTTTTATTTTGATCACTGAGATAGGATATATCTCAGTGATCAAAATTCACTCTGGAACGAATCTGCCGGCCGGCAGATTCGGCGGGCGCACTGCACATGCGCCCGCCATTTTGGAAGATGGCGGCGCCCAGGAAAGCGGACGGACGGACCTCGTAAGGTAAGTATAAGGGGGGGGAGATCAGGGCACGGGGGGGGCGTCGGAGCACGGGGGGGGTGGATCGGATCATGGGGGGGGTGGATCGGAACACGGGAGGGAGGATTGGAGCACGGGGAAGGATTGGAGCACGGGGTGAGGGATCGCTGTGCGGGGGGGGTGGATCGGAGCACGGGGGGGGTCGCTGTGTGCGGGGGGGGATCGGAGTGCGGGGGGTTTGATTGCAGCACAGGGGGTGTGATTGGTGCACGGGGAAGCGGACAGGAGGACGGGGGAGCGGAGCACAGGACGGAGGGGAGCGGACCACAGATCGGGGGGCTGGGGGGACGATCGGAGGGGTGGGGTGGGTGCACATTAGTGTTTCCAGCCATGGCCGATGATATTGCAGCATCGGCCATGGCTGGATTGTAATATTTCACCAGTTTTTTAGGTGAAATATTACAAATCGCTCTGATTGGCAGTTTCACTTTCAACAGCCAATCAGAGCGATCGTAGCCACGAGGGGGTGAAGCCACCCCCCCTGGGCTAAACTACCACTCCCCCTGTCCCTGCAGATCGGGTGAAATGGGAGTTAACCCTTTCACCCGGCCTGCAGGGACGCGATCTTTCCATGACGCATATGCTGCGTCATGGGTCGGAATGGCACCGACTTTCATGACGCAGCGTATGCGTCAAAGGTCGGGAAGGGGTTAAGTCCCAATATGGTGAGCATTGCTTCCTTTCAATACACACAATTGAGTTCCCTTTCACTGTAGCTAAATGTTCACTAGAATCCTAATGAAAAAATTTCTTCTCAATCAGTACCCTTTAAATGGGCCTTCGACTTTCCCTGGGTTAAGTCCCATTCCATTTAGGTGGCCTCTCTAGCCTGGGTTCCAATCTGTTAAGTCACTTTGTCAAATCTCTCTGTCAGATATCTCTTCATGTTTCTTTGGTCTTTAGGATGTATTATGTGATGTACTGTGCTCTTCCCTCTTCATGTCAGTCTGCCAACTGTCAAACCTTAGGTCTGTCTCCACTGAACACTGGGCTCTAACTGACTATCAGGAAATTGTCTTCTGTCTTCCAACATAGCGCCTTCCATTCTGCGCTAGTCCCAACTGTTGACTCTGTCTCTTCCCCATCTAAGTGCATGAAAATTCCTAACAAATAAAATTGCATTTATAACAATGCAATGGATTAAATGATAACGTATATCTCTTCAAGGAGATGTGGGCAACACCTATTCTTCCTTATACTGCCATTATTTTTGTTTCCTAATTTCTAAGAACTAGAGAGTTGATATGGGATTTAAAGTTTTATGTTTTTGAACTATGACTAAGCTCATCATAGTGGTAACATTTAAAGGGAATGGATCATCATATAAAATAGTAAGACAATTAAAAAATATATTAATGTATTATTTAAAAAATGATAAAACCTTGTTTAAATTGTATAAAATATGAACAAACATTTTGAACGTTTTGATATTTTCAACTTTTCAATACTAAGTGGAGAAGCTGTTCATTTTAACATGACATTAGAGTGAAATACCAGCTGATATTATGACTACAGTAAATGGGGACAGGATCTGGGCTTTTACAAAAGGAGGGAAGGGGAGAATAACATTTAGACCGGGGTCACACTTGTAAGTGCAATGCGAGAAACTCGCACGAGTTTCTTGCATCTGGAGCGCCCCCAGACACAGGGCCACGAGTTCTCAGTACCGGGCCTCTCTGGTTCGGTTCTGAGGCTGTCACGGTGGCTAGACCCGGTCCGCGACCCTGCTAAGGGGCATCCAATAAAGGTGGTACAGTCTATCAGGGATTCGTGACGCCACCTGTGGTGTTCGGTCAGGGTGACCGACGCTGCTGTGGGGTCCGCTGGGGTGATGGAATGGCAGCTGGATGGTATACCTTACCACAGGTGAAGTATGTCCCCAGGGCTTCCCAGTAAGGTGGATGGTGATGGTGTGAGGTGCAGTCAATAACGAGGACACAAGGTTGCAGTCTCTTTACCTCTTTACTGAAGACTTCAGGATCCTCAATCCAGAGCACGCTTAACAGGGCTATCTGATACCGGCCGGTCCAATGGACACATCCAGAGTTCCCTTTGCAGGTGGAAATCAGTGCCTACCACTAGCGCCTGTGTGTTGTAGTGCTACCCTGCTGAGCATTCGGAATAGTCCTCACAACTGCTGTTCTCGTTCATTCGTTCTTTCTAATTCTCTCTCTCTTGTTGCAGATATTACTAGTTTCTCGTCCCCCAGGTATGTTATGGCTAGGACGCACCCGTATGACGGGAAGGCTCGGAGCTCTTCCGGGACCCTAGAGATGCCCCTCTCCACGCGTTGCCCCCTATGTCTTTGTAGGAAATTAAGGTAGACAGCCAACCTATAATTAACTGTTCTGCGGAGTTCGAAGTAAGGCCTAGAGTCAGTTACTCCCACGGTGTTCCAGCCTCCGGCTACGCGCCTCAGTAGGATGTTGCCTCGGTCTCACGGCACGACTCCTACTGGCTCTCCTTTGTGCTTAATCTCATTTCTCACTGTTCCACAATATCCTTCCATTTGTGTCACTTTCTTAGGATACCGCCGCGGGGTGTGCAGGCGCGGTTCCTTAACGTTCTGCTCTGTTCGCTAGGCACCTGCCAGGTTCCCACGCCTGACAGAGACCCCCCTGTGTCTTCTCCCTGCAACACCCCCTGCCACGTGATGTTGCCTGAATCCAACCCCATCAGCTTCTGACTAACTTCCTATCCAACCCCTATTTTTACCAGTGTGAGGATTGGCCCAATAAATAAAGCCTTTTTCTCCCCCTAGTGGCTGGAGTATGAAGTGTAATGTGTGCTGGTGATACCTGGTCAGTAGAATTCCTTCAGTGCCATCAGATGTACCATCACTCCCCTTAGCGGCAGAGTGTCATACTGCAACGACCAGATCTCTGGGGCGCTGCACTCCCCCCTGGTTAAATCCAGTACTCCTGGACTGGGAAGAAGAACAACAATACATTTCAGCAAAAGACATACAAAATTTTTGAAATGCTTAAAACAAGTAAATAGAACAATGCTTCCCTTTATGGGAGGTGAGGACACTTGAACGTTACAAACAAAACAAGGTTAAATATTTTTAAATAACATTATGATTATAAATAACTCCTAGTACCCTGCCGGGTATTCTACTAAGTGCAAATTCTGAACAATAATTTAACTTTTCCTTTAAGGGCGTATAAGCTGAACTAACTAAAGGCCTACTATAAAATACTATAAAATAACTCAACTTTTCTTTCTAGCTTCACCAATGCAGGACCGCCTAGCTCCTTGGCTGGGCCTACTGTCATTGTCTCTCTTCCAACAACCAACTGTCGTTCTACGGTTCTCAGGAGGACTCTCTCTCTAACCCCTACGGGTTCACTTTCAATCTTTCCTGTCCTCAATCTCTATTAACATTATCAAACTTTTCTAAATTTCAACATTATCAACATTTCAACCTTTCCTAAGGCAACATGTGAACATTCCCTTTAAGAGGGAGCCGAGTCTCTAGGAGGTAGTGCAGATTCTCTCTGTCTGCAAGTCCAATGAAAGCAAGACCTTCTGCGTCATGTCCAAAAGCATTATCTTCACAAAGTCTTCTTTCTTTTGTAAAACCAGTAGGGAGCACCTTTAAGAATGTGCAAACTATATACAAAACAGTCTTGGAATCATTCACTGTTCATGATCCGGCAGTCTTTGAAAACAATGATAAACTTGTGCAAAAAGAAATGCAAAACAATAGGGATCCCGGGTAAACGAAGGGACCCCTTTAAGAAATAACCCTGGACGGGTTTAAAGCAAAGACAGGAAACAGTTAACTATTTACATCTTTTTCGGTTCTTTGAGGTTTATTGCTGCGACGGTTGCGGTCTTACCTCGCAGACCACCCCTCTCGGCCGAGAACGGGTGGGACCCCCAATGACACGCAGGGCCTGGTCTGTCTGGTGGTCCGCAGCAGGGGCTTCACCCTCTGGAACCTCAGCTGCAACCTGAAGGACTGCGCATCGCTGGACACCCCTGGCCACCCAGCCGGTCTCCCTCTGCCATCGGGTGTAGGTCACAGCATCCCCAGGTTTCAGGTCACGATCTTCATCGACTGTTCCGTAACAGGGCTCCACCTCGCTCCGGTTGACACGGACCTGCAAGGGCTCTCCTATCTCCTGGATGACCCCCCTCTCCTCCTTGGGGTTATAGAAGACCACCTCCCCCCACTGTGATGGTGGGACCTTCTCTTCTGTGAGGTCAATCATGGTCACAGGTCGAGGCTGTCTCCTCCACACTGCCAACAGGTGTCGCTGGTGTTCCGTCACCGGCAGGATCCTCAGGTCCGGCTCCTGCGGGGCGCGATTCCCTAGTCGGGTGCGGGGATCTGATGCAGCCAGAGTAGTTAGAAGAGGGGACACGGGGGAGAGACGGATCTCCGTCGGGTGGCCCAACCGGAAACTCACCCAAGCACGGGCCTCCAGGCAGCGCGCCAGCTACCGAGCCTCAGCGGCGGCCACCCAGCCATCAGGCATCCATCCGCCGGGAATTCCTTCTGGCAGCTCCACAGCGGTCGATCTCTGCAGCGGCGGTGACCACGGGGTCGCTGCGGGTGATGCAGGCCTGCGCCTGGCCGGGTCGTCTCCATGTGGTGGCCTGGAAGTCGCCATCTTTGTCCCCTCCTCTGGATCTTCTTCCCAGGCTCTTTTTCGGCGGCGGATCCGTCCCCACTGTCCCCACCCTCCATAGAGGATGAGAAGGCGGACCTCAGCGGCTGACGGGCCCGCCCTCAGGATACAACAATACTTAGACTGGGCGGCCATTATCTTTCATGCTCTTCAGTTCTTCCACGCCCTTCTTCTTCTCCTGCACTCCTTGTGGCGCGACAATGGCGGCGGTTTTGGCGGGAATCTTGCAGCAAACAGCAATACTCAGTCCTTGCAATAAATCACAGTCCAAACACGTTTCAATCACAATTCCAAGGCACACATGACCTGCTTCTCAGGCTTAAGTATGATCCTGTTCGTGACACCAAGTTGGAGCGCCCCCAGACACAGGGCCACGAGTTCTCGGTACCGGGCCTCTCTGGTTCGGTTCTGAGGCTGTCATGGTGGCTAGACCCGGTCCGCGACCCTGCTAAGGGGCGTCCAATAAAGGTGGTACAGTCTATCAGGGATTCGTGATGCCACCTGTGGTGTTCGGTCATGGTGACCGACGCTGCTGTGGGGTCTGCTGGGGTGATGGAATGGCAGCTGGATGGTATACCTTCCCACAGGTGAAGTATGTCCCTAGGGCTTCCAGTAAGGTGGATGGTGATGGTGTAAGGTGCAGTCAATAACGAGGACACAATGTTGCAGTCTCTTTACCTCTTTACTGAAGACTTCAGGATCCTCAATCCAGAGCACGCTTAACAGGGCTATCTGAGACCGGCCGGTCCGATGGGCACATCCAGAGTTCCCTTTGCAGGTGGAAATAAGTGCCTACCACTAGCGCCTGTGTGTTGCAGTGCTATCCTGCTGAGCATTCGGAATAGTCCTCACAACTGCTGTTCTCGTTCGTTCTTTCTAATTCTCTATTGTTCCAGATGTTACTAGTTTCTCGTCCCCCAGGTATGTTATGGCTAGGATGCACCGTATGACGGGAAGGCTCGGAGCTCTTCCGGGACCCTAGAGACGCCCCTCTCCACGCGTTGCCCCCTATGTCTTCATAAGAAATTTAAGGTAGACAGCCAACCTATAATTAACTGTCCTGCGGAGTTCGAAGTAAGGCCTAGAGTCAGTTACTCCTGCGGTGTTCCGGCCACTGGCTACGCGCCTCAGTAGGATGTTACCTCGGTCTCACGGCACAACTCCTACTGGCTCTCCTTTGTGCTTGATCTCATTTCTCACTGTTCCACAGTATCCTTCCCTTTGTGTCACTTTCTTAGGATACTGCCACGGGGTGTGCAGGCGCGGTTCCGTAACGTTCTGCTCTGTTCGCTAGGCACCTGCCAGGTTCCCACGCCTGACAGAGACCCCCCTGTGTCTTCTCCCTGCAACACCCCCTGCCACGGGATGTTGCCTGAATCCAACCCAGTCAGCTTCTGACTAACTTCCTATCCAACCCCTAGTTTTACCAGTGTGAGGAGTGGCCCAATAAATAAAGCCTTTTTCTCCCCCTAGTGGCCGGAGTGTGAAGTGTAATGTGTGCTGGTGATACCTGGTCAGTAGAATTCCTTCAGTGCCATCAGACATACCATCGTTCCCCTTAGCGGCAGAGTGTCATACTGCAACAACCAGATCTCTGGGGCACTGTACATCAATATCCGACACTGCCACCGTCATACGGGACCGGAGAGTTCAGCTGCAAGTATTTCTATGCAGCTGAATGTTTCATTCCCGAGAGTCGGCAGCAGTGCCGGGTATTGATGCAAGTGACTCACCGCGAGTCTCCCGCATTGCACACGCAAGTGTGGCCCCAGCCTTAGGATCATAGTGCATTTCTATTTTGTTAGTGACTGCAGTGTGATACTGACATGTAGAGAGTATCACTGTGGGGGGGGGTCAAATCTATTTTTTCTGATGAAATGAAAATTGAAATGGCACCCTTCCTGAGTGCAATAAAAAATGCAAAATATAATTGCAATTACTTATTTTTTACTTTTTGGGTTGGGGATTGGGGGTTTGTATGTGTTCTTTATGACGTTCATTATGTGTTAGGCACTTTCTGCCATTGGACGTACTAGCCCATCCATGTGACCTGGGACTTAATTCACATAGATTGGATAGTACATCATATGCGATCAGCCATGCTCACAAGGCGAGCGCGGCTGATCGCGACCAGGTGTCACTATTTGCCAGGAGCAGTCACAGACCGCTCCCGGCACTTTAACCCCCGGAACACTGTGATCAAACAAGATCCAAGGCTTAGGGAAGCATCACGCAAAGCAATGAGATTGTGTTGTTCCAAGGGCCTCCTCCCTGCAGGCCCCCGGATCCAAAATGACTGCGGGGTCCTTCCGGGTCCTGCAGGGAGGTGGCTTGCCAGTGCCTGCTAAGAGCAGGCACCGAGAAGCCTCCCACTCTGCCTGTCAGATCGCTGATCTGACACAGTGCTCTGCAAAGTGGCAAAGTGTCAGATCAGCGATCTGACTTTACACAGTGATGTCCGACCCTGGGACAATGTAAAAAAATAAAGAAAAAAATTAACATGTGTACAAATATTTTTTTTAAATGCCTAAATGAAGAAGAAAAATACATATTTTTCAAAAAAAAATACATTTCTTTATGTAAAAAAATAATAAAAGTATACATATTTAGTATCGCTGCGTCTGTAACAACCCAACCTATAAAACTGTCCCACTAGTTAACCCCTTCAGTGAACACCGTAAAAAAAAACAAGGCAAAAAACAATGCTTTATCATCATACCGCTGAACAAAAATTGGAATAACACACAATCAAAAAGACGGATATAAATAAACATGGTACCGCTGAAAATGTCATGTTGTCTCACAAAAATGAGCCTCCATACAGCATCATCAGCAAAAAAGTAAAAAAGATACAGCCCTCAGAATAAAGCGATGCAAAAATAATTATTTTTTATATAAAATAGTTTTATTGTATAAAAACGCCAAAACAAATAAAAAATTATACAAATGAGGTATCGCTGTAATTGTACTAACCCGAAGAATAAAACTGCTTTATCAATTTTACCACATGTGGAACGGTATTAATGCGCCACTCTAAAGATATTCATGAATTCTTGTTTTTTGTTTATTCTGCCTCCCAAAAATCGTAATAAAAAGTGATCAAAAAATATCATGTGCCCAAAAATGGTAGCAATAAAAAGTCAACTCATCCTGCAAAAAAACAAGACCTCACATGACTCTGTGGGCCAAAATATGGAAAAATTATAGCTCTCAAAATGTGGTGACGCAAAAAACCTTTTTTTGCATTAAAGAGTGTCTTTTAGTGTGTGACAGCTGCCAAACAAAAACCCGCTATAAAACCTTACTATAAATAGTAAATCAAACCCCCTTAATCATCCCCTTAGTTAGGGTAAAAGAATAAAATTTAAAAAAGTTTTTATTTCCATTTTCCCATTAGGTTTATGGCTAAAGTTAGAGTTAGGGTTGGGGCTAAAGCTAGGGTTAGGGTTGGGGCTAAAGTTAGGGTTAGGGTTGGGGCTAGAGATGGGTTTAGGGTTTGGATTACGTTTACGGTTGGGATTAGGGTTGGGATTAAGGTTAGGGGTGTGTCAGGGTTAGGGGTGTGGTTAGGGTATGGTTAGGGTTGGGATTAGGGTTAGGGGTGTGTTGGGGTTAGGGATGTGTTGTGGTTACGGGTGTGGTCAGGGTTGGGATTAGGGTTAGGGAATGTTCGAGTTAGGGGTGTGGTTAGAGTTATGGTTAGGGTTAGGAGTAGGGTTAGGAGTGTGTTCTGGTTAGGGTTAGAGTTAGAATTGCGGGGGGTTTACACTATTTAGGCACATCAGGGGCTCTCCAAATGCGACACGGCATCCAATCTCAATTGCAACCAATTCTGAGTTGAAAAAGTAAAACAGCGCTCCTTCCCTTCCAAGCTCTGCCGTGTGCCCAAACAGTGGTTTACCCCCACGTATGGGGTATCAGCGTACTTAGGACAAATTGGACAACAACTTTTATTGTCCAATTTCTTCTGTTATCCTTGGGAAAATAAAAATATGGGGGCTAAAAAATCATTTTTGTGGGAAAAAATGATTTTTTATTTTCACGGTTCTGCGTTATAAACTTTAGTGAAACACTTGGGGATTCAAAGTTCTCACAACACATCTAGATAAGTTCCTTGAGGGTCTAGTTTCCAAAATGGGGTCACATGTGGGGGTTTCTACTGTTTAAGCACATCAGTGGCTCTGCAAATGCAACATGATGCTGCAGACCATTCCATCAAAGTTTGCATATTAAAACGATGCTCCTTCCCTTCTGAGCTCTCCCATGTGCCCAAACGGTGTTTCCTCCCACATATGGCGTAGCAGCATACTCAGGACAAATTGCACAGCAACTTTTGAAGGTCCAATTTCTCCTGATACCGGTGGGAAAATAAAAAATTGGGTAAAAATAATTTTTGTGAAAAAGATATGATTCTTTATTTTTACGGCTCTACATTATGATTTTCTGTGAAGCACTTGGGGATTCAAAGTGCTCAACACATCTAAATAAGTTCCGTAGAGGGTCTACTTTTCAAAATGGTGTCACTTGTAGGGGATTTGCACATCAGGGGCTCTCCAAATGTAACATGGCGTTCTATCTCAATTCCAACCAATTTTGCATTGAAAAGTCAAACGGCGCTCCTTCCCTTCCGAGCTCTGCCATGCGCCCAAACAGTGGTTTAGCCCCACATATAGGGTATCGACGTACTCAGGACAAATTGTACAACAACTTTTGGTGTCAAATTTCTCCTGTTACCCTTTGAAAAATAAAACAAATTGGATCTGAAGTAATTTTTTTCTGACGAAAAGTTAAATGTTCATTTTTTTTAAACATTCCAAAGATTCCTGTGAAGCACCTGTTAGGTGTCGAGTTTCCACCACTGCACAGGGAGAATCTCAAACCATCTCTGCTGCGGTTTCCCATTCTCCTCCAACCACAGTGGAGCCTGCTCAGCCAAGATGGCGGTCTCAGCGTCTGGCTCAAGCTGATACTGTGCGGCTAGTTACCGCTGTCCTTCCAGGCTCAGCCATTGTAACAAGTACTGATCAGCGATGAGCAGGTGTCCCTGGGACTAAGTCCTGCTTTTCTTTTTCTGAGCATGCCCAAGGGACAACCTCTCATTGGAGGTTGGGGGTCACATGCTCAGGTCCTGTAGCAGCTCCTATTGGACCACTAGGAAGGTCCCGGAGAGCTTCCGCTATAAAAGGTTCGCATGGCAGCACGGCCATGCGCTAGTGTAAACTTATTATCGTGTGTGTGTATGTATGCCTGTTAATGAATGAAAGCTTTGAATCATTCCCATCCCTAGTGTTCTTGACTGTTCGCGAATGGTGGAAGTAACCTAGCGCCTGACAGTGCTATCCCACACAGCTAGCACACAATACAGCGTCTGATAGCAGTGACCGCCAGTGCGGTGCCGTGCGCTAATAGAGCGCTTTCCTTGCTCAAGTCTGGGTGGTTAGTGGCGTCCACCAGAGCGGCACTGTACGCACTCTTGTGCAGTAAATTATTAGTTCTATTAATCCCTGACACCCCAGTAACGGTGTCGAGCGCAAGAGGTCTAGAGGAACTCTTTCCCTGAGTCTTGGGACAAAGTTCTTTGACTCTTTGCTTGCGTTCTTTGTGCGGTACCGCAGACCTGTGATGCAACAGGGTTCGCTTCCTTCATACCGGATGAAGCTAACCCCTGTGTGTATCCACATTATACCACCATAGAGTCTGTCATTACTCAGCAGCAGGTTCCATCTCTGCACGGTGGACCCTGGGCTGCGAACACACCTTATACCATCCTTATAATTATTTGGTGCTTTCCGCTAACCCTAACAGCACCTGAACGGTTAATAAACTTCTTGAATGTGGTTTTGAGCACCTTGATGGGTGCAGTTTTTACAATGGTGTCACTTTTTGGAATTTTCTATCATATAGACCCCTCAAAGTGACTTCAAATGTGATGTGGTCCCTAAAAAAAATGGTGTTGTAAAAAGGAGAAATCGCTGGTCAACTTTTAACCCTTATAACTTCCTAATAAAAAAAAATGTTTTTCCAAAATTTTGCTGATGTAAAGTAGACATGTGGGAAATGTTGCTTATTAAGTATTTTGTGTGACATATCTCAGTGATTTAAGGGCATGAAAAATCAAAGTTGGAAAATTGCTAAATTTTCAAAATTTTCACCAAATTTCCATTTTTTTCACAAAATTTCATATCAAAGAAATTTTACCACTAACGTGAAGTAAAACATGTCACAAGAAAACAGAATCACCACGATCCATGGAAGCATTCCAGAGTTATTTCCTCATAAAGGGACAGTGGTCAAAATTTTAATTATTTTTCTGTTTATGGACCAGACTGTTTGGTCCAGTCTGACCTTACGTAACCCCTTTGCCCCGCAGCCCTTTTTCGTTTTTATGTTTTTAATTTTTGCTCCCCTTCTTCACAGAGCCATAACTTTTTTATTTTTCCATCAAAATGGCCATGTGGGGGCTTGTTTTTTGTGGGACAAGTTGTACTTTTGAACGACACCATTGGTTTTAACATATTGCTTACTCAAAACTGGAAAAAAAAATTCCAAGTTCCGAGTTTGCATCTCGGATTCAGGAAATTGGCCGCCGCAATGTCCATCTGCGCATGTGCGGCATCCTGCGGCCATTTTCCTGAAGCCCCGGGAAGCCGAGAAGTACCATCTGCGCACGCGCGACCTCACAAAGATGGCCGCACCCACCAATAAACCGCGGAATAGCGCAGATCGTGTTTTTTTCCTTCACCTGCGCACTGGATTTGCCTGCTGGGCATGCGCACACCACTACGCCACCAACGGAGATCTGGGAGAGAAACAGCGCTGTCACCACGCCCATATGACCAGACCAGCGTGAGTGACAGCCCAAAACGGCGACTTTACAAAGGTATTTCGGCAGCATAGGTGGGGAATAAAGGCTCCAAAAATACACTAATTTAAAGCACAGCTCTGCCCCTATTTAGAGCTATTTTTATATCATCTTGAAAAAACGGGGTGACAGGTTCCCTTTAAATATAGTTTGATACAGAAATGATAATAAAAACCATATGGAATGAGAATCAGACATCCTTCAGGAGAAGCAGACAAAAGAGGAACAAAAGGACACAGGCAACACCATAAACATAAAGGGCAGAAGGTAAAGACCTAGACAACAACAAAGTGAAAAGAAAGGGTCTAGCTACTGAACAATGGTACTCATAAGGCAGAGGTCAAAAGTCACAGTGCCTCAGGCCGAAATGAACAAAGACTAGTGTTTGAGTATAAAGGTACCGTCACACTTAGCGACGCTGCAGCGATACCGACAACGATCCGGATCGCTGCAGCGTCGCTGTTTGGTCGCTGGAGAGCTGTCACACAGACAGCTCTCCAGCGACCAACGATCCCGAGGTCCCCGGTAACCAGGGTAAACATCGGGTAACTAAGCGCAGGGCCGCGCTTAGTAACCCGATGTTTACCCTGGTTACCAGCGTAAAAAAACAAACAGTACATACTTACATTCAGCTGTCTGTCCCTTGCCGTCTGGTTCCTGCACTGACTGCTGGCCGTAAAGTGAAAGTGAAAGCACAGCACAGCGGTGAGTCACACAGCGGTGACTCACCGCTGTGGCTGTGCTCTGCTTTCACTTTACGGCCAGCAGTCAGTGCAGGAACCAGACGGCAAGGGACAGACAGCTGAATGTAAGTATGTACTGTTTGTTTTTTTACGCTGGTAACCAGGGTAAACATCGGGTTACTAAGCGCGGCCCTGCGCTTAGTTACCCGGTGTTTACCCTGGTTACCAGTGAAGACATCGCTGAATCGGTGTCACACACGCCGATTCAGCGATGTCTACGGGGAGTCCAGCGACAAAATAAAGTTCTGGACTTTCTTCCCCGACCAGCGATCTCCCAGCAGGGACCTGATCGCTGCTGCCTGTCACACTGGACGATATCGCTAGCGAGGACGCTGCAACGTCACGGATCGCTAGCGATATCGTCTAGTGTGACAGTACCTTAACCGTCATCATTTTCCAGCTGCAACCAGGGTGTAATGAGCCAAGACTTTTCATATTTTCAAAATATAAGATAAGGTTCAACCTAGAAGCCCTTAAGCTAGTTCATAGGGTAGACGTGAATAATTGTCAGCTCATTGGACATATTTCATGAAGCGTTAAAATAGTTTTTCATAAAACGCAAAAAAAAAAGTTAAATCATGATAAAAAAATCTTGTCTTGTTTCTGTGGAATATGTTCACAAAATTTAGAACATAGGGATTTGGTTTTCTGAATTCATGAAACAGAGAACATTCACTCACAAATAGACATGAACTGATCATTTGAAATTCAAATTCACCCAATTTGCTGAATTCTCCACAAAAATTAGATTTTTGGAGAATAAATTTTCGCAGAACTCAATAATTGAAAAGTGAGGCAGAAGAAAGAGAAATAGAGAAAAAAAAGAGAGAGAGACCACAAGAATAATATATAATATTTCTAAATGATCTATATTACCCAGTGACTTTGGAGAGGGAATCCGGCTCTGTCATTCCTCACCACCAGTCTTGTGCTTGACTGTGCTGCACTGGGATCTGTTGATCTCCGATGACCCAATGGACTACCATTATACAAGATATTACAATATGCTTGATAAACTAAGATGTGATATCATAGCTGACAGACATTATGACCACGCAACATGGGCCAACTCTTTGATGCTTCTCCAGGAATTGGTGCTGAGAAAGTTGTTTTTTGCTTTTTGCTAATCGAATGTCAAAATATTTGAATTTGTATGTAACCCTGAATTTCAGGAAATTTTTCTCAAGCTTGGTTCTCCGTTGATCCATCTGCTTATCTCTACTCACAAATGTAAATACAATATTGTTATGTAGACCTGTGGTGTCCAGCCTGTGGCTAATCAATTAATGTGCATTGTAGCTAAAACTCGCAAAATGCTATAACTGTGGAGAAAAAGGCATGGGCCACAGATCTAAAACTCATACATGGATCTATTGCAGCTAAGCAAAAATTTATAAAATTGAACACAAGGTTCTTATTTAACACTAGATGGTGGCCCGATTCTAACGCATCGGGTATTCTAGAATATGCATGTCCCCGTAGTATATGGACAATGATGATTCCAGAATTCGCGGCAGACTGTGCCCGTCGCTGATTGGTCGAGGCAACCATTATGACATCATCATCGCCATGGCAACCATTATGACATCTACGTCGATACTGTGCCTGTCGCTGATTGGTCGAGGCGACTTCGCGGCAGACTGTGCCCGTCGCTGATTGGCGAGGCAACCTTTATGACATCATCGTCGCCATGCTGTGCCCGTCGCTGATTGGTCGAGGCCTGGGGGCCTCGACCAATCAGAGACGCGGGATTTCCAGGACAGACAGACGGAAAAACCCTTAGACAATTACAGTTAGAGCCAGAAATATTTGGACAGTGACACAATTTTCGCGAGTTGGGCTCTGCATGCCACCACATTGGATTTGAAATGAAACCTCTACAACAGAATTCAAGTGCAGATTGTAACGTTTAATTTGAAGGGTTGAACAAAAATATCTGATAGAAAATGTAGGAATTGTACACATTTCTTTACAAACACTCCACATTTTAGGAGGTCAAAAGTAATTGGACAAATAAACATAACCCAAACAAAATATTTTTATTTTCAATATTTTGTTGCAAATCCTTTGGAGGCAATCACTGCCTTAAGTCTGGAACCCATGGACATCACCAAACGCTGGGTTTCCTCCTTCTTAATGCTTTGCCAGGCCTTTACAGCCGCAGCCTTCAGGTCTTGCTTGTTTGTGGGTCTTTCCGTCTTAAGTCTAGATTTCAGCAAGTGAAATGCATGCTCAATTGGATTTAGATCTGGAGATTGACTTGGCCATTGCAGAATGTTCCACTTTTTGGCACTCATGAACTCCTGGGTAGCTTTGGCTGTATGCTTGGGGTCATTGTCCATCTGTACTATGAAGCGCCGTCCAATCAACTTTGCAGCATTTGGCTGAATCTGGGCTGAAAGTATATCCCGGTACACTTCAGAATTCATCCGGCTACTCTTGTCTGCTCTTATGTCATCAATAAACACAAGTGACCCAGTGCCATTGAAAGCCATGCATGCCCATGCCATCACATTGCCTCCACCATGTTTTACAGAGGATGTGGTGTGCCTTGGATCATGTGCCGTTCCCTTTCTTCTCCAAACTTTTTTCTTCCCATCATTCTGGTACAGGTTGATCTTTGTCTCATCTGTCCATAGAATACTTTTCCAGAACTGAGCTGGCTTCTTGAGGTGTTTTTCTGCAAATTTAAATCTTGCCTGTCTATTTTTGGTATTGATGAATGGTTTGCATCTAGATGTGAACCCTTTGTATTTACTGTCATGGAGTCTTCTCTTTACTGTTGACTTAGAGATAGATACACCTACTTCACTGAGAGTGTTCTGGACTTCAGTTGATGTTGTGAACGGGTTCTTCTTCACCAAATTAAGTATGCGGCGATCATCCACCACTGTTGTCATCCGTGGACGCCCAGGCCTTTTTGAGTTCCCAAGCTCACCAGTCAATTCCTTTTTTCTCAGAATGTACCCAACTGTTGATTTTGCTACTCCAAGCATGTCTGCTATCTCTCTGATGGATTTTTTCTTTTTTTTCAGCCTCAGGATGTTCTGCTTCACCTCAATTGAGAGTTCCTTTGACCGCATGTTGTCTGCTCACAGCAACAGCTTCCAAATGCAAAACCACACACCTGGAATCAACCCCTGACCTTTTAACTACTTCATTGATTACAGGTTAACGAGGGAGACGCCTTCAGAGTTAATTGCAGCCCTTAGAGTCCATTGTCCAATTACTTTTGGTCCCTTGAAAAAGAGGACGCTATGCATTACAGAGCTATGATTCCTAAACCCTTTCTCCGATTTGGATGTGGAAACTATCATATTGCAGCTGGGAGTGTGCACTTTCAGCCCATATTATATATATAATTGTATTTCTGAACATGTTTTTGTAAACAGCTAAAATAACAAAACTTGTGTCACTGTCCAAATATTTCTGGCCCTAACTGTATATATATAGATTCTGATCAGACTGTATGAAGTCCACTGCCACACCATGGCGAACCACCCAGTGGAACCCTGACCTTAAAGGTGCAGCAACCACTACTGATGTGATGCCGTATCAACATTGGAAGCGACCCAAACACCCTACAGCACCCATTCTGCAAGGCAAAGCCCCCATGAGTCCATGTAGCACCACAAGTGCAGCATCACAGCAACAATGGCTGCCTTAAAGCACCAACCCCTACATAAAGAAGCTAGTGATCCACTAAGTGGTTCACTGCAACATGGTTCAGAGCAACATGTTCAGTTTTGTAAACTTTTGGCTAGCAGCAATAGAACGTATGAGTTTTGGATGTGTGTAGATGAGAGTGTATGAGTTTTGGATGTGTGTGGATGAGAATGTATGAGTGTTAGATATTTGTGAAAGGGAATGTATGAGTTTTGGATGTGTGTGGATGAGAATGTATGAGTGTTAGATATTTGTGAAAGGGAATGTATGAGTTTTGGATGTGCATGGATGAGAATGTATGAGTGTTAAATATTTGTGAAAGGGAATGTATGAGTTTTGGATGTGCATGGATGAGAATGTATGAGTGTTAGATATGTGTGAAAGGGAATGTATGAGTTTTGGATGTGCATGGATGAGAATGTATGAGTGTTAGATATGTGTGAAAGGGAATGTATGAGTTTTGGATGTGCATGGATGAGAATGTATGAGTGTTAGATATTTGTGAAAGGGAATGTATGAGTTTTGGATGTGTGTGGATAAGAATGTATGAGTGTTATATATGTGTGAAAGGGAATGTATGAGTTTTGGATGTGTATGGGTGAGAATGTATGAGTGTTAGATATGTGTGAAAGGGAATGTATGAGTTTTGGATGTGTGTGGATAAGAATGTATGAGTGTTATTTATGTGTGAAAGGGACTGTATGAGTTTTGGATGTGTATGGGTGAGAATGTATGAGTTTTGGATGTGTATGGCTGAGAATGTATGAGTTTTGGATGTGTGTGGATGAGAATGTATGAATATTGGATGTGTGTGGATGAAAATGTATGAGTGTTATATATGTGTGAAAGGGAATGTATGAGTTTTGGATGTGTGTGGATAAGAATGTATGAGTGTTATATATGTGTGAAAGGGAATGTATGAGTTTTGGATGTGTGTGGATAAGAATGTATGAGTGTTATATATGTGTGAAAGGGAATGTATGAGTTTTGGATGTGTATGGGTGAGAATGTATGAGTTTTGGATGTGTATGGGTGAGAATGTATGAGTTTTGGATGTGAATGGATGAGAATGTATGAGTTTTGGATGTGTGTGGATGAGAATGTATGAGTTTCGGAAGTGTGTGGATGCGAATGTATGAGTTTCGGATGTGTGTGGATGCGAATGGATGAGTTTTGGATGTGTGTGAATGTGAATGTATGAGTTTTGGATGTATGGTTCTTATCTTTTTTTCTACAGTTATAATATAAAACTCGCAACATGTTGTCAGGCCATATTGGGAACTGTACTTTCTCAAATAAAGACAACAGATGAAGAATTTGTCTATGTATTTGCCTTAGCAATGATGAAAAGCTCTTTCTATTATTTCACTTTGCAGTCTCAGTGTGGATGAAATAGAAGAGTTCTTTCCCTATTACATTTGATATTTATGTTGTGATCTCAGCCATTTGGCTCTCTGTACTATTGATGAAATAGTGTACCCTGGTTGACGCTCGTGGACAAGTTATGGGTAAGCCAGAATGCACTTTCTTACAAATATCTTTAGATATGAAGGAAACCTTACAATTTGAAGGTAAGATGTGTATGTGCTGGAAGTTTGGAAAAGATTTCTATTTTCTTCTCTTTTCCATTGTAGCTAAAACATTTTTCTATATGGCATCGTCTCCGGGAGCCTGTGGAGAAGACAGCTGCAAGACAACTGCTGCCTCACCAGAGAGGCTGATAGACCCAAGGCCATAAGGAAGCTAATGTGTGGGTTGGCGCTTCTGCTCCTCAGAGCGTGCATTAATGCAATACCAGGCAGCTGCATATTGCAAGAGCAACAAAACGATTTGGATAAATGGAGTTTTATGATTGGCTGATTCACAGTAAACTGTGTATAAATATTAAAGCAGCATATCATATTCTGAGGGAAAGATTTTTCCTTTCTGAGTATTTACATGTTGCTAGCTATAATTACTCTCTGTAACTTTAATTTCATTTGCCAAGAACCTCTTTCTTTTCAGCTAGGGCAGCTCGATGTTTTTGTCTGTTCCAGTCATAAAACTGACTTATCTGAATTCTTTACTGTTCTTTCTGGATAACGGAAAGCTGTTTTCTTACTAAAGGTTTATATTATTTGGTGAAATGTACTGAAACAATAATATCCCCTTAGTGACCACCAATGCATCTTTTTACTGACCAGCATTATAAGAGACTAGCACCCCAGTATGGATGACAATCCTGTAGCTGTCAGCTGTACAGTTTAGCTGACTTGCTGCATCAGCCATGATCAGTGTTGGTACTGTCCATATCGTTTTAACCCCTTAAATGCTGCTGTCAACAATGACTACAGCATCTAAGTGGTTAGCAAAGTGTGGGGGTTTCCTCTTTAACCCCATCGACACCCTGAGATCTTGGTTGTGTGGTCTTGATGTTTTCCATGGCAATACATCACTTAATAATGACCTTAATGTCTTCCAGCTATAGTGGCCTTTTCAGAAGTTATCAGCATTTTGATGGTAAAAATAAATTTATTCTTTCCTGTCATGCCACTTTGAATTAATTCCTGAAAAGCACCTGAAGGGTTAATTAACTACATAAAAGCAATTTTATGGTATTACTTTTGGGGTTTTCCCAAAGTGACTTCAAAACTTAATAGGTCTCTAAAAGAATAAGTTTTGTAAATTTCCTTGAAAAAATGAAAAATTACTGCTAGATTTTTAAACCTTCTAAAATGCGAACAAAATAAAACAACATTTTACAACCGGTATTGATGTTAAACAAACATGAGGAAAACGTTATTTATTAATGCTTTTGTGTGACATGACTATCTGGATTAAAGGGATAATTATTCCAAGTTTGAAAATTGCAAATTTTTGGAAAATGTTGTAAAATTTCTGATATTTTAATAAATAAATGCAGAAAATATCGATATAAATTTACCATTATCATAAAGTACAATTTGTCATGAAAAAGCAATCTCAGAATCAGTGGTATCTGTTGATACATTCCAGAATTATTATCACATAAAGTGACACTGGTCAGATTTCAAAAATTTTGCCTGGTCACTAAAGGGATATACAGTGGGAATTTATTGAAAATAAAAACTGAAATATCACATGATGATAAGTATTCAGACCCTTTGCTCAGACACTCATATTTAAGTCACATGCTGTCCATTTCCTTGTGATCCTCCTTGAGATGGTTCTAATCCTTCATTGGAGTCCAGCTGTGTTTAATTAAATTGATAGGACTTGATTTGGAAAGGCACACACCTGTCTATATAAGACCTCACAGCTCACAGTGCAAGTCTGACCAAACGAGAATCATGAGGTCAAAGGAACTGGCCAAGGAGCTCAGCGACAGAATTGTGACAAGGCACGGATCTGGCCAAGGTTACAAAAGAATTTCTGCAGTACTCAAGGTACCTAAGAGCACAGTGGCCTCCATAATACTTACATTGAAGAAGTTTGGGACCACCAGAAGTCTTCCCAGATCTGGCTGTCCAGCCAAACTGAGCAATCATTGGAGAAGACCTTTGGTAAGAGAGGCAAAAAAGAACCCCAAGATCACTGTGACTGAGCTCCAGAGATGCAGTAGGGAGATGGGGGAAAGTTCCATAAAGTCACCTATCACTGTAGCCCTTCACCAGTCAGGCCTTTATGGCTGAGAGGCCCGATGGAAGCTTCTCCTCAGTGGAAGACATATGAAAGCCCACATAGACTTTGCTAAAAAATCACATGAAGGACTTCCAGACTATGAGAAATAAGATTCTCTGGTCTGAAGAGACGAAGATAGACCTTTTGGTGATAATTCTAAGCGGTGTGTGTGGAGAAAACCAGGCATTGCTTATCAGCTGCCCAATACAATCCCAACAGAGAAACATGGTGGTGGCAGCATCATGCTATGGGGGTGTTTTTCAGCTGCAGGGACAGGACAACTGGTTGCCATTGAAGTAAACATGAATGCGGCCAAGTACAGAGATATCCTGGATGAATACCTCTTCCAGAATGCTCTGGACCTCAGATTTAGCCGAAGGTTCACCTTGCAACAACAAAATTACCCTAAGCACACAGCTAAAATAACAAAGGAGTGGCTTCAGAACAACTCTGTGACCATTTTTGACTGGCCCAGCAAGAGCCCTGACCTAAACCTAATTGAGCATCTTTGGAGAAAACTGAAAATGGCTGTCCACCAATGTTCACCATCCAATCTGATGGAACAGGAGAGGATCTGCAAGGAAGAATGGCAGAGGATCCCCAAATCCAGGTTGTGAAGAACTTGTTGCATCATTGCCAAGAATATTCATGGCTGTACTAGCTCAAAATGGTGCTTCTACTCAATACTGAGCAAAGGGTCTGAATACTTATGACCATGTGATATTTCATTTTTTCTTTTTTCATCAATTTGCAAAAATTTCTACATTTCTGTTTTTTTTTCTGTCAAGTTGGTGTTCAGAGTGTACATTAATAAGAAAAAAAAGTACTTTTTCAATTTACCAAATGACTACAATGAAACAAAGAGTGAAACATTTAAAGGGGTCTGAATACTTTCTGCACCCATAATGCAATGGAAATAAATTAGCAAATTTTTGAACTTCTTGATTAGTGGTGGATGTTCTACACCATGTGCAGAATTATTAGGCAAGTTGTATTTTAGAGGATTATTTTTATTATTGATCAACAACTATGTTCTCAATCAACCCAGAAGGCTCATAAATATCAAAGCTTAATAATTTTGGAAGTTGGAGTGTTTTTTTTTTTAGATTTGGCTATCTTAGGAGGATATCTGTTTGTGCAGGTAACTGTATTACTGTGCAGAATTATTAGGCAACTTAACAAAAAACAAATATATTCCCATCTCACTTGTTTATTTTTACCAGGTAAACCAATATAACTGCCCAAAATTTAGAAATAAACATTTCTGACATGCAAAAACCAAACCCCCAAAAATTATTGACCAATATAGCCACCTTTCTTTATGATGACACTCAACAGCCTTCCATCCATAGAATCTGTCAGTTGTTTGATCTGTTTACAATCAACAATGTGTGCAGCAGCCACCACAGCCTCCCAGACACTGTTCCGAGAGGTGTACTGTTTTCCCTCCCTGTAGATCACATTTTATGAGGGACCAAAGGTTCTCTATGGGGTTCAGATCAGGTGAACAAGGGGGCCATGTCATTATTTTTTCTTCTTTGAGACCTTTACTGGCCAGCCAAGCTGTTGAGTAGTTGGAGGCATGTGATGGAGCATTGTCCTGCATGAAAATCATGCAAGTGGCAGTAGGTCTTGGAGTTGAGCTTCACTCCATCCTCAACCCAAAAAGGTCCCACAAGTTCATCTTTGATGATACCAGCCCATACCAGTACCCCACCTCCACCTTCCTGGCGTCTGAGTCGGAGTGGATCTATCTGCCCTTTACTGATCTTGCCTCTGGCCCATCAAGCCTCACTCTCATTTCATTAGTCCATAAAACCTTTGAAAAGTCAGTCTTAAGATATTTCTTGGCCCAGTCTTGATGTTTTATCTTATGTGTCTTGTTAAAAGGTGGTTGTTTTTCAGCCTTCCTTACCTTGGCCATGTCCCTGAGTACCGCACACCTTGTGCTTTTTGATACTCCAGTAACGTTGCAGCTCTGAAATATGGCAAAACTGGTGGAAAATGGCATCTTGGCAGCTTCACACTTAATTTTCCTCAATTCATGGGCAGTTATTTTGGGCCTTTTTGCCCAACACGCTTCTTGCAACCCTGTTGGCTATTTGCAATGAAACGCTTGATTGTTCGGTGATCACGCTTCAAAAGTTTGGCAATTTCAAGACTGCTGCATCCCTCTGCAAGACATCTCACAATTTTGGACTTTTCAGAGCCCGTCAAATCTCTCTTGTGACCCATTTTGCCAATGGAAAGGAAGTTGCCTAATAATTAAACACACCTTATATAGGGTATGGATGATATTAGACAACACCACTCCTCATTACAGAGATGCACATCATGTGATTTACTTAATTGGTAGTTGGTTCTCAAGCCTGAACAGCTTGGAGTAGGACAACATGTATAAAAAGTATCATGTGATCAAAATACAACTTGCCTAATAATTCAGCACACAGTGTAGTTCATCTAGGTCAATTGAACTTTAGTCCAAAGTACCAGAATGCTACCTGAACTTGAATTTTAACCCGAGCCCAATAGAAGTCAATGGGGACATGAACTTTTGTGCTGTAAAATGGCTGCAAAATAGTCATAGTAAGGGCAGGGGGGCTGCAAAAGGGAGCAAAATGGGGGTAAGAGCAGGACAATTGCCCTGCAAACAAATATAGATAGGGAAATGACTTAAATGGGTTTTCCCACCAAACAAAGTTAATTTTAAAGTTGATTTTAATCAATATAATGTATCTTGGAATCTTGGAATAATAATAATAATACAAGTATGCAAATTTGGGGTTTATGAATTTTTTTTCAAATCCAATAACTGATTCTAATGTTTTCTTATGCCCTAATCAAAAAAACACCTTTATTTTTAACCATCCTGTATGGATATTGCACAAAATGCACATGAAATTAAATACAAGCAAGAAGAACAAGGAAAATCTTTAATGTACCCAAAATGTGCACAATATTATATATATATTTTTATTGAGCATTCATTCAGCAACTTTATTGGAAATTAATTCTTGCATCTTTTCCTTTTCTCTTCAAATCTTCTCTTTTTACCTTTTCTCTTATAGAAGGCCTGCAGATCTTCTCTGTGAAGCATCCAGTAGTAGTCGCCCATTATGTTCACGTTCCATATACCTTGGTATCATCGGTCATTCTCCCTGATATCCAGATTAAATTTTTCTCCTTGTTTTTCTCTAGCAGCACAAAAGTTTTTAGAAAGTAGTCCAAATGGGAATGTAAAAATGTAACTTCAAATTCATCAGACAATCCAAGTATTTGAAATGTTTCAGCATATTCTCCACAATGGACTTAAATTTTGGATCTTTGTTGTTGCCTAGAAATTTCTTCATAACTAGTGTTGAGCATTCCGATACCGCAAGTATCGGGTATCGGCCGATATTTGCGGTATCGGAATTCCGATACCGAATTCCGATACTTCCCGCGTATCGGATACCGGAATCGGAAGTTCCCAGAATTCAAATTGAACGCAGCAGCCAATGAGGAATGAATGAAAGTGTGGGCACATCCTGTTTAGCATGGTGGGCATGTAAGTACTGGCAAGGCTGGGATTGGCTGCTGAAATGATGTCACTCTGCACTATAAAAAAGCGCTGCCGCCATTTTGCGCTCACTCTGCTGTGATTTCAGTTAGGGACAGGACGCTGTGTTCTAACTGAGGGCCAGTTGAGCTTGCTAATTGCTTTATTTTCCTTTCCAAAGGCTAATTTAGCAAAACGCTGTGTGTTCTTCACTGTTCACCTTGCTCTTGCCTTGCAGCGCTGTTTTAACAGCGTTCTGCAAGGTCTCTGTGTGTGTGTGTGTGCAGCTCACTCTGTAGTCTGTGTGCAGCCATATACCCGGTTGTATTCAGCTCAGGGGGGGTTCACACTGCCTCACACAGTTGTTCTTTTTTGCTCTTAGTGCAGCCTGCTGCACATTTTTTCTCAAATTTCCTATTAGTGTTTTTCCACCAGTCTCCAGCTCTATTGTGGAAAAACACTACATAGGATAACCTAGAGGGGGGTTTTAGGGCCTTGCAGCGCCGTTTACGGCTGTCTGCACGGTCTCCGTGTGAGCCCAGCTCGCCCTGCAGTCTGTGTGCAGCCATAGCCGGTTGGATTCAGCTCAGGGTTCGTTACTGGCTCATACCTTGAGAAAAATTTTCCTTTTTTTCAAATAGTGCAGCCTGTTTAAAATTTGAAAAAAAAAATTCCTATTAGTGTCTTTCCACTCGTATCCAGCTAAATAGTGGAAAAACACTATATAGGATAACCTAGAGGAGGGTTTTTTGGCCTTGCAGCGCCGTTTACGGCTGTCTGCACGGTCTCCGTGTGAGCCCAGCTCGCCCTGTAGTCTGTGTGCAGCCATAGCCGGTTGGATTCAGCTCAGGGTTCGTTACTGGCTCATACCTTGAGAAAAATTTTCCTTTTTTTTCAAATAGTGCAGCCTGTTTAAAATTTGAAAAAAAAAAAATCCTATAAGTGTCTTTCCACTCGTATCCAGCTAAATAGTGGAAAAACACTATATAGGATAACCTAGAGGAGGGTTTTTTGGCCTTGCAGCGCCGTTTACGGCTGTCTGCACGGTCTCCGTGTGAGCCCAGCTCGCCCTGTAGTCTGTGTGCAGCCATAGCCGGTTGGATTCAGCTCAGGGTTCGTTACTGGCTCATACCTTGAGAAAAATTTTCCTTTTTTTGAAATAGTGCAGCCTGTTTAAAATTTGAAAAAAAAAAATTCCTATTAGTGTCTTTCCACCAGTCTCCAGCTCAATTGTGGAAAAACACTACATAGGATAACCTAGAGGGGTTTTTTTGGGCCTTGCAGCGCCGTTTACGGCTGTCTGCACGGTCTCTGTGTGAGCGCAGCTCGCCCTGTAGTCTATGTGCAGCCATAGCCGGTTGGATTCAGCTCAGGGTGCGTTACTGCCTCATACCTTGAAAAACAATTTCCTTTTTTTCAAATAGTGCAGCCAGTTTAAAATTTGAAAAAAAAAATTCCTATTAGTGTCTTTCCACTTGTATCCAGCTAAATAGTGGAAAAACACTATATAGGATAACCTAGAGGAGGGTTTTTTGGCCTTGCAGCGCCGTTTACGGCTGTCTGCACGGTCTCCGTGTGATTTAAACTAGCTCTGTAGCCCGATCTGCACCAAAAAAAAAGTTAAGTTCACCAAACACAACTTAACACTTGTGTAGGCCACATTTGAAAAATAATAAAGTTTAGTCCACAATTTACAACATTAGTGTTTCTTACACCTGTTAGGAGGAGCATTACAGGAATAAGCACACTAAGGCCTTAGTACTTTTCTGCTTATCTTTATCTGTCAACCAAGATGAAGAGGGCAGGGAGTAAGGCACGTGGGCGTGGGCGCGGAGCAGGGAGAGGAGCAGGGAGAGGACGTGGTGATTCTGTGCCTGCTGCGGGCGCCGGTGACTCGTCGTCACTCAGTTTCAGCAGGGAACAGTCCTTCATGCGCAGCTTTGTCGGAGAGCGCCGTGCACCGCTGCTGCGTGAAGACCAAATTGAAGCCGTTGTCGGGTGGATGGCAGCTAACGCCTCAGCATCGACTTCAGTTAGTGCCACATCCTCTCAGGCACAGAGCACTGGAGAGCAGCCATCTGTCTCTTCACCACCTGCCAAATTGGCCAGGCAGTCAGAGAGCCCAGGACAGGAGCCGTCTCTACTTCTGTTCTCTGAATCTCTTGGCTTGGAAACAGGGGGCCAGCCAAGCAGCATTGGAGAAATGGAAGAAGAGGCAGTGTGCAGTGATGCCCAACACCTTTTTCTCTCTGACTCTGAAGAGGCAGGTGGGCCAGTGCCTCCGGTGACCACAGCGCAGTACGCATCTGATGATGAAACTCAGGTGCCGCTTTCTCGTGCGTACTGTGCTGCTGAGACTACCCAGGAGGAGCAGTTGGTGGCAGAGGGTAGTGGAGATGATGAGGTCCTTGACCCATCGTGGCGTGAGGAACAGGAAGGTGGTGGGAGCAGCTCAGAGGAAGAGCTTCCTCTTACGGGCCAAAGAGGGAGAGGGAGGGGGAAGACTGCGGAGCCTGTAGCCTCCACTTTGGCACCCGTTAGGAGCCTGTCTCTTTCCAAAGCCAAAAAGGGCGCTCCCAAGACTTGCAGTGCCTGGTCCTTTTTTGACACAGTTGCAGATGACATTTGTTTTGTCAAATGCAAGCTGTGTCATCATAAAGTAAAAAGAGGGAAAAATGTCAGCAACCTCAATACCACAAATATGTGGAAACATGTGCGGACCAGGCACGCGGTGGAGTTACAGAAACACACTGAAGATGTAGGCCAACCAACAGCGGCAGCTACCACCTCTTCAGCTCGTGTTGCCTCTTCCTCCAGCTCACGCACAGCTGGTTTGGCTTCCTCCCAGAGACCTTGTGTAATTCCACCCACAGCACCACCTTCCCAGTCATCCTCACACTCCCAGTCTACTCTACAGCCATCGGTAGTACAGGCATGGGAGAAAAGGCGGGCATTCTCGGCCAACCACCCCCGAGCACAGGCTTTGAATGCAGGCATTGCCAAACTGTTGTCCCTGGAAATGCTCTCGTTCAGGCTGGTGGAGACTGACAGCTTCCGTGACTTGATTGCATTGGCAGTCCCACAGTACAAGGTGCCCAGCCGCTTTTACTTCAGCAGGCAGGCTGTCCCTGCCCTGCACAGGCATGTTGAGGCAAACATAAAACATGCGCTACTGAACGCCGTAGGTAGCAAGGTCCACCTCACCACCGATGCGTGGACCAGTCAGCATGGACAGGGGCGATATGTTTCCCTCACTGCCCATTGGGTTAATGTTGTTGAGCCAGGTACAGATCGTGCGAGTGGCGCAGGACGTGTCCTGCCCACTCCAAGGATTGCAGGAATCCAGTCTGTACGCATCGACTCCTCCTCTTACACCAGTTCCTCTGATTCCTCTCTGCAGGATCCGTCACAGTCCACCCCCACATGGACCCGTGAACGTTTACCTATGACCGACATGAGCACAGCCGTGGCCAAACGTCAGCAGGCCGTCTTGAAACTAGTTTCATTGGGGCATCGAAGCCACACAGCGCAGGAGCTCTAGAATGCCATCAAGCAGGAGAGCGATGTGTGGTTACTGCCAGCGAATCTCCAGCCAGGCATGGTAGTGTGGGACAATGGCCGAAATCTGGTGGCAGCTTTGGCCCTTGGCAACCTCACTCACATCCCATGTCTGGCACATGTGCTCAATTTGGTTGTGCAGAGTTTTCTGAGGGACTATCCGGATCTTGATGCCCTGCTGCACAAGGTCCGCCTAGAGTGTGCTCACTTGCGACGTTCCAGCTTGGCCAGATCCCGCATTGCTGCTCTGCAGCGCAGATTCCGCCTTCCGGAACACCGCATCATATGTGACCTACCTACCCGGTGGAATTCCACGTTACATATGTTGGAGCGGTTGTGTGAGCAGCAGCAAGCAGTTATGGAGTACCAGCTGCATCAGGCGCAAAGAAGTCGCAGTCAGCGCCGATCAGACTTCACAACCACAGAGTGGGCCACTCTGAAGGACGTCTGCCAGGTTTTGCGTCCTTTTGATTATTCCACGCGGATGGCAAGTGCAGATGATGCACTAGTCAGCATGACTGTCCCCCTTATCTGCCTGCTTCAGCAAACTTTGCAAGGGTTAAGGGATGATGTGGTGGAAGAGGTGGAGGATGAGGAGTCACCTTTTCCATCAGCTTCTGGAGAGTCAGCGCCACGTGGTTCCTCACAAAGGGGTACGCAGGGGCCAATTTGTGAGGAGGATGAGGAGGAGTCAATGGACGAGGAAGAGCTCCGTCCAGAGGAGGGAGCGACACAATTGTCCAGTGGTCAGTGTGTACAGCGAGGGTGGGGTGATGACGAGCGGGCAGAGATCATGTCTCAAGCAGGGGACAGCGTTTCTGGGCCGGTTGGCACTCTGCAGCACATGGTGGATTTTATGCTGCAGTGCCTGAGAAACGACCGCCGCATCGACCACATTCTCAACATGCCTGATTATTGGGTGTTCACCCTCCTCGATCCTCGCTACCGGGACAACGTCCAAAACCTCATCCCTGCGTTGACCCGGGAGCGTAAATTGCGGGAGTACCACGACACACTGGTGAATTCCATCATCTTCTCCTGTCCAACTGAGAGGAGTGCTGCTAGTGCTTTACAAAGCAGCTCAGTGCGTCGAGGCAGTGGGGGAGGCTCTGCCCAAAGAGGGAGCAGAAGCAGTGCCTCTGCCCAAGGCAAGCCGAGTATGGCACAACTCTGGCACACTTTTGTGTGCCCGCCCCAAATGTCTACACCATCACCGGCGGCTCCAGTCAGCAGGAGGCAACGGTTCCGTCAGATGGTGACAGACTACATGGCTTGCCCTCTTACTGTACTCCCCGACGGCTCTTCCCCGTTCAAGTTTTGGGTCTCTAAGCTGGATACATGGCCAGAGCTAAGTCAGTATGCATTGGAGGTGCTGGCTTGCGCTGCGGCTAGTGTCTTATCGGAACGTGTCTTTAGTGCCGCAGGTGGTGTACTAACAGACCGTCGCATGCGACTATCCTCCGATAACGTTGACCGGCTTACTTTCCTGAAAATGAACCAGGCCTGGATCTCGCAGGAATTTGCCACTCCTCTGCCTGATTAATTAATTGGGTGTCATCCAGGTCTTCTGCTGTGTTCATCTTTCTACCACCTGAAATGCTATTCCTGGGCTCCAACACCGCCAGTTGCGGCTCAGAAGTGCAGGCTGCACAGTCAAAACATACGACCCAGTGTTATTGGGTTTCAGTAACGTCAGCTGATCCCCAGCTGTGTAGCCGGCAATGTGTCCTGCGACCGCTACGCTGGCACAACAACCTGAATGTAAGGGAACCTGCCCCCCCCCGTCGTTTGTTACTGAAAGAGCCATCTTGTGCAGCAGTAATGCTGCACAAGGAAAAGGTAGATATTTTTTTTGGGCTCCTTGCACACGCAGAACTTAACACTTATAAAATGTGTTCACTGATACCGTTATACCGTCCCAGAGCTGGGACTTTCCTTCGTAATGTGACGCAGCACAGCCGTCATTCCTACCCCCTTGGTGCCATGCGCTGCCTCCTCAGCGTTGTTTTAAGCTGTCACGGAGCCTGCGCTGTTCTGTTATCCCTTGGCCATGCCCTATTTGCGCTGCCTGTCTTCTGACATAATTTGGTGTCAGGCTGGCTGCGCCTGTGCGGCCGCGCTGCCATAGATCCCGCCTCGCAGTGTCTTCTGATTGAGTCACACTGCGGGCCTGGGATCCATGGGCATGCGCAGTGCATATCTTCCCCTCGGGGTCTCGCTCATTTCCCTCCGCCTTCTTTAGACTGTGCGCCGTCAGCTGATCCCTAATAGCATGCCACGGCCGTGACAACGCACAGTCTGAAGAAGAGGGAAGGAGGGGAGTGAGAGTCGAGGATATGCACTGTGCATGCCCATGGATCCAAGGCCCGCAGTGGGATTACGTTAGACGAGACTGCGAGGTGGGATCTGGAGCAGCGTGGACGCACAGGCACTGACAGCCTGACACCAAATTATGTCAGAAGACAGGCAGCGCTAATTGGGCATGGCCAAGGGATAACAGAACAGCGCAGGCTCCGTGACAGCTTAAAACAACGCTGAGGAGGCAGCACACGGCACCAAGGGGATAGGAATGACAGCTGTGCTGTGTCCCATTACGAAGGAAATTCGCACCTCCGTGACGGTTTAACGGTATAAGGGGACACATTTTTAGTGTTTACTTCTGTGTTTGCAAGGAGCATAATTAAAAGAGCAACCTTTTCCTTTTGCATCCTTAGCGCTGCACAAGATGGCTCTTTCAGCTACAAACGTCTTGGGGGGGGGTTAAAGGTTCCCTTTCAACTTGCTCCAATCAGGCTTCGGCCTACACTCTGTTCCTCTGCTCCTCCTGCTGTCCCTGGGCTCTAACACCGCCAGTTGGTGCCTGGAAGTGCTGTGTGCACAGTCAACAGTCGCTCCTCTGTTATTGGGGTTCAGTAACGTCAGCTGATCCCCAGCTGTGTGTGCGGTAATACCTCCAATCTGCTCCTCCTGCTGTCCCTGGGCTCTAACACCGCCAGTTGGTGCCTGGAAGTGCTGTGTGCACAGCCAACAGTCGCTCCTCTGTTATTGGGGTTCAGTAACGTCAGCTGATCCCCAGCTGTGTGTGCGGTAATACCTCCAATCTGCTCCTCCTGCTGTCCCTGGGCTCAAACACCGCCAGTTGGTGCCTGGAAGTGCTGTGTGCACAGTCAACAGTCGCTCCTCTGTTATTGGGGTTCAGTAACGTCAGCTGATCCCCAGCTGTGTATCCGGCAACGTGTCATGCGACCGCCACGCTGGCACAACTAAAATGTAAGGGGACCTGTCCCCCCCCCCCCTAGGCGTTTGTTACTGAAAGAGCCACCATGTGCAGCACTAATACTGCACAAGGGAAAGGTCGCTCTTGAAATTATGCTCCTTGGAAACGCTGAACTACACACTCATGTAATGTGTCCCCTCACACCGTCCAACCGTCCCAGAGGTGGGACTTTCCTTTGTAATGTGACGCAGCACAGCCGTCATTGCTACCCCCTTGGCACCGTGCGCTGCCTCCTTAGCGTTGTTTGATTCCGTCATGGACCCTGCACTGTTATGTTATCCCTTGGCCATGCACAGTTTGCGCTGCCCGTCCTCTGACATCATTTGTTGTCGTCCTGGCTGCGCCTGTGCGTCCACGCTGCCCGAAATCCCACCTCGCAGTGTCGTCTAATGTGATCCCACAGTGGGCCTGGTATCCATGGCCATGCGCAGTGCATATACTAGCCTCTCATTCCCCTTCTTCATGCTTCTTCAGACTAGGCGGCGTCAGCTGATCCCTAATAGCATGCCACGGCCGTGACGCCGCACAGTCTGAAGAAGCATGAAGGAGGTGAGTGAGAGGCGATGATATGCACTGCGCATGCCCATGGATCCCTGGCCCGCAGTGGGATTACATTTGATGACACTGCAAGGTTGGATCTCGGGCAGCTTTGACGCACAGGCACTGCCAGCCTGACACCTAAATGATGTCAGAAGACGGGCACCGCTAACTGTGCATGGCCAAGGGCTAACATTACAGGGTGGGCTCCGTGACAGAACCAAACAACGTTGAGGAGGTGGCGCACGGCACCAAGGGGGTTGGAATGACGGCTGTGCTGTGTCACATTACAAAGGAAAGTCCCACTTCCGGGATGGTTTGACGGTGTGAGGGGACACATTATATGAGTGTGTACTTCAGCGTTTGCAAGGAGCATTATTTTCGGAGCCACCATTTTCCATGTGCAGTATTACTGCTGTACAAGATGGCTCTTTCAGCAACAAATGCCTGGGGGGGGGGGGTTAAAGGTTCCCTTTACACTTGCTCCACTGCAGGCTTCGGCCTACACTCTGCTCCTCTTTGATTCCCTGGGTTTCAACACTGTCAGTTGACACCTGGAAGTGTTGTCTACACAGAAAAAACACTAGGTGATGTGTCAGTGGGGTTCAGCACCGCCAGCTGTTCCCCTGCTGTGTAGTCGGCATCGTGTCCAGCACAAAACAAGCTGGCAAAACCGACCAAAAGCTTCCACCAGTGCAGGCTTCGGCCTACACTTTGCTCCTCTCCTCCTCCTCCTGCTGACCCTGGGCTCTAACACCGCTAGTTTTTGCCCGGAACTGCTAGCTGCACAGAGAAAAACACCAGCCAATGTGTTAGTGGGGTTCAGCAACGCCAGCTGTTCCCCTGCTGTGTAGCTGGCAACGTGTCCTGCAAACGCCACGCAGGCACATGAACTGAAATTGAAGGGAGCCTGGCCCCCTCTCCCCCAGGTGTTTCTATGTATAACAGCCACCTTGTACAGCAGTACTGCTGCATTTGTACAAGGTGGCTGACTTTTTATCCTTGCCCACGTGGAACTCAACACGTACAAAATGTGTCTCTTTGAGACCATTCCACTGTCCCTGAGGTGTGACTTTCCTTTCTAATGATACGCAGCACCCCCCTTGGTAGCGCTTCCCGTCTTCTGACATCATCGGTTGGCTAGTTGCGCCTGTGCGTCCGCCCTGCCTGAATAAAATGCTCCTCGTTGTCTTAATTATTTTGACTGCGAGGGTGTGATTGATGGGCACGAGCAGTGCATATCTTCGCCTGTCTTAACTCATCTCCTTCCGCCTTCTTCAGACTGTGCAGCCTCATGGCCGCGGCATGCGAGAAGGGATCAGATGAGGCCGCCCAGTCTGAAGCAGGTGTAAGGACATGTGTGAGCGGCAAACATATTTAGTGCACCAGGGCACGAATCCCAGCACCGCAGTGTCATTTTTTAAAAACACACTGTGGGTCTGGGATTCATGTCCACCGCTAACCGCAACGGCCAACATGAAATGAGGTCATAAGACAGGAAGCGCTCACAGCGCATGGCCAAGGGATCACACAATAGCGCAGACTCCTGTACAGCAAATAACAACGCTCAGGAATCTGCGCACAGCAGCTATGTGTTAATTTTGACACCTGTGCTGCATCTCCGTAAAAAGGAAAGTCACGCCTCCACTACTGTTTGACAGTATAATGGGCTAAATAGTGTACGTGTTTTATTCATCGTGTGCAAGGAGCAAATTAAATAGAGCAACCTTTTACTTGTGCAGCATTAATGCTGCACAAGGTGTGGCTCTTGTACCTTGCAACACCTGAGGGGGGGGGTTAAAGGTAACCTTTGAAATTGGTTCAACTAGGCTTCGGCCTACACTCTGCTCCTCTACTCCTCCTGCTGACCCTGGGCTCTAACAACGCTAGTTTTTGCCCGGAAATGCTAGCTGCACAGAGAAAAACACCAGCCAATGTGTTAGTGGGGTTCAGCAACGCCCGCTGTTCCCCCGCTGTGTAGCCGGCATCGTGTCCAGCAAAAGTCACGCTGGCACAACCGACCAAAAGCTGCCACCAGTGCAGGCTTCGGCCTACACTTTGCTCCTCTCCTCCTCCTGCTGACCCTGGGCTCAAACACCGCTAGTTTTTGCCCGGAAATGTTAGCTGCACAGAGAAAAACACCAGCCAATGTGTTAGTGGGGTTCAGCAACGCCAGCTGTTTCCCTGCTGTGTAGCTTGCATCGTGTCCAGCACAAGCCACGCTGGCACAACCGACCAAAAGCTGCCACCAGTGCAGGCTTCGGCCTACACTTTGCTCCTCTCCTCCTCCTCCTGCTGACCCTGGGCTCTAACACCGCTAGTTTTTGCCCGGACATGCAATCTGCACAGAGAAAAACACCAGTCAATGTGTCAGTGGGGTTCAGCAACGCCAGCTGTTCCCCTGCTGTGTAGCTTGCAACGTGACCTGCAAACGCCACGCAGGCACATGAACTGAAATTGAAGGGAGCCTGCCCCCCACCCCCAGGTGTTTCTATGTATAACAGCCACCTTGTACAGCAGTACTGCTGCATTTGTACAAGGTGGCTGACTTTTTCTCCTTGCCCACGTGGAACTCAACACGTACAAAATGTGTCTCATTAGAGACCATTACAATGTCCCTGAGGTGTGACTTTCCTTTGTAATGACACGCAGCACCACCCTTGTTAGCGCTGCCCGTCTTTTGACATCATTGGTTAGCTGGCTGCGCCTGTGCATCTCCCCTGCTCGAAACAACGCCCCTCGGTGTCTTATTTTTTTGGACAGCGAGGGTGTGATTGATGGGCATGTGCAGTGCATATGTTTGCCTGTGTTCACTCATCTCCTTCCGCCTTCTTCAGACTGGGTGTCCTCATGGCCGCGGCAGGCGATAAGGGATCAGATGAGGCCGCCCAGTCTGAAGCAGGTGTAAGGACATGTGTGAGCGTCAAACATATTTACTGCACAAGGCCACGAATCCCAGCCACGCAGTGTGATTTTTTGAAAACACACTGTGGGTCTGGGATTCATGTCCATCGCTAACCGCAACGGCCAACATAAAATGAGGTCAGAAGACAGGAAGCGCTCACAGCGCATGGCCAAGGGATCACACAATAGCGCAGACTCATGTACAGCAAATAACAACGCTCAGGAATCTGCGCACAGCAGCTATGTGTTAATTTTGACACCTGTGCTGCATCTCCGGAAAAAGGAAAGTCACGCCTCCACTACTGTTTGACAGTCTAATGGGCTAAATAGTGTACGTGTTTTATTCATCGTGTGCAAGGAGCAAATTAAATAGAGCAACCTTTTACTTGTGCAGCATTAATGCTGCACAAGGTGTGGCTCTTGTACCTTGCAACACCTGAGGGGGGGGTTAAAGGTAACCTTTGAAATTGGTTCAACTAGGCTTCGGCCTACACTCTGCTCCTCTACTCCTCCTGCTGACCCTGGGCTCTAACAACGCTAGTTTTTGCCCGGAAATGCTAGCTGCACAGAGAAAAACACCAGCCAATGTGTTAGTGGGGTTAAGCAACGCCCGCTGTTCCCCCGCTGTGTAGCCGGCATCGTGTCCAGCAAAAGCCACGCTGGCACAACCGACCAAAAGCTGCCACCAGTGCAGGCTTCGGCCTACACTTTGCTCCTCTCTTCCTCCTCCTGCTGACCCTGGGCTCAAACACCGCTAGTTTTTGCCCGGAAATGCTAGCTGCACAGAGAAAAACACCAGCCAATGTGTTAGTGGGGTTCAGCAACGCCAGCTGTTTCCCTGCTGTGTAGCTTGCATCGTGTCCAGCACAAGCCACGCTGGCACAACCGACCAAAAGCTGCCACCAGTGCAGGCTTCGGCCTACACTTTGCTCCTCTCCTCCTCCTCCTGCTGACCCTGGGCTCTAACACCGCTAGTTTTTGCCCGGACATGCAATCTGCACAGAGAAAAACACCAGTCAATGTGTCAGTGGGGTTCAGCAACGCCAGCTGTTCCCCTGCTGTGTAGCTTGCAACGTGACCTGCAAACGCCACGCAGGCACATGAACTGAAATTGAAGGGAGCCTGCCCCCCACCCCCAGGTGTTTCTATGTATAACAGCCACCTTGTACAGCAGTACTGCTGCATTTGTACAAGGTGGCTGACTTTTTCTCCTTGCCCACGTGGAACTCAACACGTACAAAATGTGTCTCATTAGAGACCATTACAATGTCCCTGAGGTGTGACTTTCCTTTGTAATGACACGCAGCACCACCCTTGTTAGCGCTGCCCGTCTTTTGACATCATTGGTTAGCTGGCTGCGCCTGTGCATCTCCCCTGCTCGAAACAACGCCCCTCGGTGTCTTATTTTTTTGGACAGCGAGGGTGTGATTGATGGGCATGTGCAGTGCATATGTTTGCCTGTGTTCACTCATCTCCTTCCGCCTTCTTCAGACTGGGTGTCCTCATGGCCGCGGCAGGCGATAAGGGATCAGATGAGGCCGCCCAGTCTGAAGCAGGTGTAAGGACATGTGTGAGCGTCAAACATATTTACTGCACAAGGCCACGAATCCCAGCCACGCAGTGTGATTTTTTGAAAACACACTGTGGGTCTGGGATTCATGTCCATCGCTAACCGCAACGGCCAATATAAAATGAGGTCAGAAGACAGGAAGCGCTCACAGCGCATGGCCAAGGGATCACACAATAGCGCAGACTCATGTACAGCAAATAACAACGCTCAGGAATCTGCGCACAGCAGCTATGTGTTAATTTTGACACCTGTGCTGCATCTCCGGAAAAAGGAAAGTCACGCCTCCACTACTGTTTGACAGTCTAATGGGCTAAATAGTGTACGTGTTTTATTCATCGTGTGCAAGGAGCAAATTAAATAGAGCAACCTTTTACTTGTGCAGCATTAATGCTGCACAAGGTGTGGCTCTTGTACCTTGCAACACCTGAGGGGGGGGTTAAAGGTAACCTTTGAAATTGGTTCAACTAGGCTTCGGCCTACACTCTGCTCCTCTACTCCTCCTGCTGACCCTGGGCTCTAACAACGCTAGTTTTTGCCCGGAAATGCTAGCTGCACAGAGAAAAACACCAGCCAATGTGTTAGTGGGGTTAAGCAATGCCCGCTGTTCCCCCGCTGTGTAGCCGGCATCGTGTCCAGCAAAAGCCACGCTGGCACAACCGACCAAAAGCTGCCACCAGTGCAGGCTTCGGCCTACACTTTGCTCCTCTCTGTTGTGGCTGGCAATCAGGCAACACAGCGTGCAGTAATCAGCGCACATACAGAGATCTGGCAATAACCAAAAACAATAGGACAAGCTCTGAGACGTGGAATCTCTGTAGACTGCAGTACCTAATCTATCCTCACACAACTATAAGCAGCAGTGGATTGCGCCTAACAACTACCTATGCAACTCGGCACTGCCTGAGGAGCTGACTAGCCTGAAGATAGAAATACAAGCCTGACTTACCTCAGAGAAATACCCCAAAGGAATAGGCAGCCCCCCACATATAATGACTGTTAGCAAGATGAAAAGACAAACGTAGGAATGAAATAGATTCAGCAAAGTGAGGCCCGATATTCTAGACAGAGCGAGGATAGCAAAGAGAACTATGCAGTCTACAAAAAACCCTAAAACGAAAACCACGCAAAGGGGCAAAAAGACCCACCGTGCCGAACTAACAGCACGGCGGTGCACCCCTTTGCTTCTCAGAGCTTCCAGCAAAAGTTAATAGCAAGCTGGACAGAAAAAAACAGAAAACAAACTAGAAGCACTTATCTAGCAGAGCAGCAGGCCCAAGGAAAGATGCAGTAGCTCAGATCCAACACTGGAACATTGACAAGGAGCAAGGAAGACAGACTCAGGTGGAGCTAAATAGCAAGGCAGCCAACGAGCTCACCAAAACACCTGAGGGAGGAAGCCCAGAGACTGCAATACCACTTGTGACCACAGAAGTGAACTCATCCACAGAATTCACAACAGTACCCCCCCCTTGAGGAGGGGTCACCGAACCCTCACCAGAACCCCCAGGCCGACCAGGATGAGCCACATGAAAGGCACGAACAAGATCTGGGGCACGGACATCAGAGGCAAAAACCCAGGAATTATCTTCCTGAGCATAACCCTTCCATTTGACCAGATACTGGAGTTTCCGTCTAGAGACACGAGAATCCAAAATCTTCTCCACAATATACTCCAATTCCCCCTCCACCAAAACAGGGGCAGGAGGCTCCACAGATGGAACCATAGGTGCCACGTATCTCCTCAACAACGACCTATGGAATACATTATGTATGGAAAAGGAGTCTGGGAGGGTCAGACGAAAAGACACCGGATTGAGAATCTCAGAAATCCTATACGGACCAATAAAACGAGGTTCAAATTTAGGAGAGGAAACCTTCATAGGAATATGACGAGAAGATAACCAAACCAGATCCCCAACACGAAGTCGGGGTCCCACACGGCGTCTGCGATTAGCGAAAAGCTGAGCCTTCTCCTGGGACAAGGTCAAATTGTCCACCACCTGAGTCCAGATCTGCTGCAACCTGTCCACCACAGAATCCACACCAGGACAGTCCGAAGACTCAACCTGTCCTGAAGAGAAACGAGGATGGAACCCAGAATTGCAGAAAAATGGAGAGACCAAGGTAGCCGAGCTGGCCCGATTATTAAGGGCGAACTCAGCCAACGGCAAAAATGACACCCAATCATCCTGGTCAGCGGAAACAAAACATCTCAGATATGTTTCCAAGGTCTGATTGGTTCGTTCGGTCTGGCCATTAGTCTGAGGATGGAAGGCCGAGGAGAAAGATAGGTCAATGCCCATCCTACCACAAAAGGCCCGCCAGAACCTCGAGACAAACTGGGAACCTCTGTCAGAAACAATATTCTCAGGAATGCCATGTAAACGAACCACATGCTGGAAGAACAAAGGCACCAAATCAGAGGAGGAAGGCAATTTAACCAAGGGCACCAGATGGACCATTTTAGAAAAGCGATCACAGACCACCCAAATGACCGACATTTTTTGAGAAACGGGAAGGTCAGAAATGAAATCCATCGAAATATGTGTCCAAGGCCTCTTCGGGACCGGCAAGGGCAAAAGCAACCCACTGGCACGTGAACAGCAGGGCTTAGCCCTAGCACAAATTCCACAGGACTGCACAAAAGCACGCACATCCCGTGACAGAGATGGCCACCAGAAGGATCTAGCAACCAACTCCCTGGTACCAAAGATTCCTGGATGACCGGCCAGCACCGAACAATGAAGTTCAGAGATAACTTTACTAGTCCACCTATCAGGGACGAACAGTTTCTCGGCCGGACAACGATCAGGTTTATTAGCCTGAAATTTCTGCAACACTCTCCGCAAATCAGGGGAGATGGCAGACACAATGACTCCTTCCTTGAGGATACTCGCCGGCTCAGATAACCCCGGAGAGTCGGGCACAAAACTCCTAGACAGAGCATCCGCCTTCACATTTTTAGAGCCCGGAAGGTATGAAACCACAAAATCAAAACAAGCAAAAAATAACGACCAACGGGCCTGTCTAGGATTCAAGCGCTTGGCAGACTCAAGATAAGTAAGGTTCTTATGATCAGTCAAAACCACCACGCGATGCTTAGCACCCTCAAGCCAATGACGCCACTCCTCGAATGCCCACTTCATGGCCAGCAACTCTCGGTTGCCCACATCATAATTACGCTCAGCAGCAGAAAATTTCCTGGAAAAGAAAGCACATGGTTTGAACACTGAGCAACCAGAACCTCTCTGTGACAAAACCGCCCCTGCACCAATCTCAGAAGCATCAACCTCGACCTGGAACGGAAGAGAAACATCAGGTTGACACAACACAGGGGCACAGCAGAAACGACGCTTCAACTCCTGAAAAGCTTCCACGGCAGCAGAAGACCAATTAACCAAATCAGCACCCTTCTTGGTCAAATCGGTCAATGGTCTGGCAATGCTAGAAAAATTACAGATGAAGCGACGATAAAAATTAGCAAAGCCCAGGAATTTCTGCAGACTTTTTAGAGATGTCGGCTGAGTCCAATCCTGGATGGCCTGAACCTTAACCGGATCCATCTCGATAGTAGAAGGGGAAAAGATGAACCCCAAAAATGAAACTTTCTGCACACCGAAGAGACACTTTGATCCCTTCACGAACAAGGAATTAGCACGCAGTACCTGGAAAACCATTCTGACTTGCTTCACATGAGACTCCCAATCATCAGAGAAGATCAAAATGTCATTCAAGTAAACAATCAAGAATTTATCCAGATACTCACGGAAAATGTCATGCATAAAAGACTGAAAAACAGATGGAGCATTGGCAAGTCCAAACGGCATCACCAGATACTCAAAATGACCCTCGGGCGTATTAAATGCCGTTTTCCATTCATCTCCTTGCCTGATTCTCACCAGATTATACGCACCACGAAGATCTATCTTGGTGAACCAACTAGCCCCCTTAATCCGAGCAAACAAGTCAGAAATCAATGGCAAGGGATACTGAAACTTAACAGTGATCTTATTAAGAAGGCGGTAATCAATACACGGTCTTAGCGAACCATCCTTCTTGGCTACAAAAAAGAACCCTGCTCCCAATGGTGACGACGATGGGCGAATATGTCCCTTCTCCAGGGACTCCTTCACATAACTGCGCATAGCGGTGTGTTCAGGTACGGACAAATTAAATAAACGACCCTTAGGGAATTTACTACCAGGAATCAAATCGATAGCACAATCACAATTCCTATGCGGAGGTAGGGCATCAGACTTGGACTCTTCAAATACATCCTGAAAGTCCGACAAGAACTCTGGGATGTCAGAAGGAATGGATGACGAAATAGACAAAAATGGAACATCACCATGTACTCCCTGACAACCCCAGCTGGTTACCGACATAGAGTTCCAATCCAATACTGGATTATGGGTTTGTAGCCATGGCAACCCCAACACGACCACATCATGCAAATTATGCAGTACCAGAAAGCGAATAACTTCCTGATGTGCAGGAGCCATGCACATGGTCAGCTGGGCCCAGTACTGAGGCTTATTCTTGGCCAAAGGTGTAGCATCAATTCCTCTCAACGGAATAGGACACCGCAAAGGCTCCAAGAAAAATCCACAACGTTTAGCATAATCCAAATCCATCAGATTCAGGGCAGCGCCTGAATCCACAAACGCCATGACAGAATACGATGACAAAGAGCACATTAAGGTAATGGACAAAAGGAATTTGGACTGTACAGTACCAATAACGGCAGAGCTATCGAACCGCCTAGTGCGTTTAGGACAATTAGAAATAGCATGAGAAGAATCACCACAATAGAAACACAGTCTGTTCAGACGTCTGTGTTCTTGCCGTTCTACTTTAGTCATAGTCCTGTCGCACTGCATAGGCTCAGGTTTACTCTCAGACAATACCGCCAGATGGTGCACAGATTTACGCTCGCGCAAGCGACGACCGATCTGAATGGCCAAGGACATGGACTCATTCAAACCAGCAGGCATAGGAAATCCCACCATTACATCCTTAAGAGCTTCAGAGAGACCCTTTCTGAACAAAGCCGCTAGTGCAGATTCATTCCACAGAGTGAGTACTGACCACTTTCTAAATTTCTGACAATATACTTCTATATCATCCTGACCCTGGCATAAAGCCAGCAGATTTTTCTCAGCCTGATCCACTGAATTAGGCTCATCGTAAAGCAATCCGAGCGCCAGGAAAAACGCATCGACACTACTCAATGCAGGGTCTCCTGGCGCAAGAGAAAACGCCCAGTCCTGTGGGTCGCCGCGCAAAAAAGAAATAATAATCAAAACCTGTTGAATAGGATTACCAGAAGAATGAGGTTTCAAGGCCAAAAATAGCTTACAATTATTTCTGAAGCTCAGGAACTTAGTTCTGTCACCAAAAAACAAATCAGGAATCGGAATTCTTGGTTCTAGCATCGATTTCTGATCAATAGTATCTTGAATCTTTTGTACATTTACAACGAGATTATCCATTGAGGAGCACAGAGCCTGAATATCCATGTCCACAGCTGTGTCCTGAAGCACTCTAATGTCTAGGGGAAAAAAAAGACTGAAGACAGAGCTAAGAAAAAAAAAATGATGTCAAGATTTCTTTTTTCCCTCTATTGGGAATCATTGGTGTGGCTCCTTGTACTGTTGTGGCTGGCAATCAGGCAACACAGCGTGCAGTAATCAGCGCACATACAGAGATCTGGCAATAACCAAAAACAATAGGACAAGCTCTGAGACGTGGAATCTCTGTAGACTGCAGTACCTAATCTATCCTCACACAACTATAAGCAGCAGTGGATTGCGCCTAACAACTACCTATGCAACTCGGCACTGCCTGAGGAGCTGACTAGCCTGAAGATAGAAATACAAGCCTGACTTACCTCAGAGAAATACCCCAAAGGAATAGGCAGCCCCCCACATATAATGACTGTTAGCAAGATGAAAAGACAAACGTAGGAATGAAATAGATTCAGCAAAGTGAGGCCCGATATTCTAGACAGAGCGAGGATAGCAAAGAGAACTATGCAGTCTACAAAAAACCCTAAAACGAAAACCACGCAAAGGGGCAAAAAGACCCACCGTGCCGAACTAACAGCACGGCGGTGCACCCCTTTGCTTCTCAGAGCTTCCAGCAAAAGTTAATAGCAAGCTGGACAGAAAAAACAGAAAACAAACTAGAAGCACTTATCTAGCAGAGCAGCAGGCCCAAGGAAAGATGCAGTAGCTCAGATCCAACACTGGAACATTGACAAGGAGCAAGGAAGACAGACTCAGGTGGAGCTAAATAGCAAGGCAGCCAACGAGCTCACCAAAACACCTGAGGGAGGAAGCCCAGAGACTGCAATACCACTTGTGACCACAGAAGTGAACTCATCCACAGAATTCACAACACCTCTCCTCCTCCTCCTGCTGACCCTGGGCTCAAACACCGCTAGTTTTTGCCCGGAAATGCTAGCTGCACAGAGAAAAACACCAGCCAATGTGTTAGTGGGGTTCAGCAACGCCAGCTGTTTCCCTGCTGTGTAGCTTGCATCGTGTCCAGCACAAGCCACGCTGGCACAACCGACCAAAAGCTGCCACCAGTGCAGGCTTCGGCCTACACTTTGCTCCTCTCCTCCTCCTCCTGCTGACCCTGGGCTCTAACACCGCTAGTTTTTGCCCGGACATGCAATCTGCACAGAGAAAAACACCAGTCAATGTGTCAGTGGGGTTCAGCAACGCCAGCTGTTCCCCTGCTGTGTAGCTTGCAACGTGACCTGCAAACGCCACGCAGGCACATGAACTGAAATTGAAGGGAGCCTGCCCCCCACCCCCAGGTGTTTCTATGTATAACAGCCACCTTGTACAGCAGTACTGCTGCATTTGTACAAGGTGGCTGATGTTTTCTCCTTGCCCACGTGGAACTCAACACGTACAAAATGTGTCTCATTAGAGACCAATGCTAATGTCCCTGAGGTGTGACTTTCCTTTTTAATGACACGCAGCACCCCCATTGTTAGCGCTGCCTGTCTTCTGACATCATTGGTTGGCTGCCTGTGCCTGTGCGTCCGCCCTGCCCGACACAACGCCCCTCGTTGTCTCATATTTTGGATGCGAGGGTGTTATTGATGGGCATGTGCAGTGCATATGTTCGCCTGTTTTAAGTCACCTCCTTCCGCCTTCTTCAGACTGGGTGTCCTCATGGCCGCGGCATGCGATAAGGGATCAGATGAGGCCGCCCAGTCTGAAGCAGGTGTAAGGACATGTGTGAGCGGCAAACATATTTAGTGCACAAGGGCAAGAATCCCAGCACCGCAGTGTGATTTTTTAAAAAAACACTGTGGGTCTGGGATTCATGTCCACCGCTAACCGCAACGGCCAACATGAAATGAGGTCATAAGACAGGAAGCGCTCACAGCGCATAGCCAAGGGATCACAAGAGCGCAGACTCCTGTACAGCAACTAACAACGCTCAGGAAGCTGCGCCCATGCAAAAAGGTGTTATTTTCGACACCTGTGCTGCTTTTCTTTAAAAAGACAAGTCACGCCTCCACTACTGTTTAACAGTATAATGGGCTAAATAGTGTACGTGTTGCATTCAGCGTGTGCAAGTAGACAAATTAATAGAGCAACCTTTTACTTGTGCAGCATTAATGCTGCAGAAGGAGTGGCTCTTGTACTTTGTAACACCTGAGGGGGGGTTAAAGGTAACCTTTGAAATTGGTTCAACTAGGCTTCGGCCTACACTCTGCTCCTCTCCTCCTCCTGCTGACCCTGGGCTCTAACACCGCTAGTTTTTGCCCGGAAATGCTAGCTGCACAGAGAAAAACACCAGCCAATGTGTTAGTGGGGTTCAGCACCACCAGCTGTTCCCCCGCTGTGTAGCCGGCATCGTGTCCAGCAAAAGCCACGCTGGCACAACCGACCAAAAGCTGCCACCAGTGCAGGCTTCGGCCTACACTTTGCTCCTCTCCTCCTCCTCCTGCTGACCCTGGGCTCTAACACCGCTAGTTTTTGCCCGGACATGCGATCTGCACAGAGAAAAACACCAGTCAATGTGTCAGTGGGGTTCAGCAACGCCAGCTGTTCCCCTGCTGTGTAGCTTGCAACGTGACCTGCAAACGCCATGCAGGCACATGAACTGAAATTGAAGGGAGCCTGCCCCCCACCCCCAGGTGTTTCTATGTATAACAGCCACCTTGTACAGCAGTACTGCTGCATTTGTACAAGGTGGCTGATGTTTTCTCCTTGCCCACGTGGAACTCAACACGTACAAAATGTGTCTCATTAGAGACCAATGCTAATGTCCCTGAGGTGTGACTTTCCTTTTTAATGACACGCAGCACCCCCATTGTTAGCGCTGCCCGTCTTCTGACATCATTGGTTGGCTGCCTGTGCCTGTGCGTCCGCCCTGCCCGACATAACGCCCCTCGTTGTCTCATATTTTGGATGCGAGGGTGTTATTGATGGGCATGTGCAGTGCATATGTTCGCCTGTTTTAAGTCACCTCCTTCCGCCTTCTTCAGACTGGGTGTCCTCATGGCCGCGGCATGCGATAAGGGATCAGATGAGGCCGCCCAGTCTGAAGCAGGTGTAAGGACATGTGTGAGCGGCAAACATATTTAGTGCACAAGGGCAAGAATCCCAGCACCGCAGTGTGATTTTTTAAAAAAACACTGTGGGTCTGGGATTCATGTCCACCGCTAACCGCAACGGCCAACATGAAATGAGGTCATAAGACAGGAAGCGCTCACAGCGCATAGCCAAGGGATCACAAGAGCGCAGACTCCTGTACAGCAACTAACAACGCTCAGGAAGCTGCGCCCATGCAAAAAGGTGTTATTTTCGACACCTGTGCTGCTTTTCTTTAAAAAGACAAGTCACGCCTCCACTACTGTTTAACAGTATAATGGGCTAAATAGTGTACGTGTTGCATTCAGCGTGTGCAAGTAGACAAATTAATAGAGCAACCTTTTACTTGTGCAGCATTAATGCTGCAGAAGGAGTGGCTCTTGTACTTTGTAACACCTGAGGGGGGGTTAAAGGTAACCTTTGAAATTGGTTCAACTAGGCTTCGGCCTACACTCTGCTCCTCTCCTCCTCCTGCTGACCCTGGGCTCTAACACCGCTAGTTTTTGCCCGGAAATGCTAGCTGCACAGAGAAAAACACCAGCCAATGTGTTAGTGGGGTTCAGCACCGCCAGCTGTTCCCCCGCTGTGTAGCCGGCATCGTGTCCAGCAAAAGCCACGCTGGCACAACCGACCAAAAGCTGCCACCAGTGCAGGCTTCGGCCTACACTTTGCTCCTCTCCTCCTCCTCCTGCTGACCCTGGGCTCTAACACCGCTAGTTTTTGCCCGGACATGCGATCAGCACAGAGAAAAACACCAGTCAATGTGTCAGTGGGGTTCAGCAACGCCAGCTGTTCCCCTGCTGTGTAGCTTGCAACGTGACCTGCAAACGCCATGCAGGCACATGAACTGAAATTGAAGGGAGCCTGCCCCCCACCCCCAGGTGTTTCTATGTATAACAGCCACCTTGTACAGCAGTACTGCTGCATTTGTACAAGGTGGCTGATGTTTTCTCCTTGCCCACGTGGAACTCAACACGTACAAAATGTGTCTCTTTGAGACCATTCCACTGTCCCTGAGGTGTGACTTTCCTTTCTAATGATACGCAGCACCCCCCTTGGTAGCGCTTCCCGTCTTCTGACATCATTGGTTGGCTACTTGCGCCTGTTCGTCCGCCCTGCCTGAATAAAATGCTCCCCGGCCAACATGAAATGATGTCATAAGATGGGCAGCGCTAACAGGGCATTGCCAAGGGATAACACAAGAGCGCAGACTCCTGTACAGCAAATAACAACGCTCAGGAAGCTGCGCCAAGCACCAAGGCGTTATTTTGGACACCTGTGCTGCGTCTCATCAAAAAACCAAGTCATGCATCCACTACAGTTTGACTGTAGAATGGGGTAAATTGTGTATGTCTTTCATTCAGCGTGTGCAAGTAGACAAATTAATAGAGCAACCTTTCACTTGTGCAGCATTAATACTGCACAAGGTGTGTCTCTTGTACTTTGTAACACCTGAGGGGGGGGTTAAAGGTTTCCTTTGAAATTGGTTCAACTAGGCTTCGGCCTACACTCTGCTCCTCTCCTCCTCCTCCTGCTTCAACACGGGCTCTAACATCGCTAGTTTTTGCCCGCAAGTGCGACTGCACAGAGAAAAACACACGCCATTGTGTTAGTGGGGTTCAGCAACGCCAGCTGTTCCCCCAGTGTGTAGCCGGCAAAGTGTCCTGCAAACGCAACGCAGACACAAAGCTGCCTCCAGTGCAGGCTTCGGCCTACACTCATCTCCCCCTGCTTACCCTTTGCTCCAACACCGCTAGTTGGGGCTCTAGGAAGACAATCTTTAATAGGCCACGCATCCGGGTTCCAGCACCGCCAGCTGGTTCTCGGCAGTGTTCTTGTCACAGGTACTCCCTCGTGCCAAGCCTGGTTTCAGCACCGTCAGCTGTTTCCGGGTTGTGTCAAGCTCACTGAGACGCCTATGCTTGCCCCGTCGTGGTGCGGTCGAGTTAGCCAACTCCAGGGTGCCTCCAGTTTAGGAGCTTCCTATGTGGGCTGCGTGAACTGGTAGTCAAGGCTGGTTCTGTAGTGCCAGTAGGCCCAGCTCCCCCTGTAGGACTGTTGGGGTTCGGTAACTGCGGCTGCCTCGCGGCCTAGCTGTTCTCTCCTCTCCTGTGGGCCTTCGGGTCCACCACCTGGTTCCAGCACCGTCAGCTGGTTCTAGGCAGTGTCTTTTGCTCTTGTACCTTCTGCTCCCCATCCTGGTTCCAGTAACGTCAGCTGGTTCCGGGCAGAGCCTTTGGCTTAGGTGCCTCCTTCTGGGTATCCAAGTTCCACCAACGTCAGGTGGTCCTTGGTAGTGCTTTCAGGCACGGGTACCTCCTGCTTAGTAACCGGGTTCCAGTAACGTCAGCTGGTCCTCGGTAGTTCCATTGGCTCTTGGACCTTCGGCTACCCATCCGGGTTCCAGTACCGTCAGCTGGTTCTCGGCAGTGTCTTTTGCTCTTGTACCTTCTGCTCCCCATCCTGGTTCCAGTAACGTCAGCTGGTTCCGGGCAGAGCCTTTGGCTTAGGTGCCTCCTTCTGGGTATCCGAGTTCCGCCAACGTCAGGCGGTCCTTGGTAGTGCTTTTTAGCACGGGTACCTCCTGCTTAGTAACCGGGTTCCAGTAACGTCAGCTGGTCCTCGGTAGTTCCATAGGCTCTTGAACCTTCGGGTAGCCATCCGAGTTCCAGTTCCATCAGCTGGTTCTTGGCATTTTCTCAGCCTTCTTGTACCTTCTGCTACATTTCCAAGTTTAAGACCCTAAAGTCGACGACCCGGAAGACCACCCCGATGACGACTACGACGACGACCCGGAAGACCACCCCGATGACGACGACGACGACGGCGGAGACGACGACGACGACGACGGCGGAGACGACGACGGCGGAGACGACGACGGCGGAGACGACGACGGCGGAGATGACGACACTGAAGACGACGACCCTGGAGACGACGACATGGAAGACCGAGAAGCAGAAGAACAAGAGGCTGCAGAACAAAGAGCAGAAGAACATTAAGCATAACACTTAATATCAGAGCAAAAGATATTATCTAAATTATATGCAGAAGAAGACTAAGCAGTGTATGGGGGTGAGTTCGTTCCTCCTCGTGGTGCCCCTGGATAAAGCCTGATGCTGCAGGCCAAACTGAACGCGGACAAATGTAACTTTTGTGACTGGCAGAACGGAAGGTGTAATCTTCAAACTTTTATAGATAACAACTACGGGAATGCCTGTCACAAATGAGAATATGATGAAGAAGTAGAATAGGAAGAATAATAACAGTGGAATAAAAAGAATATGTAGAATAGGAAGAATAATAATAGTTGAAGAAAATGAATATGAAGAATGTAATAAAAAAAAAAATAGGTAGAAGATGAAGAAGAAGATGAATAAGGTGAAGAAGTTGATGTCAAAGATGCTGATGATGATGAAGATGAAAGTGTGGGAAAAGGAAAAAAAAGAAGGGGAAGGTCGTGGAATAGTGAAACATCAATATCTGACAAAATAAAAAAAAAATTTACATACTCAATATCTTTTTCAATCCGAACGTCTTTAAAAAAAAAAAAAATCATGCTATTCTATTTGATTGGGCTAATCCTCATTGCCTTTAATGTCTCCGCCACCTCCACCAATACATCCTACATTATTCTTAGTTGTTTTCCTTCATGTAGAATGAACCTACAAGGAAAGAAAGGGTTTATTTTAATTCCGATATTTTGGTCCCATTGACTTGCATTGGGATCGGGTATCGGTATCGGCGATATCCGATATTTTTTGAATATCGGCCGATCCAAACCGATACCGATACTTTCCGATATCGGAAGGTATCGCTCAACACTATTCATAACCTTTTTTTATAAGAATCTCAAGCCTTTTTCTCAACAGCATTCATTTTTTATATAAACACGTCGGACTTTATGAGTTTCCAAATATCCGGAACCACAAAAAGGTCTTCCATCAGTTTTGCTTCGGACAGTCCCTGAAACTTGGTAAACCATGTATTTAGAAGTCTCTGCTTATTTTGGTAGCGCTTTCACAGACTGTTTGATCAGTCCAAACTTAAGGTGACAGGAAAGCTTTCGTGGGATCAACTAAACTTCCTCAAACTAAGTTCTTGAACCCAGTGTGCAAAGGTGTTCTCGTTGGCTAACTTTTTGGGCTTCAGTGATGAGCCCTATCCAAGCTTTCACATTAACACAAAAAGCATAGGTTATTCGTGTATCCTCCTTAGTGCCCATGGAGCAAAGAGAGAACTTTTAGATCACCATATATTGACCATCCTTCATCCTCTAGATCTGACGTTATTAGGGTCTTCGGCCACGCCAACGGTTTATATTTTTGCCAGGTCGGGAAACTACATATAATGAAGGTCCTGACCACACATAGTCCTGTGGTCCAATTGCCCTTCAACAGGTTATACTGAATATTTTAAAAGTACAGAGTCTCTGTAGGCTCATACACTTAACAATTGCAGTAACACATATTATTAGCTTATTATTAGCTTATTATTAGTGATAATAGAATGGCATTCTCGTTTGTCAATATCGACTATAATCAAACCTTGCGACTGGAATTCTACTCAGCCAATCTTAATGGTCTTTATACACTACTTGTGGCAAAGGCTGACCATTGCTGGTGACTATTGTCAGATCATTATCTGGGCCGCAAGTAATATCAGAGTCAGCCCAGTACCGTTTGTAAGGAATGTATGGCATTATCGTCACCTGGGAGCCAGTGTCCAGTAAAGAGTTCATTGGGATACCATCAATCACGACGGGCAGGACCGGCCGTCCTCCCACGTACTTGTTTTGACAACTGTGGGGGGACTGGACATCTTACTATGGGATTTGGCCATCTGCCCAGTGGTTGCTCATTTAAATTGCAGGATCTTGCGATGTGTCCTACCTTGTTGCAGCGGTGACAGATGGGTTGTCCGTCCTGGTCGCAGCAATCGTCTCTCCCTCTGGTTTATGGGATCCTCTTCTGCCATCACCATATGATGTCATCTTGACTGGAAGCCAGTTGGATCTTCTCCTTTAGGGACACTTGCATTGACTGCATGGTTTTGGCTAATGCAGCCATGCTTTTGGTCAGCTCCTGGGCCTGGAGACGTAGGTCTGCAGAGGAGTTATTATCTAGGGTCTGCGCTTCGGCTTCCACGAGGGTCTGGGGAAAGGAAGCTGCTTCCTGGTAGTATGTAATTGCTGGGTGCCTAGGGGGCACTTTGTGGCTGGAATACGGTACATGCAGCACCCGGATGGCCCTATATTTAAAGTGTGCAAAGTCCAGGTCAGGGTTTTGTAGGGCCAAGATGCGCAGCTGTGTCCTGTGAGTGCTGGACAAAAGTCCATCCAAAAACTTCTCCTTTAACAATCTGTTCCCTTCTTACATGCTGTCAGGGTCAACCTGCTTAATGGTCCACAGCGCCTCCTGGAGATTAAAGGGAACCTGTCACCCCGTTTTTTCAGATTGAGATAAAAATACTGTTAAATAGGGCCTGCGCTGTGCATTACAATAGTGTATGTAGTGTACCCTGATTCCCCACCTATGCTGCGAAATACATTACCAAAATCGCCGTTTTCGCCTGTCAATCAGGCTGGTCAGGTCTGGTGGGCGTGGTGACATCGCTGTTTCTTCCTCAGCGTTCCGTTGGTGGCGTAGTGGTGTGCGAATGTCCAAGTGCCGAATCCACTGCGCGCAGGTGAAGAAAAAGCGCGCGATCTGTGCTATTACCCTTGTCATCGGTGGGGGCGGCCATCTTCCTGAGGTCGGGCGTGCGCAGATGGAGTGCTCTGCTGCACGGGGCTTCAGGAAAATGGCCGCGGGATGCCGCGTGTGCACAGATGGAGATCGCGGCGGCCATTTTCCCAAAGCCGAGTTTGCATCTCGGCTTCAGGAAAATGGCCGCCGCGATCACCATCTGTGCACACGCGGTATCCCGCGGCCATTTTCCTGAAGCCCCGTGTAGCAGAGCACTCCATCTGCGCACGCGCGGCCTCAGGAAGATGGCCTCCCCCACCGATGACAAGGGTAATAGCTCAGATCGCGCGCTTTTTCTTCACCTGCGCGCAGTGGATTCGGCACTTGGACATGCGCACACCACTACGCCACCAACGGAAAGCTGGGGAAGAAACAGCGATGTCACCACGCCCATCCGACCTGACCAGCCTGATTGACAGGCAAAAACGGCGACTTTGGTAATGTATTTCGCAGCATAGGTGGGGAATCAGGGTACACTACATACACTATTGTAACCCACAGCTCAGGCCCTATTTGACAGTACAAACAACCCAGCTTAGCCAGCCACTAGACTCTAAAACTTAACATTTAATATGTATTCCTCTAAAATTATGTGTACTTTAAAAACAATTTGGTGCTCATGTTTAACCGTGCACTAGACAAGAAAAATGGCATGATCTCACCCAGTTGCTGTCTCTCTTCTTGTTATAGATTCTTGTGCTTATTGAGAGCACGGCGTGGGACGGAGACCAATAAACCTTTTCTAATGGGGGGGAGAAAAAAGATATAGGTAGGGGGGGGAAGGGTTTGAAGCTATCTTCCCTGTCGTGCCCCGTATATAAGACTCCCGCCCTAACAAGGGCAGTCCCCAAGTTTGAGCCTACTTAGTGAAGCCCTTTAGTTGGTACAACCACCCTGGATGATATGTCCTCTTTCTCTTCCCAACGCGTTTCCCTCCCCGTTACGGGGGTTCATCAGGGGAATAAAATGTCCAGGTTAAATGTCCAGGTTAGTGGAGGTATTCTGCAGTGGCAGACATAACCTCATTCAGCGGCATCCTCCATGTGAGGATAAGGCAGTTCCTCTCTTGTCCAATCTGGTTATCATTAAATAAGGGAGGGGGAGGCACCTAGATTCCAATCTGTCATCACTTCCTTTCAACTTATGTTAACCCCTTAATCCCATATGACGTACTATCCCGTCCAGGTGACCTGGGACTTAATTCCCAGTGACGGGATAGTACGTCATATGCAATCGGCCACGCTCACGGGGGGAGCGCGGCCGATCGTGGCCGGGTGTCAGCTGCCTATCGCAGCTGACATCCGGCACTATGTGCCAGGAGCGGTCACGGACCGCTCCCGGCACATTAACCCCCGGCACACCGCGATCAAAGATGATCGCGGTGTGCCGGCGGTGCAGGGAAGCATCGCGCAGGGAGGGGGCTCCCTGCGTGCTTCCCTGAGACGATCGGTACACGGTGATGTACTCACCGTGTACCGAGCGTCTTCTCCCTGCAGTCCCTGGATCCAAAATGGCCGCGGGGCTGCATCCGGGTCCTGCAGGGAGCACTTCCGGGTCAGGATCAGGCTGCAGCTGCTGTGCACACTGTCAGATCGGTGATCTGTGATGTCCCCCCCTGGGACAAAGTGAAAAGGTAAAAAAAAAATTTCCACACGTGTAAAAAAAATAAAAAAAAATCCTAAATAAAGAAGAAAAAAAAAATATTATTCCCATAGATACATTTCTTTATCTAAAAAAAAAAAAAAAAACAATAAAAGTACACATATTTAGTATCGCCGCATCCGTAACGACCCGACCTATAAAACTGGCCCAGTAGCTAACCCCTTCAGTGAACACCGTAAGAAAAAAAAAAAAACGAGCCAAAAAACAACGCTTTATTATCATAACGCTGAACAAAAAGTGGAATAACACGCGATCAAAAAGACGGATATAAATAACCATGGTACCTCTGAAAACGTCATCTTGTCCCGCAAAAAAACGAGCCACCATATAGCATCATAACCAAAAAAATAAAAAAGTTATAGTCCTCAGAATAAAGCGATGCCAAAATAATTATTTTTTCTATAAAATAGCTTTTATCGTATAAAAGCGCCAAAACATAAAAAAAATGATATAAATGAGGTATCGCTGTAATCGTACTGACCCGAAGAATAAAACTGCTTCATCAATTTTACCAAACGCGGAACGGTATAAACGCCTCCCCCAAAAGAAATTCATGAATAGCTGGTTTTTGGTCATTCTGCCTCACATAAAATCGGAATAAAAAGCGATCAAAAACTGTCACGTGTCCGAAAATGTTACCGATAAAAACGTCAACTCGTCCCGCAAAAAACAAGACCTCACATGACTCTGTGGACCAAAATATGGAAAAATTATAGGTCTCAAAATGTGGAGACGCAAAAACTTTTTTGCTATAAAAAGCGTCTTTTAGTGTGTGACGGCTGCCAATCATAAAAATCCGATATAAAAAACACTATAAAAGTAAATCAAACCCCCCTTCATCACCCCCTTAGTTAGGCTAGGTTCACATTGCGTTAATGGGTTAACGCTAACGGACAGCGTTGGACGGCGAAAATGTCACAATTAACACCGTGCAACGGGTCCGTTAGCACACCCATTGACAGCAATGTGATTTTCGGGTGTAGCGCATCGCTAGAGCGTGCCATTTTCGGCTCGCGCTAGCAAGGTGCCGTTCTTTTGTGGCGCGCCTCGGACGCTGCTTGCAGCGTCCGTGGCGCGCCCGAGGTCCGATCCCCGATCTTCCAGAGCGGGGACGTTAACGCGACCACTAAACACGACACCTAAAAAGACATTGTGTTAGGGAAATCCGTTTAGCGCTAGCGGATTGCGCTAACGCAATGTGAACCTAGCCTTAGGGAAAAATAATAAAATTAAAAAAAATGTATTTATTTCCATTTTACCATTAGGGTTAGGGCTAGGGTTAGGGCTAGGGTTAGGGTTAGGGCTAGGGTTAGGGCTAGGGTTAGGGTTTGGATTAGGGGTGTGTCAGGGTTAGGTGTGTGGTTAGGGTTACAGTTGGGATTACGGTTAGGGGTGCGTTTGGATTAGGGCTTCATTTATAATTGGGGGGTTTCCACTGTTTAGGCACATCAGGGGCTCTCCAAACGCGACATGGTGTCCGATCTCAATTCCAGCCAATTCTGCATTGAAAAAGTAAAACAGTGCTCCTTCACTTCCGAGCTCTCCCGTGCGCCCAAACAGGGGTTTACCCCAACATATGGGATATCATCGTACTCGAGACAAATTGGACAACAACTTTTTGGGTCCAAGTTCTCTTGTTATCCTTGGGAAAATAAAAATTTGGGGGCTAAAAATCATTTTTGTGGGAAAAAAAGGATTTTTTATTTTCACGGCTCTGCGTTGTAAACTGTAGTGAAACACTTAGGGGTTCAAAGTTCTCACAACACATCTAGATAAGTTCCTTGGGAAGTCTAGTTTCTAATATGGGGTCACTTGTGGGGGGTTTGTACTGTTTGGGTACATCAGGGGCTCTGCAAATGCAACGTGACTCCTGCAGACCAATCCATCTAAGTTTGCATTCCAAATGGCGCTCCTTCCCTTCCGAGCTCTGCCATGCGCCCAAACAGTGGTTCTTCCCCACATATGGGGTATCAGCGTACTCAGGACAAATTGGACAACAACTTTTGGGGTCCAATTTATTCTGTTACCCTTGTAAAAATACAAAGCTGGGGGCTAAAAAATCATTTTTGTGAAAAAAAAAAGAATTTTTATTTTCACGGCTCTGCGTTATAAACTGTAGTGAAACACTTAGGGGTTCAAAGTTCTCACAACACATCTAGATAAGTTCCTTGGGAGGTCTAGTTTCTAATATGGGGTCACGTGTGGGGGATTTGTACTGTTTGGGTACATCAGGGGCTCTGCAAATGCAACGTGACTCCTGCAGACCAATCCATCTAAGTCTGCATTCCAAATGGCGCTCCTTCCCTTCCGAGCTCTGCCATGCGCACAAACAGTGGTTCCCCCCCACATATTGGGTATCAGCGTACTCAGGACAAATTGGACAACAACTTTTGGGGTTCAATTTATTCTGTTACCCTTGTGAAAATACAAAACTGGGGGCTAAAAAATAATTTTTGCAAAAATTTTTATTTTTATTTTAACGGCTCTGCGTTATAAACTGTAGTGAAACACTTGGGGGTTCAAAGCTCTCAAAACACATCTAGATAAGTTCCTTAGGGGGTCTAGTTTCCAAAATGGTGTCACTTGTGGGGGGTTTTAATGTTTAGGCACATCAGGGGCTCTCCAAACCAACATGGCGTCCCATCTTAATTCCAGTCAATTTTGCATTGAAAAGTCCCATCCCTTCTGAGCTCTGCTATGCGCCCAAAAAGTGGCTTACCCCCACATATGGGGTATCGTCGCACTCAGGACAAATTGCACAACAACTTTTGTGGTCTAATTTCTTCTCTTACCCTTGGGAAAATAAAAAATAGGGGGCGAAAAATCATTTTTGTGAAAAAATAAGATTTTTTATTTTTACGGCTCTGCATTATAAACTTCTGTGAAGCACTTGTTGGGTCAAAGTGCTCACCACACCTCTAGATAAGTTCCTTAAGGGGTCTACTTTCCAAAATGGTGTCACTTGTGGGGGGTTTCAATGTTTAGGCACATGAGGGGCTCTCCAAACGCAACATGGCGTCCCATCTCAATTCCAGTCAATTTTGCATTGAAAAGTCAAATGGCGCTCCTTTCCTTCCGAGCTCTGCCATGCGCCCAAACAGTGGTTTACCCCCACATATGGGGTATCAGCGTACTCAGTACAGATTGTACAACAACGTTTGGCATCCATTTTGTCCTGTTACCCTTGGTAAAATAAAACAAATTGGAGCTGAAATAAATTTTGTGTGAAAAAAAGTTAAATATTCATTTTTATTTAAACATTCCAAAAATTCCTGTGAAACCCCTGAAGGGTTAATAAACTTCTTGAATGTGGTTTTGAGCATCTTGAGGGGTGCAGTTTTTAGAATGGTGTCACACTTGGGTATTTTCTATCATATAGACCCCTCAAAATGACTTCAAATGAGATGTGGTCCCTAAAAAAAAAATGGTGTTGTAAAAATGAGAAATTGCTGGTCAACTTTTAACCCTTATAACTCCCTAAAAAAAAAAAATTTTGGTTCCAAAATTGTGCTGATGCAATGTAGACATGTTACTTATTAAGTATTTTGCGTGACATATCTCTGTGATTTAAGGGCATAAAAATTTAAAGTTGGAAAATTGCGAAATTTTCAAAATTTTCGCCAAATTTCCGTTTTTTTCACAAATAAACGCAAGATATATCGAATAAATGTTACCACTAAAATGAAGTACAATATGTCACGAGAAAACAATGTCAGCATCGCCAAGATCCGTTGAAGCGTTCCAGAGTTATAACCTCATAAAGGGACAGTGGTCAGAATTGTAAAAATTGGCCCGGTCATTAACGTGCAAACCACCCTCGGGGCTTAAGGGGTTAATCATACACTTAGTTCAAATGTTTCAAACCTATCAAAAATATCTAATATTGCATTCAGAATAGTTTTTCCAGTACTTTAAGCGATCTATAAATACTCTTTAATTGGTTTCAAGGCCCTTTTTACCATTGAGCGTCCCTCAATAACACCTCTGTGCAATGGTGCATTTGCGCTCATACACTTAGTTCAAATGTTTCAACACCTATCAAAAAGATCTGATGTTGTGTTCAGAATAGTGTTAGGAATACTCTTTAATTGGTTTCAAGGCCCTTTTTACCATTGAGCGTCCCTCAATAACACCTCTGTGCAATGGTGCATTTGCGCTAATACTCTTAGTTCAAATGTTTCAACACCTATCAAAAAGATCTGATATTGTGTTCAGAATAGTTTATCCGGTATTTTAAATGGTTTCAAGGCCCTTTTTACCATTGAGCGTCCCTCAATAACAACTCTGTGCAATAGTGCATCTGCGCATGTTCCCTTAAGCCGGCGGCTCCTTAATCCTATCCTGGATATCCCAGGCTATTGCATTATCTTTGCGCTCTTAGGGCAACTTGGTACATGTTCCCATTGTACTTTATCTGTCACCAATGTCCCCCTTTCCTTTTTATGTGCCTAGATATACACATCCGTGTATTAGAGCCACCGCGCATACATACTCTTAGCCTATTCGGCTCCTCTATCACCTGACCTCAGGTCCTGGTCGGTGTTATCTGAATGCACTTACCGGCGCATGCGCCCCTGAATTAATCAGCTAGTTTATGAGCGCAGTTCCTAGTTCGTCTTCTGCGCCGGCCATCTCTTGCGCCTGCGTCTTAGTTAGATGCATCCTTTACCCTGTGACATAACTCCTCACCAGGGAGAAAGGTACATAATTAGGGATCTATATGCGCTCTACATAGTACTTACTACGCTTTTAATTATTTACATAAACTGAGTCCCTACACTAGAGACACAGTAAAAGTCTCGGTATTCTGATTTCCCTACTCTGACATGCAATATCATTTTATAGTCATTTCTATATCATATTCATGTACCTCCCTTATCCCAAGTATACATATATACATGATCCTTTCACCTTGTAGCGTGGCTGTTCACACATTATCTATTAATGCCCCACATTAATGTTCACTAGTGTTATGGTGAAAGATACCCTTATAAGCTGCCAAATTGCAGCCAGGGTTTTCTTTTAATGGTTAATCATTTAACCTCTTTCAAAGGTCATTTACCATGACTCAGTAAACACCCCCCCCCACACACCAAGACACTTAATTTTATTTAGACGCTTATATGTTCACTGAGGATGGAGGAATTACAAAAAACAACTGAAATTCAGCTGTTCATTAAGCCCCGAGGGCCATTAGGTATCCAGTCGATAAATCCACCGACATTCTCTTTGCAAGATTATTTTGTCATAATTTCCACCTCTTATTGGCGGTTTCACTCGGTCTATACCCATAAAGTTAACCATTTTGCTGTCACCGTCATGACAGCTGTTCACATGTTTCACTAATGGTGTATCCCTGTTATTCCTTATGTCCCCCAAATGCTCCCCCACCCTCCGTCTAAATTCTCTGATTGTTTTTCCCACATATGATTTACCACAATTGCATGAGGCCTTATAGATTACCCCTGTTGTCTTACAGTTGATAAATTGTTCAATTGTAAATTTCTCTTTTGTCATGTCATTCTCAAAGTCCTTTCCTGGCCGTATGTAATCACAAGCTACACATAGTCCACATTTGTAGCAACCCTTTGGTTTTTCTGGTAGCCATGTTGCCCCTCCTTCTGGTTTACTCAGATGACTGTGCACCAGTCTATCCTTAAGCGAACGACCCTTCTTATACGTGATTTGGGGTGTCGTTCCTATGACCTTAGCCAGTTGTTGGTCCATTTGGAGAACATTCCAGTGTCTTTTTAAGACCTCTCGTACCGCTGATGCCCCATTATCAAAAGTGGTAATAAAGCGAATGATATTTTGGTTCTCTTCACCTCTAACCTTAGTTTTTAGTAGATTCTCCCTTGGTTGTGCTTGTGCATATTGGAATGACTCCCTTAAAATTCTGTCCGGGTATCCCCTTCTCTGAAACCTCTCTCTCAAGTCATTTGCCCAGTGTTGGAAGTCATTTATCTCTGAGCAATTCCGTTTCATCCTCAGATATTGCCCTTTTGGGATTCCCTTTTTCTGAGCTATGGGATGATGACTATCCCATCTTAAGAGGGAGTTTGTTGATGTGGGTTTGCGGAAAGTCGAGGTTGTTAGTACCCCCTTCTCTATTACCTTGCTGATACGGATATCCAGAAATGGTAATTCGTATGTTTCAATTACCGACGTAAACCGTAAACCAATTTGATTGGTATTTAGAACTGCCACAAATGATTCAAAGCTCTCCCTGGTGCCACTCCACAAAATAAAAACATCATCTATAAACCTCACCCAGAGATCTACAAACCTGGTAAGGTCACCCAAGGCTTCTGAGAAGACCATCGTGTCCTCCCACCAGCCCAGGAACAAATTAGCGTAACTTGGCGCAGCTGGATTGCCCATCGCTGTGCCCCTGAGCTGGTGGTAGGTCTTCCCATCAAATGTGAAGAAATTATTCTCTAGACAGAACTCAAGGAGTTCCAAAACAAACTGGCTATGTCCCTTAAACTGACATCCTCTGGACCCCAAAAAATATTCTACTCCCTTTAGTCCAAATTCATGAGGTATAGAGGAGTATAGGGTCTCGACATCTATAATTGCCAGTAATGTGTCATTCTCTATCGGTATTCCTTCTAGTTTCTGGAGGAGGTCAGTCGTGTCACGAATATGGGAGGGCAATGCACTCACGAAGGGTTTGAGTATATGATCAACATAGGTACCCAGGTTGCTACAAATGCTTCCTATTCCTGAGACTATTGGTCTTCCCTTCAAAGGGGTATATCCCTTATGTACCTTGGGAAGGCTGTAAAACGTGGCCATAATGGGGTATTGAGGTAACAAGAAAGAGAGCTCATCTTGACTAATCAATTGATTAGCCTTAGCTTTTAATAGTATTTCAGTAAGCGTATCAACACAATTTGCTGTCGGATTTTCTCTTATCACTCTATATGTTTCAGTATCATTCAATAGCGAGAGACACATATCCTTGTATTGTTTGACATCCATCACAACAATATTTCCCCCTTTGTCCGAGGGTTTCAATACTATGGAGGAGTCTTTTTCGAGGTCACACAGTGCCCTCATTTGTTCCTTAGAGAGATTGTGTGGTGTATATGTTTTTCCTATTTTCTTGATGTCCCTTGTCACCAAGTTGAGGAATGCATCTACAGCTGATACGTCTCCCCCACCGGGGGGCATTTTGGTACTTGAATTTTTGAAGGGAGTAAAGGGACCCTTTCCCACAGACGCTGGTATTGCTTCATCTAGATTTGCTAAGCATTGTACATCTGCTAGCATATCTGGGGTGATGTTATATTCACGGCATGTTTTTAAATCTTTGTCCTTAAAGAATTTGTGCCATCTAAGCTTTCTCACGAATAGATTAATATCTTTTATGACATCAAATGTCACCATATCTGTTGTAGGTACAAAAGATAATCCCTTACTAAGGACAGTCATTTCTATGTCCGTGATTACCCTCTGTGATAAATTGATGACCTGTAAGTCTACTCTTTGTATGTCGGGTTGTTCCGATTCCTCAGTGGGTATGCCCAATCTAAAAAACCCCCTCGTGATGATGAAGGCGTGTACCGTCCAGAGTAACCCCTCTGTCTACCTCTCTGGTGGCCTTTGTTTTTTTGTCTTACGTCTGTATCCGAGTACTCGGTATCTGTTGATTAAATATCTGTCTCTCTCTCCCGTTCCTGTCTCCCTCCCGGATACTGATATACTTTGTTGTCTTTAAAGTCCTGTAGATCCCTACAGAACTGTTTATGTTTCCTCTCCTTTAAATGATACTGAAATTTTTCGATTGTGTTTTGTAAGGCTGTCTCTTTCACACCGAAATCACTCTCTTCCTTGAATTTTTTTGTGATATCTATCTGTTCTTTCAATTTATCATTCAGAACTTCAAAATTATTTTTCTCTTCGTTCACTAGAATCTGCATTAATCTTAATGAGCTCGCCGTTGCCTCTTTTTCCCACTTACTCATCAGTTGTGGGGAGCGGCAACGTTGAGCTGGTAGGAGATTGATGCGTAAGCCCCTTGGTACTATATTGTTTTTCATATAGCTCTCCAGGCTTTGTATTTCCCACCAAGAGGAAATCTGTTCCTTATATATTTTGGTGAGATCGTTAAAGGCCGCCACATATGTGGGGGTGTATTTCTTTTGACAGAATGTTTTTTCAGAGAATATATCTTTGGCCTCATTTAGCCATACCTCAGTGTCTGGGCAGGAGGATAGAAAACCGGGCATAACAACCACAATTTATCAATATATGAATTCAGCAGGAAAAAAGAAAGAAATCAGAACGTATCGTTCCTAATCACGTCTGACCACTTTTAACTAACAACCCAGCATAGCCAGCCACTAGACTCTAAAACTTAACATTTAATATGTATACCTCTAAAATTATGTGTACTTTAAAAACAATTTGGTGCTCATGTTTAACCGTGCACTAGACAAGAAAAATGGCATGATCTCACCCAATTGCTGTCTCTCTTCTTGTTATAATTTTGAAGTTCTGAATGATAAATTGAAAGAACAGATAGATATCACAAAAAAATTCAAGGAAGAGAGTGATTTCGGTGTGAAAGAGACAGCCTTACAAAACACAATCGAAAAATTTCAGTATCATTTAAAGGAGAGGAAACATAAACAGTTCTGTAGGGATCTACAGGACTTTAAAGACAACAAAGTATATCAGTATCCGGGAGGGAGACAGGAACGGGAGAGAGAGACAGATATTTCATCAACAGATACCGAGTACTCGGATACAGACGTAAGACAAAAAAACAAAGGCCACCAGAGAGGTAGACAGAGGGGTTACTCTGGACGGTACACGCCTTCATCATCACGAGGGGGTTTTTTAGATCGGGCATACCTACTGAGGAATCGGAACAACCCGACATACAAAGAGTAGACTTACAGGTCATCAATTTATCACAGAGGGTAATCACGGACATAGAAATGACTGTCCTTAGTAAGGGATTATCTTTTGTACCTACAACAGATATGGTGACATTTGATGTCATAAAAGATATTAATCTATTCGTGAGAAAGCTTAGATGGCACAAATTCTTTAAGGACAAAGATTTAAAAACATGCCGTGAATATAACATCACCCCAGATATGCTAGCAGATGTACAATGCTTAGCAAATCTAGATGAAGCAATACCAGCATCTGTGGGAAAGGGTCCCTTTACTCCCTTCAAAAATTTGAGTACCAAAATGCCCCCCGGTGGGGGAGACGTATCAGCTGTAGATGTATTCCTCAACTTGGTGACAAGGGACATCAAGAAAATAGGAAAAACATATACACCACACAATCTCTCTAAGGAACAAATGAGGGCACTGTGTGACCTCGAAAAAGACTCCTCCATAGTATTGAAACCCTCGGACAAAGGGGGAAATATTGTTGTGATGGATGTCAAACAATACAAGGATATGTGTCTCTCGCTACTGAATGATACTGAAACATATAGAGTGATAAGAGAAAATCCGACAGCAAATTGTGTTGATACGCTTACTGAAATACTATTAAAAGCTAAGGCTAATCAATTGATTAGTCAAGATGAGCTCTCTTTCTTGTTACCTCAATACCCCATTATGGCCACGTTTTACAGCCTTCCCAAGGTACATAAGGGATATACCCCTTTGAAGGGAAGACCAATAGTCTCAGGAATAGGAAGCATTTGTAGCAACCTGGGTACCTATGTTGATCATATACTCAAACCCTTCGTGAGTGCATTGCCCTCCCATATTCGTGACACGACTGACCTCCTCCAGAAACTAGAAGGAATACCGACAGAGAATGACACATTACTGGCAAGTATAGATGTCGAGACCCTATACTCCTCTATACCTCATGAATTTGGACAAAAGGGAGTAGAATATTTTTTGGGGTCCAGAGGATGTCAGTTTAAGGGACATAGCCAGTTTGTTTTGGAACTCCTTGAGTTCTCTCTAGAGAATAATTTCTTCACATTTGATGGGAAGACCTACCACCAGCTCAGGGGCACAGCGATGGGCAATCCAGCTGCGCCAAGTTACGCTAATTTGTTCCTGGGCTGGTGGGAGGACACGATGGTCTTCTCAGAAGCCTTGGGCGACCTTACCAGGTTTGTAGATCTCTGGGTGAGGTTTATAGATGATGTTTTTATTTTGTGGAGTGGCACCAGGGAGAGCTTTGAATCATTTGTGGCAGTTCTAAATACCAATCAAATTGGTTTACGGTTTACGTCGGTAATTGAAACATACGAATTACCATTTCTGGAGATCCGTATCAGCAAGGTAATAGAGAAGGGGGTACTAACAACCTCGACTTTCCGCAAACCCACATCAACAAACTCCCTCTTAAGATGGGATAGTCATCATCCCATAGCTCAGAAAAAGGGAATCCCAAAAGGGCAATATCTGAGGATGAAACGGAATTGCTCAGAGATAAATGACTTCCAACACTGGGCAAATGACTTGAGAGAGAAGTTTCAGAGAAGGGGATACCCGGACAGAATTTTAAGGGAGTCATTCCAATATGCACAAGCACAACCAAGGGAGAATCTACTAAAAACTAAGGTTAGAGGTGAAGAGAACCAAAATATCATTCGCTTTATTACCACTTTTGATAATGGGGCATCAGCGGTATGAGAGGTCTTAAAAAGACACTGGAATGTTCTCCAAATGGACCAACAACTGGCTAAGGTCATAGGAACGACACCCCAAATCACGTATAAGAAGGGTCGTTCGCTTAAGGATAGACTGGTGCACAGTCATCTGAGTAAACCAGAAGGAGGGGCAACATGGCTACCAGAAAAACCAAAGGGTTGCTACAAATGTGGACTATGTGTAGCTTGTGATTACATACGGCCAGGAAAGGACTTTGAGAATGACATGACAAAAGAGAAATTTACAATTGAACAATTTATCAACTGTAAGACAACAGGGGTAATCTATAAGGCCTCATGCAATTGTGGTAAATCATATGTGGGAAAAACAATCAGAGAATTTAGACGGAGGGTGGGGGAGCATTTGGGGGACATAAGGAATAACAGGGATACACCATTAGTGAAACATGTGAACAGCTGTCATGACGGTGACAGCAAAATGGTTAACTTTATGGGTATAGACCGAGTGAAACCGCCAATAAGAGGTGGAAATTATGACATTTATGGGCAGCACGGTGGCGCAGTGGTTAGCACTACAGCCTTGCAGCGCTGGGGTCCTGGGTTCTAATCCCACCCAGGACAACATCTGCAAAGAGTTTGTATGTTCTCTCCGTGTTTGCGTGGGTTTCCTCCGGGCACTCCGGTTTCCTCCCACATTCCAAAGACATACTGATAGGAATTCTAGATTGTGAGCCCAATCGGGGACAGTGATGATAATGTGTGCAAAACTGTAAAGCGCTGCGGAATATGTTAGCGCTATATAAAAATAAAGATTATTATTATTATTATTATCTTGCAAAGAGAATGTCGGTGGATTTATCGACTGGATACCTAATGGCCCTCGGGGCTTAGTGAACAGCTGAATTTCAGTTGTTTTTTGTAATTCCTCCATCCTCAGTGAACATATAAGTGTCTAAATAAAATTAAGTGTCTTGGTGTGGGGGGGGGGGGGTGTTTACTGAGTCATGGTAAATGACCTTTGAAAGAGGTTAAATGATTAACCATTAAAAGAAAACCCTGGCTGCAATTTGGCAGCTTATAAGGGTATCTTTCACCATAACACTAGTGAACATTAATGTGGGGCATTAATAGATAATGTGTGAACAGCCACGCTACAAGGTGAAAGGATCATGTATATATGTATACTTGGGATAAGGGAGGTACATGAATATGATATAGAAATGACTATAAAATGATATTGCATGTCAGAGTAGGGAAATCAGAATACCGAGACTTTTACTGTGTCTCTAGTGTAGGGACTCAGTTTATGTAAATAATTAAAAGCGTAGTAAGTACTATGTAGAGCGCATATAGATCCCTAATTATGTACCTTTCTCCCTGGTGAGGAGTTATGTCACAGGGTACAGGATGCATCTAACTAAGACGCAGGCGCAAGAGATGGCCGGTGCAGAAGACGAACTAGGAACTGCGCTCATAAACTAGCTGATTAATTCAGGGGCGCATGCGCCGGTAAGCGCATTCAGATAACACCGACCAGGACCTGAGGTCAGGTGATAGAGGAGCCGAATAGGCTAAGAGTATGTATGCGCGGTGGCTCTAATACACGGATGTGTATATCTAGGCACATAAAAAGGAAAGGGGGACATTGGTGACAGATAAAGTACAATGGGAACATGTACCAAGTTGCCCTAAGAGCGCAAAGATAATGCAATAGCCTGGGATATCCAGGATAGGATTAAGGAGCCGCCGGCTTAAGGGAACATGCGCAGATGCACTATTGCACAGAGTTGTTATTGAGGGACGCTCAATGGTAAAAAGGGCCTTGAAACCATTTAAAATACCGGATAAACTATTCTGAACACAATATCAGATCTTTTTGATAGGTGTTGAAACATTTGAACTAAGTGTATTAGCGCAAATGCACCATTGCACAGAGGTGTTATTGAGGGATGCTCAATGGTAAAAAGGGCCTTGAAACCAATTAAAGAGTATTCCTAACACTATTCTGAACACAACATCAGATCTTTTTGATAGGTGTTGAAACATTTGAACTAAGTGTATGAGCGCAAATGCACCATTGCACAGAGGTGTTATTGAGGGACGCTCAATGGTAAAAAGGGCCTTGAAACCAATTAAAGAGTATTTATAGATCGCTTAAAGTACTGGAAAAACTATTCTGAATGCAATATTATATATTTTTGATAGGTTTGAAACATTTGAACTAAGTGTATGATTAACATAAGTTGAAAGGAAGTGATGACAGATTGGAATCTAGGTGCCTCCCCCTCCCTTATTTAATGATAACCAGATTGGACAAGAGAGGGACTGCCTTATCCTCACATGGAGGACGCCGCTGAATGAGGTTATGTCTGCCACTGCAGAATACCTCCACTAACCTGGACATTTAACCTGGACATTTTATTCCCCTGATGAACCCCCGTAACGGGGAGGGAAACGCGTTGGGAAGAGAAAGAGGACATATCATCCAGGGTGGTTGTACTAACTAAAGGGCTTCACTAAGTAGGCTCAAACTTGGGGACTGCTCTTGTTAGGGCGGGAGTCTTATATACGGGGCACGACAGGGAAGATAGCTTCAAACCCTTCCCCCCCACCTATATCTTTTTTCTCCCCCCCATTGGAAAAGGTTTATTGGTCTCCGTCCCACGCCGTGCTCTCAATAAGCACAAGAATCTATAACAAGAAGAGAGACAGCAATTGGGTGAGATCATGCCATTTTTCTTGTCTAGTGCACGGTTAAACATGAGCACCAAATTGTTTTTAAAGTACACATAATTTTAGAGGTATACATATTAAATGTTAAGTTTTAGAGTCTAGTGGCTGGCTATGCTGGGTTGTTAGTTAAAAGTGGTCAGACGTGATTAGGAACGATACGTTCTGGTTTCTTTCTTTTTTCCTGCTGAATTCACCTATTTGACAGTATTTTTATCTCAATCTGAAAAAATAGGGTGACAGGTTCCCTTTAAGGGCATAGTCCACTGTCCTGCACCCTTTCTTTACACCTAAAGAATCTCATTTTTATCTCTGCTGCAGTGTGGGTGTCAAAGGTATCCTTCAGCCTGGCCAATATTTGTTTAACAGTTCTTTTATCAGTATGCAGCCAGGACTTTACTTCCCTCTGAGGTGCAGGAATTAACTGGCCAATGAGGATGCTGACTTTTTGATTCTTAGACAGGGTGTAAACTTCAAACAAACTACAGCATCTCTCCTTAATATCGCTCAGGGTGTGTGACTCCCCTGAGTACTGCAGTAACCAGGCTGCTCCCGGTATGTACGGCATTGTTAACAGCATTATGGAAGCTGTGGCTGCAGCTGCCGCTGGATCTGGCTGCAGCATGGGGGCTGCGGCCACTGCAGAATCTCCACCTGGTTTGGACATTTTCTCCTCCTCCCTAGTTAACCTCAGCCAGGCCCTGCATTTTGTTACCGGAGTCAGCGGCTGCTCCACCGACGGTCTTGATGGTGCTCGTTCCGGTTTTAAAATCCGGGGCCTCCTGCTTTTCTGCCCACTGATGGCAGAGAACAGGGCGCAGCTCCTCTTCACTCTCTTTCTTAGGCTCTGCCCACGAAGACACACCCTCTGCTCCTCTCACACCACATGGCACAACAATGGAAGCGATCAAACCGTTCAATACAGTCTATGGCGCAAAAGACCCAGTTTGCTGGGTCAGTCCATCCTGTTCGTGACGCCAGAAATGCAACACCCTCTATGGCCGTGGGATACTCGGAAATGGGTCAGACGGCTCTTAATGTGGTGGTCACTGCAGCAGTGACCCGGTCCATGGCCCTGGGCATGCAATAGAAAGGATGAGGGAAATGTTTATTGGGGATTATTCATGATGTCGCCTGTGGTGTTCAGCTAGAGATGGCTGATGCTGCTTAAGGGGACCGCTGGGGGCGGTGGTGTTGCAGCTGAGATATTTTGACTCCCCACAGGTGGAGCGGGACCCCAGGGCTACAAGAACAATCTATGAGGGGTTGTGGACTTTGGAGTGCAAGAATAATTCGAGGACACATGGACTGTAAGTTCTTTACCTTTAATTATAGGTGCAGTGCGGAGCACAGGTAACAGGTGGTATTAGAGATCCAGGCAGCCTGGAAGCAGTTAAGAATTCCCATAGCCAGGTGGGGTTGGAAGCCTCCCTACTGCGCTGCTCTCTGGATGTTATGCCCGGTCTAGTTCCTGTACCTTCACGGCATCCCCGTTGGGACTCCCACTCTGTGCTGGCTCCACGATCTCCTGACAAGGCCTCTTCTTCCTCTCCCTCCTCTGCATCTTGGCATGCAGCCAGCAGGTCCTGGGGCTGTGTGTATAAGTCGCACACTCACTCCCAGTCTCTTAAAGAGACAGTGCGCATTTTCCAAAAGGTGCTTTTGACCAATGGTGTGTTAATGATTCCTATTTCTAGCCCCTCCACCATAGAGAAGGTGCCGGAGCAACAAGTATCCTCAGTTGCTAACTTCCGGTTCCTGCTAGTATGTGCTTCTGTTTCTGAAGTCTCTGTCAGTGCTCCATTTACACTGTTTGTCTCCACAGACTATCCGCTACCTGTGACCTGGCTTTCCTGGACAATCTTTAATCTGCTTACTCCAGTTCAGTCTCGTACCGCCATTCAGTCATCTGAACCTCAGGGCAATGTCAGTACCACTGGAACCAGCTTCTACCTGTACTCCCGGTACCCACCGGTTAGCTCCACATCACCTGCTAACCCTGCTTGTCCGTCTGTCCCGCTGGGTGAGCTACCACAAGTCCGGGGTCTAACTGAAGGTAGCGCCTGTGTCCCCCAGGTATCCCACTCTGACCCTGTTTGAGGGGTCTTATCACGGGTGTCTGGGGCTCATGTAGTCACGCCCCCTTCGGAGCCCCCCGGGCCGTGGTCCAGAGGTTCCACGTTTAATTACAATAAAAACGAATGTGAACTTCACAATCTGTGCCTCCACTGAGTTCCCGATGCTTGTAGATCTCCTCAAGTCCCTCTCTCAGTCTGTCCACTTAGTGAAATGCTACCCGCATGGCAGGCAGCTTGAGCCTTTTCCAACTGGACTCCTAGGGTGCCACATTTGTAACCACGGGTAATCCACATGAGACAAACTGACGCATTTCAGCAAGGAGCCTTAATAATGGTGAATAGAGTATTCATTATCCATTATTTGCACCCATGGACTCTACAAAAAACAGCTTTACAGATATGAATAATGATACATATCATCTTGATAGATTTAACTCCATCTTTAACAAACTGCAACATAATGTGTCTGGCTGCTAATCTTGCTAATCCACCAAATAATGACATGGTTCAATTAATGAAAGAGTTGGAAAACAAAAAATCTAAAGAAATTAAATTATGGTTAGACTCCAACTCACTGAAATTATACATATTGAAAAATATGATTCCTATAGGTTTGAGGATTAATAAGAATGCCACCTTCCTCTATACTGATACCTTTCTGCGTCATTGGAACCAAAATTTTTCATCTTGCTCTCTAAGACTCATGGAACTCAGAGTAAAACATGAAGAAACAGAGCTCCTTAAAATTAAAGAGGACATTAATACCATTCAAACCTCCCTTAAGTCTGTAACCAACACAGATGAATTCTCTAAGGCTAATAAAAAAATGCTATAGAAGTTGCAAATGATGGAAGCCTCTATCTCCATTCTCAAAAAAACTAAATTTGAGAGAGATACTAGAGACTATGAAAGGAATGAGGTTTATACATGGAAAGTTAATAAACCTTGAAACTCAATTTTGAAAAAACAAGTATTTTGATAACTATAATAGAAATAAAGAGAGATGGAAAATCAGTTTCTACAACCCTAATTTGTCCACTGCCTCCTCCAACTCTTTTGTGTCATGAAATGATTTTTCAGACGACTCTGCAGGTCCTCAAAGGGATTGTTCCTTTCATCATAGGAAAACTGGGCCAATACAATCTAATCCAAAAATGATGCAGATGGGCAGGCAGAAAACATAGGGGGAAGAAGATATCCACAACGAAACAGGAATCACTACTAACTTGTCCTGTCTGGAACCTCTCCACTATATACTCTCAACTGCACAAATTTCATTGCTATCTAAGGGGTAATGTTTTCCCCTACAAAACAAATCAATATTTTCTGGACTCTATTGGACACTAACAAACTATCTAGGAATCTTACTCTGAAATGTCATTTTTTGAAGGATTCCCTTGAAGATTTGGTTAATTTTCCCTTTCTCTCTCTCAGCTCTTCCCTCTCCTAGTGTATCCTCACCCACCCCCTGCAGACTGTGAGCCCTCGCGGGCAGGGTCCTCCCTCCTTATGTACTCGTGTGCCTTGTTATCTGCTCATGTTTAATGTATTTGTCTATATTTGCCCCGTATTCACATGTAAAGCGCCATGGAATAAATGGCGCTATAAAAAAATGTATAATAATAATAATAATTTAGGTCGTACTCCCCTCTCTAACAATGTTTTTTCATTTGCCGAACTACAGCATGTCACAGTACTTTGAAATTTAGAGTCAGAATCTATTCAAGCTGATAGCTCTTTGAATGATGTCTTTTCTAAACATAATCCCTTTTTTATATGATCCAATCATGACCACGGGTATTAGATTCCTTTCAGGAACTTATAGAAAAAGAAATGGGGTCTTGGACCGTAATACCAAAACTCTCAGAGACAATTTCTCTCCCGCAGAGAGATTGTCTCTCACAGAATTAACAGAAAATAAGAATCTACTAATCAGATCAGCTGACAAAAAAGGGAGGAATAGTTATCTTAAATACAATCCTTTACTGCTTAGAAAATATGAAAATTCTGAACGAAAACACCTCTTACATTAAACTCGGATCCTACTGTCCAATTTCAACCAGAACTTTCATGTCACTCTCCGCAAGGAGAAATGATACTTCTTGGATCCCGTCAGACTCCTCTCAATCAGCCAAACCAGATGTCCACTTTGCACTGACGAGGGGCAGTACCCCAAAACACAGTGTCTGCAAATTGAGATTGAGATTCTGGTTGGCTATTATCTTAAGTCATGTGACAAGGCTCGTTAAAAAGTCGGCATTGATTGTTAGGATTGCTACTTCCAATAGGTGACACTAGAGTTCTAGTACTCTTCCTCTCTGAAGAGACAATTTGCATATTTCCCAGAGGAGCATTGTGGCTTTAAGTCTCCTCACCTCAACATGCTTATCATGTCACTCTCCGCAAGGAGAAACGATACTTCTTGGATCCCGGTCAGATGCCTCTCAATCAGCCAAACCAGATCTCCACTTTGAGTACCCAAAAACACAGTGTCTGCAAATTGAGATTCTGGTTTGGCTATTATCCTAAGTCATGGGACAAGGCTCGTTAAAGAGTCGACATTGACTGTTAGGATTGCTACTTCCAATAGGTGGCACTAGAGTTCTAGCCCTCTTCCTCTCTGAAGAGACAATTCGCATATTTCCCAGAGGAGCATTGCAGCTTTAATCTCCTCACCTCGACATGCTTATCATGTCACTCTCCGCAAGGAGAAATTGTAAAAAAAGGGAGTTTGTATGGGCGCCATAGATGTCAAACGTTCTGAATATTTGTATATAGAGCATCCGATCATGCCCATATATTATGCTCTCCCAAAAGCACATAAAGGCGTTCCCCCCTTCTAGGCCAATCATTGCTGGGATAGGAGTGTTAGGGGAAAAAATAGGTTAATGGGTTGATCTGTACTTTAAGCCACTAGTTAGTGTACTACCAAGATTTATTAGGGGCACCAAAATGCTGATCTCCACATTAGACAAATATCCATGGGACCCTTTGTTTAAATAGCTCAGCTGCAATGCTATCATCTTGTACCCATCTATTTTGCATAATGTAGCCTTGTGTAGTTTAAAACATTTTCCAGCTAAATACAGTACTTATGAAAAGAAGATACATAATTTTTTTATTAACAGCAGTTTCCTTTTTACTGTCACACAACTATTTTTCCTTTGCAGGTGAATATTTCCTCCAAACCAAGGGAGTTAGCATGGGAGGTAAATTCTCCCCCTCCCTTGCTAACTTAGTCATTGCTGTTTTGGAAGAATTTTTATTATTTTCCCATAAAAATGTTTTCGAAGATAGAATCATATTTTATGGTCGTTACATTGATGACGTCATTATAATTTGGAAAGGCACAGAATTTGAAGCCAATTAATTCATTTCGTATATGAATGACAACAATTTAAATGTAAAATTCATACATGTTTTGCCAACTTCATATGTTAATTATCTTGATATTACTCTTGTGGGAGGTCATGCTTCTAACAGTATTTCTATTTTTCCATACAAAAAGCCAACAGACAGTAATTCTATCCTAGATGCCAGATCATGTCATCCACCACATGTGATTCAGAATATTCCTGTTGGTGAACTGACTAGAATTAAAAGGAATTGTTCTTCTGATAACACATTTTCTATTGAACAGCAGAAAATAAAAAATAGACTAAAAAATAGGGGATATACAAATCGCACTCTGAAGACAGCCTCATCTATAGTCAATAAGATAGATAGACAAGAATTGTTATTAGACCGCTCTACAGTGAAAAATAAACTTTTTATAACATTTTGACACAATACAGTCCCCACTATCCAGAAATAATTAATATCATACTGAAATATTTACCAATTCTTAATGAAGGTGCTAAACTCTAAGGCTTTTAAACAATTGAATATCAGATTTGTAGCAAGGAAATCTCCCACTTTGGGCAACGTTCTGTCACCTAGTTTTTTTTTTACAGGTCACACCAATTATCTGCACAACCCACTTAGCTTTCCCCTAAAGGGTTTTTTAAATGCAGACATACATCATGCAAAGCATGTGGAGATGTGGAAAATACAGTAATAAACACAATTTTGTATCCAATGTCACTAACAAACAATTTTCCATTAACAGTTTGATTAACTGCAACACTACAGGGGTGATAACCTCCAATATGTAGGTTGTATTACTACACCACTTAACAAAAGCATTAGAATGCACTTATCTGATGCGGTTAGTTGCACAGCACTCAATATTTCAGCCGTTACCAAACCTCACAGTAAAATAAATGCATTTCCATTTTTTGGGAGAGAGTATTTAAGACTAAAAGAGGGGGGGGGATCTAAAGAGAAAAAAAATTAACAGGGAATCCTTTTGGATCCATACACTTCAAACCAGGGTTCCTTCTGGTATGAATTCCAGACATGATCTGATATTGCAATACAACTGAGTTTTCCATGCATGTTCATTTATATTAATGATTTTATTTGTTTTGTCAACTGTTTGTAATATTATGTGTTTTTATGTCTTATTCTACTGACACTGGGCTTCATCTATCCTCTTTGTCTGATACTATAGAGTTAACATTTGCAGGGATCAGGATTATTAACCTTCTACACCTGTTCTGCACTCAAGAAGGATGCATTAGAGCCCTGTTATCATACCACTCTATACACTATAATTAATTTTCCAGTTTTACTTAATAGCAATGTAGTTCCTCTAAAGAATAGTAGTATTTTAAAGCATGAATTGTTTGTGGCCACATGGTAGCTCTAAAGGTGGCTACCATGAACAGGCTTGGCTCTAATCGCTCAGTTTACCAGATCTCAGTAGTTGCGCTGGCTTTCACCCTTTAAGCTCTATATATTGATCTATACTTACAGAGGGGCTCCTGGGCTGGGGCCACGGAGTCGGCTGTTGTTCAGTGGTTCAGGCTGGCAAGAAGAATAGTCAAGTAACTGGATCAGAACCGGGAGTCACAGGTAGGTACAAAATCATCAGGCAGGAGTAACATCAGTAAACAAACCAAAGTCTATAGGAGCGGTCACAACTAGGGCTGAAAACAGGAAGAAATACAAATTAGGATTTAACACCAAAGCTTCCTGACTGGCCGGTCTTCAGCAGTATGGAACATGGTACTGGGAAAGTTTTTTTATTTTCAAATCAAATCTTTGAGGGTATGTGCACACGTACTGTAGATGAAACCTCTGTGGATTTTTCCGCACCTGTTTTGAGAAATCCGCAGGTAAAAACACAGCCTTTTACCTGCGGATTTACAGCGAATTTTATGTGTTTTTTTTTGCAGATTCCACCTGTGGTTTTACACCTGCGGATTCCTATTATGGAGCAGGTGTAAACTGCTGCGGAATCTGCACAAAGAATGAACATGCTGCGGAATAAACAACGCAGCGTTTCCACGCAGTTTTTTCCGCAGCATGTGCACTGCGGTTTTGTTTTCCATAGGTTTACATGGTACTGTAAACTCATGGAAAACAGCTGCGAATCCGCAGCGTCAAAACTGCTGCAGAATCGCAGCAAAATCCGCAACGTGTGCACATAGCCTGAATGTTCGAATTCACGTGAATCTGAGAATCTCAGGAAATTCAAATTATACACAATACTTCACTGCACGCCCTGCTTATCTCTATTCAGCAACTATCTCCCCGATTGTCCTATACATATGAGCGCTCAGCTGTGTTCAGTGTGAGGGAGTCACTGCTAGACATCTCTGGCATCGGCTTATCTCTTAGAGAGCAAATGAATTGGCAATCCAAAATTAGATATCACAGATACTTCTGTCCCCTGACATCATCTATAAGGGAATAGTCTGTAGAACCCCATGCACTCTAGACTGAGCCAAAACCGTCACCATTGGAGGGCTGGACAGACATTAATGATAGATATACGAGGGACTTTATTCATAGGGAAATTTCATTAAGCATAGTCCCTGGAGATATTTAGCTTTGATTGCCAGGAACAATTTCACCTTCATGATATCACAGGCTTACTATTATGCGGCTGATTAGATTTATACTGGAGTGTACTGGGTTGTAAATGGAAGTATATGTGTGAGATGGATGGTGGTGATTAAGCAGAGTAAATGTTTTGTGAGAATGGTACTGAAGTCTTCCCTGTATATTTCAGACGGTATTCGTTTTGTTTTCCTCCCCTTCTTCCAGCTCCAGAGATACTTTTTGTGGGTGACAAACTCCTTTCTTTTCCCAAAACCACTATTTAACAAACATTAGATCATTGTCAGCCAGATGCCAGCCGACAACTGTCTGTCCCCGATGACTCATAGCTAGGCACATTTGGATTTGCCAACCATGCCAGCTTATTTCAGTGTAGAGAGGGCAATAAACTGGTATATGACACTTCTGGTTTAGGATTCCATGTTACTCCCCAGGTAAATGTGAAGGTGACCAAAGTCCCTAATTTTAAAGAGCTCAATAATATTTTTGCAGACTAAGGCTACTTTCACACTAGCGTCGTACTCAGCCCGTCGCAGTGCGTCGGGCCGACGTACCAACGCTAGCAGTGAATGCGCTGCACAACGGGGGCAACGGATGCATTTTTCCAGCGCATCCGCTGCCCCATTGTGAGGTGCGGGGAGGTGGGGGCGGAGTTCCGGCCGCGCATGCGCAGTCGGAAATGGCAGACCGTCGGCTGCAAAAAACGTTACATGTAACGTTTTTTGCAGCCGACGGTCCGCCACAACACGGCGCAACCATCGCATGACAGTTGCGACGTGTGGCAAATCGTCGCAATGCGCCACTAATGCAAGTCAATGGAGAAAAAACGCATCCTGCAAGCACTTTTTCAGGATGCATTTTTTCTACAAAACGACGCATAGCGGCGTGCAGTGCACGACACTAGTGTAAAAGTAGCCTAAACTGGGATTTCATTTTTCTCCACTCCTTCCAATCTAAGAATATTGGCTTAATGGGGTAGAGATCTTTCCTGATTACAAATTAGCACATCCATACTTTAGTGAATTAGGCCTCCTTGAACCAGGGCTATATTTGCCACTAGGCACTGGAGGTCCAATGCCTCAGGCAGCAGGCTACGTGGGACACTGCTAACAACTGCTAATAAAAATTACATTTCAATGTTTTTTTTACAAACCTCTTCCCTGCCTACCAGTACATTTACACATGAAGGAGAGGAGAGATGGTGAAGGTTGTTTCTCTATACACTCATCTGAGTCTTCAAAAGAAAAATACTTATCGCTGATTAGTAGTAGAACATTATCAGTAACGGCTGCCCCACCAATCCGTGAGCTGGCTGCACACTATCCATCCAGAGCGCACATCAAGTTACCACTGTTGTCTACGTTATTATGTGTATTGCTTTGCTGTATACAGTAAAGAAATAAAAAGATCGCTGTGGCCAATTTAAAAATAGAAATACAGTGTTTGACCGAAATTTCTTGCATTGTAAACTATCTAGTCCAGAAGATGGCTATTCAATTAGCTAATTTACCCACACATCATTGACTTCAAAATAACATTTGGTCACAAAAAATTGAAAAATAAAAAGCCATAAAAACACCAACAAAAACAGTTAGAAAAGTTGCTGTAAATTATCCAGCCAAAAGTGCTAGAAATATTTTTAAAAGCATCACTACACCTTAAGGGATCAAGCTCTTTGGTAGTCAGTAGCATTCACACAGGCAGGTAATACAAATGGGTTCAAAACAAATAAAGTTTATTAAATAAATTTCCAAAGTCCAAATAATGCAGCCTTTTTCAGGAACAAAAGGTATAATAGAAACAAATATAATAAAAGCAGGCCATATACAGCACTGGCTTACCTGTTTAGATGTCAGTCCTTCCCTTCAGGTCTTTCACCCTCCACACAGCCCTTTATGAAGCAGATCAACTGCCATTTTACACCAGCTGCATCTTCTGGATTGGAGGATGGGAATGACCAGTTCCACCCAGGTCTTCCAGTCATTCATAAAACCAGGACTCGAAATCCAGGTACATTAAAACCCTCTCAGCACTATCTATATTGGTGCCTTCTCTCTGGGTTTCCATCACCAAGCCAAGGCTAGGCACCTCAGAGACACATACACTCCACCCAGAACCTGTCTGGCAGCGACCTTGCAACCCCTATATGATTTGTGGTAGGTACAAAGCTTAGGGCCAATGAAGTGAGTGTCAGTAATCTGCTACACTATACAGTGCCTTGCGAAGTATTCGCCCCACCTGGAACTTTTCAACCTTTTCCCACATATCATGCTTCAAACATAAAGATACCAAATGTAAATTTTTGGTGAAGAATCAACAACAAGTGGAACACAATTGTGAAGTTGAACAAAATTTATTGGTTATTTTAAATTTTTGCGGAAATTCAAAAACTGAAAAGTGGGGCGTGCAATATTATTCGGCCCCTTTACTTTCAGTGCAGCAAACTCACTCCAGAAGTTCATTGTGGTTCTCTGAATGATCCAATGTTGTCCTTATTGCCTAATGATGATAAATATAATCCACCTGTGTGTAATCAAGTCTCCGTATAAATGCACCTGCTCTCTGTTAGTCTCAGGGTTTTGTTTGAAGCACAAAGAGCATCATGAAGACCAAGGAACACAACAGGCAGGTCCGTGATACTGTTGTGGAGAAGTTTAAAGCCGGATTTGGATACAAAATGATTTCCAAAATTTTAAACATCCCGAGGAGTACTGTGGAAGCGATCATATTGAAATGGAAGGAGTATCATACCACTGCAAATCTACCAAGACCCGGCCGTCCCTCTAAACTTTCATCTCAAAAAAGGAGATGACTGATCAAAGATGCAGCCAAGAGGCCCATGATCACTCTGGATGAACTGCAGAGATCTACAGCTGAGGTGGGACAGTCTGTCCATAGGACAACAATCAGTCATACCTCACAAATCTGGCCTTTATGCAAGAGTGGCAAGAAGAAAGCCATTTTTCAAAGATATCCATAAAAAGTGTGGCTTAAAGTTTGCAACAAGCCACCTGTGAAACACACCAAACATGTGGAAGAAGGTGCTCTGGTCAGATTAAACCAAAATCGAACTTTCTGGCAACAATACCAAACGATATGTTTGGCGTAAAGGCAACACATCTCATCACCCTGAACACACCATCCCCACTGTCAAACATGGTGGTGGCAGCATCATGGTTTGGGCCTGCTTTTCTTCAGTGGGTTATAATAGATGAATGTGGATAAAATCCACGCTGCTGCAACAAATGATGGATCCAGATATAGTTATAAGATGTTCGGGTGGTTTATTCAATGTGTTTCGAAGCTCATGGCTTCTTCTTCAGGAAGTTTCCACAGAAAGATATCTGTTTCTGTGGAAACTTCCTGAAGAAGAAGCCATGAGCTTCAAAACGCATTGAATAAACCACCCGAACATCTTAAAACTATATCTGGATACATCATTTATTGCAGCAGCGCGGATTTTATCCACATTCATCTATTATAACGGTTCTGAGAGGTCGCAGCGCCGACCTGTGGATCTGCAGCAGCAGACAACTACACGCTTTTACTGTGTACCACCAGGTGAGCAGTTCTCTCATAATTGATTAGAAACAGTCCTGGGGATAAGGCCCTATTTGCACTTTTTTTTTTCTCCTACCTTTTTATACTAGTTTCTTCAGTGGGGACAGGGAAGATGGTTGAAATTAATAGGAAGATGGATGGAGCCAAACAAAGGACCATTCTTGAAGAAAATCTGTTGGAGTCTGCAAAAGTCCTGAGACTGGGACGAAGATTTGTCTTCCAACAAGACAATGATCCAAAACATAAACCAAAATCTACAATGGAATGGTTCACAAATAAACATGTCCAGGTGTTAGAATGGCCAAGTCAAAGTCCAGACCTCAATCCAATCGAGAATCTGTGGAAAGAGCTGAAAACTGCTGTTCACAAACGATCTCCATCAAACCTCACTGAGCTCAAGCTGTTTGCCAAGGAAGAGTGGGCAAGAATTTCAGTCTCTCGATGTACAAAACTGATAGAGACATATCCCAAGTGATTTGCAGCTGTAATCGCAGCAAAAGGTGGCGCAACAAAGTATTAAGTTAAAGGGGCCGAATAATATTGCACGCCCCACTATTCAGTTTGTGAATTTCCACAAAAATTTAAAATAACCAATACATTTTGTTCAACTTCACAATTTTGTGCCACTTGTTGTTGATTCTTCACCAAAAATTTACATTTGGTATCTTTATGTTTGAAGCCTGATATGTGGGAAAAGGTTGAAAAGTTCCAAGGGCCGAATACTTTCACAAGGCACTGTATGTAAGGGCTGACTCACTAAAGCTTATAACACAGCCAAGTGCTCTCCGATGTTTTATTGGATAGACTTGGACCATTTTTATACTAAGGGGCATGGCATAGTTATGATTTTTTCCCATACTGGTTCGACTTGCTGCAAGTGAAATGTTGAAGATGGAAAAATTAAGTTCTCTGTCTTATCCATATCTGTGATGCTATTCTCTCATATGAGAGAATCGGATCATAGTAAGATGACACTCGCCTCAAACTCTGACCGCAGCCTCATAAATGGACACGCATAACAAGCTTTTGAAAGAATCCTGCACAACCCGTTAAAGTGCAGCATTTATAAAAAGTTCTTCATAATAATATGAACTAAGCAAAATATTATAAATAATCTGAATATTCCTCTTATTTTCTCATTTTGTTGGATTTCCATTTAGAAGGGCGCAGTTTGGGATTATAATTCAGAAAATTATTTGATGCTGTGCACTGTCATGTTTAATTAATTTCATAATTTAGTTAAATATCTGTGTTGAAGTAATATTGCACATAACCAAAACCGCTGCTTACAGACTTGCCAGTTGGATTCACGACCCTTTAATATGCAGCTGCTGTTGCATGATTTTTTTCTGTTGAATTAATGAGAACCATTATACTTGTCCATTGTTCCAATTTGAAAAGATTCCAGAGGTAGGATTTTGCAATTTCAAACCAAAAGTAGAAGAGTGTCTTTTACTAAATTATTTGTTTTTGACTAGCATATTCTGTTTATTTTTACGTGGTGATGGAGATAGATATGATTATGTAAAAATAGATATTTATATTCCCAAGTGTGTGTAGGAGGAATGGAATATGAAATCTGTAATAACCTGCCAAAATGCGAATAGAATATTCAAGGGCACTTTAAATTATATGTCAAGCTGTATTCATACCAGGGGTTATACGTATAATGCTATAACAAGAGATGTAGGATGGGCACAATACCACTCTGTGACACAACCATTCAGGAACCTTACACATAACATGGTACAGGGCCTTTCTTTAATGGTACTGAGAGAATGTTTATGCTGAAAATACACATCTCCTGCAGTAAAGCACATAGAAAAGTGTGAAAACAAACAGATATATATTTATTTATTTCAGAATAAGAATAAATAACACTCATAACTCTCAATCTTAAGCACCTATGGCAGATCTACTGGGCATGCTATAAATGTGTAACAGCTGCAAATGCCACCTCCATGGACCTCATCTAGAGAAGTGTGTACAGTTACCCTAGTGTCCACTTTTTCCACAACACACTCCATTGTGTGTATTGCAGAGGTGGCAGAGCTGTTTGCTCATCTTTTCCTTGGAATATACAACAGCTGCAGGCTTATATTACAGGACTATTTTAAGTGGACAACAGATAGCACTGTGATATTGGAGCGCCCACTAGGACCCTAGGGTACTTGGTCCCGAGTCCGGTGTTCATTAAAGGGTTAGTCGTGGTGGCAGCGACCCGGTCTGTGGCACTGGGCATCCAAGTCAAAGGGAAAGTCTTTAAAGGGGTTATTGTGAATAAAGAATAAAGTTTGTTCATGACGCCACTTGTGGTATTCGGTCTTTGATGACCGATGCTGCTTAAAGGGGTCTACTGGGATGATATTATTGCAGCAGGGATGGTATGGCTTCCCACAGGTGAAACTTAGTCCCCAGGGCTCCGGGTGTCGTAGGCAAAGATGGTAGACGGTGTGTTGCCAGAAAGAATTAGAGGACACAAGGTTGCAGTCTCTTTACCTTTACTGGTGGTGTGCAGCCACAGTCCAGGGTATGGATCACAGGTGATGGTGAGGTCCGGCCCGCTTGGAAGCAATTCGGAATCCCCTTAGCCAGGTGGGGTTGGAATTAGCCAGGTGAGGTTGGAAGCCTTCCTTACTATGCTGTGTTGTAGTCCCTTGCTGCCTAAGACTTCACACAAGGTCCTCGCTTTCTCTCTGTCCCTTTTAGTAGGACAATATCCATAAGGCAGGCAATTCGAGACTTTTTACAGGTGTCCCTACTTGCAGCGACTCCCGTCCCTATTTGCTGCTGTGCCTTCGGATGTAATGGTGGACAGGCGACTTGAAATCTCCTGCCCGCTGGTTTCTGCTGTGGGGCATACAGTTGCCCCCACAACCTTGGAATTTGGGCCTCCGAAATTCTGCGCTTCAGCGTGGAGGGAGCTCAGTCGCAGGTCCCCTCCAGCTCTTCACTTCTCCTGTGCTCCTTCTTCCCTCATAGTCCCTCACAGACCGCTCTGTCTCTCTCTTTTCCCCTCCAGGAGCTGCAGAACCACGTGTCTGCACGGCCCCAGCTTTCCACTCCTCACTCCTCTCTCTCAGACTCCCTCTCACAGACTAACTAACTCCTCCCCCAGCCAGAGTATATATAGGGAAGCTCCCATGAAACCGGGTCTAGAGCTCCCCCTTCTTGTCTGGAGTCCGAACAGTGTTGTGTGTACATGTTACCTGTTAAAGGGATCCTTGTTGCTTCCAAGCATGGCATCACTCTCCCCTTGAGGAAGGCAATACCACTGTGACAGCCGAACTCCTGGTGTGTCACAATATCTGTGACAAACTGTTTATATATGTGTAGTTCCTTTAGACTGTATTATTCAATTTCTTAGGTTGCTGTTATGGCTGGCAATCAGGCAACACAGCGTGCAGTAATCAGCGCACATACAGAGATCTGGCAATAACCAAAAACAATAGGACGAGCTCTGAGACGTGGAATCTCTGTAGACTGCAGTACCTGATCTATCCTCACACAACTATAAGCAGCAGTGGATTGCGCCTATCACTACCTATGCAACTCGGCACTGCCTGAGGAGCTGACTAGCCTGAAGATAGAAATACAAGCCTGACTTACCTCAGAGAAATACCCCAAAGGAATAGGCAGCCCCCCACATATAATGACTGTTAGCAAGATGAAAAGACAAACGTAGGAATGAAATAGATTCAGCAAAGTGAGGCCCGATATTCTAGACAGAGCGAGGATAGCAAAGAGAACTATGCAGTCTACAAAAAACCCTAAAACGAAAACCACGCAAAGGGGCAAAAAGACCCACCGTGCCGAACTAACAGCACGGCGGTGCAACCCTTTGCTTCTCAGAGCTTCCAGCAAAAGTTAATAGCAAGCTGGACAGAAAAAACAGAAAACAAACTAGAAGCACTTATCTAGCAGAGCAGCAGGCCAAAGGAAAGATGCAGTAGCTCAGATCCAACACTGGAACATTGACAAGGAGCAAGGAAGACAGACTCAGGTGGAGCTAAATAGCAAGGCAGCCAACGAGCTCACCAAAACACCTGAGGGAGGAAGCCCAGAGACTGCAATACCACTTGTGACCACAGAAGTGAACTCAGCCACAGAATTCACAACAGTACCCCCCCCTTGAGGAGGGGTCACCGAACCCTCACCAGAACCCCCAGGCCGACCAGGATGAGCCACATGAAAGGCACGAACAAGATCTGGGGCATGGACATCAGAGGCAAAAACCCAGGAATTATCTTCCTGAGCATAACCCTTCCATTTGACCAGATACTGGAGTTTCCGTCTAGAGACACGAGAATCCAAAATCTTCTCCACAATATACTCCAATTCCCCCTCCACCAAAACAGGGGCAGGAGGCTCCACAGATGGAACCATAGGTGCCACGTATCTCCTCAACAACGACCTATGGAATACATTATGTATGGAAAAGGAGTCTGGGAGGGTCAGACGAAAAGACACCGGATTGAGAATCTCAGAAATCCTATACGGACCAATAAAACGAGGTTTAAATTTAGGAGAGGAAACCTTCATAGGAATATGACGAGAAGATAACCAAACCAGATCCCCAACACGAAGTCGGGGTCCCACACGGCGTCTGCGATTAGCGAAAAGCTGAGCCTTCTCCTGGGACAAGGTCAAATTGTCCACTACCTGAGTCCAGATCTGCTGCAACCTGTCCACCACAGAATCCACACCAGGACAGTCCGAAGACTCAACCTGTCCTGAAGAGAAACGAGGATGGAACCCAGAATTGCAGAAAAATGGAGAGACCAAGGTAGCCGAGCTGGCCCGATTATTAAGGGCGAACTCAGCCAACGGCAAAAATGACACCCAATCATCCTGGTCAGCGGAAACAAAACATCTCAGATATGTTTCCAAGGTCTGATTGGTTCGTTCGGTCTGGCCATTAGTCTGAGGATGGAAGGCCGAGGAGAAAGACAGGTCAATGCCCATCCTACCACAAAAGGCTCGCCAGAACCTCGAGACAAACTGGGAACCTCTGTCAGAAACAATATTCTCAGGAATGCCATGTAAACGAACCACATGCTGGAAGAACAAAGGCACCAAATCAGAGGAGGAAGGCAATTTAACCAAGGGCACCAGATGGACCATTTTAGAAAAGCGATCACAGACCACCCAAATGACCGACATTTTTTGAGAAACGGGAAGGTCAGAAATGAAATCCATCGAAATATGTGTCCAAGGCCTCTTCGGGACCGGCAAGGGCAAAAGCAACCCACTGGCACGTGAACAGCAGGGCTTAGCCCTAGCACAAATTCCACAGGACTGCACAAAAGCACGCACATCCCGTGACAGAGATGGCCACCAGAAGGATCTAGCAACCAACTCCCTGGTACCAAAGATTCCTGGATGACCGGCCAGCACCGAACAATGAAGTTCAGAGATAACTCTACTAGTCCACCTATCAGGGACGAACAGTTTCTCGGCCGGACAACGATCAGGTTTATTAGCCTGAAATTTCTGCAACACTCTCCGCAAATCAGGGGAGATGGCAGACACAATGACTCCTTCCTTGAGGATACTCGCCGGCTCAGATAACCCCGGAGAGTCGGGCACAAAACTCCTAGACAGAGCATCCGCCTTCACATTTTTAGAGCCCGGAAGGTATGAAATCACAAAATCAAAACGAGCAAAAAATAACGACCAACGGGCCTGTCTAGGATTCAAGCGCTTGGCAGACTCAAGATAAGTAAGGTTCTTATGATCAGTCAATACCACCACGCGATGCTTAGCACCCTCAAGCCAATGACGCCACTCCTCGAATGCCCACTTCATGGCCAGCAACTCTCGGTTGCCCACATCATAATTACGCTCAGCAGCAGAAAATTTCCTGGAAAAGAAAGCACATGGTTTGAACACTGAGCAACCAGAACCTCTCTGTGACAAAACCGCCCCTGCACCAATCTCAGAAGCATCAACCTCGACCTGGAACGGAAGAGAAACATCAGGTTGACACAACACAGGGGCACAGCAAAAACGACGCTTCAACTCCTGAAAAGCTTCCACGGCAGCAGAAGACCAATTAACCAAATCAGCACCCTTCTTGGTCAAATCGGTCAATGGTCTGGCAATGCTAGAAAAATTACAGATGAAGCGACGATAAAAATTAGCAAAGCCCAGGAATTTCTGCAGACTTTTTAGAGATGTCGGCTGAGTCCAATCCTGGATGGCCTGAACCTTAACCGGATCCATCTCGATAGTAGAAGGGGAAAAGATGAACCCCAAAAATGAAACTTTCTGCACACCGAAGAGACACTTTGATCCCTTCACGAACAAGGAATTAGCACGCAGTACCTGGAAAACCATTCTGACTTGCTTCACATGAGACTCCCAATCATCTGAGAAGATCAAAATGTCATCCAAGTAAACAATCAAGAATTTAACATAGTAACATAGTAACATAGTTAGTAAGGCCGAAAAAAGACATTTGTCCATCCAGTTCAGCCTATATTCCATCATAATAAATACCCAGATCTACGTCCTTCTACAGAACCTAATAATTGTATGATACAATATTGTTCTGCTCCAGGAAGACATCCAGGCCTCTCTTGAACCCCTCGACTGAGTTCGCCATCACCACCTCCTCAGGCAAGCAATTCCAGATTCTCACTGCCCTAACAGTAAAGAATCCTCTTCTATGTTGGTGGAAAAACCTTCTCTCCTCCAGACGCAAAGAATGCCCCCTTGTGCCCGTCACCTTCCTTGGTATAAACAGATCCTCAGCGAGATATTTGTATTGTCCCCTTATATACTTATACATGGTTATTAGATCGCCCCTCAGTCGTCTTTTTTCTAGACTAAATAATCCTAATTTCGCTAATCTATCTGGGTATTGTAGTTCTCCCATCCCCTTTATTAATTTTGTTGCCCTCCTTTGTACTCTCTCTAGTTCCATTATATCCTTCCTGAGCACCGGTGCCCAAAACTGGACACAGTACTCCATGTGCGGTCTAACTAGGGATTTGTACAGAGGCAGTATAATGCTCTCATCATGTGTATCCAGACCTCTTTTAATGCACCCCATGATCCTGTTTGCCTTGGCAGCTGCTGCCTGGCACTGGCTGCTCCAGGTAAGTTTATCATTAACTAGGATCCCCAAGTCCTTCTCCCTGTCAGATTTACCCAGTGGTTTCCCGTTCAGTGTGTAATGGTGATATTGATTCCCTCTTCCCATGTGTATAACCTTACATTTATCATTGTTAAACCTCATCTGCCACCTTTCAGCCCAAGTTTCCAACTTATCCAGATCCATCTGTAGCAGAATGCTATCTTCTCTTGTATTAACTGCTTTACATAGTTTTGTATCATCTGCAAATATCGATATTTTACTGTGTAAACCTTCTACCAGATCATTAATGAATATGTTGAAGAGAACAGGTCCCAATACTGACCCCTGCGGTACCCCACTGGTCACAGCGACCCAGTTAGAGACTATACCATTTATAACCACCCTCTGCTTTCTATCACTAAGCCAGTTACTAACCCATTTACACACATTTTCCCCCAGACCAAGCATTCTCATTTTGTGTACCAACCTCTTGTGCGGCACGGTATCAAACGCTTTGGAAAAATCGAGATATACCACGTCCAATGACTCACCGTGGTCCAGTCTATAGCTTACCTCTTCATAAAAACTGATTAGATTGGTTTGACAGGAGCGATTTCTCATAAACCCATGCTGATATGGAGTTAAACAGTTATTCTCATTGAGATAATCCAGAATAACATCCCTCAGAAACCCTTCAAATATTTTACCAACAATAGAGGTTAGACTTACTGGCCTATAATTTCCAGGTTCACTTTTAGAGCCCTTTTTGAATATTGGCACCACATTTGCTATGCGCCAGTCCTGCGGAACAGACCCTGTCGCTATAGAGTCACTAAAAATAAGAAATAATGGTTTATCTATTACATTACTTAGTTCTCTTAGTACTCGTGGGTGTATGCCATCCGGACCCGGAGATTTATCTATTTTAATCTTATTTAGCCGGTTTCGCACCTCTTCTTGGGTTAGATTGGTGACCCTTAATATAGGGTTTTCATTGTTTCTTGGGATTTCACCTAGCATTTCATTTTCCACCGTGAATACCGTGGAGAAGAAGGTGTTTAATATGTTAGCTTTTTCCTCGTCATCTACAACCATTCTTTCCTCACTATTTTTTAAGGGGCCTACATTTTCAGTTTTTATTCTTTTACTATTGATATAGTTGAAGAACAGTTTGGGATTAGTTTTACTCTCCTTAGCAATGTGCTTCTCTGTTTCCTTTTTGGCAGCTTTAATTAGTTTTTTAGATAAAGTATTTTTCTCCCTATAGTTTTTTAGAGCTTCAATGGTGCCATCCTGCTTTAGTAGTGCAAATGCTTTCTTTTTACTGTTAATTGCCTGTCTTACTTCTTTGTTTAGCCACATTGGGTTTTTCCTATTTCTAGTCCTTTTATTCCCACAAGGTATAAACCGCTTACACTGCCTATTTAGGATGTTCTTAAACATTTCCCATTTATTATCTGTATTCTCATTTCTGAGGATATTGTCCCAGTCTACCAGATTAAGGGCATCTCTAAGCTGTTCAAACTTTGCCTTCCTAAAGTTCAATGTTTTTGTGACTCCCTGACAAGTCCCCCTAGTGAAAGACAGGTGAAACTGCACAATATTGTGGTCGCTATTTCCTAAATGCCCAACCACCTGCAGATTTGTTATTCTGTCAGGTCTATTAGATAGTATTAGGTCTAAAAGTGCTGCTCCTCTGGTTGGATTCTGCACCAATTGTGAAAGATAATTTTTCTTGGTTATTAGCAGAAACCTGTTGCCTTTATGGGTTTCACAGGTTTCTGTTTCCCAGTTAATATCCGGGTAGTTAAAGTCCCCCATAACCAGGACCTCATTATGGGTTGCAGCTTCATCTATCTGCTTTAGAAGTAGACTTTCCATGCTTTCTGTTATATTTGGGGGTTTGTAACAGACCCCAATGAGAATTTTGTTACCATTTTTCCCTCCATGAATTTCAACCCATATGGACTCGACATCCTCATTCCCTTCGCTAATATCCTCCCTTAAAGTGGACTTTAGACAAGACTTTACATAGAGACAAACCCCTCCTCCTCTCCGATTTTTACTATCCTTTCTAAACAGACTGTAACCCTGTAAGTTAACTGCCCAGTCATAGCTTTCATCTAACCATGTCTCGGTTATTCCCACTATGTCAAAGTTACCTGTAGATATTTCTGCTTCTAGTTCTTCCATCTTGTTTGTCAGGCTTCTGGCGTTTGCGAGCATGCAGTTTAGAGGATTTTGTTTTGTTCCAATCTCCTCACTGTGGATTGTTTTAGAAATGTTCTTACCTCCCTTCTGAGTATGTTTTCCTGGGTCGTCTTTGTTCGAGTCTAATGTTTTTCTTCCCGTCCCCTCTTCTTCTAGTTTAACGCCCTCCTGATGAGTGTAGCGAGTCTTCTGGCGAATGTGTGTTTCCCAGGTTTGTTGAGGTGTAGTCCGTCTCTGGCGAGGAGTCCATCATACCAGTAATTCACACCGTGGTCCAGGAATCCAAATCCTTGTTGTCTGCACCATCGTCTTAGCCAGTTGTTTGCATCAAGGATCCTGTTCCATCTCCTGGTGCCATGCCCGTCTACTGGAAGGATAGAAGAAAAAACTACCTGTGCATCCAGTTCCTTTACTTTCTTCCCCAACTCTTCAAAGTCCTTGCAGATTGTCGGTAGGTCCTTCCTTGCCGTGTCATTGGTGCCAACATGTATCAGAAGAAATGGGTGGACGTCCTTGGAGCTGAAGAGCTTTGGTATCCTATCGGTCACATCCTTGATCATCGCACCTGGAAGGCAGCATACTTCTCTTGCGGTTATGTCCGGTCTGCAGATACTCCAGATACTCACGGAAAATGTCATGCATAAAAGACTGAAAAACAGATGGAGCATTGGCAAGTCCGAACGGCATCACCAGATACTCAAAATGACCCTCGGGCGTATTAAATGCCGTTTTCCATTCATCTCCCTGCCTGATTCTCACCAGATTATACGCACCACGAAGATCAATCTTAGTAAACCAACTAGCCCCCTTAATCCGAGCAAACAAGTCAGAAATCAATGGCAAGGGATACTGAAACTTAACAGTGATCTTATTAAGAAGGCGGTAATCAATACACGGTCTTAGCGAACCATCCTTCTTGGCTACAAAAAAGAACCCTGCTCCCAATGGTGACGACGATGGGCGAATATGTCCCTTCTCCAGGGACTCCTTCACATAACTGCGCATAGCGGTGTGTTCAGGTACGGACAAATTAAATAAACGACCCTTAGGGAATTTACTACCAGTCAATCAAATCAAATCGATAGCACAATCACAATTCCTATGCGGAGGTAGGGCATCAGACTTGGACTCTTCAAATACATCCTGAAAGTCCGACAAGAACTCTGGGATGTCAGAAGGAATGGATGACGAAATAGACAAAAATGGAACATCACCATGTACTCCCTGACAACCCCAGCTGGTTACCGACATAGAGTTCCAATCCAATACTGGATTATGGGTTTGTAGCCATGGCAACCCCAACACGACCACATCATGCAAATTATGCAGTACCAGAAAGCGAATAACTTCCTGATGTGCAGGAGCCATGCACATGGTCAGCTGGGCCCAGTACTGAGGCTTATTCTTGGCCAAAGGTGTAGCATCAATTCCTCTCAACGGAATAGGACACCGCAAAGGCTCCAAGAAAAATCCACAACGTTTAGCATAATCCAAATCCATCAGATTCAGGGCAGCGCCTGAATCCACAAACGCCATGACAGAATACGATGACAAAGAGCACATTAAGGTAATGGACAAAAGGAATTTGGACTGTACAGTACCAATAACGGCAGAGCTATCGAACCGCCTAGTGCGTTTAGGACAATTAGAAATAGCATGAGTAGAATCACCACAATAGAAACACAGTCTGTTCAGACGTCTGTGTTCTTGCCGTTCTACTTTAGTCATAGTCCTGTCGCACTGCATAGGCTCAGGTTTACTCTCAGACAATACCGCCAGATGGTGCACAGATTTACGCTCGCGCAAGCGACGACCGATCTGAATGGCCAAGGACATAGACTCATTCAAACCAGCAGGCATAGGAAATCCCACCATTACATCCTTAAGAGCTTCAGAGAGACCCTTTCTGAACAAAGCCGCTAGTGCAGATTCATTCCACAGAGTGAGTACTGACCACTTCCTAAATTTCTGACAATATACTTCTACATCATCCTGACCCTGGCATAAAGCCAGCAGATTTTTCTCAGCCTGATCCACTGAATTAGGCTCATCGTAAAGCAATCCCAGCGCCTGGAAAAATGCATCAACATTACTCAATGCAGAATCTCCTGGTGCAAGAGAAAACGCCCAGTCCTGTGGGTCGCCGCGCAAAAAAGAAATAATAATCAAAACCTGTTGAATAGGATTACCAGAAGAATGAGGTTTCAAGGCCAAAAATAGCTTACAATTATTTCTGAAGCTCAGGAACTTAGTTCTGTCACCAAAAAACAAATCAGGAATCGGAATTCTTGGTTCTAGCATCGATTTCTGATGAATAGTATCTTAAATCTTTTGTACATTTACAACGAGATTATCCATTGAGGAGCACAGAGCCTGAATATCCATGTCCACAGCTGTGTCCTGAAGCACTCTAATGTCTAGGGGAAAAAAAAGACTGAAGACAGAGCTAAGAAAAAAAAATGATGTCAGGATTTCTTTTTTCCCTCTATTGGGAATCATTGGTGTGGCTCCTTGTACTGTTATGGCTGGCAATCAGGCAACACAGCGTGCAGTAATCAGCGCACATACAGAGATCTGGCAATAATCAAAAACAATAGGACGAGCTCTGAGACGTGGAATCTCTGTAGACTGCAGTACCTGATCTATCCTCACACAACTATAAGCAGCAGTGGATTGCGCCTATCACTACCTATGCAACTCGGCACTGCCTGAGGAGCTGACTAGCCTGAAGATAGAAATACAAGCCTGACTTACCTCAGAGAAATACCCCAAAGGAATAGGCAGCCCCCCACATATAATGACTGTTAGCAAGATGAAAAGACAAACGTAGGAATGAAATAGATTCAGCAAAGTGAGGCCCGATATTCTAGACAGAGCGAGGATAGCAAAGAGAACTATGCAGTCTACAAAAAACCCTAAAACGAAAACCACGCAAAGGGGCAAAAAGACCCACCGTGTCGAACTAACAGCACGGCGGTGCAACCCTTTGCTTCTCAGAGCTTCCAGCAAAAGTTAATAGCAAGCTGGACAGAAAAAACAGAAAACAAACTAGAAGCACTTATCTAGCAGAGCAGCAGGCCAAAGGAAAGATGCAGTAGCTCAGATCCAACACTGGAACATTGACAAGGAGCAAGGAAGACAGACTCAGGTGGAGCTAAATAGCAAGGCAGCCAACGAGCTCACCAAAACACCTGAGGGAGGAAGCCCAGAGACTGCAATACCACTTGTGACCACAGAAGTGAACTCAGCCACAGAATTCACAACAGGTTGCTGTATGTCTTAAATAAACTAGTTCATTTTCCTACAATGTCTGAAAGCTGATGATTCTGCTGAAATTCGAAATTTCCAACAGAATTTAATACAAATGTTGTGCAGAAGCCATAAATCCTTACAGTGGTAACACCACTTAACCCCTCTACCCCCAAAGGTGTTTTGCACATTAATGACCAGGCCAATTTTCACCACTGACCTCTGTCAATTTATGAGGTAATAACTCGTGAACGCTTCAACGGAACCCAGTGATTTTTACATGACATATTGTACTTCATGATAGTGGTGAAATTTCTTCAGTATGATTTGCGTTTATTTGAGAAAAAATGGAAATCTGAAGAAAATTTTGAAAATTTCTCAATTTTCCAACTTTGAATTTTCATGCCCTTAAATCACAGAGATATGTCACACAAAATACTTAATCATTAAGTCCACTGGGAGAGCCCATGAAGTGCCAGAAATGCATAAATCTACATAAGTGACCTCACTTTACAAGCTACACCTCTCAATGAATTCATCTAGGGGTGCAGTGATCATATTGACACTGCGTGTGTGCCACAGAATTTTATACCATTGGGCTGTGATGAAAAAAAAACCCTACATTTCTATCACCAAAATTTAGTTTTAGCCCCAGATTATCCATTTTCACACAAGAATTGGTATAAATGGCACCAAAATGTGTCCCACAATTTCCACTGAACAAGACAATACCCCATATGTGGCTCTACAGTACTACTTAGCCATACAGAGAGACTCGGGAGGAAGGGAGTGCTATTTGCCTCAAGGCGCGCAGATTTTCCTAGAACAGTTTGTGGACTCCATATACAAAGACCCTAATTGCTACAAGAGCAGAATCCCCCTCAAATGACCCCATTTTGTAATCTATATCCCTTGGGGAATATATCTACAGGTGTAATGACAATTTTAACTCCATGGGTTTTTTCCAGAAACAAGCAGCAATGAATGTTGCTGAGAGAAAATCACAAACTGCCGCTGTAGTGACCCGTACGCTGTAGTGACAAGTATGTTGCAGTCACCAGTACGTTGCAGTAACTAGTACGTTATGCCCAGCCTGTGCTTCTGGAGGCAAGCACCCGTAAGTTAGGTGGGATCTCATCGCTTCACAAATGCCAATCGTGGACGCAGTATGTGGCTTAGGTACACTATGGGGCTCAGAAGGCAGGGGGCATTTGGATTTGGGAGCTGAGAATTTGTTGAATTTTTTTTGGTGGGTAATAATCCATTTAGCTTTTCCAGAACTTTTGTGCTACTTGTAACATGGAAGCTCCCTATATCCTTTAACAGATGACAGACCTGAGGCTTGCTTTTTTGTGGATTGAGTTGAAGCTTTTATTGGGAACATTTTACATAACGTTTGGGATCACATTTACCCGGCGCTCCACGATGACCACTTGTTTTGGGGTTTCTATCTAAATATCTGAGTGATTCAGCTGAAACCCCCGAGGTATCCATTCACTATAATGAGGCAGCAGAGATACCATGGACTCTGTCTGACCTCTGTTCAGCGGTGTCATTCTTTTCAGAAGTGCACAAAACTGTGGCCGACCGCACTTTTATGCGATCCTAGAAAGACGGATTCTGCCAGATCACAGGTCAGACTTCATCCACAGTGCCTCCATCTGCCTCATTATAGGGAATCTTCCGTGATAGGTTCCGCCTGAATAATATATTTCAGAGGTTTACATAGAAACTCTGGTGCAAGTGTTCAGTGCAGAGCGTGCGATAAATGTGCACTGAGCCTTACTGCAACCTTTGGGAGGCAGAATGAAAAAATCAACAGCAGGTGAAGAATTGGTTTTATTTATTTTTTACACCATTCCTCATATGGTGTAAATGATTAGGTGACTTTATTCTTCGGCTCGGTGCGATTACAGCGATACCAGATTTATATGGGGTTTTAATGTTTGGATGCTGTCACACACTAAAAGACACTCTTTATTGCAAAAACTGCATCACAATATTTAGAGAGCTGAAATTTTTCCATATTTTGTCCGACAGAGTCACATGAGGGCTTGTTTTTTGTGGGACAAGCTGTCGTTTTATTGGTACCATTTACGGGCACATGACATTTTTTGATCACTTTCTATTCCGATTTTTGGGAGACAGAAGGAACAAAAACCAGCAAATCAGGAATTGCTTTTTGTTTGTTTTTTTTCATACCATTCCGCGTGTAGTAAAATTGGTAAGCAAAAATGAGGAAGGTTGTTCCAGCTTCTGATAAAAGTTCAAAATGTTCAAATATTAAAAACATCATGGCGAGATTCAGTTCACACAGACATATGCGGCAACGCTTTTCATACACACAAAAGTGTTCTTTCTTAAAACCTTTCCCTTTTTTTCTTCTTAGTTAGTAGAGACGACCGATTTTGATCGACTCCCTGGTTATTCGGCAAGCTATAGCACTTACCGAATAAGCTGCAGAGGGAACCTGAATACATGGAGCGCGGCGGTATGATGATAAAGCATTGTTTTTTCCTCGTTTTTTGATTTATTTATTTTTTCGGTGTTCACTGAAGGGGTTTACTAGTGGGACAGTGTTATAGACAGGGTGATTCCAAATATGTATACTTTTATTGTTTATTTTGTAATTTACATAAATAAATGTATTTTTTTGTTCTTTAGTTGAGGATTTAAAAAATATATATTTTTACACTTTTCAATAATTTGTTGTACTTTTTTACATTGTCCTAATATGGGACATTACTGAATAGATCAGATCACTAATATGATGCTCTGCAATGTTTCTGCACAGCATCAAATCAGCATCTGGCAGGCAGGGATGGAGGCATCTCAGGTCCTGGCAGCTGATATGGAATTGACGCGACACCTTCCTTGAAGGACTTCACAGCCATCTTGCAGCCGGGGGTCTTCATAGAGACCATGAGGCCAACGCGATCACATAGCATTGTCCTGATGGATGCGCGATTCTCCTCTATGTCACTGTCACTTCTGACAGCTGCATCAGAGGGGTTAAATTTCTGCAATTGGTGCTAGCATCTTGGGCATTTCTGTGTTGTGTCAGCTCTCACATAGAGTTGACACCCGCACCCTTTCGCCTTGGCGCTCAGGGTGAGGCCATGTGATCGCTGCTCCATACATATACTGCTTTTTGCAGGAACGCAGCTCCTGCAGAGCAGTATATGTACGGCGCATGTCGGAAATTGGTTAAACATGAAAAGAACTTTATGTGCTGTCATCTGTTGGTGTGGAAAAGTTGGGTCTAATTGAGGCTTTAGTCATTACCAGAGTTAACCTGTCAGCACTTTCTGTTGACAGGCGAAAGTGCTTGTCTCTTGTGACCCTCCCCAGTGTCACTGAAAACAAGCTCATACAAGATGCAAGCAGTAGGGCAGCACAACACCTCCAAGATATAGAGAGATAGTTCATGCTACGTGTCCAGCTTTGAGATTAACTAGCTCAAGATTGTAGAAGAATTAGGGAGTACGCTGGTTTTAAGAGCCAGGTAATGCTTGACCATCTTTAAAAACTGTTCCCTTCTTGTTAAAAATACCCAATCATCAGGGCGTGGTCACTGGGAGCCTTTCATGAAATTGGCCCATACCTTTGACAGTGAACCCCTGCCCCTGCTGTGCCTTGTGTGTGTCTTCCTAGCCTCTCCTCCTTCGCTGAGCAAGGAAGCTGCTAGTATGATGGGAATTTTTTTAACATATTTTCCACAATGGCCTTCTGGTATAGCACCAATTTAGAATGTTCTCCTTAACAGCAATAAGCTTGGCAACACACAAAAAGTATCAATATATAGTCATAGGTAATACAAGTGTAAAAATAATAAATAATATGGTATGATACTAAATATATAAGATCAATAATTGGTTAACATCAATCTACCAGAAATTAAATAAGAAAAAGGTGTAGATAACCATATATGGCGTAAATAAAAACAACGTTTATTAATGTAAAGTAAAAAATACAAAGACATACAACTAGCCAATGTAGTGGCCACAATTAAGTAAATCAGTCTACAAACATGATTACATCATTGGGAAGTACATTGAGAGTAATAAGAGCAATGAATAACCTAATAAATAGTAAAACACAAATATAGTGTGTGTAATGTAATAACCTATTTGTGTTATATCGTCCCAGTAGGAACTTACAATGACCAATAATACCTGCAAATCAATTGATATATCCAGTCAACATACGTAAAATAGATTTACGTCTAAAATTTTGTGGAGCCAGGTACCCTTACGCACATTTTGGCATATTATCCTTCTTCCTTGCAGCTTGGGTCTAGCAGGATGAACAACCAGAACTCTTTTTTGGCCAAGATGAATGGAATGCGAGGGTCATGGGAATGGCAGGGGTACCTAAAGTCTTCCATATGTGCCAAGGTCCCTACAGCTAACACTTCCATGTTTTCACCATGATGACTACTCTCCTCCTCCTCCTCCTCTATCTCTTCCTCCTCTTTCCCCTACTTAGCCCATCTATGTAGCAGAGACGAGATGAAGCTTGTGTGCGTACAACCCAGCTCCTGTTCCTCCTCTTCTTCCACCTCCTCATTGGTACCCTGTCTGCGCCCAGCAGATTAAATGAGGCTGGACTGGGTAGTATCTCCCTGTTTTATGTCTTCCTCCATCTCCACCTAGTCCGCATGAATGCTACAATATTTTTCACATGAACACTCAGTCCATATGAAAAAATTGTCATTTGGACAGTCTTATTGAATAACATTAGTCAGTATGCTGCCCCTATAATAGTTATGTCTGAATGAGCCCTTAGTCACAGTAATACACCCCATGTGGACGTATTCACGAAACATGCATTGGGGCAGAGGTAAGCACAGTCAGTTCCCACAGCATTACATAGGATCCTCAAGATTCTGGACTTCTAAAGGTAAAAACTCTTTGGTTTACTTATGACATTGTATTTTAGACGTCTGCACATTAACATAATAATGCCGCTAGGCCAACAAGCACGTGTACTTTTTGGTCCGTGTGGACTTTCAATATAACTAACTTCAACAAGCCTATTATTATGCATATTATGTGTATAACCTATTAAATGTTAAAAAGAACCCTCTGACATGATCCATTCATTGATCAATGCATCCTATAACTAATAATTTAATTAGGGATTATCTGATGTGCTTCTCCTCACACTATCGGCATCTTTTGTTTTATTTTATACTATTTTTTTTATTTTAATGAAATAAAATATGCTGTTTTTAATAATTTTGCTGAAGTGGTTACTTTTGTATGCCCTTCCCCCCATATGTGGATTGATTAGAGGCAATACATGAAGATTTGCATTATTACTTATAGTACCACAATACTTGGACACCCTTGTTTGATTTACTATAACAGTTTTGTCTGAATGAGCCCTTAGTAACAGTGACTAAAGATGATCCTAGGGCAAAATAAATGTAATATGTAGGAAAAATCCTTACGCTCATCTTACCACTCCTTGTTACATCTTCTGATCCCTGCCACTAGAATTTAAATTTCTGGTCTTCTCACACTTAGCTGAGACTTCAGTCTCTTATGAGGCCAGGAACGGTTCTGCGCAAGAGCGCGCAAGATTATAATGTCATGATGTCACAACGTGCACTGTGACCTTGCTCTTGCATGCACAGAACCATCTGGGGTCTCATCAGAGCCGGAAGTCCAGGTTCAGTGTGAGAGGCCTGGGTATTTCAGCACTTGCGGGAAGGATTAGGAGTTCAGAATAAGACTGGATGGGTGACGGTAAATAGTTGAGAGGCTGGAGAGGTGAGTGGTGAAATGAGTCCTTTGCAGCACAGAAACATTTTTGCTCAATCGACGCAGAATTGTATTAAAACAAATCCACATTAAAGAAAATATAGATTGTTTGTAAAATATGAGTACAATTAAATTCCACTTTAATGTATTTGCTCATCTCTAACAGCCACCCATGTGAACAAGATGATGTCACGATTCGACTGGCGAGTGACCTTCGACCAGGGGCAACTTTCCTGGCCCTAACACTAGGGGGCACTCTAGCTCGCCCTGTTCTCTGGGATACTTCAGATGGTGAAGACGCCGGGGCCTCCGCCCTTGCACTATCTCCTAGATTAGCCCTTCATCTGTCCCCTTCTCCCACCCAGGGAAGAGGGGCAATACTGTGCAACACAGTACACCAACCTGACAGATAGGGTAACAAAGACAAGGGTTAACTGAAAACTCCACACACAAAATATACACTCACATATAACAGAGGTATTCACCAGGATGTGTAGGGAGGGGGAAGAAAGCAAAACAGGGAAGGATGAGGAATTACCAAGTGTACAAACTAGGCAAAAGTTGCTAATAAATTTCTCCAGCACTCCTTCACAAAGCCAACTTCTCATGTCTCAACTCCTATGTCTTGCAGCAATGGCTAATTCAGACAAGGACTTGGTAATCGAGCCCAGATTTTATAGGGGAAAGGAGTGACTAACCGAGCACAAATTAATGCAGGTATTTCCAACGTGGCCGATTAACCCCTGTTCGGCTGAAAGAAATGAACACGTTTAATACACTGGAGAAGTGCTTCTTCTCAGCGGTGGAGTAGGAGCCACCAGACACAGCGATCTTCTAACTCCGCTCTGTTGCGGTAACCCAGTGACAGCTGATATGTCTTAGTGAACAGTGAAGGAGCTCTAGCTTTATTCTGCTGATAGTACTGGTGTAGTCAAGACTGTCAAAGTATGACAGATCAAATATTTTCAGCCAGTTGTAAGATCGAAACAGAAATTTCGGAAATCCCCTTTAACTTTTTTGTAATGTAATATTTCATTATGACCTTACATTACTGCTTGTGCATATGAATATTAAATTGAATCAAAGAGTATCAAACGAATAACAAAAAATACATTCAAATACAAACAAATGTCTTCATTGCTCCATGAATGCACCTAGGGTTGCTCAGTACTAGTTTTTAAGCTTAATCAGATATATCAGGAGCATCTTCAATATTTTCGTTTCCTTATACATGAAAATTCTTCCCGATGAAACAATGTTGTTCGTCATCTGATTCCTCCACAGTCCTATTTGCTAATCTGTAAAGCGTATAGGAAATTGGACAGCACCTGTATTTTTAATTTGGTGCTTCATTGCTTTATACGGACAGGGTTTTTTCTGTCCGGATGTTCTGCTGTTGAGCAAACAAACCTAAAACAGATGATGACATGAGACTATGTTTTGTTCACAGTACAGCACAGTGGTTTCCAACTGTACTAAAAATTTTCCAAAGCATATTGAATAAAAAGCATCTAATAATATACAAAAAACCCTTAGTCCATAAATTACAATGAAACATTTTCAGATATTGTAAGAACTAAATTGAGCAGGGATTTTTTTCCAGGAATACAATGCACACAAGACGTGTGCAGCGATTAAAAAGTGTAGTGTTAGAATTGAGCATCAAAATAGTAAATCATAATTTACTTTTCACAAATAATACACAACTGGCCTCTGCTGTGAAATATCACAGTAGCAAAACTAGAAAACTACGGTGAAAATGCACTATGTGCATATCCCAATGATCTATTGTACGGGATACAGGGTTTTTTATGACCACATAAAACTATTTCAAAAACATAAGTTTGTCTTAGATTTAACTTTTCTTAGTGTAAATATATTCCCATGAGGTGAGTAGAGAGTGCTCATCGATGATATTAACATGATTCACTGAATATAAAACAGTATAAACTATTGATAAGCTCCACTAACCTGGCGTTACCTGGCACGCTTGCCTGCTCTCATCTGCACAGGCTTTCCTTTCATGTCCAAGTGGCCAGATGGCTACTGTACCTTAGAGACATCTGAAACCTGTGTGCTCATGCTGCCTCTTTTATGTTTATTGACTCTTCAACAAAATGTTGGATTTGATATTGATATTAAATAAATTATATATATATATATATATATTGCAGCAATGCAGCTGCTATGGGGCAAGTTTATATTTCAGGCATCCAGGGAATATGTGCAGCTGAGGAAGAGACATATTTCTTCTAAATTGGGTTTAACACTGGGAATAGGGCCTTAGAGAAAGAGCGTTAGGAGAGAAGAGCAGGCTTCCAATTACCCTTTCCTTTTCTTGGCTGCCTAATAAGCCTTGTGGGGTAACACCTGAGAAAGAGTCTTTAAATAAGGTGTAAGGCTGGTTTTTCACTTCCATTAAACACAGACTTGCTTACATCAGAAGACCCCACCTGACCACCATGTTTACTGACGCGCTAACCACATTCTAGGCATATATGAATCAGGTATCTCACGGTGACCATCCTGGCTTGTTGACTGGGACTACTGATGCAAGTCCATGTCTCAAGAATGTGTAAAACTGACCGAAGCCTCACTGCTAAGGCTCCCAGTCAGAGGAACGAGCCTTGTCAAGTCATCACCATGAGCAATGGTATGGATGAAATGCATAGGTTTTGAGTTATAGATATAGGTGTGAAAATATGTTTAATCAATGAATGGAGATCACATATTTCAAAATTAGACATTTCTAGAGATTGCATCCACATTTATCAGGTATTTATGTCATATCCTATTGATATATGAAAGAAAATTTTTAAAACAATCCACAGGGAGGAGATTGAAACAAAACAACATCCTCTAAACTGCATGCTTGCAAATGCCAGAAGCCTGACAAACAGGATGGAAGACCTAGAAGCAGAAATATCTACAGGAAACTATGACATAGTGGGAATAACCGAGACATGGTTAGATGAAAGGTATGAGTGGGTAGTTAGCTTACAGGGTTACAGTCTGTTTAGAAAGGATCGCAAAAATTGGAGAGGAGGAGGGGTTTGTCTTTACGTAAAGTCTTGTCTAAAGTCCACTTTAAGGCAGGATATTAGCAAAGCGAATGAGGATGTCGAGTCCATATGGGTCGAAATACATGGAGGGAAAAATAGTAACAAAATTCTCATTGGAGTCTGTTACAAACCACCAAATATAACAGAAATCATGGAAAGTCTACTGCTAAGGCAGATAGATGAAGCTGCAACCCATAATGAGGTCCTGGTTATGGGGTACTTTAACTACCCTGATAATAACTGGGAAACAGAGACCTGCGAAACCCATAAAGGTAACAGGTTTCTGCTAATAACCAAGAAAAATTATCTTTCACAATTGGTGCAGAATCCAACCAGAGGCGCAGCACTTTTAGATCTAATACTATCTAACAGATCTGACATAATACCAAATCTGCAGGTCTTTGGGCATCTAGGAAATAGCGACCACAATATTGTACAGTTTCACTTGTTTTTCGCAAGGGGGACTTGTCAGGGAGTCACAAAAACACTGAACTTTAGGAAGGCAAAGTTTGACCAGCTTAAAGATGCCCTTAATCTGGTTGACTGGGACAAGGTCCTCAGAAATAAGAATACAGATAACAAATGGGAAATGTTTAAGAACATCCTAAATAGGCACTGTAACGATTTATACCTTGTGGGAATAAAAGGACCAGAAACAGGAAAAGCCCAATATGGCTAAACAAAGAAGAAAGAGGGGCAATTAAGAATAAAAAGAAAGCATTTAAACTACTAAAGCAGGATGGCACCGCTGAAGCTCTAAAAAACTATAGGGAGAAAAATACTTTACCTAAAAAACTAGTTAAAGCTGCCAAAAAGGAAACAGATAAGCACACTGATAAGGAGAGTAAAACTAATCCCAAACTGTTCTTCAACTATATCAATAGTAAAAGAATCTGAAAGTGTAGGCCCCTTAAAATATTGTGAGGAAAGAATGATTGTAGATGACGATGAAAAAGCTAATATATTAAACACCTCCTTCTCTGCGGTATTCACGGTGGAAAATGAAATGCTAGGTGAAATACCGAGAGATAAAGAAAACCCTATATTAAGGGTCACCAATATAACCCAAGAAGATGTGCAAAACCTGCTAAATAAGATTAAAATAGATAAATCTCCGGGTCCGGATGGCATACACCCACGAGTACTAAGACAACTAAGTAATGTAATGTCTATTGTCTATTGTGATAGAGACTCTATAGCGATGGGGTCTGTTCCACAGGACTGGCGCATATCAAATGTTGTACAAATATTCAAAAAGGGCCCTAAAAGTGAACCTGGAAATTATAGGCCAGTAAGTCCAACCTCTATTGTTGGTAAAATATTTGAAGGGTTTCTGAGCGATATTATTCTGGATTATCTCAATGAGAATAACTGTTTAACTTTAAATCGCTCCTGTCAAACCAATCTAAACAGTTTTTATGAAGAGGTAAGCTATAGAGTGGACCAAGGTGAGTTTTTGGACGTGGTATATCCTGATTTTTCCAAAGCGTTTGACACCGTGCCACACAAGAGGTTGGTACACAAAATGAGAATGCTGAGTCTGGAGGAAAATGTGTGCAAATGGGTAAGTAACTGGCTTAGTGATAGAAAGCAGAGGGAGGTTATAAATGGTATAGTCTCTAACTGGGTCGCTGTTACCAGTGGGGAACCGCAGAGGTCGGTGTTGAGACCTGTTCTCTGCAACATATTTATTAACAATTTGGTAGAAGGTTTACACAGTAAAATATCAATATTTGCAGATGATACAAAACTATGTAAAGCTCTCAATACAAGAGAAGATAGTATTCTGCTACAGATGGATCTGGACAAGTTGGAAACATGGGCCGAAAGGTGGCAGATGAGGTTTAACAATGATAAATGTAAGGTTATACACATGGGAAGAAGGAATCAATATCACCATTACACACTGAACAGGAAACCACTGGGTAAATCTGACATCGAGAAGGACTTGGGTATCCTAGTTAATGATAAACTTACCTGGAGATGCCAGTGCCAGGCAGCGGCTGCCAAGGCAAACAGGATCATGGGGTGCATTAAAAGAGGTCTGGATACACATGATGAGAGCATAAGGCCATGTTCACACAGTGCGTTTTTTACCGCGGAACCGCGGCGGTTTTGCCGCTGCGGTTCCGCAGCTGTTTTCCATGCAGGGTACAGTACACTGTACCCTATGGAAAACAGGACACACTGTGCACATGGTCCGGAAATTGTTAAAAAAAAGACGCGCTGAATAGCTCCCGGAAAAAAGAAGGAGCATGTCAATTCTTTTTCCGGAGCCGCAGCGGTTCAGCACCCATAGACCTCCATTGTGAGGTCCAAACCGCAGTAAAACCCGCAGATCAAAAATATATCTGCGGGTTTTACTGCGATTTGATGTGCAGAACCGCTGCAGCAGGAAGTGCGGGGAGCGGGCGGAAGTGCGTGGGCGGAGTGTGGCTGCCCCCCCCGTGTTCCGATCCCGCCCCCCCGTGCTCCGATGCCCCCCCCCCAGTGCTCCGATGCCCCCCCCAGTGCTCTGATGCCCCCCCCGTGCCCTAATCTCCCCCCCTTATACTCACCCGGCGTCCCGGTGTCCGTCCGGCCGTCTTCTCCCTGGGCGCCGCCATCTTGCAAAATGGCGGGCGCATGCGCAGTGCGCCCGCCGAATCTGCCGGCCGGCAGATTCGTTCCAAAGTGCATTTTGATCACTGAGATATAACCTATCTCAGTGATCAAAATAAAAAAATAGTAAATGACACCCCCCCCCCTTTGTCACCCCCATAGGTAGGGACAATAAAAAAAATAAAGAATTTTTTTTTTTTTTTTTTCACTAAGGTTAGAATAGGGGTAGGGGTAGGGTTAGGGGTAGGGTTAGGGTTAGGGGTAGGGTTAGGGGTAGGGTTAGGGTTAGGGGTAGGGTTAGGGTTAGGGGTAGGGTTAGGGGTAGGGGTAGGGTTAGGGTATTTTCAGCCATTTTAACCCTAAAAAAATTCCTAGAAAACACACAGACTCTGGCTAGAAAACTGCATCAAAAAAACGCATCAAAAAACGCATCAAAAAACGCATCAAAAACGGACCAAAAAAGGACCAAAAAAAGGACCTGCGTTTTCTGCCAAGAGCTGCAGTTTTTTAAAAAACAGTCAGGAAAAAAAAAGGATGGAAATCCTGAACGTGTGAACATACCCTTATACTGCCTCTGTACAAATCCCTGGTTAGACCGCACATGGAGTATTGTGTACAGCTTTGGGCACCGGTGCTCAGGAAGGATATAATGGAACTAGAACGAGTACAAAGGAGGGCAACAAAATTAATAAAGGGGATAGGGAACTACAATACCCAGATAGATTAGGAAAATTAGGATTAATTAGTCTAGAAAAAAGACGACTGAGGGGTGATCTAATAACCATGTATAAGTATATAAGGGGACAACACAAATATCTCTCTGAGGATCTGTTTATACCAAGGAAGGTGACAGTCACAATGGTGCATTCTCTGCCTCTGGAGGAGAAAAGGTTTTTCCACCAACATAGAAGAGGATTCTTTACTGTTAGGGAAGTGAGAATCTGGAATTCCTTGCCTGAGGAGATGGTGATGGCGTACTCAGTCGAGGGGTTCAAGATTGTATCTTACAGTGATTAGAATCTTTAGAAGGACGTAGATCTGGGGATTTATTCTGATGGAATATGGGCTGAACTGGATGGACAAATGTCTTTTTTCGGCCTTGCTAACTATGTATGTTACTATGTCTCCACTACTTACTTTATGCATTGTAAGCTTGTGAGCAAGACCCTGAGCGATTTTGGTAATTTAGCTGAAAAATTACCTGCAGCTTAAATTGGTATACATGCAAAATGTTCATCCTAGTGATAAAACAGTCAAAACCTAACACAGAAGCAAAATGAGCAAATACCCTGCTGTAAGTAAATAAGTAAAAGCAAGAGTGCATATAAATAACATTGGGCACTTAGTAAACACCGTGTTTGATAAAAAAAAGCATAAAAGCCATCCCACCATCATCAAGGTATACCCAAATCGGGATAGTCATAAGCTCTAGTATTAAAACTTTACCATGTGTCATAGTGACGACAGTGTGAATAAGGGCCGAACATGACTACATCCCGAATATGGATACCCAGCAAATAGAAAGCTATATAAAAGTTATGTCCAGCTCCAAGAAAGGGCCACCAAAGCCTTACCTGTACTAAATGCAGAAACCTAAAATGTAACTGAAAAAAATAATTTTGATAATTATAGACTTATGTATTGCTCGGTAATGTCTGATATTGCTAGCAATTGTCATCTCTGATCGGGAAAGGGCTGCGGAATATGTTTGCATTATAAAAATAAAATTATTTATTGTTAGTCTAGATTTAAATGAAAACGACACAATTTTGGGTAAATATGGCCATAGTTCATTAATTGTACATTCTTTAGAACATTAACATTGAGTTACACTGACATTCACTGTAATACTAACTAAAATAAAATGGTAAATTCAGCCAAAATCTGCTGATTCCCTCAACTAATGCTACATGAGTAATGATGTATGAAAAAATAAGCTTCAAAGACCTTTAACGCAGAATGCGTTTCCCTAAATTCGTCCACTATTTCTCAGTGTGCCAGTGGTAGTGACCTTTATACAGCTCTACTTGCTGAGCTGAGAAAATGACATTGGAAAACCTCAGGCATGTACTTTAAGCAAGTGACATTAACACATAATTAGCATCCCAAGGTCCAAGAAGAACAGTGGAGAACCATTAGCAGAATTTGTGTACAAAAAGTTACAGGTCAAGATAGGCCCAAACAGAGACTATCCTTGAGTTTTGAAGTTTCTTAGAATGTCTTTAAACGCTGTATATCATATTGATTGGTCTGGTGCTCACTTACAGTAGCACCTTTAGTCTATTGTAACACAGTCATGGGAAAATGAAGATCGTGTCATTACAGCAATGTGTCCTTAGGAGAAAAAAAAGTGACCCTATAACCATCGAAAGTGTATTATCTCAGACTGTCAAATAGCCTAGAAGATAACACTGTCTACATGATGACCCCTTTGCACAAGGCCAAATATTACTCAACTTCTTGAGCTATAAAACAAGGCATATAATATATATATATATATATATATATATATATATATATATATATATATATACGTATATATATATATATATATATATACAGTGGGGCAAAAAAGTATTTTGTCAGTCAGCAATAGTGCAAGTTCCACCACTTAAAAAGATGAGAGGCGTCTGTAATTTACATCATAGGTAGACCTCAACTATGGGAGACAAACTGAGAAAAAAAAATCCAGAAAATCACATTGTCTGTTTTTTTTATCATTTTTTTTGCATATTATGGTGGAAAATAAGTATTTGGTCAGAAACAAACAATCAAGATTTCTGGCTCTCACAGACCTGTAACTTCTTCTTTAAGAGTCTCCTCTTTCCTCCACTCATTACCTGTAGTAATGGCACCTGTTTAAACTTGTTATCAGTATAAAAAGACACCTGTGCACACCCTCAAACAGTCTGACTCCAAACTCCACTATGGTGAAGACCAAAGAGCTGTCAAAGGACACCAGAAACAAAATTGTAGCCCTGCACCAGGCTGGGAAGACTAAATCTGCAATAGCCAACCAGCTTGGAGTGAAGAAATCAACAGTGGGAGCAATAATTTGAAAATGGAAGACATACAATACCACTGATAATCTCCCTCGATCTGGGGCTCCACGCAAAATCCCACCCCGAGGGGTCAGAATGATGACAAGAACGGTGAGCAAAAATCCCAGAACCACGCGGGGGGACCTAGTGAATGAACTCCAGAGAGCTGGGACCAATGTAACAAGGCCTACCATAAGTAACACACTACGCCACCATGGACTGAGATCCTGCAGTGCCAGACGTGTCCCACTGCTTAAGCCAGTACATGTCTGGGCCCGTCTGAATTTTGCTAGAGAGCATTTGGATGATCCAGAGGAGTTTTGGGAGAATGTCCTATGGTCTGATGAAACCAAACTGGAACTGTTTGGTAGAAACACAACTTGTCGTGTTTGGAGGAAAAAGAATACTGAGTTGCATCCATCAAACACCATACCTACTGTAAAGCATGGTGGTGGAAACATCATGCTTTGGGGCTGTTTCTCTGCAAAGGGGCCAGGACGACTGATCCGGGTACATGAAAGAATGAATGGGGCCATGTATCGTGAGATTTTGAGTGCAAACCTCCTTCCATCAGCAAGGGCATTGAAGATGAAACGTGGCTGGGTATTTCAACATGACAATGATCCAAAGCACACCGCCAGGGCAACGAAGGAGTGGCTTCGTAAGAAGCATTTCAAGGTCCTGGAGTGGCCTAGCCAGTCTCCAGATCTCAACCCTATAGAAAACCTTTGGAGGGAGTTGAAAGTCCGCGTTGCCAAGCGAAAAGCCAAAAACATCACTGCTCTAGAGGAGATCTGCATGAAGGAATGGGCCAACATACCAACAACAGTGTGTGGCAACCTTGTGAAGACTTACAGAAAATGTTTGACCTCTGTCATTGCCAACAAAGGATATATTACAAAGTATTGAGATGAAATTTTGTTTCTGACCAAACACTTATTTTCCACCATAATATGCAAATAAAATGTTAAGAAAACAGACAATGTGATTTTCTGGATTTTTTTTTCTCAGTTTGTCTCCCATAGTTGAGGTCTACCTATGATGTAAATTACAGACGCCTCTCATCTTTTTAAGTGGTGGAACTTGCACTATTGCTGACTGACTAAATACTTTTTTGCCCCACTGTATATATATATATATATATATATATATATATACTATAAAGATTTATTTCAGAAGTGTCATTATTAGGATGAGGTTTGTACAGCGTATGCCGAAAGGGCATACTCAAGCTTTCTGCCATGACTAGAGTATTCAGATATCAAGTATCAGCAGCAACTAAATACATCTTTTCCCTTGGTGAAAGGAAGTGTCTGTATGACTATGGCAATATGTCTAGCCCTCTAAGTTACATCATACATTAATTAATTAATGCCAATAAATAAATTCCCAATTCTGCTGTTTGCTTGAACCGAAAAGATTTTTTTGTGGCAGGAAAATAACATACACACAGGCTGCAACCCAAGACAAGTATAACATTTATTTCTTTTGAACACTTCACAGCAACAAGTGACAGCAAAAAGTACAGCCAAGAAGCAACGAAGAGTGGTGGTGGTGGGAGACTCACTACTGAGAGGCACAGAAGCAGCCATCTGCAGACCGCACATAACTGCAAGAGAAGTATGCTGCCTTCCAGGTGCGATGATCAAGGATGTGACCGATAGGATACCAAAGCTCTTCAGCTCCAAGGACGTCCACCCATTTCTTCTGATACATGTTGGCACCAATGACACGGCAAGGAAGGACCTACCGACAATCTGCAAGGACTTTGAAGAGTTGGGGAAGAAAGTAAAGGAACTGGATGCACAGGTAGTTTTTTCTTCTATCCTTCCAGTAGACGGGCATGGCACCAGGAGATGGAACAGGATCCTTGATGCAAACAACTGGCTAAGACGATGGTGCAGACAACAAGGATTTGGATTCCTGGACCACGGTGTGAATTACTGGTATGATGGACTCCTCGCCAGAGACGGACTACACCTCAACAAACCTGGGAAACACACATTCGCCAGAAGACTCGCTACACTCATCAGGCGGGCGTTAAACTAGAAGAAGAGGGGACGGGAAGAAAAACATTAGACTCGAACAAAGACGACCCAGGAAAACATACTCAGAAGGGAGGTAAGAACATTTCTAAAACAATCCACAGTGAGGAGATTGGAACAAAACAAAATCCTCTAAACTGCATGCTCGCAAACGCCAGAAGCCTGACAAACAAGATGGAAGAACTAGAAGCAGAAATATCTACAGGTAACTTTGACATAGTGGGAATAACCGAGACATGGTTAGATGAAAGCTATGACTGGGCAGTTAACTTACAGGGTTACAGTCTGTTTAGAAACGATCGTAAAAATCGGAGAGGAGGAGGGGTTTGTCTCTATGTAAAGTCTTGTCTAAAGTCCACTTTAAGGGAGGATATTAGCGAAGGGAATGAGGATGTCGAGTCCATATGGGTTGAAATTCATGGAGGGAAAAATGGTAACAAAATTCTCATTGGGGTCTGTTACAAACCCCCAAATATAACAGAAACCATGGAAAGTCTACTTCTAAAGCAGATAGATGAAGCTGCAACCCATAATGAGGTCCTGGTTATGGGGGACTTTAACTACCCGGATATTAACTGGGAAACAGAAACCTGTGAAACCCATAAAGGCAACAGGTTTCTGCTAATAACCAAGAAAAATTATCTTTCACAATTGGTGCAGAATCCAACCAGAGGAGCAGCACTTTTAGACCTAATACTATCTAATAGACCTGACAGAATAACAAATCTGCAGGTGGTTGGGCATTTAGGAAATAGCGACCACAATATTGTGCAGTTTCACCTGTCTTTCACTAGGGGGACTTGTCAGGGAGTCACAAAAACATTGAACTTTAGGAAGGCAAAGTTTGACCAGCTTAGAGATGCCCTTAATCTGGTAGACTGGGACAATATCCTCAGAAATAAGAATACAGATAATAAATGGGAAATGTTTAAGAACATCCTAAATAGGCAGTGTAAGCGGTTTATACCTTGTGGGAATAAAAGGACTAGAAATAGGAAAAACCCAATGTGGCTAAACAAAGAAGTAAGACAGGCAATTAACAGTAAAAAGAAAGCATTTGCACTACTAAAGCAGGATGGCACCATTGAAGCTCTAAAAAACTATAGGGAGAAAAATACTTTATCTAAAAAACTAATTAAAGCTGCCAAAAAGGAAACAGAGAAGCACATTGCTAAGGAGAGTAAAACTAATCCCAAACTGTTCTTCAACTATATCAATAGTAAAAGAATAAAAACTGAAAATGTAGGCCCCTTAAAAAATAGTGAGGAAAGAATGGTTGTAGATGACGAGGAAAAAGCTAACATATTAAACACCTTCTTCTCCACGGTATTCACGGTGGAAAATGAAATGCTAGGTGAAATCCCAAGAAACAATGAAAACCCTATATTAAGGGTCACCAATCTAACCCAAGAAGAGGTGCGAAACCGGCTAAATAAGATTAAAATAGATAAATCTCCGGGTCCAGATGGCATACACCCACGAGTACTAAGAGAACTAAGTAATGTAATAGATAAACCATTATTTCTTATTTTTAGTGACTCTATAGCGACAGGGTCTGTTCCGCAGGACTGGCGCATAGCAAATGTGGTGCCAATATTCAAAAAGGGCTCTAAAAGTGAAACTGGAAATTATAGGCCAGTAAGTCTAACCTCTATTGTTGGTAAAATATTTGAAGGGTTTCTGAGGGATGTTATTCTGGATTATCTCAATGAGAATAACTGTTTAACTCCATATCAGCATGGGTTTATGAGAAATCGCTCCTGTCAAACCAATCTAATCAGTTTTTATGAAGAGGTAAGCTATAGGCTGGACCACGGTGAGTCATTGGACGTGGTATATCTCGATTTTTCCAAAGCGTTTGATACCGTGCCGCACAAGAGGTTGGTACACAAAATGAGAATGCTTGGTCTGGGGGAAAATGTGTGTAAATGGGTTAGTAACTGGCTTAGTGATAGAAAGCAGAGGGTGGTTATAAATGGTATAGTCTCTAACTGGGTCGCTGTGACCAGTGGGGTACCGCAGGGGTCGGTATTGGGACCTGTTCTCTTCAACATATTCATTAATGATCTGGTAGAAGGTTTACACAGTAAAATATCGATATTTGCAGATGATACAAAACTATGTAAAGCAGTTAATACAAGAGAAGATAGTATTCTGCTACAGATGGATCTGGATAAGTTGGAAACTTTGGCTGAAAGGTGGCAGATGAGGTTTAACAATGATAAATGTAAGGTTATACACATGGGAAGAGGGAATCAATATCACCATTACACACTGAACGGGAAACCACTGGGTAAATCTGACAGGGAGAAGGACTTGGGGATCCTAGTTAATGATAAACTTACCTGGAGCAGCCAGTGCCAGGCAGCAGCTGCCAAGGCAAACAGGATCATGGGGTGCATTAAAAGAGGTCTGGATACACATGATGAGAGCATTATACTGCCTCTGTACAAATCCCTAGTTAGACCGCACATGGAGTACTGTGTCCAGTTTTGGGCACCGGTGCTCAGGAAGGATATAATGGAACTAGAGAGAGTACAAAGGAGGGCAACAAAATTAATAAAGGGGATGGGAGAACTACAATACCCAGATAGATTAGCGAAATTAGGATTATTTAGTCTAGAAAAAAGACGACTGAGGGGCGATCTAATAACCATGCATAAGTATATAAGAGGACAATACAAATATCTCGCTGAGGATCTGTTTATACCAAGGAAGGTGACGGGCACAAGGGGGCATTCTTTGCGTCTGGAGGAGAGAAGGTTTTTCCACCAACATAGAAGAGGATTCTTTACTGTTAGGGCAGTGAGAATCTGGAATTGCTTGCCTGAGGAGGTGGTGATGGCGAACTCAGTCGAGGGGTTCAAGAGAGGCCTGGATGTCTTCCTGGAGCAGAACAATATTGTATCATACAATTATTAGGTTCTGTAGAAGGACGTAGATCTGGGTATTTATTATGATGGAATATAGGCTGAACTGGATGGACAAATGTCTTTTTTCGGCCTTACTAACTATGTTACTATGTTACTATGTTACTTATATAGCACCATTAACCCCTTTAACCCCAAGGGTGATTTGCACGTTAATGACCGGGCCAATTTTTACAATTCTGACCACTGTCTCTTTATGAAGTTATAACTCCGAAACACTTCAACATACCTTGGCGATTCTGAGACTGTTTTCTCTTGACATATTATACTTCATGATAGCAGTAAAATTTCTTCGATATAACTTGCGTTTATTTGAATTTTTATTCTGTTAAACCAGAGAGTTATGTGAAACAAAATAGTTAATAAATAACATTTCCCACATGTCTACTTTACATCAGCATAATTTTGGAAACAATTTTTTTTTTCTTGCTAGGGAGTTATAAGGGTTAAAATTTGACCAGCAATTTTACAACAAAATTTACAAAACCATTTTTTTTAGTGACCACCTCACATTTGAAGTCACTTTGAGGGGTCTATATGGCAGAAAACACCCAAAAGTGACACCATTCTGAAAACTGCACCCCTCAAGGTGCTCTAAACCACATTCAAGAAGTTTATTAACCCTTCAGGTGTTTCACAGCAGCAGAATCAACATGGAAGGAAAAAATGAACATTTTACTTTTTAGTCACAAAAATGATTTTCAGCAATAATTTTTTTTATTTTCCCAAGGGTAAAAAGAGGAAATGGACCATAAAAATTGTTGTCCAATTCGTCCTGAGTACGCTGATACCCCCCATGTGGGGGGAACCACTTTTTGGGTGCACGGCAGGGCTCAGAAGTAAAGGAGTGCCGTTTGATATTTTCAAGCTAAAATTGGCTGGAATTGAGATCGGACACCATGTCGCGTTTGACGAGCCCCTGATGTGTCTAAACAGTGGAAACCCCCCACAAGTGACCCCATTTTGGAAACTAGACCTCCTAAGGAACTTATCTAGGTGTGTGTTGAGCACTTTGAACCCCCAAGTGCTTCACAGAAGTTTATAAAGCCCGGGTGTGAAAATATAAAATCCTATTTTTTCCACAAACATGATTTTTATTTTCTCAAGGGTAACAGGAGAAATTTGACCCCAAAAGTTGTTGTCCAATTTGTCCTGAGTACGCTGATACCCTATATGTGGGGGGAACCACTGTTTGGGCGCATAGCAGGGCTCAGAAGGAAAGGAGCGCCGTTTGACATTTTCAAGTTAAAATTGGCTGGAATTGAGATCGGATGCCATGTCGCATTTGGCGAGCCCCTGATGTGCCTAAACAGTGGAAACCCCCCACAAGTGACCCCATTTTGGAAACTAGACCCCTCAAAACGCGTCCGGGTCATGACCATTCGGAACACTGGAGTGTTATATAAATTATCAACACTCCAATATTGCCGAATTTCTGGCTTCTTCAGGATCCCCATATTAAGGACCAGGCCCCAAAACTTCACCAGTTAGAAAATGATGAACCAGAGTTTTTCTCCAAAAATTGGCAAGCATATAAGTTAGTTTGCTCCACCATGAGGTTAACAAAATCCTCAGAGAAAAAGACTTTAAAAAAGTCTATTTCTGTGAGTCCGGTTGTGTTAAACTTGATTCCTGATTCTGCCACAAAATCAAGGAGTCAGTGGCTCATAATTTTTGGGGGGCGAGGTCCATATGGGGTCCGAAGAGGGGCATGCTGGTTCATCTTCAGGAGTGGGCGCTGCTTCATCTTCATGAACAGTGGGCACTGCTTCTGTTCGGCGATGTCTGCGTGGCCGTTCCGCAGGACCTGAGGAGGAAGATGAGGAGGAAGAGGATGAAGAATCTGAAGAGTAAAGGAATGTGGGATCGTCTCCCTCTCTATCAGTGTTGGAGGCATCCTCCGCTGAATAGTGCTGCTGAGACGGGACGAGCGGGACATTTTTTTTTGAGTATGGTGCTTGGGTGTCCTTTATTGGTAACTGTGTATGTGTGGGAGGATAGTGTTTGGTGCAAACTATTCTGAAAAGAAAAAGCTAAAGGAAAAAAAAGCAAATAAAGAGAAAAAAATATCTGTGAAAGGAAAAGTCTAAAACAGCATGCCCTAGCTCTGATAAGTGAACCGCATCACTTATCAAAGTTCGGCAGCTGCTGGGTGTGTGAACGGGGATGTGAAAAAAAAACAGCAGGCACGAGAGCTCTGATAAGTGAACCGCATCACTTATCAAAGTTCGGCAGCTGCTGGGTGTGCGCACAGGAATGTGGAGGAAAAAAAAGAAACGAAAGGCACGGGTTTAGACGCGGCAGCTGGGTGCGCGGACGGGGATGTGGAAAAAAAAGAAACAAAAAGAACGGGTTTAGACGCAGTGGCTGGGTGCGCGCATGGGGATGTGGAAAAAAAAAGAAACGAAAGGCACGGGTTTAGACGCAGCGGCTGGGTGTGCGCATGGGGAGGTGGCAAAAAAAAAGAAACGAAAGGCATGGTTTTAGACACGGCGGCTAGGTGCGCACGGGGATGTGGAAAAAAAAAGATGAAAGGCATGGGTTTAGATGCAGGGGTTGGGTGCGCGCACGGGGATGTGGAAAAAATCAAAAAGAAACGAAAGGCACGGGTTTAGATGCGGTGGCTAGTTGCGCACGGGAATGTGGAAAAAAAACATATGAAAGGCACAGGTTTAGAAGCAGCGGCTGGGTGCGCGCAAGGGGATGTGGAAAAAAAATAGAAACGAAAGGCACGGGTTTAGACGCAGCGGCTGGGTGCGCATGGGGATGTGGAAGAAAACGAAAGGCACGGGTTTAGATGCAGCGGCTGGGTGCGCACGGGGATGTGGAAAAAAAACGAAAGGCATGGGTTTAGATGCAGTGGCTGGGTGCACGCACGGTAATGTGGAAAAAAAGAAAGAAACAAAAGGCACGGGTTTAGACGCAGCGGCTGGGTGTGTGGATGGGATGTGGAAAAAAAAGAAACGAAAAGCACGGGCTTAGACACGGTGGCAGGGTGCGCACGGGGATGTGAAAAAAAAAGAGAAAGGCACGGGTTTACACATCGGCACTCGATCCTAGCCTGGGACCTCACTGTTTCAGCGATTCTGATTGGCTGAAACAATGAGAAAGGCTGTGATTGGCTGTTCAGAATTGAACAGCCAATCACAGCGATCAGGAGGCCGGAGGGGGGAGGGGGCGGTGTCATACCCCAAGATGCCAAGGCCATCTTCCGTAAGGTAAGATGGTGTCGGAATTTTAATGCGATCACCGCGACTTAAGTGGCGGTGTCGCATTAAAGGGCATGATGTACTATCCCGTCGGTGGTCATACGGGCCCACCCCACCTCAACAGGATAGTACGTCATATGTCAGAAAGGGGTTAATTCCATAGCTCTTTACAGAAACAATCACAGTCCCCATTGGGGCTTACAATCTAGTGTGAGAGGAAACCGCATGCAAACACTCCTTGCAAATGTTGTCCTTGGTTGGATTTGAACACATGATCCCAGTGCTACAAACAGCAGTGCTAACCACTGTGCAACCATGCTGCCGAGTGGTTATATAGAAAAATGAATATATTATATAAATAGATGCACTGCATATGATTACAACAAAAAAAGCCAAATACATAACATACAACACATTTTCTAAAAATACAACAAAAGAGAGCCAAAAGAGTTTGCGTCCCAGATCCATTTTTTCTACCTACTCTCATCAGGATTGAAATTGAAACACAAAGTAGGATAATTTGTGGAGTTATGGAAAATGTTTGCTACATTTCCAAAAGTGTAGGTAGACAGCTTTGTTTCAAGAATGTGATATTCGTTCAAATTCACCATAAAAAGGGGCAAAGTTGACTCAACCTTTGCATTGTGTGTTTGTGTGTGCCAGTCTAAGCATGGAGAACAGGAAGAGGAGAAGAGAACTGTCTGAGGACTTGATAACCAAAATTGTTGATCAATATCAACAATGTCAAGGTTATAAGTCCATCTCCAGAGAGCTTCATGTTCCTATATTTATAATGCGGAGATCTAGTTGGAGACCCGAGGCTGGAATGGAGCAAACAAGGTCTATTCTCTTCAGCAAGGAGTCCCCCTTTTGTCTTGGATGTAGGATTGGATGTAGATTGCATGCCAGCATATAGAAAAAAAAGGACTTACTGATGGTATAAGGATGACAATATGGATAAGAAACCGTCTTTCTTTTCTGGACGTAAAAAAAGATGGTTTTGCATACACTCCTGTGAGCCTGCTGAGCTCCGCTGGTTGTTGTTACCCTAAGTGCCACTGTTAATAACAGTGTGCCTCCCAAAGAACAAGCCATTCTATAAGGGCCCATTGGAACGCTGAAGATGCGATCACAGAGAGCCAATGAGTTGTTCTGTGGCTGATCTTCATAGGAGACACTATTTTTTTTCTACATACAATGATACAATGATAGAATTGCTGTATATAGTACAATCAATCAAACAATTGCGGACTTAAGTCTCTTGCCGGGACTCCAAAATACATTAAATAGCAAAAACAAAAAAATAAGTTTTTCAAAATATATAAAACTATAAATTTCCAAATCATCCACTTTTCCCCCATTAAAAATAAATAGGTAAAAAATGCAATAATAAGGGATAAAAATGTTGTATTTACCTCAAAATGGTGTAAATAGAAACATCGGCTCAGTGAGCAAAAATTAAACCCTTACACAGCTTTATTGATTAGAAAATGAAAATGCTACAGGACTTTAGAAGCTATTATTTTTTTTTTACAAATTTTGCACATTTTTTTCACATCTAAATAAAAAAATTATGTTCACGTTTGGTGCAACCGTAATCATACTGACCTGAAGAATCAATGCCAAGTCATTTTTACCTTACAATAAACGTAATAATAATAATAATAATATTAATAATAATAATAATAATAAAAACACACTCCCTCCTAAATCAATTGTGTAATTGCACTTTTTGTGAAATTTTATTAAATTTTATTGCACTTTAGTTTTTTTCCTATTTTTAAGCACATTGAATGGTAAAATAAATTGTGTCATTCAAAACTATCACTTTTTCATCAACAAAAATTCTAAAAATAATAATGCTACTGTATGTGTATAAAAAAATAAAAAAACAGTTTGGCTCTTGAAAATCCAGTAGGAAAACATGAAAATGCAAAAACTGGAAAAATCACCTGGTTGGGAAAGTTAACATACATTAATGTAGTTTAGATCACACATTAGTTGAAAAAATAACATAGACCATAATATTTTGTACCATGTAATCACAACAAAAACAAAGGCATACGAAAGTAAAAACTTAATTAAAACTATTACATGAATTTAAACAAATATTTTTTGTCTTCATTTTTTGTCCATTCATGTGAGTTGTATAGAAAAAAAGAATTCCTATAATATAAATCTCCAAAATAACTCCTGATGTCTCCTGAAAACAAAGAAAAAACAATATGAAATTTATGGGCATACATGCAATTTCTACAGTTATAATCTGTTAAATAAACGCTAGACAAAAATTGCAAAAATTTGCTTTGGTCATTGATGTCCAAAATGCATGCAGGAGGAAGGAGTTGAAGAGTTTCTAAGAATTTGTTTTGTTTTCTTTGGCTACTTACCTTTCATTTTGTATTTCACCAGATATTTTTGTGATTTTCAATGGCTTAAGCAGACCCTTCAGATTTCTATTTTTTTGCAATTATTGGTGTAAGCCATTTGAAGTTTAATTTTAGTCATTTATACTTAGAATACATTTTGCATGTCTACAGGGAATACAATATATTTTTTGTGCAGTCGAATACTAATGTGCACATGTGAACCTTACTGAAAGAATAGTACTAGAATCTACTTTAAATAAGCACAAGAAAACAAATGAGAAAGTTTTTTTTTAAATTTGCATTAATACATTACACACCATTTTTACAAATTTGTCTGAAAGTGCCCCAGCAAAAAACAGAAAGCCATGACAAATAAATAATTAAAAGTGCAACTGATGAATTGGAACCTATTTTTGCCCTTCGAGACTAAGGTTTCTTCTTGTTTTTTCATCATTTAGGTAAAAGGAAATTATATTGTGGTCACTGCTGCCAAGGTCTTTAACCCCTAAAGCCCCGAGGATGGTTTGCACGTTAATGACCGGGCCAATTTTTACAATTCTGACCATTGTCCATTTATGAGGTTATAACTCTGGAACGCTTCAACGGATCCCGGTGATTCTAACAATGTTTTCGCGAGACATACTGTACTTACTGTTCTAAACATTGAAACCCCCCACAAGTGACACCATTTTGGAAAGTAGACCCCCTAAGGAACTTATCTAGATGTGTGATGAGCACTTTGACCCAACAAGTGCTTCACAGAAGTTTATAATGTAGAGCTGTAAAAATAAAATATAATATTTTTTCACAAAAATGAACTTTTCGCCCCCAATTTTTTATTTTCCCAAGGGTACCAGAAAAAATTATACCCTAAAAGCTGTTGAGTAATTTGTCCTGTGTACGCTGATACCCCATATGGGGGGGGGGGGTAACCACCGTTTGGGTGCATGGCAGAGCTCGGAAAGGAAGGAGTTCCATTTGGAATGCAGACTTAGATGGAATGGTCTGCAGGCGTCACATTACGTTTGCAGTTCCTCTAATGTACCTGAACAGTAGAAACCCCCCACAAGTGACCCCACGGAACCCCCAAGGAACTTATCTAGATGTGTTGTGAGAACTTTGAACCCCCAAGTGTTTCACTACAATTAATAACGCAGAGCCGTAAAAAATAAAAAGTCATTTTTTTCCACAAAAATTACCTTTAACACCCAGTTTTGTATTTTCCCAAGGGTAACAGGAGAAATTGGTCCCCAAAAGTTGTTGTCCAATTTGTCCTGAGTACGCTGATACCCCATATGTGGGGGGAACCACCGTTTGGGCGCATGGCAGAGCTCGGAAGGGAAGGAGCGCCATTTGGAATGCAGACTTAAATGGATTGGTCTGCAGGCGTCACGTTGCATTTGCAGAGCCCCTTATGTACCTAAACAGTAGAAACCCCCCACAAGTGACCCCATATTAGAAACTAGACCCCCCATGGAACTTATCTAGATGTGTTGTGAGAACTTTGAACCCCCAAGTGATTCACTACAGTTAATAATGCAAAGCTGTGAAAATAAAAAATATTTTTTTTTCCACAAAAATTATCTTTAACACCCAGTTTTGTATTTTCCCAAGGGTAACAGGAGAAATTGGTCCCGAAAAGTTGTCCAATTTGTCTTGAGTACGCTGATACCCCATAAGTGGGGTGGAACCACTCTTTGGGTGCATGGCAGAGCTTGGAGGGGAAGGAGCGCCATTTGGAATGCAGACTTAGATGGATTGGTCTGCAGGCATCATGTTGCATTTGCAGAGCCCCTGATGTACCTAAACAGTAGAAACCCCCCACAAGTGACCCCATATTGGAACCTAGATCCCCAAGGAACTTATCTAGATGTGTTGTGAGAACTTTGAACCCCCAAGTATTTCACTACAGTTTATAACGCAGAGCCATGAAAATAAAAAATCATTTTTTTCCTACAAAAATGTTTTTTTAGCCCCCCACCAAATTTTTATTTTCCTATGGGTAACATGAGAAATAGGACCCCAGACGTTGTTGCCCATTTTGTCCTGAGTACGCTGATACCCCATATGTTAGTGTAAACCCCTGTTTGGGCGCACGGGAGAGCTCGGAAGGGAAGGAGCACTGTTTTACTTTTTCAACGCAGAATTGGCTGGAATTGAGATCAGACGCGATGTCACATTTGGAGAGCCCTGATGTGACTAAACAGTGTAAACTCCCAATTCTAACTGAAACCCTAACCCAAACACACCCCTAACCCTAATCCCAACCATAACCCTAACCACACCCCTAACCCTGACACACCCCTAACCCTAATCCTAACCATAAATATAATCCAAATCCTAACTCTAACCCTAGCCCTAGCCCTAACCCTAGCCCTAACCCTAGCCCTAACCCTAACCCTAGCCCTAACCCTAACCCCAGCGCTAACCCTAGCCCTAACCCTAACCCCAGCCCTAACCCCAACCCTAGCCCTAACCGTAACCCTAGCCCTAACCCTAGCCCTAACCTTAATGGGAAAATGGAAATAAATACATTTTTTAAATTTTTTTATTTTTCCGTAACTAAGGGGGTGATGAAGGGGGGTTTGATTTACTTTTATAGCGGGATACATAGCGGATTTTTATGCCTGTCAGCTGTCACACACTAAAAGACGCTTTTTATTGCAAAAAATATTTTTTGCGTTACCACATTTTGAGAGCTATAATTTTTCCATATTTTGGTCCACTGAGTCATGTGGTATCTTGTTTTTTGTGGGACGAGTTGTCGATTTTATTGGTAACATTTTCGGGCATGTGACATTTTTTGATCGCTTTTTATTCAGATTTTTGTGAGGCAGTATGACCAAAAAAAGCTATTCATGAATTTATTTTGGGGGGGCGTTTATACCGTTCCACGTTTGGTAAAATGGATAAAGCAGTTTTATTCTTTGGGTCAGTACGATTACAGCGATACCTTATTCATATCTTTTTTTATGCTTTGGCGCTTTTACACAATAAAAACTATTTTATAGAAAAAATAATAATTTTTGCATCGCTTCATTCTAAGGACTATAACTTTTTTATTTTTTCGCTAATGACTCTGTATGGCAGCTCGTTTTTTGTGGGACAAGATGATGTTTTCAGCGGTACCATGGTTATTTATATCGGTCTTTTTGATCGCGTGCTATTCCACTTTTTTTTACGGCGGTATGATAATAAAGTGTTGGTTTTTTCCTTCACTGAAGAGGTTAACTAGTTTAACAGTTTTATAGGTCAGGTCGTTATGGATGCAGTGATACTATGTATGAGTACTTTTATTGTTTTTTTACTTAGATAAAGGAATGTATTTATTGGAACAATATATATATATATTTTTAAATTTATTTAGTAATTTTTTTTTTTTACACATGTAAATATTTCTTTTTTTACTTTTTTACTTTGCCTGGGAGGGGGGGCGGTGGGGGTTGGATCACAGTAAATTGACAGATCGCTGAACTAACACTTTGCTGTGCACTGTGTCAGATCAGCGATCACACAGGCACAGCAGGGAGGCTTCTCAGGCCTGCTCTGAGCAGGCGCTTGTAAGCCACCTCCCTGCAGGACCCGGATGCAGCCCCACGGCCATATTTGGATCCGGGGCCTGCAGGGAGGAGACGCTCGGTAAAGGTGAGCACATCACTGCAATCATGTTTGATCGCAGTGTGCCGGGGTTAATGTGCTGGGGGCAGTCCGTGACCGCTCCTGTCACATAGTGCCGGATGTCAGCTGCGATAGTCAGCTGACACCTGGCCGCGATCGGCCACGCTCCCCTCCAGCCTGTAATCACTTCTGATGCATGCACAGTTCCTGCAATGTTAGCACTACGTCTTACGGTCTTCCAAAACATTGTTATATTGCATGAGCCCAGCAACCAATCAGCAACCGCTACTAAGTCCCTACACTCTCACTTCCTTCCGACATAACTGAAAACCTCCTAATCTAGTTCTCACTTCTTCCAGATGTCAGCTTCATTCAAAGTGAGAGTGGCTGCAAGGCTCATGTGGCATAAAAATGTCACATGAGCCCTGGCAAACCTGGCCCTAATATCTCTGGAACAGCTATGGCAACTGTGGGTGAGGACTAGCTATTTTTATTTTTCATAGGGAAATATACAGTAGTGATTGACAAGTGATTGTCATGAGTAGAGGAGAATACCACTGTAACCTTCGTGACCAAGCACTTTTTTTATTTCTTTTACGAAAATGTGGTTTAAAGAGCTGTCATTTTTTTTCTCGTTCTGATATTCCAATAATTTTTGCACCTTTTGTCATGACATATGGCACCTAATTTTTATGTTTTTTATTATTTTATTTTATTTGTTTGTTTTTAGCATTTTCTTTATTTTTTTAGGACCACAAAAGACTAATAAAATACATTTTAAAGTTTGTTCCCCTTTCTGAAACATTTATTTTAATATAGCAGACACAATTTTTTTATGGGGGCGAGACTAGTAAAAATGATTAGAATTGGCAGTGGCATTTTATTTAATTTTGTATATAATGCAAAATTCAGAATTCAGACACTGCTCTCTGCTGCCAAGCCTTGCCAACATATGGAAGGTCGAATTCCAGCGTGTGGGCAGGTCACAAATTAGTCATTGACGAAGCAAAACCAAGTGCTGCTGCAGCGAAGCTAGACCGGTGAAAGCCTGAGATGACTTTCTAAAATGTGCTCTGACACGGTGTACCTTGGTAAGTAGGTGAGGCAAGTCAGGGTATATTTTTAAAAACCACTGTACAACCAATTTCAGCACGTGGGCCATGCATAGAACGTGTAAAAGCTTGCTGATCTTTAAAGCCACCACCAAGTTACACCCATTATCACACACAACCAGACCTGGTTGGAGGTTCAGCGGGGAGAGCCACTGATGAGTCTGTTTTTTTATACATTTCAATAGCTCAGCTGCATTATGAGCTTTATCACCTAAACAGATGAGCTTCAGCAGACCGTGCTGCTGCTTCGCCAAGGCAGTGCTGCAGATGCCCCTTTTGGGGAGTGATGGAAAAACTAGTTCCACAGTGGATGAGGAGGAGAAGGAGGAGAGACAGGAACTGGAATAAAAGGAGACTGAAACCCTGATGGAAGTTGGGCCCGCTACTCTTGGTGTGGGTAAGATGTGTCATGTCCCAGCCTCTGTCTCTGTCCCAGACTCCAACAGGTTAACCCAGTGTGCCATCAGGGAAATGTATCGTCCCTATCCACAAGAACTTGTCCACGTATTTGCGGTTAGCTTGACTTTCCCTGTTACTGCATTGGCTAGAGTATGACTGATGTTTTGTAACACATGCTTATCTAACGCGGTGGATGGACATCGGGAAAAATAGTGGCAGCTGGGAATCGAGTACCGTGGGTCTGTCATCACCAAGAGGTCATGGAAAGACTACAGAGCAAAAAGTCCATGGCTTAAAGTCTATGGGCAGTCCGAAAATAATCAAAGGGAATATGTCACCTGGTTTTTGCTACTTTATCTGAGAGTAGCATAATGTAAGTATAGGAACCCTGATTCTAAAAATGTTTCACTTACAGGGCAGCTTGCTATAATTTTGAGAAAATCACTATTTTATCTGCTGCAGATCTACCAGGTGCCTGAATGCTGAGTATCTGCTCTGTATAACTCTGCCCACACCACCGAGTGGAAGCTGTCTTCCCATGCAAAGTTGCATCATACGAGCGTTGAGCCTGCCAGCCAGCAGAGACACTGAGATACGCGTCATAGCGCTGCATCAGTGTCTCACAGTTACATGAATAAGCTGGGCGGAGTTCTTAGCTGATGAACTAAGTTCACCGCACTGATATCACTTCCAGGGCAGGAGAAAGCTGGCATGCTGATCTCTCTATCATGCCAGAATTCAGCATGCCTACTAGATTTAGCAGAGCTAGACTCTTCAAGGGACAAATGGATTATCTTGTTGTCAAACAGGTGAGGAATATGGTTGTTTATTTCTTTACACTTTTACAGGAGACATGGGCATTGGATGATTATCTTCATCCTGGACAGGTGAGGGATATAGTTTTTTATTATTTTAATTCTTTTACAGGGGACATGGACTTCTGTGAACTAGATATGAAGGTGAGTATAACTGCTGTTTTGTTTTTATTTCAAATAAAAGGGACAGTGTCTTTATTTGAAATAAAGGACTTTATTCTGGCTGTGTCTTTTTTACAATCTAACTATGGGGTTATAATGGAGGTGTCTTATAAACTCCTCTTCATTACTAATCCCAGGGCTTGATGTCAGTCATCATAAAACAGCTGACATCAACCCCACAAATATTATCCCATTTGCCACCACACCAGGTCAAGTGGGAAGAGAGGGCACCTTTTCTGCGGCGGCTGTGGGCTACTATTTTTAGGCTGCCGGGGGCCAATATCCATGGTCTTTTATCAGTCTGAGAATACCAGCCCCCAGCTGTCTGCTTTAGCTTGGCTGCTTGTCAAAAATGGGGGGACCCCACATCGTTTTTCTAAATTATTTATTTAAATAATGTAGAAAATGACATGGGACCCCTCTATTCTTGATAACAGCCATGATATAGCTGAAAGTTGAGGGTTGCACCCCACAGCTGTCGGTTTTGCCTGCGCTGGTTATCAAAAGCAGAAGAGACTCCCATAATTTTTAAATTTATTTATTTATACTACAGGCACCAGGTGATGAATATTCATATCAGCTTAGCCTGCTCTTGCTGTCATGAGCGACAACAAGTGTTAACTCATGAGAGTAGTATTCTCTCATCAGCCGAAGCCTGTGACCAGCTCTAACCTTTTAACCACCGGTCACAGCTGTTGTCTCACATGCTGTCACCTGACAGCATGGGAACCGCAGCTTTCTGACTGGCAGTAACTAACTTACTGCCCATCAGAGCCGCTCTGTTTCTTGCGCTGTCACACCGATGACATAGTGGGAAAGAGCCGATGTCTGGGGTGTCAAATGCTTACAGTAAAATGGACACTAGTTGTTCGGTATGAACTCTGAACTTTACTGTTTGGGATCGCCCATCACTAATTATTAACTTTACTTTCATGTTATGGGTTGAAATAAATGTTCTATGAAACTCAGTCTAGTCAAAAGTTTGAAAATTATTCTTGTATTCAGTGAGATAATATTTAAAATATTATTTTTCAAAGGGGTGTACTTATTTATGATAATCACTTACTCAGGGGTCCTCAACTAGTGGCTCAGGAGCCACATGTGGTTCATGGACCCATGATGTGTGCATCATGACTGCCTGCTATACAGCTTTGTGCATTAGCAGCACCAGGTCTAGCATACAACTATGAAGAGCATGTCTTCAGATGGTGAATTTTGTGAGTAGAACTGCACAAAATAGCAGATCTGAATGTGCATATTCTGGACTTGGGGGTTTGGAGATAATTTAAGTATGGTTAGCTGGAGAACGGATGATACTGTCAGAGGAGATGCTTGAAGCTATGGATCTTGGTATACTGCCTTAGGCCAGTCTCACACGTCCAGATAATTCCGGTACCGGAGAAAACTGTACCGGAGTTATCCGTGTCCATGTGTCCGTGTGCTCGCGTAGGCCATCGTGTGGGATCTGTGTGATGTCCGTGAGTACATTTTTAGGGTCCGTGTGCTGTACGTGTGCTGTACGTGTGCTTTACGTGTGCTGTACATGTGTCCTTGTCCATGTATTGCAACGATTTTTACAATTTTAACCCTATGACAGGAAAAACGCACATGGACAGCAAACGGATGGCACACGGACAGCATCCGTGTGCGGTACGTGTTTACACGGACCTATTGACTTTAATGGGTCCGTGTGATCCGTGCGCTCCCACGAACACTGACATGTCTCCATGTTTTGCAAACGGACACACGGTCTGTGAAAACACGCTGACATGTGCAGAGACACATTTATTTTAATGTGTCTACGTGAGTCAGTGTCTCCGGTACGTGAGGAAACTGTCACCACACGTAGCGGAGCCATAGTGTGATTTCTGTGGAAAAGCTTTGGCTGTCATTATTCTGTTAATTGGGGGCTCTGTGTGTCGATACTGTGAGGTGGGCAGGAGCTGGATGTGGCTCGCAACTTTCTCTTAGACCTAAATGTCGCTCACGACCATCTCTCAAAGCTGAATGTGGCTCTCAAGGACAGAAAGGTTGGGGACTAGTGATGAGCGAGTACACTCGTTGCTCGGGTTTTCCCGAGCATGCTTGGGTGGACTCCAAGTATTTCTACGTGCTCGGAGATTTAGTTTTTTCCATGCAGCTGCATGACTTACGGCTGCTAGATAGCCTGAATACATGTGGGAATTCCCTAACAACCAGGCAGCCCCCACATGTACTCAGGCAGGCTAGCAGCCACAAATCATGCTGCTGTGTCGACAAAAACTAAGGGTATGTGCACACGCTGCGGATTTTGCTGCGGATCCGCAGCGTTTCCGCAGCTGCAGATCTGCAGCGGTTTCCCATGAGTTTACAGTACCATGTTAACCTATGTGAAACTAAATCCGCAGTGCACATGCTGCGGAAAAAAATGCGTGGAAATGCAGCGGTTTATATTCCGCAGCATGTCAATTCTTTGTGCGGATTCCGCTGCGGTTTTACACCTGCTCCAATAGGAAACTGCAGATTTAAAGCCGCAACGGAATCCGCAGTAGAAACCGCGATAAATCCGCAGGAAATACCGCAGTCCTCCAGAATACGTGTGCACATACCCTAAATCTCCAAACAGTCACAAATACTCGGAGATCAGCCGAGCGTGCTCGGGAAAACCCGAGCAACCACTACACTCGCTCATCACTATTGGGGTCCACTGACTTACAGAAGCAGCCCCACTCAGATATGTAGAATGGATTTTTCAGCTGTTTAAATTACAGCAAGAAATCTATCACATGTGAATTCAGACAACAGTCACCAGATAAGGAGCTGTCACATGGAAAACATCTGTAGGCTGTGACCTCCCATTGAGGGCACTGAATGTTACTCGATTGTACTTTCAGACACACTTTTTTTGCATGGATTGAATGCATTCAAGTCAATGGGTACGCAAAAAAATCGGATCCTACACGGATCATCTGTATAGTAACCAATTGTACATTGCAACTACTAATGTAGGAAACTGTATTTAGTGGTGTACATTTATATTAACGTCTGATGTATAGAAGTGAAAGCCATGTAGATGATAATAGCATATAGATGGCAATACAGGTGAAAAATAATTTTTGATATACTTGTATGATCTTAGCCTTTGTACAGTATTCCATTGTGTGAATTGGTCATTTGCATAATGTACATATAATTAATGTGATTGCAAAAAGTCCATGTGATGGCGGAATGTAATATTCTCCTATAAGACTGAGGTCACACAGCAGTATAAAGCAATTGGTCTGATTTTTTAAGCCTGAAAACTGGAATGATTTTTTCTCACTTGTCATCCTTGTGCAGGCCGTGTACAATCAGTTTTTTACTCAAAAATTATTATTTGCAGTTTCCCACTACAGAACTACAACGTATCCGTAAAAATTGAATGCTATGCTGTGACTCCATATGGCTTTTGATTTTTTTCCATACTCATAGACTTGAATGCGTCTCATCTGATTTTAGGAGGAAAATCGTGCAGGTTGCCAATTTTTTACACATGCAGGTATAGTTCAGTGAGAAAAAATTGCGCTGCCCCACTGAACAACATTGATCGGCTTTTTTAACGGACAGCACTCGGAACGAAAATACGATCGTGTGGAGATCGCGTTCTCCATATTGGAGCTGATAATCGGAATTACAACATTTTTATTCTAAAATTTCATTTGTGATATTAAATAATATGGGGTTAGTTATACTTCTCACGTGTGAGACCAAATGTCACCTTTCCCCTTCTACACCAGATGGGCTTTACAATATCGATAACTGTCAGTCCTGTGGTGCTGTGGTCAGTATGTCGCTCCTGCAGACCCCCTTGTAGAGGAACATAGGTCTTATTATCAATCTGCTCTGTAATCCAGCTCTGTAGTTCCTCTGCTGGGGTAGGCAGGGGCTCCTGCAGCCTTCAGTCTCACCTTCTGCTGCCTGCTTGGAAGCAGCCCCCTGCTCATGTCACTCGGTGCTGGACCCCTGAGAGCAGGCGATCACAAGGAGTGGTGCTCTGACTGCAGACGCTGCTCATCTGTGGGGGGATCTCCTCACCAAAGCCTGACATCAGCTGAGGGCACTGAAATATTCATGCCATGGCAATAGGAACTGCCTGCTCTTAAAGTGCTCATCAGCTGACAGGCTCCTATGTCTCTGGCTTCTGGAGGGCTCACACAGGCTGGAGAGCAGGAGAAGACCTCACTGGATGCCTGACTTGGAAGGAGTGAAGTTGTCCCACAGAGCATGGAGCCCTGCACCTGCTGATGCTGAGCCCCTGTGTGCCATCCTAGACTGGTCCTGAGCCTGTGGCTGCTATTGTAGGGGTGGGAGTGAGAGGAGGGGGAGCTTGCTGCTCCTGTGTCTGGTGGAGGGGGGATTGGATCTTCTGGACTGAGGGGGGAATGAAGGATTCCTGTGGCACTCCTGAAGTTCTACTCTGCTCTGCAAGGGATTAATAACAGACCAAGGGGAATAAAAGCCACCCTGGAGCAAACTACAGGACACAGCAAGTCAGTACCTGCTCCCAATTACTGTGCAAGGAGACCTCTGGCACCCAGCTCTTAAGGTACAGTCCTCTAATGAACTCCTTCTATTCTGCACTTCTTCCCATTCCTTATGTCTCCATCCATAGACTCTAGCATTCACCTGGATGCCCTTTCACCCTCCTATCAGTCCTCTAATGAACTCCTTCTATTCTGCACTTCTTCCCATTCCTTATGTCTCCATCCATAGACTCTAGCATTCACCTGGATGCCCTTTCACCCTCCTATCAGTCCTCTAATGAACTCCTTCTATTCTGCACTTCTTCCCATTCCTTATGTCTCCATCCATAGACTCTAGCATTCACCTGGATGCCCTTTCACCCTCCTATCAGTCCTCTAATGAACTCCTTCTATTCTGCACTTCTTCCCATTCCTTATGTCTCCATCCATAGACTCCACCATCACCCGGATGCCCTTTCACCCTCCTATCAGTCCTCTAATGAACTCCTTCTATTCTGCACTTCTTCCCATTCCTTATGTCTCCATCCATAGACTCCAGCATTCACCTGGATGCCCTTTCACCCTCCTATCAGTCCTCTAATGAACTCCTTCTATTCTGCACTTCTTCCCATTTCTTATGTCTCCATCCATAGACTCCAGCATTCACCTGGATGCCCTTTCACCCTCCTATCAGTCATCTAATGAACTCCTTCTATTCTGCACTTCTTCCCATTTCTTATGTCTCCATCCATAGACTCCACCATCACCCGGATGCCCTTTCACCCTCCTATCAGTCCTCTAATGAACTCCTTCTATTCTGCACTTCTTCCCATTTCTTATGTCTCCATCCATAGACTCCACCATCACCCGGATGCCCTTTCACCCTCCTATCAGTCATCTAATGAACTCCTTCTATTCTGCACTTCTTCCCATTTCTTATGTCTCCATCCATAGACTCCACCATCACCCGGATGCCCTTTCACCCTCCTATCAGTCCTCTAATGAACTCCTTCTATTCTGCACTTCTTCCCATTTCTTATGTCTCCATCCATAGACTCCACCATCACCCGGATGCCCTTTCACCCTCCTATCAGTCCTCTAATGAACTCCTTCTATTCTGCACTTCTTCCCATTTCTTATGTCTCCATCCATAGACTCCACCATCACCCGGATGCCCTTTCACCCTCCTATCAGTCCTCTAATGAACTCCTTCTATTCTGCACTTCTTCCCATTCCTTATGTCTCCATCCATAGACTCCACCATCACCCGGATGCCCTTTCACCCTCCTATCAGTCCTCTAATGAACTCCTTCTATTCTGCACTTCTTCCCATTTCTTATGTCTCCATCCATAGACTCCACCATCACCCGGATGCCCTTTCACCCTCCTATCAGTCATCTAATGAACTCCTTCTATTCTGCACTTCTTCCCATTCCTTATGTCTCCATCCATAGACTCCACCATCACCCGGATGCCCTTTTGCCCTCCTATCAGTCATCATGTGGCCATTATCTTTGCTGCTTTCCACAAACTTTCTCTCCCTGCACACGGCACGTGTTCTGCATCTGATGGTCTCCTACATCTCAGACCCCCCTGTTGCTGGTGAAGGATAAAGTGTGTTTTGCATATATCATATCACTTTCCCATTTTGCATAATTATCTGAAAGGTCACGCTCATGTAATCAGGAGGAGCTGTATATATTTCTCAGTCCTGCTGATTAAAATCCTATGAAATGATCGGTGTGATCTCACCTGCCGCTGGATTTTTATCTTAAACTTATAGGATTTTTGTGCTGCTAATGAAGTTATTCTGCGTAGATCTGACGTCTCCAACTGCTTGTTTGGTTATCGTAACCCTATAAATATTCTATATGTGTGGGATTGTTTTATAGCTTTAGAAACATTGTCTCCCTCAGTCGTTTTCTGTCTGTAGGTGTGAAATTCATATGCTGGGTATATTCTTGTCCAAAAGCGAAACCTTCAAAGGCGACTGATTGTCATTCATCTGATGCTATTGGAGCCGTCCCAATGAATCATGGAGTAGTAGCAGAATGTTTGGATCCATATAGACATCCCACACATGAGCATTCGCCTTCTGAATGTGGCATCACTGTTATCTAGGTAACTCTTTCCTTACCAGTCCATCTGCATTTCTTATATAGTATGAGGTCTGCTGGAGTATGAGGCATGTCCTCTGCCCATTCACAAACCTCCTTCTGTACTGGTTACTCAGCTGATATGTGCAAGGTTTGATCTTCCTTTAATGGTGGGTCTTGCATTCCTACAGAATTTATCTAGATCTATTTATTTTTTTTGCATGACTTGGTTATTATAAGCCAAACTCAAGTTCTATTGGTCCCAAAAGTCACTTTATTGACAGCAAGCATAAAATGTTCTGGCGGCTATAACTAACGCCAGGTTATTGGGGCACACGTATCAGCGTCTTCAGTGTGATGCTGTGGATTGGCGCATACCCTGCAATAGGTCATTATTCGAAACTATTTTTAAGGCGCGCACACACACTTTTTGGATTTTATGCGGGGCAGCATGTTGGGTGCCGCATAATCCTGCGTTCATTTCATATATGGCTCTTTCACACAGTCCCGCATTATTTTCTGGCATTTAAAAAATACCCCCGCCATACCCCAAGGGCAATTTTAAAGGCATTTGGCACATACATTTGTTTCAAGCCCTACAGCGAATCTTTTCGGAAAGAAGGCCAGAAAATATGTCATACAAAGAATTCTGTGTTTTTTAAAAAAAGACAGTGACCGAAAAGAGCCAGAAAACCATACAATCCAAGATGCATTGAGTATTAGATTTACATTGTTATGTGCAATGTGCCACCTCGGTATTTACAAACAGAAGGAATAAACTTGGTGTTTTTTTAATTGATGTGTGTGAGTACAGCCAACTTAGAGAATAGCAGCGCTGATAACTTGCAAATCCATTAGTCAGATACGTATGAGCGGTGTAATGCTGACAAATACTCAGTAAATCTACATTGTGGGTAAGTGTGGCCTAGGGTAAATACATGGCTAAATGTATGTGCTTTGTAATTCTGGTATTTTAATTTGCATCATTTAAAGGGGAAAGTTGGTGTTCTTCATGGTGTATTACAATCATTACGTCTTGTAGTAACGCTGTATGACCAGCATGTGTCACTGTTGTCATTACAGTCTACACAAAGCATTACCCTTACCCTCTAGGTGACTGATGTCTTACTAGTGGCAGCATATACGCTAATCAGGATCACTTTTATAAACCAGAATGTCATTTGATTCACAGTGGTCTACTACTGTGCAGCCTGAGAGACCTTTCTAGCCAGGCCAAAATGTTCTTATGAAGTAGCCTCTTCACAAATTGCAGTTATCTGTGATATTGGCATTCGAGAGCTTTACTACACTCCTTACATTGTGCCAGCACAGGTAGCTGCGGCCAGATCAGCTGCATACACCAGACATTCATAGTTCAGGAAAGGACCAGTGTACTCGTGCTGGTTAGTCTGGTGTCACACATCCAACATTCACGGTCCGAGTACGGATCACCATGTGTCATGCTGGTTAGGCTGGTGTCACACATCCAACATTCACGGTCCGAGTACGGATCACCATGTGTCATGCTGGTTAGGCTGGTGTCACACATCCAACATTCACGGTCCGAGTACGGATCACCATGTGTCATGCTGGTTAGGCTGGTGTCACACATCCAACATTCACGGTCCGAGTACGGATCACCATGTGTCATGCTGGTTAGTCTGGTGTCACACATCCAACATTCACGGTCCGAGTACGGATCACCATGTGTCATGCTGGTTAGACTGATGTCACACATCCAACATTCATGGTCCGAGTACGGATCACCATGTGTCATGCTGGTTAGGCTGGTGTCACACATCCAACATTCATGGTCCGAGTACGGATCACCATGTGTCATGCTGGTTAGGCTGGTGTCACACATCCAACATTCACGGTCCGAGTACGGATCACCATGTGTCATGCTGGTTAGGCTGGTGTCACACATCCAACATTCACGGTCCGAGTACGGATCACCATGTGTCATGCTGGTTAGTCTGGTGTCACACATCCAACATTCATGGTCCGAGTACGGATCACCATGTGTCATGCTGGTTAGGCTGGTGTCACACATCCAACATTCACGGTCCGAGTACGGATCACCATGTGTCATGCTGGTTAGTCTGGTGTCACACATCCAACATTCACGGTCCGAGTACGGATCACCATGTGTCATGCTGGTTAGACTGATGTCACACATCCAACATTCATGGTCCGAGTACGGATCACCATGTGTCATGCTGGTTAGGCTGGTGTCACACATCCAACATTCATGGTCCGAGTACGGATCACCATGTGTCATGCTGGTTAGGCTGGTGTCACACATCCAACATTCACGGTCCGAGTACGGATCACCATGTGTCATGCTGGTTAGGCTGGTGTCACACATCCAACATTCACGGTCCGAGTACGGATCACCATGTGTCATGCTGGTTAGACTGATGTCACACATCCAACATTCATGGTCCGAGTACGGATCACCATGTGTCATGCTGTTAGGCTGGTGTCACACATCCAACATTCACGGTCCGAGTACGGATCACCATGTGTCATGCTGGTTAGGCTGGTGTCACACATCCAACATTCACGGTCCGAGTACGGATCACCATGTGTCATGCTGGTTAGTCTGGTGTCACACATCCAACATTCATGGTCCGAGTACGGATCACCATGTGTCATGCTGGTTAGTCTAGTGTCACACATCCAACATTCACGGTCCGAGTACGGATCACCATGTGTCATGCTGGTTAGGCTGGTGTCACACATCCAACATTCATGGTCCGAATACAGATCACCATGTCTGGTACGGCCACGGCTCTTCTGACCAAAACACACCAGCCTGCTAGGCACATAGGTGACTGTTGGGTTGTGGTCAGGAGATCCGCAGCCGGTCAGGACACTGTGACCAGCACTCAGACCATGAATGTTGTGTGAAAGCAGCATTATACAGAGAGATGTATCTCATGTGATCTCAGGTTACTACTCACTGAGTTTACGTTCCACAATCTTGTGATGACACGGACCAAACACTGATGACACTGACCAAACACTGATGACACGGACCAAACACTGAAGACTCTGACCAAACACTGATGACACGGACCAAACACTGATGACACTGACCAAACACTGATGACACTGACCAAACACTGATGACACTGACCAAACACTGATGACACGGACCAAACACTGATGACACTGACCAAACACTGATGACACTGACCAAACACTGATGACACGGACCAAACACTGATGACACTGACCAAACACTGATGACTCTGACCAAACACTGATGACACTGACCAAACACTGATGACTCTGACCAAACACTGATGACACGGACCAAACACTGATGAAACTGACCAAACACTGATGACACTGACCAAATACTGATGACACGGACCAAACACTGATGACACTGACCAAACACTGATGACACTGACCAAACACTGATGACTCTGACCAAACACTGATGACACTGACCAAACACTGATGACATTGACCAAACACTGATGACACTGACCAAATACTGATGACATGGACCAAACACTGATGACACTGACCAAACACTGATGACACGGACCAAACACTGATGACACGGACCAAACACTGATGACACTGACCAAACACTGATGACACGGACCAAACACTGATGACTCTAACCAAACACTGATGACACTGACCAAACACTGATGACACTGACCAAACACTGATGACTCTAACCAAACACTGATGACACTGACCAAACACTGATGACACGGACCAAACACTGATGACTCTGACCAAACACTGATGACACGGACCAAACACTGATGACACTGACCAAACACTGATGACACTGACCAAACACTGATGACACGGACCAAACACTGATGACTCTGACCAAACACTGATGACACGGACCAAACACTGATGACACTGACCAAACACTGATGACACTGACCAAACACTGATGACACTGACCAAACACTGATGACACGGACCAAACACTGATGACACTGACCAAACACTGATGACACTGACCAAACACTGATGACACGGACCAAACACTGATGACACTGACCAAACACTGATGACTCTGACCAAACACTGATGACACTGACCAAACACTGATGACACTGACCAAATACTGATGACACGGACCAAACACTGATGACACTGACCAAACACTGATGACACTGACCAAACACTGATGACTCTGACCAAACACTGATGACACTGACCAAACACTGATGACTCTGACCAAACACTGATGACACTGACCAAATACTGATGACATGGACCAAACACTGATGACACTGACCAAACACTGATGACACGGACCAAACACTGATGACATGGACCAAACACTGATGACACTGACCAAACACTGATGACACGGACCAAACACTGATGACTCTAACCAAACACTGATGACACTGACCAAACACTGATGACACTGACCAAACACTGATGACTCTGACCAAACACTGATGACATGGATAAAAAATACTGATGAAACTCGGATCATTACTGCGTACGAGACAAATCACAGACGTCTGAATGAGCCCTTAGAGGAACTGCTGAAGAGTTGATAGTATTCTGGAAGAACAATGTAACTTTCTCCACACAGTTAATTCCTCTTTTCCCTGGAAGTGTAAAATTGTGCACTGTGACCGTCACAACATGACTATAGCGCAGCATAAGATCCTTCTTTGGCGTTAATTGCTTTTCTCTTTCCTTCCAATATTCCACCTTCAATGACTGTCGTACTCCAGATGTTTTACTAAATGTAAAATGAGTACGTGCGAATGTAAAAGGTGTTGGTTACATCTTGTGGTTTTGACAGGTTTCTGCAGAACAATTACAATTCTGAGATTCTCAGCTGTCAGTCACATCCTGTAGGTACACATTAACACTGGGAGTTGGTGAGGAATCACCTTGGTTTTGGAGGATTTTTCTTTTTTTTTTGGAAAGTTCTGCTTGCAATGTCTACACTAAATAGAAGTCACAGGGCCAATGCCGATATTTTACTTGTATGCACCTCGTTTTGGTACATAATGAAGCACCCCGAGGAATGGTCTAAGGGTCCTTGTACTCCAATCAATGATATAGCCAACCGATCAGCTCATCTCATAAGGGCGCTGTATGTGTGAAACTCTATACATTATCATATGTAGTCACCATCATCCTTCTTTACAAAGCTTATATGTACACATTAGTGACATATATTTACTGGTTACACTGGGCAGTGATCATCCGAACGATCGTTTGGGTGATCAGCACCCCATGTAGAAAACCTTCACTGTTCCACTTATTTTACTGCTATTCCTCAGGCCGGTTTCACACGTCAGTGGCTCCGGTACGTGAGGTGTCAGTTTCCTCACGTACCGGAGACACTGACTCACATAGACACATTGAAATCACTGTGTCTCTGCACATGTCAGCGTGTTTTCACGGACCGTATGTCCGTGTGCAAAACACGGAGACATGTCAGTGTTCGTGGGAGCGCACGGATTACACGGACCCATTAAAGTCAATGGGTCCATGTAAAACACGCTGTCCGTGTGCAGTCAGTGTGCCATCCAAGAGACAGCGCTACAGTAAGCGCTGTCCCCCAAGCGTGGTGCTGAAGCCGCCATTCATATATTCTCTCCAGGGAACACTGCTGGAGAGAAGATATGAATGGCGGCTTCAGCACCAGATGCAGGGGACAGCGCTTATCTCTAGCACTGTCTCCTGCACGCTCCGTGTGGTACCCAGTCGGCACACGGGCGGCACACGGCTGCCGCACGTGTGCCACACGGATGGCCTATGTGAGCTCACAGACACACGGACACGGATAATTCCGGTACCGATTTTTCCGGTACCGGAATTATCTGGACGTGTGAGACTGGCCTCACATTGTGATGAATATAATGAATTTATAGTACATTTTTAACAGTTTGAAAAAGTCCACAAAGTGTCTGCGTTCCATCTCCTCTGTTTTCCAAGCCAAATTAAAGCTATGTTCAATCATGGCGTTTTTGCAATGTTTTTTTTTTTTTTTTCTTCTGCAGCCAAAACCATTCCTCTTGGCAGTAAAAACTTTTTTTTGTTCATATTACATCTGTGATTTGACTGCAGTAAATGATTAATAAAGTTAGTTTTGTCCCCCCCCCCGCCAAAAAAAAACGCGTAAGTAAAAACCTTTGTTACTTTTTTGCAGTGTTTTTGTACTTTCTTAAAAAAGTCTGCAGTGGTCTAATTCACTCAGAAAAAGAGAAACAAGCGCGTGCAGGAGATTTCTTATATCGCATAACTTTTGCTGGTGCTATAAAACGCAGCTTCTTTTTTGTAGAAAAAAAATGCAGCAAGAAAGCTCTGAAAAAAAAGCTCCATTCAAGCTAACAGTAATTTTCACTGGCGTTCAGGATTGTAGTTATATGTTGGAGAACTCTTACAGACATCTATATGTAATTACATTGCGTGGACAAGACTAGTTTACAGTCTGACTTCACAGGTCCATGTGCACATCGGATTACCAGGAGATCTTCAGTAGTTGTCACCTGAGCCCACTGCCTCATATGTGACTGATATTCCAATCCAAGCATGGTCCGTGTATGGGAAACTAACCCTAGGGTGTCATGCACGGGACCAAATCAAAAGACATAATAAAGCACATAGAACTCTATGGACCTGCAACTTTACACACATTTTCGTATTCATAAAATCCATTAGAATCAATAAAAAAATTGACATGCTTCGTCAGAAAGGAGTTCCCTTTTTTTACATTATGTAGTCTTTTTTCTTCTGGGAAGACACACATTGAAAACGTTTTTTCTGCTGCTAATAAGGCAATATTTGTCTGTAATATTGAATGTTGTGAACAAAAATCCTAATTTGCTAAAGCAAGGTTCCATCACTGCTTTTAGAGTCTTGTAATTGAAATGAAAGAAGCTGATGTCTTGAATGTATATCTAGGCTTAAAGGGACTCTGTCACCTGAATTTGGCGGCACCGGTTTTTGGTCATATGGGCGGAGTTTTCGGGTGTTTGATTCACCCTTTCCTTACCCGCTGGGTGCATGCTGGCCGCAATATTGGATTGAAGTTCATTCTATGTCCTCCGTAGTACACGCCTGCGCAAGGCCTTGCGCAGGCGTGTGCTACGGAGGACATAGAATGAACTTCAATCCAATATTGCAGCCAGCGGGTAAGGAAAGGGTAAATCAAACACCCAAAAACTCCGCCCATATGACCGAAAACCGGTCCCGCCAAATTCAGGTGACAGGTTCCCTTTAAAACCCCTGACGGGTAACGATCAGCAGCACGGAAGGTTTCAGCCTCAACCTTCCCCTATCTGTTCTCCCTGATCTGAGTTCCGCTATCCGTCTTCTCCTCTGTTCAAATCATGTTTTTTTTTCCTACAATCACATACGGCTCTGGCAAAAATTAAAAGAGACCACTGCAAAATGTTGAGTTTGTCTGATTTTCTCTTTATAGGTATATTTTTGAGTAAAATGTAAATTGTTCTTTTATTCTATAAACTCCTGTATTACTGAGAAATCAGTATCTGAATGGAGATGCAAAAGAGGCTGAAGAGCTATTGTAGATATGAAGCCTCCGTCACTCCAGCTCTAATCCCCGCAGAGTGCCGCTTACACCTCCTTGACTGACAGCCTCTATGCTGTGTGACTTCAGTCAAAGGAACCATCACGAGTCAAACAGCAGGAGGCGACCCTGGGTGGGAAATAGAGCTGTAGTGACAGAGGCTCCAGATCTACATTCTCATATGCATGTCAATTTAAATGCTTTGCTTGTCTTCAAAAAAGCTACATGAACCTATACGTAGTGTGGGTGGTGAAATATTGTTGACATATTCCCTTAAAAGCTAATTTATCGCTAGGTTTTTGCTATGTAATCCGAGAGTTAGCATGATGTCGGGGCTGAGACCCTGATTCCAGCAATTGCTCACTTGCTGAGGTGCATGTTGTCATTTTGATGCAATCGCTATTTTCTCTGCTGCAGATCTATCAGTTCTCTGAATGCTCAGCTGAGTATAACCTGCCAACATCACTGATTGGAAGCTTTCTGTGTACTCTCTGCATAGGCACAAAGCTGCATATCAGTGGTGGGGGTGGGGATATAGAAAGCAGGTGACTAGCAGGCACAAGACACCTAGTCCTCTAATCTTCTGCTGATAAAACACTGATTTCATTAAAGCACCAGCAAACAGACCAGTTAGTGATACATCGCTGGAATCAGGGTCTCTGTCCCTACATCATGCTGCCCTCAGATTACAGAGCAAAAAAAGTGTGACAGATTCCACTTAAGAAAATAAAAAGGACTTGTACAGTAACAGATCTTTGTATTCATTAATCAATCTGAATGGTTGTTATGCCGCTGTGTCTCTTAATAAGTCCTTTTAGTATTTGACCGAGAAGGGCGCTATCAAAGGGCAAAATACAGTTCTCGATTATAAAGCAGGACTAATCTATCAATCTAATCAGCATGGAAACTTGAAATACAAATTTCTGAAAATGTCTCAGTCTTCGTCGTCTTCTTTAAACTTGTGCAAAATGATTAAACATTAGAACTAGTAACCTTCTATTCTACAAGGCATTGACCTCTATCATGAAATGTCGTTCTCCCTCTTATAACGGCCTTCTTATTAGGTGTTGGGTGGTTTTAAGTCCTATTGTAAGGGGGCTTGAAAAAAAAATTGAGAGCCCTTCCAAAATATTACACTGCCGTTAGGCCCATCTTCCTGTGTGATTCCAACACATAACAGAACGTCATCATGTCTCAGTAGGTCTAATAAATATGGCTGCAGAAGAGAGATCCTATTTGTCGCTGAGGTTCCTCCATCTAATAACTGATTGTATTGTTCATTCTCTTTTGCTTTCTTCTTGTATTATAGGAAAAAAGCTGATCTCTTAAGGTTATGTTGATAAATTTCCATTTTCTATCATACATTATCTTTACCTATCTTGGTATGCAAGGCATGACGGTAGGTGATCCATCACTTATCTAATGAGCCTCATCATTTCAATAAATAAACAATGCGCTTCTTAAAAGCAAAGTCTCCCAAATCCCTGCTCTGTTCTCATCATCAAGGAAAAAAACATCAGTCTAAGGCCGGCTTCACACTCAGCGTATGAAAATACGGTCCGTATATTACGGCCGTAATACGCTGAAATGTCCCGAAAATAGTGGTCCGTAGCTCCTCCGTAGGCAGGGTGTGTCAGCGTTTTTTGCGCATGGCATCCTCCGTATGTAATCCGTATGGCATCCGTACTGCGTGGTTTTCTCGCAGGCTTGCAAAACCAACATACCGCTATAGAAGTGATCCATGTGTCCCAAAAAGAAAAAAATATATATATATACTGTCTATATATATATATATATATATATATATATATATGTCAGTAGACACATATATGTATATATATTAATATTTTTTCCAGCGCTATACAGCTTGAAAGCCGGTAATTCAATTACCGGCTTTTTCCTTCTCCTTCCTAAAACCCGACATGATTTGAGACATGGTTTACATACAGTAAACCATGTCTTCTCTCCATTTTTTTTTGCAGATTCCACACTACTAATGTCAGTAGAGTGTATCTGCAAAATTTGGCCGTTCTAGCTCTTAAAATAAAGGGTTAAATGGTGGAAAAAATTGGCGTGGGCTCCCGCGCAATTTTCTCCGCCAGAGTAGTAAAGCCAGTGACTGAGGGCAGATATTAATAGCCTGGAGAGGGTCCATGGTTATTGGCCCCCCCTGGCTAAAAATATCTGCCCCCAGCCACCCCAGAAAAGGCACATCTGTAAGATGCGCCTATTCTGGCACTTGGCCACTCTCTTCCCATTCCCGTGTAGCGGTGGGATATGGGGTAATGAAGGGTTAATGCCACCTTGCTATTGTAAGGTGACATTAAGCCTAATTAATAATGGAGAGGCGTCAATTATGACACCTATCCATTATTAATCCAATTGTAGTTAAGGGTTAAATAAAACACAAACACATTATTTAAAATTATTTTAATGAAATAAAAACAATGGTTGTTTGAGTATTTTATTCTACGCCCAATCCAGTCACTGAAGACCCTCGTTCTGTGAAAGAAAAAACATAATAAACCAACAATATACTTACCCTCCGCAGATCTGTAACGTCCAACGATGTAAATCCTTCTGAAGGGGTTAAAACATTTTGCAGCAAGGAGCTTTGCTAATGCAATGCTACTCCTCGCTGCAAAACCCCGGGGAATGAGTCTAAATATAGATCAATGAGCTATATTTAGCTTCATTTGCGGTGAGGCGCCCTCTGCTGGATGTTCATAGATCATGGGAACTTTCCTAGAAAGCCTGGGAGCTTTCTAGGTAATTTCCCACGATCTATGAACATCCAGCAGAGGGCGCCTCACCGCAAATGAAGCTAAATATAGATCATTGATCCATATTTAGACTCATTCCCCGGGGTTTTGCAGCGAGGAGTAGCATTGCATTAGCAAAGCTCCTTGCTGCAAAATGTTTTAACCCCTTCAGAAGGATTTACATCGTTGGACGTTACAGATCTGCGGAGGGTAAGTATATTGTTGGTTTATTATGTTTTTTCTTTCACAGAACGAGGGTCTTCAGTGACTGGATTGGGCGTAGAATAAAATACTCAAACAACCATTGTTTTATTTCATTAAAATAATTTTAAATAATGTGTTTGTGTTTTATTTAACCCTTAACTACAATTGGATTAATAATGGATAGGTGTCATAATTGACGCCTCTCCATTATTAATTAGGCTTAATGTCACCTTACAATAGCAAGGTGGCATTAACCCTTCATTACCCCATATCCCACCGCTACACGGGAATGGGAAGAGAGTGGCCAAGTGCCAGAATAGGCGCATCTTACAGATGTGCCTTTTCTGGGGTGGCTGGGGGCAGATATTTTTAGCCACGGGGGGGGGGCAATAACCGTGGACCCTCTCCAGGCTATTAATATCTGCCCTCAGTCACTGGCTTTACTACTCTGGCGGAGAAAATTGCGCGGGAGCCCACGCCAATTTTTTCCACCATTTAACCCTTTATTTTAAGAGCTAGAACGGCCAAATTTTGCAGATACACTCTACTGACATTAGTAGTGTGGAATCTGCAAAAAAAATGGAGAGAAGACATGGTTTACTGTATGTAAACCATGTCTCAAATCATGTCGGGTTTTAGGAAGGAGAAGGAAAAAGCCGGTAATTGAATTACCGGCTTTCAAGCTGTATAGCGCTGGAAAAAATATTAATATATATACATATATGTGTCTCACTGACATATATATATATATATATACCTATTCTATGTGTACACATTTATTCTACCTTTTCTACTGTAAGCTGTCAGTGTGATTTTACTGTACACCGCACTGAATTGCCGGCTTTTCTCTCTAACAGCGCTGCGTATTTCTCGCAAGTCACACTGCTTGTCCGTGTGTAATCCGTATTTTTCACGCTTCCATAGACTTTCATTGGCGTATTTCTTGCGCAGTACGGTGACAAACGCAGCATGCTGCGATTTTGTACGGCCGTAGAAAGCCGTATAATACTGATCAGTAAAATACGGCAGATAGGAGAAGGGGCATAGAGAATAATTGTGCCGTATTTTTTGCGAGTTTTACGGACGTAGTTTCTGCGCTCTTACGTCCGTAAAACTCGCAAGTGTGAAGCCGGCCTAATCGTTGTTAGTTTTAATGGTCGACTATTAGTTTGCTTAGCTTCTATTTTCATAATTTTCATGTAACCGAGAAAGGCTGCAACCACCGAATTCACCTTCATTGCTCCAGTTACTAGTATTTACCCATGCAGAGAATTCACCGGTACGGCACAATGACCTGCTCACAATAAAATAGTTTTAATTTTAATCTGTTTGATTTTGTCCCATTCTAACGATCGGATGGCCAATTGATTGCAATGTAAATATTTTTGCCTTTATAACTTTTCGTTTTCTTCTTTGGAGATATTGCAAAGGACGAGTATGCAGTATAAGGCGCTGATTCAGCTGAACATATCTCTTTGTAAAGTTGGTTTAATTCCACTCTATAAACATTCATATGACCTAAGAGGCTACATACTACTTCAATTAATGTGACAGCGCCTTCATCTCGGAACGCCAAAAAGTTTACTATGATCAAAGTGAAAATAACATATCAGAACATGACTTTTATCCGTTATTGCATCCATTTTCATGGACATAAATAAATAACAATTTACATAAATAAAGAGTTTACATAAGTATTCCAATTTTAGATAGTTATAACAAGTTACTGACCAGGACATAGGACTTGTTAAAGACCCCCAAAAAAGATAATCAAATTACTTTTCCCACATGTTTAAAAAAACTTTCTTGTATTAATTTCTAAATAGTTTTGGTATTTTCTAACTTTTCTTACCAACTAGAAATAAACTGACGTGAGATTAGTGTTTATTGAAAATCAGTTCAAAGTTGTAATATAATTAAATGTAGATTCACCAGTCATGTGGGCGGATAGGTTATCAGGTCCAATTAAGGGTTCGTTTTGACCGGCCGATAATCAGGAATAAGGTAATCAACTTATGAAAGAGCAAAACACACAATCATTGGGTGAAATAATTTTTAAGCAATATTAAAATGATTATTCTCAGAAGCACATCTTCCTGTCGAACATGTAATGCTGCCGAGAGGATGATATTTTATGTGCACGGAAGCATTACATTAACATGCGGTCAGCCTGTCTAAAAAGGCCATGAAATAATTACTGATCACCTTGTATGAAACAAATTCTCGGCCATTTAAGGGCTGTCTAAATGGGCCCTAAGCCTGAGGGCCAGTTCTTTTCTGCACAGTAGGCTTAAAAATGGTATCCAAGACAGAAGCATTTATGCCTTATACGTTCTTCAGGTAAAACTCTCTAGATCCATAATATTTAGCTCTCTGGAAATCCTTGTAATACTTAGAACAACAAAGACAATAGTCTTCCATGGTCATCAGGTATCTGCTACCTAAGGAGGAGGCTGCAGAAACTCATCACTGATACCTACTAGATCTGAACTCCTCAGAGTACTAAGCGAAGGGGACACCAGACTGTAGGAAGGGTTGACCCTCAAATCCTGGAGTTGTTATTATCTATATTTATGTTAATTGTATCAGGCTGGATGTTTCCTCTTTTAGAAATGAGTCCGTCCATTTGCCTGATTTCTTATTAGTGTCAGGAGGGAGGAGTTTAGGAAAAATATAACTTCCTGTCTCACTGTCTAGTCCTCTTTCTCCTACCAGAAGACAAGGCAGAAGCATCTCCCACCAACTGACCCCCTTTTTATTTGCAATTATATATTTGATCTAGTACTTGACTGCTTATCCTCTTTAGGTTAGCTTTATGTATTATTGCATCCTTTATCTCTAATCTTCCTTTGTACATGTTATCATAGAGTTAAAAAAAAGCATGTTGGCATTTTTGGCATCAACCTTCTAAGCCCAAGAGTGGGCAGACCTTCAGTCATGGTTCCCTAGAGGTTTCCTCCACATGGGTTTTTTCTCCTGCATTCTGAAGGATGACTTTTGTGAGTTGGGGGTTTAGTGTCTTTTTTATAGATTTTAGCCTGATTTTATAAAATAAATAAAGAAAGAAATAAAAAAATAAATTAATCAAAAGTCAGAATGAAAAGCGATTTAAATCAGACTGGTATATTATTGTCACAGCTGTGGTTTGGAGTCAGGTGGAAGTGGGCTGCAGGTTATGGTGGACTAATTTTAGTTTAATAGAAGCTCTTACACAATGGTGGTGAATAGGCTGAGCTTTGGTGGCCAGCCTGAAGGATGTGATAATGGAAATGTCATCCAGGGGTGGTTAGCTGTTTAGTGCAGGGAGGAGAATCTTTGGTAGGATCATTGAAGTGGACTGGCTTTGCTACTGTGGCAAGTAGAGCGTGCTGCCCCCTTGACCCCTGTATGCTAATTGCTGTATGTTGGGCAGCTTGGGGATCTCATGGTGTCTGTGAATCTCAGAATATACTTTCCTAGCATTTCACCTGACTCTTACTATACTCATGTGATCTTTAATAAAAGCTGTGGCCCTATTGACACCAGCACCTCTCTGCCTGTAGCACCCTGTTATTCACCGCAACCATGTCTCAAGGTAACGGCACACCAGCTCTAACTTATTTACTGCATTTGTAACTACGCTGCCTTGATTTGGATATATATCCCCTGCTACGCATTATATTTAGGGGACTATCACAGGGGGGTACCCACCTTTACATCTTATGCACATTAAGGAGTACCACCCCAGGGCATTATTCAGCATTCATTGGTCTGCAGTCAGAGTATGGTGCTCAAATTTCCCTCATGTTATCATTAGCATTGTATTTTGTCATCTATTACATGCTATTTTTTAGCTGCTCCTTTCTACTACCTGTTTTGTCTATGTATTATTATACCCTATAGTACTTTTTGTATATTTGATACCTTAATAAATTTATATTGGCATATATTTCTTTTGTACCTCTATTTTTTATGCACAGACCTTTGGTTTATGACCATTCCCTAACACGATCCTTTGGATCTAGGGATCATCTCAGTGTCTGGTGCTATTCTTTAGGTTCATTTGACACCAAAAAGTAACCTGCTGTGTATTTTATTTTATTGGGCTATGTAGTTTAGGTTTTGAACTTATAAATGAGTGTCCATCCCATATCCAGAAGTCATGGTTATACTCTATTTCTCTTGGGAAGAACAACAATGATTCAGCCTATGTGGTGGTGCTGCTACAAATCCTTCATCTCTGGCAGTATGTGTTATGATGAGTGCAGATTAGGAGTCTGACTCCTCTGTATTTGCTCTCACTCTTTAGCTTCAGTCTCTCTCCAGCTGGTGCTTATTTCCTCTCTGGTGTGAACACAGCCTACACATAGGTGCAGAAAAAAAGAAAATAATATATACCAGCTCACCTGTCGGCATGTGTTGTGGGGAAGCACGGATAAGGTGTAGTCATCACGTGAGCAAGCAATCCAAAAAAGAGAAAAAAAATCCAGCTTCCAAAAACTTACAAATGTATTAAGAATAAAAGGCAAAGTCCAGTCCAGTCCACTAAATGACATAGTGAAGAGTAGCAAGCAACGCGTTTCAAACAATGGTATGTTCTTTCTCAAAGCCGCAAAGAGCTTTGAGAAAGAACATACCATTGTTCGAAACGCGTTGCTTGCTACTCTTCACTATGTCATTTATTGGATTGAACTGGACTTTGCCTTTCATTCTTAACAAATTTGTAAGTTTTTGGAAGCTGGATTTCTTTTTTTGGGATTACACATAGGTGCACGCCAACTACTATCATCCTGCCTCTATGAACCTTGATCCCCCTGGCACTGGTTCTCCATTGATTGCATTTTCTTCTGTACTGCAGCACTGATTGTAAGGATAATGGGTTGTTTAGGATTAAAAAATAAAACTGCCAAAAAACTGTATCACACCTGTCCACAGTTTGTAGATGGTATTGCATTTAAGCCCCTTTCACTTTAATGAAGCTCAGCCACAATATCAGGCACAAGCTATGGACAGTAGTACTGTTCCTAACTTTTTTTTATAACACTGTGCAACTCTTTTAAAGGTATTTTTCTGGAATGATTTTTTTCAATCTACACTTTTACAGTGCCAGCTCGGCCTCTCTGATTGGCTGCAGCATGCGGTGACCTCACATCAACAAAGCTGCAGCCAATGACTTAGCGAAGTGGCTCTGCCAATGTAGAAAGCATAACCTACTAAGTTTAGATATTGGCTGAATGCAGCAGTGTGGATGTGACATCACCGCTGCGCCCTGTCTGCAAAGACCTGAAGCAGGAGTTAAAAGCCAGCCCTGAAACAGGGGAAAGTAAGTAATGTCCTATTTATTATATTCACCCAGTGAGAAACTGTGAAGTAAAAAAGAGATAGTTCCTAAAAAAAAATCCCTTTAACCAGTTCAGGTCCACTCTATTTCCCCCTGTTCTTGATCAGGCACGTTTTCTGGTTTTATGCACTTTTTTACTACAAATTAGAGCTAAAAAAAAAAATTAAATTTAGAAATTTGACATATTATAGTTTTTTTTCAATGGGGCGGGGCTAGAAACAGCAATTCGGACTGGCGGTGTATCTTGTTTATTTGTTTGTTTTTTTGTTTTTAAATGTTTTTTTTTTTTTATTTCACACACTGTGGGCCCCCATAAGGCCGTAAAAGACCTTTTGGGGGCATTTTAACATATTAATACATTCTTTTTATTGCTGATTTTCTGTGTAACTGGGCTGTTATATTAGCTCCGGTCACAGATGAAATTCAGCCTCCTCTCTGCATAGCAGATTTGACTGGGTTTCATAGGACCCAGCAGCTTTTGCTCTCTCCCTATATTCAGTGATCACATGATCACTGAATCTAGAGAAGAACGCACTGTCAGTGTTTCCTAATCTGTATCCACCAGCATTAGTTTAGCATTGTGTATGCGATAAACATAATTGTGCTTTGCATCTCCACAACTGATCAGTTCTGCTTGGCAGTGACACCATAAACAACTGATTGGAAGGCGTACCAGATGTCACACCCCCACCAATCATACATTGATAGCCCATCAATGTTGATGTTCCGGACAACCCCTTTAAAGATCAGAACCACGAATCGACTTCCGCCTCAAAAATTTACTTGTGCTATATTATTCTGTGTATGTTCTATCAAAGAATCTGAACTCAAAGTCTATAGCCAGAGGTGTGATGCACTCTTGTGCCCAGATGGTACCATTGGCCAGTAAGAGAAGGCCAATTCTCATGAATGTGTGACATTCTGCTGGGACTTGTGATGCATATGAGATTAGCAGATCGGGACATTTAGCATAGCACAGGTCATCTTTAAATCTACATGGCCATTTGTGATTTAACAGATTTCTTGTGTCATGGAAAGGGTTTGGAGTTCCTTGTGGTCTTTTGGCTGTGTTGCTTATTGGAACCACATCCTTCCAATATATAAACCTGGGTCTGGCTTCCCTCCATGCATGCAATAGAATCTTCATTCTGTTCCTGGCTTCATTGTAGAAAGTGTTCTGGAGAGTCACTCTAGTCCTCTTGAGATTTTTGCATGCGGTTTCTTGTGAATACCTCTACCTACCCCTTCTGGCTTTTTTTTGTTGCTTTTCTGCCTCTTTACTGTGTTCCCATTTTCCCTTTGTATTTTATTGTGTGTGTCTATTTGTTTGGGCCTTGGTTTCCCCCTGTCTGTCCAACTGGTGTTACCCTTTTACTTTTTCCACTTTCCACCCTGAGGAAGGGTAGGAGTTGCATAGCTTTTTTGAAGGAGCACAGTGTGGCACATCACTTGGGCAACTTCACTTTCAGGGGTAACCCCAGGGTTAGGGATAGACTAGGATGCCCTTATATTAAAGGGAATCTGTCACCTCATTTTTCGCATATAAGCTGTGGGCACCACCATTAGGGGCTTATCTACAGTATTCTGTAATGCTGTAGATAAGCCCCTGATGTAACATGAAAGATAAGACAAACTAGTTAGATTATACTCACCCAGGGGCGGTCCGGTTTGATGGGTGTCGCGGGTCCGGGTCCGGCGCCTCCCATCTTCATGCGATGATGTCCTCTTCTTTGCTTCTGTTGCAGCTCCTGCGCTGGTGTACTGATTTGCCCTGTTGAGGGCAGCGTAAAGTACTGCAGTGCGCAGGTGCCGGGCCTCTCTGACCTTTCTCGATGCCTGCATACTACAGTACTTTGCTCTGCCCTCAACAGCGCAGGAGCTGTGACAGAAGCAAGGAAGAGGACATCATCACATGAAGATGGGAGGTGCCGGACCTGGACCTGTGACTCCCATCGGACCCCGACCGCATCGTGACCACCCCGGGGTGAGCATAATCTAACTTGTTTTTCTTATCTTTCAGGTTACATCGGGGGCTTATCTACAAAATTACAGAATGCTGTAGATAAGCCCCTAATGGCAGTGACCGCAGCTTATATGTGAAAAATGAGGTGACAGATTCCCTTTAAGGGTCAGTATAGAGTCCCCCCTCGCCGAGTTTCCTATGGTCTCAACATGACACCAATACTTTGACGGAATCATGAGAGTTAATATGCCTCATTTATATTCCATGACTTTACGCTGGATTCACACAGTGTGTCTGGGTGTTTTGGCCAGGATTTTTGTGGTGATGGAAACTGTTAATATGCTGAGAATTCAGAGTTTGTCAGGTGTTTCTTTTAGAGGGAAAGGAGGATTATTGATTTAAAACAGGAAAAAAAAACAAAACCTGCTTTTAAAAACCATGTCAGCTTCTACAAAACAGGTACGATTTCTGTAGACATACTTTGCCTTAGGAAGTTTAAAATACCAAATAGTGAATTATGACTGCTTTGGCTCTGCAGAGAAAAGGATTCATCCTGTGGAAAAAAGCTAAAAAGAGTCAAGTGAAATGTGATGGAGTGTTCACTAGGATATTATTTGTCTAGAAGGAGCTGTACAGGGCAGGTTATAAACCTCCATTTAATGATTGATTTGTGGCTACTCAATTGAAAACGTTCTTGTGATCCTGAGAAGGTGTCTATGGCTCTGTATATTACTGGTGTGAAATTTGCTGCAAAGTCACTAGCAATGTAGTGGAGGGGAGATATGTATCACTGTGGTTGTTAGCTTCAGTGATAAGAAACTAGGAAAAAGCTCCAGCACAGTAAGTGCTGAGAGGGGTTAATCGGCCATGTTTAGTGCTATGTTGAGTGAACAGCTGTAGAGTAGGGGGAGTCCAGAGGATAAATGCACAGCCTCCTGGCTCATTCAGTGTTGGGTGTGCCTGGAGGTACAAGCTCCGGAGCTGTGTTCTCAGGAAAGCTGAACTTTTTTGCTTATTTCTTAGCGGGCAGATCCCCGCAGCAAAACGGATAATGCCATATGTTATATTTTTCTTTTTCAGTTAGGCCAGAAAGCTGTGTTTGTTTTGCCAACACTGCACTGGTTTATTCGGAACCTTTAAAAACCAGTGGAAGATATAAAGAAACAGTGTTCTTGTGGCTACCTCTAAGTGCAGCTTTGTGAGATGATCTACCACACTCTATTATAGCAAACAATACTGTTCATATCATGGACTTTATTAAGGCTGCAAAAATTGTCCTACAATACTACTGTGAGAATGCCCCCTAAGGCTCACTCCCACTTGCGATTAAATGGAATAAATGAAATCCGATTAAAAATCAGATTGCATTCATACCAATTTAATCCTATGCTTGTGTTCTCATAGGCTTTTTTTTCCCTGGGCAGATCCCACGCATCCATATAAGTCTATAGGTTCGTGTGAAACATTGCACTGCACTCGGATATCACTAGACTGCAGTGAGATTCTTGCAGACCCAACAGAGGAGATGGAGAAGTTAATTTCTCCGTCTCCTCCACAGCTGTACTGCGATTCTCTCATGAGAAAGGATTGGAGCACAGAACACTGACAGTCGGCTCATGCTAGAGCAGGATCCAAATGTCATTAGCATATCGCATTCGATGTTATACGATAGTGTGATTCCAGCCTTAATCTAAATGTCACAATTCTTTTTTCCCAGAAAAATGTACATGCTGCAAAACATTGCAGAAATCAAGTGTGCTAGGACACCTCTTTGCATCCATGTTGTAAGGTCATGGTGACATTGCAACATCATGACGTTCATCACAATTTTATGACACGCGAAATAGGCTACTTTCACACTTGCGTCGTGCACTTAACGTCGCATTGCGTCGTTTAGGAGAAAAAACGCATCCTGCAAAAGTGCTTGCAGGATGCGTTTTTTCTCCATTGACTAACATTAGCCATGCATTGTGGTGGACCGTCGGCAGCAAAACACGTTACATGTAACATTTTTTGCATCGTTGTGTCTGCCATTTCCGACCGCGCATGCGCGGCCGGAACTCCGCCCCCACCTCCCCGCAACTCACAATGGGGCAGCGGATGTGCTGAAAAAATGCATCTGCTGCCCCGGTTGTGCGGCGCTTGCACAGTATGCGTCGGTACGTCGGGCCGACGCAGCGCGACGGCCCCGTACTGACACTAATGTGAATGTAGCCATAGGCTGGGACTTTCAGGCCACAACTAAGTCCTGGACACCCTGGCCTAGTGTGAAGATGCCCTCAACATGATGGCTTTAAGAAGAGATGCCAAATACTGTATGTGGGACAGCGAGCAGCAAAGTTGTTTTTTTTTTCTTTCTACATCTTATGTTTATTATGCTCTGGAGTCTGGGGAGCGATAAGGGACATTCAATTCCTGGAGTGTAAATTTACAGCAAATCAAATTACCTGGTAAAATCTTCACGGTTCCGCATACTCAAAGTTCGTCAGATCCACTCATATCAAGGATTCATTATAGCTTTTCAGATTGTCCATAAAATATGTTGGCTATCCAATTTTTGGTTAAGAAGTTCAAAAAATACAAATCAAGTTTGCAACCCTAATTACCATTTAGGGTTACAATTCAGGCTTGCCCTTGAGCCGTCATTGCTAAACATTTTTTCGTAGAATTGGAAGTACAGTTATGCTTTTTAGAAATTTTGGGTTATTTTATTAGGATCACATAAAACTTCCTAATCCAGAATATAACGTTTTGTTGTCGGCATTAAAGCCGTAGTCTGATTAGGGCTGAAATTGTTACACCAGAATATTTAAAGTTAGTATTCCCTAAGGTTCTTTCTTCCTTCATACGTAAATCACTCACTTTAAAGAGGAGCTGTCCACCTTTGTTTGCTGGCCATCTGCTTGGTTGTTTTGTAGCACACATCTGCTAAGGAATAGATTATTGACATCCCTTCAATTATTCCGTATGTTTCTGGTTTCAACTATGTAGCAATGTGTTTACCAGTCAACATAGAAATATAATCAGCAGATCCGACTACTAACTTGTCTACATCAGCATGCATGAAGAATAATATAGCAAACGAAGTGATGTGTGGGGTGCATCAGGAAAGGGTTACCCTTTTACCGTATTCTGTATTTGCAGTTATAGCTTTGTTTTACGCTGACATTTCAGATAATAAATATTTATTTGTTACTGTGAAGTAATCACAGCGGGATGTGCTACTAAATATACTCATTTAGCAAACAGTAAGTAACACAATAATAGCTGTTCCTTTTTTATTATTATGCGAATTAATAGAAATAAATTTCCGTTGTCACACAACGCAGCGACCTGCAAATTAGACAGTTTATATGCATTCCAGTAGGTTGGGGCGTTTTCTGTATAGAAATCTTACAATATACTGTAACAGTAGGAATCATGCCAGTACTAAGCCATTTAAAAGCCTTTATGTCATACGGGAAAATGACAACCGTGTTTATTAATGTTGTCCTTTATGTGTTTGGACTAGGAAGTCTGTCATTTATAAGTTGTTTTTTTTTTAATCCTTCGCCACACTACATGTGCCTCAGTACTGGATTTGTCCCACAAGGTGAGATTTCATTCACTAAGTGCGGTGATGAGAAGTAAATCCCTTCTCCAATCTTTCTACTTGTTCCTTGTTTACGGGCAGAGTAAAAATTACTTGAGTGACAGCCTAATAACTGTGTGTTCTAAACCCACCACTTATAATTTTACTTCATTGATACTTTGATTTTTATAGTAGGATTTTTGTTTAGTCTGAAATGTTCACATAAAATACTATTCTTTATTATCTAAACTAAATATGAATGTAGTTTTCTGCCTGTAAGGCTTGCAGCAGATGAGTTGTAATGTGGCAGGGGCGGGAGTCGTGGATGGGGTACTCGTCTCCTTCACCCCAAAACGCTACATGAAGGTGGGAGTCCTGGCTGGGTGTGTGGACTTGAGTCGTAGGGGCGGTACGCCCATGAAGGCCACATGTAACCGATGATGCTGGTTTGCCAGGACCAGATGTTAACCAGTTCATGAAAGGAGACCACTTTTTAAAATTAAAGTTCTTTTTACTGAAGAATAACCATCAGCATTTATCTTCAAGGATGTTTTTAACCACAAGCGACATGAACACAGACATCTTCCTTGATAACACTATTTTCTTTGCTTTCTTCCTCTGCTCTTTGCACAGCCCAGCACACTATCTTGGGAGCTTTTGTTTTCCTCTATGGGATCGCACGGGTCAAGGTGTAACGCTGCGGCCCCTTTTTCTCTGTAGGGAGTGCATGGATCAAGATGTAATGCTGCGGCCTCTTTTCCTCTGTGGGGACCGCACTAGTAGAGGTGTTATGCTGCGGCCCCTTTTCCTTTGTGGGGACCGCACTAGTAGAGGTGTTTTGCTGCGGCCCCTTTTTCTCTGTAGGGAGTGCATGGGTCAAGATGTAACGCTGCGGCCTCTTTTCCTCTGTGGGGACTGCACTAGTAGAGGTGTAACGCTGCAGCCCCTTTTTCTCTGTAGGGAGTGCACAGGTCAAGGTGTAATGCTGCTGCCCCTTTTCCTCTGTGGGGACCACACTAGTAGAGGTGTTATGCTGTGGCCCCTTTTTCTCTGTAGGGAGTGCACGGGTCAAGGTGTAATGCTGCTGCCCCCTTTCCTCTGTAGGGACCGCACTAGTAGAGGTGTTATGCTGCGGCCCCTTTTCCTCTATGGTGACTGCACTAGTAGAGGTGTTATGCTGCGGCCCCTTTTTCTCTGTAGGGAGTGCACGGGTCAAGGTGTAATGCTGCTGCCCCTTTTCCTCTGTGGGGACCACACTAGTAGAGGTGTTATGCTGCGGCCCCTTTTTCTCTGTAGGGAGTGCACGGGTTAAGGTGTAATGCTGCTGCCCCTTTTCCTCTGTGGGGACCGCACTAGTAGAGGTGTTATGCTGCGGCCCCTTTTTCTCTGTAGGGAGTGCACGGGTCAAGGTGTAATGCTGCTGCCCCCTTTCCTCTGTAGAGACCGCACTAGTAGAGGTGTTATGCTGCGGCCCCTTTTCCTCTATGGGGACTGCACTAGTAGAGGTGTTATGCTGCGGCCCCTTTTTCTCTGTAGGGAGTGCACGGGTCAAGGTGTAATGCTGCTGCCCCTCTTCCTCTGTAGGGACCACACTAGTAGAGGTGTTATGCTGCGGCCCCTTTTTCTCTGTAGGGAGTGCACGGGTCAAGGTGTAACGCTGCGGCCCCTTTTCCTCTGTGGGGACCGCACTAGTAGAGGTGTTATGCTGCGGCCCCTTTTCCTCTGTGGGGACCGCACTAGTAGAGGTGTTATGCTGCTGCTCCTTTTCCTCTATGGGGACCACACTAGTAGAGGTCTTATGCTGCGGCCCCTTTTCCTCTGTGGGGACCGCATGGGTAGAGGTGTTATGCTATGACCCCCCACAGCTATTCTCCGTTTCCAGTCCACAAGAGTCATAGATTCCATCCTGGAGCAACACATCCTGTGATTTTTCCGTAGGAGAGGTTGTGTTACAATATGGCCACACTTGTCTATCTTTACTGGAGATGCTTAGTACCTACAATGGTATACGTAGTCTCTTCCTTTTGCTTCCCTTTACTTTTGCCTTCCGTTATGTCTCTGATGAAGACTCCGTGCAATACTGCTAGGCTTCCAGACCCTGATATTCTTTCTCTCACTTTCTCTGTACCGATTCCGGACTGCTTCTCTTCTCTGCTATTTCTTCTCTTACAGGTTCTTACTGTTTGCTCTCATAGTTCTTTTCCTTTCCCTGCTCACACTAGACCTGAAGTCTTTATTCTGCGCATTCTGGGCTTTTTCTGACTAACAGGAAGTCCTGTCTGATCCTGCTTCATAGCCGCTCCCTTTCTGAGCTAAACACTGGACTTAACTCTATTTTATCCTACTCACAGTCTGTTGCTGGGCAGACTATAGCAATGTAATTGCCATCTTGTGGCTATTATACTCAGCATCACATAGCAATATGTCACACACTACACACTTGTTATGTTTGCTAATGACAGGTGTTATGAAGGCAATCCAGAAACACAGTGTGCTTAGCGATCAGAGCGCACACAGTGATCTGACAAATACCCAAAAATACAAGAACGAGCTCTGAGACGTGGAAACTCTGTAGACTGCACACCTGATCCTATCCTAAACACAACTAAAAGCGGCTGTGGATTGCGCCTAACAACTACCTAGGCAACTCGGCACAGCCTAAGAAACTAGCTAGCCTGAAGATAGAAAAATAGGCCTGACTTGCCCCAGAGAAATTCCCCAAAGGAAAAGGCAGCCCCCCACATATAATGACTGTGAGTAAGATGAAAAGACAAAACGTAGGGATGAAATAGATTCAGCAAAGTGGGGCCCGATATTCTAGGACAGAGCGAGGACAGTAAAGCGAACTTTGCAGTCTACAAAAAACCCTAAAGCAAAACCACGCAAAGGGGGCAAAAAAAAACCACCGTGCCGAACTAACGGCACGGCGGTACACCCATTGCGTCTCAGAGCTTCCAGCAAAACAAAAGACAAGCTGGACAGAAAAAAAGCAACAAAAAAGCAAAAAGCACTTAGCTATACAGAGCAGCAGGTCACAGGAACAATCAGGAGAAGCTCAGATCCAACACTGAAACATTGACAAGGAGCAAGGATAGCAGCATCAGGCGGAGTTAAGTAATGAAGCAGTTATCGAGCTCACCAGAACACCTGAGGGAAGAAGCTCAGAAGCTGCAGTACCACTTGTGACCACAGGAGTGAATTCAGCCACAGAATTCACAACAGTACCCCCCCCTTGAGGAGGGGTCACCGAACCCTCACCAGAGCCCCCAGGCCGACCAGGATGAGCCGCATGAAAGGCACGAACAAGATCGGAAGCATGAACATCAGAGGCAAAAACCCAGGAATTATCTTCCTGAGCATAACCCTTCCATTTAACCAGATACTGGAGTTTCCGTCTAGAAACACGAGAATCCAAAATCTTCTCCACAATATACTCCAATTCCCCCTCCACCAAAACCGGGGCAGGAGGCTCAACAGATGGAACCATAGGTGCCACGTATCTCCGCAACAACGACCTATGGAATACATTATGTATGGAAAAGGAGTCTGGGAGGGTCAAACGAAAAGACACAGGATTGAGAACCTCAGAAATCCTATACGGACCAATTAAACGAGGTTTAAATTTAGGAGAGGAAACCTTCATAGGAATATGACGAGAAGATAACCAAACCAGATCCCCAACACGAAGTCGGGGACCCACACGGCGTCTGCGATTAGCGAAAATTTGAGCTTTCTCCTGGGACAAGATCAAATTGTCCACTACCTGAGTCCAGATCTGCTGCAACCTATCCACCACAGAATCCACACCAGGACAGTCCGAAGACTCAACCTGTCCTGAAGAGAAACGAGGATGGAACCCAGAATTGCAAAAAAATGGAGAAACCAAGGTAGCCGAGCTGGCCCGATTATTAAGGGCGAACTCAGCCAACGGCAAAAAGGACACCCAATCATCCTGGTCTGCAGAAACAAAACATCTCAGATATGTTTCCAAGGTCTGATTGGTTCGTTCGGTCTGGCCATTAGTCTGAGGATGGAAAGCCGAGGAAAAGGATAGGTCAATGCCCATCCTACCACAAAAGGCTCGCCAAAACCTTGAAACAAACTGGGAACCTCTGTCAGAAACAATATTCTCAGGAATGCCATGCAACCGAACCACATGCTGAAAGAACAAAGGTACCAAATCAGAGGAGGAAGGCAATTTAGCCAAGGGCACCAGATGGACCATTTTAGAAAAGTGATCACAGACCACCCAAATGACTGACATCTTTTGAGAAACGGGAAGGTCAGAAATGAAATCCATCGAAATATGTGTCCAAGGCCTCTTTGGGACCGGCAAGGGCAAAAGCAACCCACTGGCACGAGAACAGCAGGGCTTAGCCCTAGCACAAATCCCACAGGACTGCACAAAAGTACGTACATCCCGTGACAGAGATGGCCACCAGAAGGATCTAGCCACTAACTCTCTGGTACCAAAGATTCCAGGATGACCAGCCAACACCGAACAATGAAGTTCAGAGATAAGTTTATTAGTCCACCTATCAGGGACGAACAGTTTCTCTGCTGGACAACGATCAGGTTTATTCGCCTGAAATTTTTGCAGCACCCGCCGCAAATCAGGGGAGATGGCAGACACAATGACTCCTTCCTTGAGGATACCCGCTGGCTCAGATAAACCCGGAGTGTCGGGCACAAAACTCCTAGACAGAGCATCCGCCTTCACATTTTTAGAGCCCGGAAGGTACGAAATCACAAAGTCGAAGCGGGCAAAAAATAACGACCAACGGGCCTGTCTAGGATTCAAGCGCTTGGCAGACTCGAGATAAGTCAAGTTCTTATGATCAGTCAATACCACCACGCGATGCTTAGCTCCTTCAAGCCAATGACGCCACTCCTCGAATGCCCACTTCATGGCCAGCAACTCTCGATTGCCCACATCATAATTACGCTCAGCGGGCGAAAACTTCCTGGAAAAGAAAGCACATGGTTTCATCACTGAGCAATCAGAACCTCTCTGTGACAAAACCGCCCCTGCTCCAATCTCAGAAGCATCAACCTCGACCTGGAATGGAAGAGAAACATCTGGCTGACACAACACAGGGGCAGAACAAAAACGACGCTTCAACTCCTGAAAAGCTTCCACAGCAGCAGAAGACCAATTAACCAAATCAGCACCCTTCTTGGTCAAATCGGTCAATGGTTTGGCAATGCTAGAAAAATTACAGATGAAGCGACGATAAAAATTAGCAAAGCCCAGGAACTTTTGCAGACTTTTCAGAGATGTCGGCTGAATCCAATCCTGGATGGCTTGGACCTTAACTGGATCCATCTCGATAGTAGAAGGGGTAAAGATGAACCCCAAAAATGAAACTTTCTGCACACCGAAGAGACACTTTGATCCCTTCACAAACAAAGAGTTAGCACGCAGGACCTGAAAAACCATTCTGACCTGCTTCACATGAGACTCCCAATCATCTGAGAAGATCAAAATGTCATCTAAGTAAACAATCAGGAATTTATCCAGATACTCACGGAAGATGTCATGCATGAAAGACTGAAACACAGATGGAGCATTGGCAAGTCCGAACGGCATCACTAGATACTCAAAATGACCCTCGGGCGTATTGAATGCAGTTTTCCATTCATCTCCCTGCCTGATTCTCACCAGATTATACGCACCACGAAGATCTATCTTAGTGAACCAACTAGCCCCCTTAATCCGAGCAAACAAGTCAGATAACAATGGCAAGGGATACTGAAATTTAACAGTGATCTTATTAAGAAGGCGGTAATCAATACACGGTCTCAGCGAACCATCCTTCTTGGCTACAAAGAAGAACCCTGCTCCCAGTGGTGATGACGATGGGCGAATATGTCCCTTCTCCAGGGATTCCTTCACATAACTGCGCATAGCGGCGTGTTCGGGCACGGATAAATTAAATAATCGACCTTTAGGGAATTTACTACCAGGAATCAAATTGATAGCACAATCACAATCCCTATGCGGAGGTAGAGCATCGGACTTGGGCTCTTCAAATACATCCTGATAATCAGACAAGAACTCTGGGACCTCAGAAGGGGTGGATGACGAAATCGACAAAAATGGAACATCACCATGTACCCCCTGACAACCCCAGCTGGATACCGAAATGGAATTCCAATCCAATACTGGATTATGGGTTTGTAGCCATGGCAACCCCAACACGACCACATCTTGCAGATTATGCAACACCAGAAAGCGAATAACTTCCTGATGTGCAGGAGCCATGCACATGGTCAGCTGGGCCCAGTATTGAGGTTTATTCTTGGCCAAAGGTGTAGCATCAATTCCTCTCAATGGAATAGGACACCGCAAAGGCTCCAAGAAAAACCCACAACGTTTAGCATAATCCAAATCCATCAGATTCAGGGCAGCGCCCGAATCCACAAACGCCATGACAGAAAACGACGACAAAGAGCATATCAAGGTAATGGACAGAAGGAATTTGGACTGTACAGTACCAATGACGGCAGACCTAGCGGACCGCTTAGTGCGCTTAGGACAATCAGAAATAGCATGAGTGGAATCACCACAGTAGAAACACAGACCATTCAGACGTCTGTATTCCTGCCGTTCAACTCTAGTCATAGTCCTATCGCACTGCATAGGCTCAGGTTTAACCTCAGGCAGTACCGCCAAATGGTGCACAGATTTACGCTCGCGCAAGCGTCGACCGATGTGAATGGCCAAAGACAAAGACTCATTCAAACCAGCAGGCATAGGAAATCCCACCATGACATCCTTAAGAGCCTCAGAGAGACCCTTTCTGAACAAAGCTGCCAGCGCAGATTCATTCCACTGAGTGAGTACTGACCATTTCCTAAATTTCTGACAATATACTTCTATATCATCCTGACCCTGGCACAAAGCCAGCAAATTTTTCTCAGCCTGATCCACTGAATTAGGCTCATCGTACAGCAATCCGAGCGCCAGGAAAAACGCATCGACACTACTCAATGCAGGGTCTCCTGGCGCAAGAGAAAATGCCCAGTCTTGAGGGTCGCCGCGCAAAAAAGAAATAATAATCAAAACCTGTTGAATAGGATTACCAGAAGAATGAGGTTTCAAGGCCAGAAATAGCTTACAATTATTTTTGAAACTTAGAAACTTAGTTCTATCTCCAAAAAACAAATCAGGAATAGGAATTCTTGGTTCTAACATAGATTTCTGATCAATAGTATCTTGAATTTTTTGTACATTTATAACGAGATTATCCATTGAAGAGCACAGACCCTGAATATCCATGTCCACACCTGTGTCCAGAATCACCCAAATGTCTAGGGGAAAAAAAAAAAGTGAACACCGAGCAGAAAAAAAAAAAAAAATGATGTCAGAACTTTTTCTTTCCCTCTATTGAGAATCATTAGTTTGGCTCCTTGTACTGTTATGTTTGCTAATGACAGGTGTTATGAAGGCAATCCAGAAACACAGTGTGCTTAGCGATCAGAGCGCACACAGTGATCTGACAAATACCCAAAAATACAAGAACGGGCTCTGAGACGTGGAAACTCTGTAGACTGCACACCTGATCCTATCCTAAACACAACTAAAAGCGGCTGTGGATTGCGCCTAACAACTACCTAGGCAACTCGGCACAGCCTAAGAAACTAGCTAGCCTGAAGATAGAAAAATAGGCCTGACTTGCCCCAGAGAAATTCCCCAAAGGAAAAGGCAGCCCCCCACATATAATGACTGTGAGTAAGATGAAAAGACAAAACGTAGGGATGAAATAGATTCAGCAAAGTGGGGCCCGATATTCTAGGACAGAGCGAGGACAGTAAAGCGAACTTTGCAGTCTACAAAAAACCCTAAAGCAAAACCACGCAAAGGGGGCAAAAAAAAACCACCGTGCCGAACTAACGGCACGGCGGTACACCCTTTGCGTCTCAGAGCTTCCAGCAAAACAAAAGACAACCTGGACAGAAAAAAAGCAACAAAAAAGCAAAAAGCACTTAGCTATACAGAGCAGCAGGTCACAGGAACAATCAGGAGAAGCTCAGATCCAACACTGAAACATTGACAAGGAGCAAGGATAGCAGCATCAGGCGGAGTTAAGTAATGAAGCAGTTAACGAGCTCACCAGAACACCTGAGGGAAGAAGCTCAGAAGCTGCAGTACCACTTGTGACCACAGGAGTGAATTCAGCCACAGAATTCACAACACTACATATTACACTGCGCGACATTTCATGGAGGCTTCTCAAGTGACGTGCTCATCCTCCTACAAGCGTGTGAGAAATCATCCGAGTTTCATCCAGAAAGCTCAGACAATTTTTTTTTTCTAATTTTCATCCGTGTTCCATCCGTCCACTTTTTTTTTAGGTCTGTGTTATGTCTGTGTGACAACCATGTACAATCCGCTTTCATACAGCTACACTAAAAAATGTACATTATCAAATACAGTTTCCTAGGTTTATAATAGAAATGTATCCATAAAAATTGAAAGCCACTTTGATGTTGCGTGTGTGATCTGCATTTTTTTAACGCACCCATAGATTTGAGTGGCTCAGACGAAAGTAGTGCATGCTGAGATTTCTTTTCTGATGCGCGGTCAGGAGACAAAACTTGCACATGTAAATAGCCCTGTTGAATAACACAATGTAGGTCAATGCTCTGTCCAATCATAAATTGGACAGCAGATGTTCAATTTATACGCTTGTATGCATGAACCCTGATACATGTCAAATCATTAACCACATGAGCCCCTACACAAGTCAAGTTTAGTCCAAGACTTGTTCTTCGGACAAAGATAGTTAGCCATATGCATAAAAACCCTTCGGGAGTCAGTGGGGAGTGGAATATGTAATTTTACCTTAGCTATAAATCTGCCAGGTAAAGCACAGCATGAATAAATAAATAATTTTTATTACTATGTTCACACTGAATTTTGAGAAGTTAAAATGTGTTTTAGGAAATGCTTATTTTTGAGGGGAGTTTTCTGATGTGGTTTTGAAAGAGTGTTTTTTTGTTTGTTTTTTTCTGGAAATGTTATTTTTGCAGCCATCTTAATCTCACAGTGCTCAGTTTGTTTCGGATTCTATCTGGATTCACTTCAAAGACGTAACTTTTTTCCATTTCCATTTCTCATATGAACATCAAAATGGATTTCAGATGGAAACCTCTTTCTATTAATTTCTAAGGTTTTTAAGTGATTTTAATGATTGTTTTGAAGTGGATTAACTCAATTAAAAACTCATCCAACACTGTGAACATAGCCTAAGAGGTCAACAGATCCCTTATATGCCAACCATAGAAATTATTTAGGCCAAGAATCTCTGTATACAATTCATTGCATTATGCTTTTTGGAGGTATTTTACCTTGGAAGTCTATAGGAGAGAATATAGTCCTGTATGGCAACACATATAATGCTAACGGATGCCTTTATTAGAGCTTAAGGGACTAATGAGATTTTTAAGTTCCAAATGTCTTTCATCCATAATACTAACTTGACTTGCCATGATTTCTTCTCCATCCCCTGTCTCCATGTAAAGCTATGTTCTCTTGATGAGTTTTTTTGTGATTTTTTTACGGTATATGTGCAAGTAACCTACCGTATTTTCCAGCGTATAAGACGACTGGGCATATAAGACGACCCCCAACTTTTCCAGTTAAAATATAAAATTTTCTCAAAAGTCGGGGGTTGTCTTATATGCTGGGTGTCGTCTTATAGGGTGGGTGCGGAGCAATCTGTGGTCGAAGTATATAGTGGGGGGGGGAGTGGTCCCGATGACGACGTGAGGGAGCGCCTCACCAGGAAGGTGTAAGTGAAGCAAACTGTCAGTGTCTGGGATGCCAGGGTTATGCAAATAAGAGAGAGAGCGATGCTGTGCCTAGAAAAACACTCCTCTTTCACTCATCTGGCTCACCCTTGTATCCTATTATCTCCTTCTCTGCCTCTGCTTCACTTACACCTTCCCGGTGAGGTGCCCCCTCACCTTGTCATTGGGGTCGCTCCCCCCACAATATGCGGCGACCGCAGATTACTCCGCACCTGCCCTATAAGACGACACCTGGCGTATAAGACGATGCCCGACTTTTGAGAAGATTTTCAAGGGTTAAAAAGTAGTCTTATACGCCAGAAAATACAGTATTTAACTTAATGGGTGCAGAAATGGTGTAGAAAATCTCTAAGGGCTCCTTTCCACTTGCAAGATAAACGTCCGTGTCTCGCATGTGAAAAGCAAGCTGTGGCACTGGCACTTGGGAGCGGAGAGTGTGGCTGCATAGCAATACAAGGAGCCACACACTCCGCTCCCAAATGCCGGTGCCACAGCTTGGTTTTCACATGCAAGACACGGACGTTTATCTCGCAAGTGGAAAGGAGCCCTAACTCAAAAACTCACCACCACCTCATTGTGTGAAAGTAGCCTAAAGAAGAACAGTGGCACACATGTCACACTGACATGTTGGTCTTTTAGGAAGATGTAGAAGATCTGGATCTGAGCTAGATCGCAAACTGGGTCCATATTTCGCTTCTCAATATTTTTTCCTACTATCTTTGTGGAATCTGTGGCTGTCATGGTAATTAATGGTCCTGTGACCCTTGCTGTTTTGGGAATATCTACCCCAAAATGGCATCAATTAAAATGTTAGCAGGGTGCGCAAAAATAAGCCCTCACACAGGCCCAGATTCCAAAAAATGGAGATGCTACAGGTCTTAGAAAATTGACCCTTTTTTAACAAATTTTGGATCTTTTTTACCACTTAAATAAAAAATATCACATATGTGTTTGGTATCTATGAACTCGCAATGACTGGGAGAATCATAATGGTAGGTCAATTTTAGCAATTAGTGCACATGGTAAAAAGAAAAACAAAAAAAATTGTGGAATTGCACTTTTTTCCCCATTTTCCAGTACACGATATGGTAAAATCATTGGTGTCATTCAAAAGCACAACTTGTCCTGCAAAGAACATGGCCATATTGATGGAAAAATAACAAAATTATGGCTCTGGGAAGAAAGGGAACACAAAATGGAAACACAGCCAAGGAAATGCCCTTGGTCCCTAAGGGGTTAAATGAATGTAAACTTATTTCAGAATGTTTTAATAATTCAGTAATTACAACATTGATTGTAACTTTGATAAAACATGGCATAGCACTCGGCCCAGTGTTAATCTATGGGGCAGATCAGATCTGTGATTATGTAGTTATAGGACAATGGCAGCATGCTGCAATTAGCAGTGAGGGTCTGCTCACACGCACCCACATAAGTCTATGGATGCAAGTGCAACATCGGACTTCATTCAGATACCACCCGAGTACAGTCTGAAATATGTCAAGTCAGGCCATGGAGGAGATGGATCGAAGCTCAGTAGCACTGACACTCGGCTCTGCAGCAGACCAGGAGCCGAGGGTCATTAGCATTTAGCCTCCGATGCTCTCACATTGGATGCCATACACTGGTGTGATTCCAGCCTTAGGAGCCAGTCTGAGTTACATTTGTACTGAACATGTGTCGGAAGAGCCAATAGGCACATGCTCACTATAAATGAGCCCGATATGTGATATAAAATTACACAAAATTTTGTTCAACATAAAAACTTGGTACCCTGAAAAAAAACTTTTATTATGGACAAATATAATCCATACTCTAATATTCTGTACTCAGTAATTTTATAATCTTTATCTCTTAAGACACAATGTGACCTAATCTGTAAGCAACGAGGTTTGTGCTGCTATTCACGTTTTATTGTGATAGCAGGTCATGACCCCTTATACCTTTGATCCCACACTGTGGATGTCCGTGGCATGTAATCTATTGTGTTTTACTTCATCTTAGAAAGCAGTTCTTCCAAATGGACTTTGTGAGAAGTAATACATCATCCATACTAACCGTCATAGGATCTCTACGGGAATGTTTTCTACTGAGGAGTAACATTCAACATTTGTTAATAGCTGTTTGTGCTTTGCAAGCAAAATATGAAATTCATTCAATACGTTTGCAAATATCTTGAGCACCTTCTACATTTCGAGCTCTGTGGTTAATCTAGTGCTGTCAAAATGTGTCTCGCTCGGAATAAAGATTTTTTTTAGCATTGTAAAGTCTGACAGTAATTTGGTTCTAGGGCTTTTCTTCATATCTTTCTATAATTAACGATTTTCATCATGATAAGTGATAAGCTCATCATTAGGCTATGCCATCTCTTAGGGTTCATTTCAGACAGGCTGACCGTAGATATTAAAAATCACCAGTCAGCTACTTGCGAGCTGATCGGCTTTCTTTTTATGGCCTGTTTATACAAGCTAACTGCTCATGTAATACCAGGTTCTCGGCAGCTCTAGTCCTGCAAACACAGGGCAAATGCTGCTGAGCTTCCCGACTCTTGATCTTGCATAAAAATCAACCTACCCAACAAATGAGCATTTTGCTGTTGAATCATGACAGTTTAGATGTTTAGATTGTTGGGCTGCCTATATCAGCTCTTATCAATGGGAATCCAACTTCTGCAACCAACACTCATTCTAAAGCAAACCCTGTTCAAATTCCACCAAGAACAACAGGACAATGTTTGCAAGGAGTGTGTATGTTCTTGCCATGTTTTCGTGGGTTCTCCAGTTATTTCCCTCATTCCAAAGACATTCTGATAGGGAATTTAGATTGTGAGACCCAATGGACAGTGACGATGTCTGTAAAGTGATGTGGAAATATTGACACTATATAAGTGAGTGAAATAAACTAATATGAATCAGTTTTTTATCTGATACTGCAATATATAATGCAATGTGTCAGCCAGTGATTTTGAGAAGAGTCTCGTGTATAGCTAGCTTTTGATTGAAGACAGAACTGCAGCTCAGTTCTATAAGCAGCCACTAAGAAGTATGCAGAAGTATGATGTTGATTGGAGGTATGAGGCATTGGACCCTCATAAAGCTGAAACTGATTACCTAGCCTTTGGATAGGTTGTTAACATTAAAGAGGTTGACCGACCTTAGGCTACAAGTCTGCAGTAACTCTTTGTAACTGCAGATTTGTTAATCCTCACATTGCACGCTGTGAGCATTCACAGATATTGGCATCGGGAAAGGGTAGTTATGTGACTAAAAACATGTTATTTATATACTTCCAGCCACATTCTGACTACATGTGAGTGAGGTTGTGCACATCTAGTCTGCATGTGACTGCATTAATGCAAATCATTTACTTACAGTCATGCGCGCACGCCACTCTCAGTGCTGGCACTGGAGAAACTTCACAACACGCAATGTGCATGATGTGAGGATTCACAGGTCTGCCGTCATGTAGAGTGACTGCAGACTTGTTGCATAAGGCTAGACATTGTCTTTAACCCTTTCGCGCTAGAGCTTGTTTTCACCTCCCTGATCAGACCAATTTTTTCAATTTTGACCAGTGTCACTTTATATGGTAATAACTCTGGAATGATTTATCGTTTCTTAGTGATAATTTATGTTAGTGGTAAATTTATATCAATATTTTTTGCATTTATTTGTGAAAATATAGCAAATTTAGGTGAAAATTTAGCAATTTTTAAAAAAACTTTTAATTTTTACACTCTTAAACCAGATGGCTCTTAAACCAGATAATTATATCACACAAAATAGTTAATAAATAACATTTACCACTTTTCTACTTTACATAAGTATCATTTTTAAGTATAGCTTTTTGTGTTAGGAAGTTAGAAGTGTTAAAAGTTTATCAGTAATTTCTAATTTTTCCAACAAAGTATACAAGACCAAATTTTTTAGGGAATATGTGGTGCCCCTGAGGTACGGTCACCACAGAGGTACTGCACCTCATCCAGAGGTGTGGGACTCTGCTCTCGGGTAAGATGGGGGCACTGCCTGGGACCCTTACACTTGCATCCAACATCACATCACTTTAGCCTGGAAAGATGGGGAGACCCTAGAGAAAGGGGCAGGATCTCATTCAGGCTGGAGGAGTAGTGACAGTTAGAGGGAAAGTTAGTCAGACGGTGAGGGGGGTAGATGGAGTGAGACATGCAGAAAGGAGCTCCCAGAAAGAGGGAGCTAGAGATAGGTGAAACTACAGAAAGAAGAGAAAGAAGGGGTCCTAGAGGCACGGGTACTGAGCAATCCACCTGTGGGGCCAGTATCCACGCTGACTGTACTTGGGTGTAGGGATCAGGTTGCAGTGGGGGAACTGGCCTCCCGAGACAAATGGAGAACTACAAGGCTCAGCTAGCAAACCGGAGGCTGTGTTATCTGTATGTCACATAGGACCATGGGGACCAGAAAGACGTCACCCAACAAGATCCAAGGCTGCTGGCTTGGGACACTGTGTGTGAAGGTGCAGGGTAGGGGGGGAGAGAGCCAGCGCAGAGAGACAACCAGGGAAGGAACAACAGGGTCCTGGCAAAGTGCACCCAAATTAACTGAGAGCTGGCGGGACCACAAACCCGGAGGACACAGCACCCGGCTAGGGACTGCATATAAGAAGTGTGAGTAAACTGTGGAAACTGCACCCTGCTGTTGCCTCTGAATTATTACTGTGTCACCTGCCCTGCACTGCAACACCCACCATCACATTTAATCCCCATAACTGCCATGGGGCCTAGTTCTGCCCATGAGGCTGTACCAACTCTGCTGCATCACCATCTGCCCCAGAGGACCTGAACTGCAGAGTTGGCCACCAACTCATTGCCTAATACCATGGGTGGCGTCACGAACAAATCCCCTATAAACTTTATTATTCCCCTTTAATTTCAGTGAACTCTTCTATTGGACACCCAGGGCCATGGACCGGGTCACTGCTGCCGTGACCACATCCCTTTAAGAACCGCCGGCCTGGTACCGAGTACCCTACGGCCCTGGCGGGCACTCCAAGTACATCACATTTGAAGTGCCTATATGACAAAAAATACCAAAAGTGACACCATTTTAAAAACTGCACCAAAGTGCTCAAAACCACATAAAAGAATTTTATTAACCTTTGAGGTGCATCACAGGAATTAAAGTACGGTAATATGGAAGAAAAAAATTTAAACTTTACTTTTACCCACAAAAAAAGTTACGTTAGCCCCAAATTATGCATTTTCACAAGGGTAAAGGGAAAAAAATGGACCATACAGTTTGTTGAGCAATTTCCTCGATACCCCATATGTTTTGGAAAATTACTGTTTGGGAGCATGGCAGGGCTCGGAAGGGAAGCAGCACCATTTGACTTTTGGAATGCAGAATCGTCTGGAATAGATAGCGGACACCATGTCATGTTTGGAGAGCTCCTGATGTGCCTAAACAGTAAAAAATCCCCACAAGTGACTCCATTTTGGAAACTATACCCCTCAAGCAACTTAACTACATGTGTAGTGAGAACCTTGAGGTGCGTCACAGAATTTTATAACGTTGAGCTGGGAAAATAAAAAAAAACAATTTTTTGCTACAAAACATTGCTTTGGCCCCAAAATGTTTAGTTTCAAAAGGGTAACAGGAGAAAACGGACCTTGCAATTTGTTGAGTAGTTTATCCTGAGTATGCCGATACTGTATATGGGGTGGAAAACTGATGTTTGGATGCACGACAAGGCTCGGAATGGAAGGAATGCATTTGACATTGACATCATGTCACATTTGCAAAGCCCCTGATGTGCCTAAATAGTGGAAATACCCCACAAGGGGCCCCATTTTGGAAACTACATCCTTAAGAAAATTATCTAGAGGTGTGGTGAGCACCTTGAACCACAGGTGCTTCACAGAATTTTATAACGTTGAGCTGTGAAAATTAAAAAAATAAAATTTTCCTACAATTTTAGTCACAATTTTTATTTTCACAAAGGTAACAAGAGAAAATGGACTTTACAATTTGTTATGCAATTTCTACAGAGTACGCAGGCACCCCATATGTGGTAGAAAACTCCTGTTTGGGCACAAGACAAGGCTCAGAAGGGAAGGGATGATATTTCGATTAGAACAGATTGCAGGCATGTCATGTTTCAGAAGTCCCTGACATAGCAAAACAGCAGAAACCCCCAAAATTGGCCCCATTTTCGAAACTACACCTCTCAAAGAATTTGTCTAGGGGAGTAATTAGCATTTTTGACCTTCAGGTGACTCTCAGAATTCTATAACTTTGTCCTGAGTAAATGAAATAGTACCATTTTTTCTACTAAAATGTTGTTTTGGCCTCACGTTTGTAATTTTGAAAAAGGGTGACAGGAGAAAACAGATAAGGCAGTTTATTACACAATTTCTCCTGAGTACATTAATACCCTATAAGTGGTTGAAAACTACTTTTGAGGCACAGTGCAAAGCTCAGAAGGGAAGCAGCGCCATGTTGGAGTGCAGATTTTGCTGTTATGGTTTGCTGGTGCTATATCATTGGCAGAGGTCCTGATGTTCCAGAACAGCAAAACCCCTTATAAGTGACCTCATTTTACAAACTACTCCTTGCAATAAATTCATTTAGGGGTGTAGTGATCATATTAACACCACAGATGTATCAAAGAATTTTATATAGAATTGGACTGTGAAGAAAAAATAATTACATTTTTGACACAAAAATTTACACACCTTTGGAATAAATAACTGCAATCAATCGCTTCCTATAACCAACAAGCTTCTTACATCTCTCAACTGGAATTTTTGACCACTCTTTTTTTGCTAAAGGTACCGTCACACATAGCGACGCTGCAGCGATACCGACAACGATCCGGATCGCTGCAGCGTCGCTGTTTGGTCGCTGGAGAGCTGTCACACAGACAGCTCTCCAGCGACCAACGATCCCGAGGTCCCCCGGTAACCAGGGTAAACATCGGGTAACTAAGCGCAGGGCCGCGCTTAGTAACCCGATGTTTACCCTGGTTACCATCCTAAAAAGTAAAAAAACAAACGCTACATACTTACCTTCCGCTGTCTGTCCTCGGCGCTCTGCTTCTCTGGTCTGGCTGTGAGCGCCGGGCAGCCAGAAAGCAGAGCGGTGACGTCACCGCTCTGCTTTCCGGCTGACCGACGCTCACAGCCAGAGCAGGAGGAGTGCAGAGCACAGCGCTGGAGGACAGAGGGCGGTAGGTAAGTATGTAGTGTTTGTTTTTTTACTTTTAGGATGGTAACCAGGGTAAACATCGGGTAACTAAGCGCGGCCCTGCGCTTAGTTACCCGATGTTTACCCTGGTTACCAGCAAAGACATCGCTGAATCGGTGTCACACACGCCGATTCAGTGATGTCTACGGGGAGTCCAGCGACGAAATAAAGTTCTGGACTTTCTTCCCCGACCAGCGACAGCACAGCAGGGGCCTGATCGCTGCTGCCTGTCACACTGGACGATATCGCTAGCGAGGACGCTGCAACGTCACGGATCGCTAGCGATATCGTCTAGTGTGACAGTACCTTAACTGCTCCAGGTCTCTCATATTTGTAGGGTGCCTTCTCCCAACAGCAATTTTTAGTTCTTTCCACAAGTTTTCAACAGGATTTTGATCCGGACTCATAGCTGGCCTCTTCAGAACCCTTCAGCGCTTTGTTTCCATACATTTCTGAGTACTTCTTGAAGTTTGTTTGGGATCATTGTCCTGCTGGAAGACCCATAATCTAGGATATAAACTATGCTTTCCGACACTGGGCATTACATTGTGACCAAAAATCCTATTGTTAATCTTCAGAGATCATGATGCATTGCACACAATCAAGGCAGACAGTACCAGAGGCAGCAAAACAGCCCTAAAACAGTGTTGACCCTCCACAATATTTGACTGTAGGTACTATGTTCTTTTCTTTGTAGGCCTCTTTTCATGTTCAGCATACAGTAGTATGATGTGCTTTACCAAAAATCTATATCTATCTCATCTGTCCGCAAGATGCTTTCCAAGAAGGAGATTAGCTTATGTGACACCCAGGAGACCGGGATACCCAGCACCGGACCAATGGAGTCTGTCTCTTGAGGGGGATGTCACGGGTGGCTTGACCCGGTGCTGTGGCCTCAGGCAATGCACAGTGTAAGGGGTATCATGAGGGGACAGGCACTTACTTGATCAGCAGCAGGTTCTCCCAGCGGTGACGATCCCGATCCTGGATAGATGGCTATTGTCCAAATGAAAGACTGAGGCACTGAAACGTTTAACCAGTTTACTTTGACATAAAAGGATTTACAACCAGTCCTGTCACCGGAGTCTGTATGGGAACTCTGAGTTACTTTGACCCTGCCGGGGTCTTCGCCTCTTATTGTGCGCAATTTCTGTGTGGCCCTGCTGCTGTATGTGAACTGGCTGCCGGCCCAATCTGTCCCCTCCGGGTCCTGGTTCGACGGGCAACCCGAGTCCTTTTATCGGTTTACCCCCTCTGGGAGTACCGCGGAACTCTGTGTCTGTTGCTGCGTCCGGCCCTAGTGAAGCTGATATCACCTCATGTTTTTCCGGTTGCTGTATTATATATAATGAATACAGCCACGGATCCGGTATCCGTCTTTGCGCCTGTTCTGGGTAGTGATAAATGCTACCCGGTTCTCACAATGTCCTTTTTCTCTATCCCTCTTCTCCTCAGGCCGGTGATTTAGGCCTGGTAACAGTCACAGGGCTGTTAGAGATTCAACTGTATGACCTCTCACTTTCAGCTCCTTAGCCCAACTGCCATTTCTTCTCTCAGACCAGAATGGATCAAGGGGAGTCTCTGGAGCTCCCCCTTCTGGCCGGAGGTGGTAGTGCAGTCTTGCTATTTTAGTATTTGTACTTACTGTCAGTAACTATTTTTGTGGCAAATACCCCTAGGGGTGCCACACTTACATGCATTTTGGAAAACTACAGTCTAGCTTTTTTATGTTTGTGTCAGCAGTAGGGTCCTGTTTTGTCTCCTGCCACAATGTTTAAATTTATTCCAATGTCGACAGATAGTTGGTGCTGATACTAATCCACCATCCAGACCATCCTGCATTGCAACCTTTCATCAATTTTTCTATGTTGTCCACAATCAGGGAGATTAGCAACAGTGTTAAAGGTTGTAAACTTCTTGATTATATTGCGCCCTGTGGACAAAGGAACAGATGTCTGGAGATGGACTTGTAAACCTTGAGATTGTTGATATTTTTCAAGAATTTGGGTTCTCAAGTCCTCAGATAGTTGTCTTCACCTCTTTCTGTTCTCCATGCTTAGTGTGGCACAAATGGACACATAAAGCAAATATTTAGTGAACTGAGGTGAGATTTTTATATTGCCCAAACCTGTTACTGGCCACAGGTGAGTTTGAATGAGCAACAAATGCTCGAAACAAAGATGTTTACCCACAGTTTTCGAAAAGGTGCCAGTAGTTTTGTCATTTTTGGAGATTTTATGTGAAATTATGCCCAATTTGCCTTTTTTTCCTCTGTTTTTTTGGGTTGTTTTAAAACACACATAGGAAATAAACATGCATATAGCAAAACATGAGTAATTGCAAATATTTTCTGGGAGAAATACTTCATACTTCATTTTCTGGAACAATTTCAAGAGTGCCAACACTTTCGTCCATGACTGTATGTATTGCAATGTATGAGAACTGTCAGTTTCACACTGCTAAAACGCCTACTTTTATTGGGGCCAAGCATGGGGTATGACAAGGAGCTGTCGAAGTGGTGTACAACTTCTCTAATATCAAGATTACCTGAGCCAAACGCTTTGCAGGACTTTGAGGGTCCTGAGTGCTGCAAGAGCGCAGACAGTAGAGAAATGTTGGCACTGTACAAAGCGGATCTGAAGGGGTTACAAAACATCAGTGGTCATAATGGGGTTAAAGTGGGTAACTATCCCAGTAGTGGCTCTTAATAGTTTACTATAAAAAAAAGTATTCCATATTTTCATCATAATTTGTTGTTTCCTACTTATGTCTCTCCAACTTTTGGAATATTATCTGGGGCTTATCGGGTGAGAAGTAAACACCTTGAGGCCCTGCTCCAACTACATTTTTATTAAGGGTGCCTTTTATTTTAAGCTGTTGCGTTTGCGTTTATGTACATAATGCAGTCATAACAATGATTTTGCACTGTGAAAGTGAGTCACATTGTGAGTCGGTAGAATATATTTACATATGGATGAAATTTCTGCTCTTATCTGACTGGGGTTTGCCGAACTCTATGCACATGCTGTAAAATCGCCTGTTTAGTGTGGATTTATAATTGCATTCATTTCTGAAATGCGGGAATAAACCCTTAGATTTCTGTCACATACATCTTGCTTTGGATTCGTTTTGTTAACTAGCGAATTGCTAGAGTATTTTGATTTGGATCATTAACCAGAGCCAACATTCTGGCCTTTTCATGTAACACCGTACAACTGCTCTGGGAATAGAAGCCATCAGTCAGACCTTTATAACCCTCTGGCTATAAAGCAGGTGATACAATGTTGCTGGAGCTGTGTGTGATATTTGAAATGAAGGGGCCTGATAGCATTAACACCGCTATCCAAAGGGAGCTTTGAAGATTCAGTGTACATTTATACTCAAACAGCCTCAAAAGGAATATCCTGGCGGAAAGAGTGGGGGCTTGGGAGTCAATTGTAACTCATGCAAGATGATCACAATGAATTGTCCTGAAAGACTCTGCTCTTATAGAGAACTGTCTTAAGAATCTGTCCACCCATTAACGGTGTTACATGCATTCCTTTGGTAAGAAGGCTAAATTGATACATTTCTAACAATACTGCTGTAAGGGTTTATCTTAACAGGCCGTACTAACTATGAGTTTAAGGTGGCTGATACAATGAAGCTCTACAATAGAAAAAGTACCGGAAGAATACAACAGGATATTCGATAAAGGGCACATTTCTATATTATTCTTATCATAGGTATAGCTCATTTTATGGTGCTTGTACCACTAATTGCTGTACTGCAAATGTATCGGTCAACCATCCATAAACTTATGATTAGGGGACATTGTTTTATAACTGTCTATAAAGAGAAAAAAATAATACATTGTGATATCATTTTTGTTTTTCAAAATATATCAAAATTACAGAGAGTCATATGTATAGTTTTACAGGCAAGTTTTCCAGTGAGGGTAGGTGCCGAAGGACACTGCAGGAAAACTCCCATGGTGTTTTCACTGAAGATTCTTCATCATCACATTTCTTGTTGTTTTTTACTTATATTTTTTTTTTCATTTTGATAGATAAATTACTTTTAACTACCAAGCAAAATCCACTTAAAGAATGGTCAAGTTACTTCTTTCAGCTACTTCACAACTTAAGGAGCCTGAAGTAGTTGAAATAAGCTCAAAAGTGAACACTTAAGCACAGCAAGTTGCTTTGACATTGCCTGGCATATATTCATTCACACATTCAGTATTTGGTCAGTATCAGTATTTATAAGACCAAACCAGTAGTGGGTGATAAATGCAGAAGTGGTGCATATGTTTCTATTATACTTTTCCTCTGATTGTTCCACTCCTGGTTTTGGCTTATACATAATGATGTAAAATACTGACCGAATACTGAACGCGTGAACATGGCCTCTGCATACACTCTCACTAGTGTATAAATAGGTTCCATTCTCATCCAGGAGAGTGGGATGATTTTTTTCTCACTTGTTATCCGTGTGCTGTCCATATGTAATCCATTTTTATACTCGACAGTTATTAATCTTTTACAGGACCATGTACAGTTTCTTATGCTACAGAATTAGCATAAGAGATCTCACGTGATCTCCGGTCCTCCCAAGACCTCCTTCTCTCCTCCACACTTATTCGCTCCTCATCCAATCGCCTCCAAGACTTCTCCCGAATGTCCCCCATCCTCTGGAACTCTCTGCCCCAACACGTCCGACTATCAACCACAGTCGGATCCTTCAGACGGAACCTGAAAACTCATCTCTTCAGGAAAGCCTACAGCCTGCACTGACACCGCTGCCGCCTCATCACTATCGAAGCTACCTCCTCACCAACACCGGAGCTACCGCCTCACCAACACCGGAGCTACCGCCTCACCAACACCGGAGCTCCTGCAACCCTCAACCTACTGTCTCCTTCCCCATAATCCTGTAGAATGTAGGCCCGCAAGGGCAGGGTCCTCGCTCCTCTGTATCAGTCCATCGTTGTTAGTTTGTTTACTGTATGTGATATCTGTAACTTGTATGTAACCCCTTCTCATGTACAGCACCATGGAATCAATGGTGCTATATAAATAAATAATAATAATTATTATAATGTATCCGAAAAAATTGGATGCTATACTGATGGTCCATATAGCATGTGATGTTTTTCTCGTAGTGTCCAATTTCGGAGTGAAATCACAGCATCCCAAATACAGCTGAGAAAAAAATACGCAGATCTGCACTGCCTCGTTGCGTAACATTGGTCCGAGTGCAATCTGATTTTGTATCAGATTGCACTCATCTGATTTATACACTAGTGTGAGTGAGCCCTTAAGGTTAACTCACACTAGCATACAAATCAGATTGGCAGGATTGCACTCAGACCAATGTTACCCAATGAGGCAGTGCAAATCGGTGTATGTTTTTCTCAGCTGTATTCCCATGATGCAATTTCACTTCAAAATCGATACAGTGCAAGAAAGAAAATTGCATGTCTTATGGATCATCATCTGATTTTTACAGATACATTACAATTCTGTAACATAGGAAGCTGTAAATATTCCCGTAAAAGATTAATAGCTGCTGAGCAAAAAAACTAATTGCATACGAGCAGCACACAGATGAGAAAAAATCATCCCACTCTCCTGGCTGAGAATGGGACCACATTTTTTATATGCTGGTGTGAGCGAATCCTAAAAGTACCACTGCAGCTTTCTTTTTTATTTCACTTTATGGTATTACTAATGTAATACCAAGTATTCTACTTCCAGCTGCCATTTTCAGCAGTTACCGGCACCACTCTGGTCATGATCTGCCATCTTGTGACTGCAGCTTCTGACTGACCAGAAGTCAGAGGTAATGACACCATCCATGGCTGTTATTGCAAGACCCCGACTGTTAGCTGAACTGAGCTCCTGCTGTTATCGGGAAGGGGGGTGCTATATCCTTCATTCGTCATTAAGGGGTTAAATAGTCACTGATAAGCACTAATGATACCTCTATGGCTAAGGGCATAAATAATGCTGTACATGCGTCAGGAACGTTTAATTCAATCAACAGAACATGTTTTAATGGATCCACCATAAAGGATATTGATTTTATACAGTGGATGTGCCATTTTTATTCAACATTTTCCTACAATACTGCAAGTCAGCAGTTGTAATGGGACCAAGATGTATTTCCAAGTTCAGAGTAGCTCAAACATTGTAAGTTCAAAACTTTCTACTTTTGCATTTTCTATTACTCTTACATTGTTTGTCATTTTCTGGAACCACATGCTTCCGTGGATGAATGTCTGGTATTCCGCCAAATGCAAGGATCAATTGGTATCTGATAGTTTAAAGGGCTTGTGTATATTAAAGGTCACAGGGATATGTGGTAAGGTAGATGTCAAATAAAAGCAGTTAAAAGAACTTCAAGGGACATTTGTGATCGTTTGGGTTTGTAATGTAGAGTGGTGATGTAAAAATGTATATCTTTATGCACACATCTAGGAGTCATAATTGATTGTGATCAAACCTTTCAAAGGTCAGTAAAAAGTGCACTAAATGTAAATCTATGTAGCTGTTATGTAATTAAACTTGTTCTGAACTTTTACTTGCACCATCACCTGCACATGGTGACCGATAAAATTACTGGGACACAGGCCAGTACAACAAAATTTGAAAGTGACTTCTCTCCTCAATACATTGTACCCACTAAGCCACAGAGAAGCAATAAATCTGCACCAAATAGAGGGACTGTATCTTCTTATCTGATTGGTGACTTGTCTGAGGATTTAGGGGCTACTCGATCTTTATCCAATTTAATAAACGCTGCTGATCTTTGAGATCTCTTCTGAATCTACACATGTTTCCACTGCTACTGAATTATTAACTCCCCCAGATGTCGTAAGCCCCCCTACAAATTAGACTAAAGTTTGACTGAATCTGACAGTCTAACAATGGATGAGGTAATTAAAGGGGTAGTTCAGGTTTGAGAACACAAATAGGCCTAAAGTTAAAGATAAAAGGCCTAAATTTAAAGATTACACATTCCCTTTGTATTTTAGGCAAAAAAAAAAAAATCATCTTTTGCATTTCAAAAATTCCTAAAAGGAAAATGGGTTGATGCAAAAAATTGGTCACCCTGTATAGTTAGCACCTAGATCATTTAGAGATCATTTAATCTTCAACTTTCCTTGCCTTGTTCTCAAAAACAGTAATTTTGACAAGGGGTGCCCAAACGTTTGCATGCTACTGGAGATGAAAGTATATCAAGATGACTACCACGAGTAATAGCATGCAGCATTACTTTAAAGGGACTCTGTCACCTGAATTTGGAGAGAACAATCTTCAGCCATAGGGGCCCTGCCCCTATGGCTGAAGATTGTTCCCTCCAAATTCAGGTGACAGAGTCCCTTTAACAATAAACATTTAAATGAAGAGATTAAATAGTCACAGGGTAAACACCATCATCCTTACAATATGTCATGCCATAACTGTATGTAAATAGGCAAAGGAGCCCTGAACTGTCCCTAAAACTGGGACTGTAACTATCCCTGCTTCCAAAGGTACTTCTAAAGGTGAGGAGGTTTGGGCCACCAGCCTTACTGATCTCCTGTTAAACCCCAAGCTGTCCACTTCCTCCTTCCAGGAGGTCTGGGACAGAAATGCTAGTGTATAAACACGTAAGACAAACGGAAGTAGAAGCAACAAACATACAAAACACTCATGCAAAGGTAGAGAGGTATCTAGGGAAGGGTATGAAGGTACAAGCCAAATGGGAATAGGACAATGAGAAAAGCATACACCCAAATCAGCATGCAGCAATCTCCAGCAGCAACAATGACCTCCAACTCAGCACAACAACTTCAAGGAGCTAGGAAGTAAATTTAACGCTGGCAAGGAAGAGAAGGTCTGGAGAGATTTTATAGTGAGAGGAAATGACCAGGTCAGGAACAGCTGTGAGATGGATCTGCAAGTTTCTAACCAGCATACAAAGGTTCATTATCTTCTTCAGCACCAAAGGAAAAAAATCCATTTTAAGTGAAACACAAACACACAGGCTAAATGGAGGATCTGTGATTCACAATACGTAGTGCCCTTCCAACCCCAGATCTTCCAGGAGGACGTGATCCACTCGTGACACAATATGTGTAATCAGCATGTCCTAATAAAGATAAAAATAGACAAAGTTCAGATTGAGCTAACAATCTGAAGTTGTAGAAAGTCCAAAGATATCCAGGACACCATAACAAATTCTTATAAAAATTAAGTCTTTATTCCAAAATAGTTAAAACATCACAACAGTAAGGAGACCAAGTAAGGCAATGTTTCAGCCATATGGCTTTTCTCAAGCCTAAAATAGAGTCGCACATCTTGGGATTTTCTACTGCTTTTCGACTATTTGGGAGGCGCTGCGAGTAGCACATTCTTATCAATGGTGTTAGGGGTCGAGTTCCTGCCTCTGCAGAGGGGGAATCTCGGGCCATCTCCGCTGCGGTCTCCCATTCTTCTTCTGCTGCAGTGGAGCTTGCTCAGCGGAGACGTCAATCCCAGCATCTCGCTCAGTCTGACTCTGTGCTAAGAGTTACTGCTGCATTTCCTGCTTCTGCCATTGAAGTCAGTGCTGGGCAGCGGCGAGCAGACGCATCTGGGACTAAGTCCTGCTTTTCACGTTCTGAGCATGCCCAGAGTAAGATCTCTCAGTAGAGATCGAGGGTCACATGATCTGATACTGCAGCTAAGGTCCTTGTAGGTGCTAGGACTAAATCCTGCTTTGCACTCTGAGCATGCCCAGGGCAAGATCTCTCAGTGGAGATCTAGGGTCATATGCTCAGGTACTGCAGCAATTCCATTGGTCCTTCTTTGAAAGGTCCTAAATGTGCTGCAACTATTTAAGGCCCGCATGGCTGCACGGCCATGCAATATTATTGACTATTGTTATCGTGTGTGTGTGTTGATGAGTGCAAGTCGTTCCTTAAAAAACCCATCCCTTGTGTATGATTGTTCGCGTAAGGTGTATGGCTGCAATCTAGCGCCCGGCTGAACTCACAGCTTTAACACACGAAGCAGCGTCTAACTGCTGTCACCGCCAGTGCAGCGCCATGCGCTATTAGAGCGCTTACCTTACCCAAGTCTGGGTGGTTAGTGGCGTCCGCTAGTGTGGCACAGCATGCACTTCTGTGCATAATAGTTACCTCTGATACCGCAATTGTGGTGTCAATCGCAAGAGGTCTACACTAACTCTAATCCTTTGTCCTGGGATAGTGTTCTGTGGTTCCTTGCTTGCGCTCTTTGTGTGGTACTGCGACCCTGTGACTTAACAGGGATCGCTTCCTTCACACAGGGTGAAGTTAACCCGTGTGTGTAATCACATTGTACCGCCATATAGTACTGCCATTCACTTAGCAGCAGGTTCTTTCCTGCACGGTCGATCCCGGGTGGCGAACGCACCAATCTTTCTTAATAAATATATTCGGTGCGTTCCGCCAACCCTAACAGAATAATAGCGCCAGGGTCTGACTAGTAAATGGCGGACATTCAGCAATCTTTGCGGTATATCCAGCAGCTGGAGGGTAGGTTGGCGGCTCTCGAGAGCTCAACCTCAGCTGTGGATGTTACCGCAGTTGCTGTACAGGCTGCTAGCGTGGCTGCAGCAACCTTGTCCACTGCCACCCCTGTTCCGACAATATCTCGCCTCCCACTGCCAGAAAAAATTTCTGGAGATAGCAAATCTTGTAGGGGATTCGTGAGTCAGTGCTCTATTCACCTCGAGCTCCTGGCTGCACGTTTTCCTACAGAGCGGGCTAAGGTGGGATTTTTTGTCTCCCTCTTGTCGGACAGGGCGTTGGAGTGGGCTACGCCGCTGTGGGAGCGTGGTGATCATGTGGTGCAGAGTGCTCCGCTGTTCCTGAGCACTCTGAAAAAGGTCTTTTTAGGACCTCAAGTCACCCATGACACAGCGCTCCAACTACTGGCATTAACTCAGGGTGAGTCCTTGGTCAGCCATTTTTCCGTCCGCTTCCGTACTTTAGCTTCCGAGCTGGAGTGGTCGGATAAAGCCCTTATCCCCATATTTTGGAGGGGCCTGGCTGACCACGTTAAGGACGCTCTGGTCACTAGGGAGATTCCTGCCACACTGGAGGAGTTAATAACTGTCTCTACTCGAATTGACCTCCGTTTTAACGAGCGGAGGTTAGAGCGAGCCCAGTGTAGGCAGAGGTTTCTGCTGGCTCCCACCTTCGCCAAACCTCTGGAATCTCCGGTCCAGGTTCCTGAGTCACATGAGGCCTTGGAAGTGTCACGAGCGGGATCTAAGTCCCAGACCACTTGTGCACTCAAGTTCTGTCATGTTTGCCAGCAGTCAGGACATCTTGCCACCAGATGTCCCCAGCGGTCGAGGAAACGTCAGCATCTCGTGGTAGTAGGTGGAGGTACACTAGACACGGCAACATTTGCCTTTAAAGGGACAATTACTATAGGCTCATCCTCCCACTCGGTAGAGCTCTGCGTGGATTCTGGGGCGGAGGGCAATTTTATGTCTTCTGCCTTCGCCCAACAGCAGGCAATACCCCTGGTTATTCTAGCTCAACCAGTAACAGTACGAGTGGTGAATGGGTCGACACTGCCCTCACAGATAACACATCAGACAATCCCTTTTACTCTGTCCATGTCGCCATCCCATCAGGAGATTATATCTCTACTCGTCATTCCTGAGGGAATTGATGAGGTCCTGTTGGGGATACCTTGGCTACGGTACCACTCTCCTCATATCGAGTGGTCCTCAGGCAGAATTCTGGGATGGGGTGAATCTTGTGGGGGTAGGTGCAAGAGGGAGTGCGTTCAGGTTGCCACTACAGAGGTACCTGCAGATCTATCCTCTCTCCCCAAGCAATATTGGTCTTATGCAGATGTGTTCTCCAAAAATGAGGCAGAGACCCTTCCGCCCCATCGCCCTTATGACTGTCCTATTGATCTCTTGCCTGGTGTTGAGATTCCCCGGGGTTGAGTTTATCCGTTATCTTTCCCGGAGATGGAGGCAATGTCTCAGTACATTCAAGAGAATCTGGCAAGAGGGTTCATCAGGAAGTCAGTGTCACCTGCAAGGGCTGGGTTCTTCTTCGTGCAGAAGAAGAATGGAGAACTGCGTCAATGCATAGACTACAGGGGTCTTAACACCATCACCATTAAGAATAAGTATCCTTTGCCCCTTATATCTGAGCTCTTCGATAGGCTTCGGGGAGCAAGGGTGTTTACTAAACTAGATCTGCGGGGTGCTTACAACCTGATTCGCATCCGTGAGGGGGACGAATGGAAAACGGCTTTTAACACCAGGGATGGGCACTAAGAATATCTGGTGATGCCCTTCGGGCTCTGTAATGCCCCAGCCGTTTTCCAAGACTTTGTGAATGACATCTTCCGGGATATGCTTTCCACCTCAGTCGTAGTCTGTCTGGATGATATTCTCATCTACTCTCCAGATATTGATTCCCACCAGAGAGATGTTTGCAAAGTCTTCGACCTCCTACGGGCAAACTCCCTCTATGCCAAGTTGGAGAAGTGTATGTTTGAGCAGGAGTCCTTACCTTTCCTCGGCTATATCATCTCCGCCCAGGAATTGGCTATGGATCCTGCCAAACTGCAGGCGGTGATGGACTGGCAAGAACCCCATTCTCTTAAAGTGGTGCAGCGCTTTATGGGGTTCATAAATTATTATCACCAGTAGGGTTGAGCGACCTTGACTTTTTTAGGGTCGAGCCGGGTTTCGCGAAACCCGACTATCTCAAAAGTCGAGTCGCGTGAAATCGGCCGATTATGGCGAAAAGTCGAGGATCGACCGAAACACGAAACCCAATGCAAAGTCAATTTTTTTTTTTCTTCTCTCTCTCTCTCTCTCCCCTCCGTCCGTCCCTGAACTGAAAAGCTGGTGTTACACAGTGCAAATCGCTACAGCGCACAAGCGACAACATGGCGATAGGTGTCCACGCCCCTAAGACCTATGTCATCACTCTGCCCACGCCCCTTCATTGGCTGAAAAAAATGGCGCCAAGCGCGTTATACGAAACGCGACTTTGGCGCGAAAGTCGCGTACCGCATGGCCGACCCCACACAGGGATCGGGTCAGGTTTCATGAAACCCGACTTTGCCAAAAGTCGGCGACTTTTGAAAATGAACGATCCGTTTCGCTCAACCCTAATCACCAGTTCATTCCGCACTTCTCAACTTTGGTAGCTCCCATCCTACATTGCCCCGGCGTAGATAAGCCATTTATCATGGAGGTGGATGCCTCTTCTGTTGGTGCTGGAGCAGTCCTCTTCCAAAAGGATGCTCAAGGTCGGACGCATCCTTGCTTCTTTTCTAAGACCTTTTCACCAGCAGAGAGGAATTATTCCATCGGGGACAGGGAGTTGCTAGCCATGAAGTTGGCTTTTTCGGAGTGGAGACATCTCTTGGAGGGAGCTCGTTTTCCCTTCCAGGTCTTCACAGATCATAAAAATTTGGTTTACCTGCAGACAGCCCAGCAGTTAAATTCTCGCCAGGCCAGATGGTCCTTGTTCTTCTCCCGGTTTCATTTCACCCTTCATTTTCTTTCAGGGGAGAAGAACATTCGTGCCGATGCTCTCTCTCTCGCTCCGTTGTGTCATCTGTGGAGGAGGAAGAGGAGCCTCGGCTTATTGTCCCCACCGAGAGCCTGAGAACTGTGGCCCCAGTTTCACTAGAGTCTGTGCCTCCGGGCAAGACTTTTGTACCACCAAGTTTGTGACCTGAGGTTCTCTCTTGGGCACACTCGTCCAGGGTGGGTGGACATTTTGGTTCCAAAAGGACATCTGAGTTACTGGCGAGGACATACTAGTGGCTGCATATGGCTCGTGATGTCGCAGACTATGTTCGGGCGTGTGTCTCTTGTGCCAAGAACAAGTCCCCTCGGCAACGGCCAGCTGGTGTGCTTTATCCTCTGCCGGTGGCGGACAGGCCCTGGGAGATGGTCGGGATGGACTTTGTGGTGGGCTTACCCAAGACTCGTAGTTGCACCATTATCTGGGTGATCACCGACCATTTTTCCAAAATGGTTCATTTGGTGCCTCTTCCACGGCTACCATCTGCACGGGCTCTGGCAGCCTTGTTCATCAAACACACCTTTCGCTTACACGGTATGCCGGACAAGATTGTCAGTGACCGGGGTCCCCAGTTTGCGTCAAGATTCTGGAGGGAGCTTTGTCGTCTACTCAGTATTGAGTTAAATCTCTCTTCAGCTTATCATCCCGAGACAAATGGGTTGGTTGAGAGAGCCAACCAGACTCTGGTCACTTATTTGCGACATTTTGTTTCTGCTAGACAGGATGACTGGGCATCCTTGTTACCGTGGGCAGGGTTTGCCCTTAACAACGCTGTAGCCGACTCCACTGGTCAGACTCCTTTCATCCTTAACTACGGCCAGCATCCGTGGGTTCCTGTACCTATGCCCGTGTCCTCTGCTGACTCCAGGGTGGCAGACTGGGCAGTGGAGGCACGGGACCGCACTCAGGATGCTATCCGGGCCTCCAAGGAGAGAATGAGGTCCTCCGCCAATGCACATCGGCGCCCTGCCCTGACCTTTGCTCCTGGCGACTTAGTGTGGCTCTCCGCTCATAACATCAGGCTGCGTGTTGAGTCCACTAAGTTTGTTCCTTGCTACTTGGGTCCCTTCAAGGTCCTCGAACAGGTTAATCCTGTGGTCTACTGTCTAGCCCTTCCTCCATGCCTAGGTATCACCGACACCTTTCATGTGTTCCTCCTTAAGCCCGTATACATGTCCCGGTTTTCTGAGTCATCTGCCGGGACATCGGGTTCATCTACGGACGATTACGAGGTGAACGCTATTTTGGGGTGCAAGGTGGTTCGTGGCAAAAAATTTTATTTGGTGGACTGGAGGGGTTACGGTCCTGAGGATAGATCCTGGGAGCCTGCTGAGCACATTCGGGCTCCGCCGCTCATTGCTGCCTTTGAATGTAGTGAGGCCCAAGGAGGGGGGTAATGTTAGGGGTCGAGTTCCTGCCTCTGCACAGGGGGAATCTTGGGCCATCTCCGCTGTGGCCACACGGTCGATCCCGGGTGGCGAACGCACCAATCTTTCTTAAAAAATATATTTGGTGCGTTCCGCCAACCCTAACAAATGGTGCGTGAGAATTCTATAATGGACTGAGTAACAATCTGAAGTTATAAGGGTGAAAATTTACCTATAGTGGCTCTTTCAGCAGGGATGGTGCCAGTCCATGTTTTCAATTCTTCATCTCTAAATTTGAAGAATTTCAAATTCTTCAAAACTTCATCTGAGAGCAGCATGGCGTATCGGCAGAGACACTGAGTCTAGTGATGTGTCTTCTATTGGGCTATATTTTGCTGTTTCAATGCTATCAGTGTTTTATCAGCATTAGATTATCACTACAAGAAAAGCTGCCTCATGCCTCATAGACCCCCACCACTGATTGCCAGCTTTCTGACATTGTGCGCATAAAACTGCCAATCATTGGTGTGGGTGGGGTTACACAAGGCTCAACATTCCCAGCTCTGCTAGATCTCCAACAGATAATATCATATAGAGAAATAGAGCTCAACTGCACATAAATCAAATCAAGAAATGAATATATATACAGTGGGGCAAAAAAGTATTTAGTCAGTTAGCAATAGTGCAAGTTCCACCACTTAAAAAGATGAGAGGCGTCTGTAATTTACATCATAGGTAGACCTCAACTATGGGAGACAAACTGAGAAAAAAAAATCCAGAAAATCACATTGTCTGTTTTTTTTATCATTTTTTTGCATATTATGGTGGAAAATAAGTATTTGGTCAGAAACAAACAATCAAGATTTCTGTCTCTCACAGACCTGTAACTTCTTCTTTAAGAGGCTCCTCTTTCCTCCACTCATTACCTGTAGTAATGGCACCTGTTTAAACTTGTTATCAGTATAAAAAGACACCTGTGCACACCCTCAAACAGTCTGACTCCAAACTCCACTATGGTGAAGACCAAAGAGCTGTCAAAGGACACCAGAAACAAAATTGTAGCCCTGCACCAGGCTGGGAAGACTAAATCTGCAATAGCCAATCAGCTTGGAGTGAAGAAATCAACAGTGGGAGCAATAATTAGAAAATGGAAGACATACAACACCACTGATAATCTCCCTCGATCTGGGGCTCCACGCAAAATCCCACCCCGTGGGGTCAGAATGATCAAAAGAACGGTGAGCAAAAATCCCAGAACCACGTGGGGGGACCTAGTGAATGAACTGCAGAGAGCTGGGACCAATGTAACAAGGCCTACCATAAGTAACACACTACGCCACCATGGACTCAGATCCTGCAGTGCCAGACGTGTCCCACTGCTTAAGCCAGTACATGTCCGGGCCCGTCTGAAGTTTGCTAGAGAGCATTTGGATGATCCAGAGGAGTTTTGGGAGAATGTCCTATGGTCTGATGAAACCAAACTGGAACTGTTTGGTAGAAACACAACTTGTCGTGTTTGGAGGAAAAAGAATACTGAGTTGCATCCATCAAACACCATACCTACTGTAAAGCATGGTGGTGGAAACATCATGCTTTGGGGCTGTTTCTCTGCAAAGGGGCCAGGACGACTGATCCGGGTACATGAAAGAATGAATGGGGCCATGTATCGTGAGATTTTGAGTGCAAACCTCCTTCCATCAGCAAGGGCATTGAAGATGAAACGTGGCTGGGTCTTTCAACATGACAATGATCCAAAGCACACCGCCAGGGCAACGAAGGAGTGGCTTCGTAAGAAGCATTTCAAGGTCCTGGAGTGGCCTAGCCAGTCTCCAGATCTCAACCCTATAGAAAACCTTTGGAGGGAGTTGAAAGTCCGTGTTGCCAAGCGAAAAGCCAAAAACATCACTGCTCTAGAGGAGATCCGCATTGAGGAATGGGCCAACACACCAACAACAGTGTGTGGCAACCTTGTGAAGACTTACAGAAAACGTTTGACCTCTGTCATTGCCAGCAAAGGATATATTACAAAGTATTGAGATGAAATTTTGTTTCTGACCAAATACTTATTTTCCACCATAATATGCAAATAAAATGTTAAAAAAACAGACAATGTGATTTTCTGGATTTTTTTTCTCAGTTTGTCTCCCATAGTTGAGGTCTACCTATGATGTAAATTACAGACGCCTCTCATCTTTTTAAGTGGTGGAATTTGCACTATTGCTGACTGACTAAATACTTTTTTGCCCCACTGTATATATTATACTACTGAATACAAACATTATTAAAATTAAAATATTATAATTAAAAATAAAGCCATGATTGACATGGAATTGATACCACAGAGACAAAACATGGAGAGTAAAACAATGAGATCAGATTACATCAAGGATGGGAAATAATTACATATATAATTAAAACCATGTAAAATAATTTGGAAGAAGGCAGCGTGGAATCGCGCATTGGGGCTGACATTATCACATGGGACACAAGAGAATGTTACATATGAGATATTTATAATCCTGTTACTGCAATATGTATTCATCATATCTGTTGATTGCACTAAGTACACTCCATACTATTCATTATATAGGTGGGATCAATTTAAACCCCATGCACTTCTGCTTATGTCCCTTATGTGATTCTGTTTATTTTACATTGTATTGCTCTTTTCTTTTGCAGCGGCGCAGACACTTTATACATTCTGTGCACTGGAAATCTGATTTATCATCTATTTTACAAGGTTATAATTATACATTTATTTCCCATCCTTGTTGCAATCACTGTATCCCATTAGTGTTTTACTCTCCATGTTTTGTCCCTGTGGTGTTTATTCCATGTCCTTCGTGGCTTTTTTACTATCCTTTGTAATCATACTTGTATTCTATGATAAAATATATACGGTACATACATCTCTTGATTTATCTGCAATAGGTTATTATTTTTTTGAGTTCGCTCCACCACCAATATTTAATCCATATTATTTATTATTTTTCATTTAAATATATATATATATATATATGTATATATATATATATATACAGTGGGGCAAAAAAGTATTTAGTCAGTCAGCAATAGTGCAAGTTCCACCACTTAAAAAGATGAGAGGCGTCTGTAATTTACATCATAGGTAGACCTCAACTATGGGAGACAAACTGAGAAAAAAAAATCCAGAAAATCACATTGTCTGTTTTTTTAACATTTTATTTGCATATTATGGTGGAAAATAAGTATTTGGTCAGAAACAAAATTTCATCTCAATACTTTGTAATATATCCTTTGTTGGCAATGACAGAGGTCAAACGTTTTCTGTAAGTCTTCACAAGGTTGCCACACACTGTTGTTGGTATGTTGGCCCATTCCTCCATGCAGATCTCCTCTAGAGCAGTGATGTTTTTGGCTTTTCGCTTGGCAACACGGACTTTCAACTCCCTCCAAAGGTTTTCTATAGGGTTGAGATCTGGAGACTGGCTAGGCCACTCCAGGACCTTGAAATGCTTCTTACGAAGCCACTCCTTCGTTGCCCTGGCGGTGTGCTTTGGATCATTGTCATGTTGAAAGACCCAGCCACGTTTCATCTTCAATGCCCTTGCTGATAGAAGGAGGTTTGCACTCAAAATCTCACGATACATGGCCCCATTCATTCTTTCATGTACCCGGATCAGTCGTCCTGGCCCGTTTGCAGAGAAACAGCCCCAAAGCATGATGTTTCCACCACCATGCTTTACAGTAGGTATGGTGTTTGATGGATGCAACTCAGTATTCTTTTTCCTCCAAACACGATAAGTTGTGTTTCTACCAAACAGTTCCAGTTTGGTTTTATCAGACCATAGGACATTCTCCCAAAACTCCTCTGGATCATCCAAATGCTCTCTAGCAAACTTCAGACGGGCCCGGACATGTACTGGCTTAAGCAGTGGGACACGTCTGGCACTGCAGGATCTGAGTCCATGGTGGCGTAGTGTGTTACTTATGGTAGGCCTTGTTAGATTGGTCCCAGCTCTCTGCAGTTCATTCACTAGGTCCCCCCGCGTGGTTCTGGGATTTTTGCTCACCGTTCTTTTGATCATTCTGACCCCACGGGGTGGGATTTTGCGTGGAGCCCCAGATCGAGGGAGATTATCAGTGGTCTTGTATGTCTTCCATTTTCTAATTATTGCTCCCACTGTTGATTTCTTCACTCCAAGCTGGTTGGCTATTGCAGATTCAGTCTTCCCAGCCTGGTGCAGGGCTACAATTTTGTTTCTGGTGTCCTTTGACAGCTCTTTGGTCTTCACCATAGTGGAGTTTGGAGTCAGACTGTTTGAGGGTGTGCACAGGTGTCTTTTTATACTGATAACAAGTTTAAACAGGTGCCATTACTACAGGTAATGAGTGGAGGAAAGAGGAGACTCTTAAAGAAGAAGTTACAGGTCTGTGAGAGCCAGAAATCTTGATTGTTTGTTTCTGACCAAATACTTATTTTCCACCATAAAATGCAAAAAAAATGATAAAAAAACAGACAATGTGATTTTCTGGATTTTTTTTTCTCAGTTTGTCTCCCATAGTTGAGGTCTACCTATGATGTAAATTACAGACGCCTCCCATCTTTTTAAGTGGTGGAACTAGCACTATTGCTGACTGACTAAATACTTTTTTGCCCCACTGTATATAGTACAGACCAAAAGTTTGGACACACCTTCTCATTTAAAGATTTTTCTGTATTTTCATGGCTATGAAAATTGTAAATTCACACTGAAGGCATCAAAACTATTAATTAACACATGTGGAATTATATAGTTAACAAAAAAGTGTGAAACAAGCTGCGACTTTTTTCTCAGTCCGATTTCAGCTGAGAAAAAAATCGCAAATGAAAAGACACCTATTGAATAACATTGGTCCGAGTGCAATCCGATTTTTCATCGGATTGCACTCGTCCGTTTTACTCGCAAGTGGAAATGAGCCCTAAGGCCACATTCACACATTCAGTATTTGGTCAGTATTTTACATCAGTATTTGTAAGCCAAAACCTGGAGTGGAACAAATAGAGGAAAAGTATAATAGAAACATGTGCACCACTTCTGCATTTATCACCCACTCCTGGTTTTGGCTCACAAATACTAGTGTAAAATACTGACCAAATACTGAACGAAAACTGAAATACTTAATTGCCACTCAGCATTTATTCTGTGTGTATATGTGTAGAAAATAATTGAACATGAGCATATTTTACAGAAGAAATTTCTGCAGAATCTAATGCTTATTAAGACTTTATATTTCAGAATGTTTCTTAAGCAATGAACATCATTGAAAATGAGACACCTAACAGGTCTACAGACAGATACTTTTTTTTCGGCTAAAAATAGTTGAACTTTTTTGGATACATGTGCTCCATTATTTTCCTACATAATAGCTTATATATTTAAAAATTAATACAGACAAATGTAGGACAGTCCAATAGTTTTCTTGATACTTTTTGGATGCCGTCACACGAGCAGTATTTGGTCAGTATTTTACGTCAGTATTTGTAAGCCAAAACCAGGAGTGGAACAATTAGGCCGGCGTCACACACAGCGTAAAACAATACGGTCCGTATATTACGGCCGTAATACGCTGAAAAGTCCCGAAAAAAGTGGTCCGTAGCTCCTCCGTAGGCAGGGTGTGTCAGCGTTTTTTGCGCATGGCATCCTCCGTATGTAATCCGTATGGCATCCGTACTGCGTGGTTTTCTCGCAGGCTAGCAAAACCAACATACCGCTATAGAAGTGATCCATGTGTCCCAAAAAGAAAAGAAAATATATATATACTGTCTATATATATATATATATATATATATATATATATATATATGTGTCAGTAGACACATATATTAGAGAGAAAAGCCGGTAATTCAGTGCGGTGTACAGTAAAATCACACTGACAGCTTACAGTAGAATAGGTAGAATAAATGTGTACACGTAGAATAGGTATATATATATATATATGTCAGTGAGACACATATATGTATATATATTAATATTTTTTCCAGCGCTATACAGCTTGAAAGCCGGTAATTCAATTACCGGCTTTTTCTTTCTCCTTCCTAAAACCCGACATGATTTGAGACATGGTTTACATACAGTAAACCATGTCTTCTCTCCATTTTTTTTGCAGATTCCACACTACTAATGTCAGTAGTGTGTATCTGCAAAATTTGGCCGTTCTAGCTCTTAAAATAAAGGGTTAAATGGCGGAAAAAATTGGCGTGGGCTCCCGCGCAATTTTCTCCGCCAGAGTAGTAAAGCCAGTGACTGAGGGCAGATATTAATAGCCTGGAGAGGGTCCACGGTTATTGGTCCCCCCCCGGCTAAAAATATCTGCCCCCAGCCACCCCAGAACAGGCACATCTGGAAGATGCGCCTATTCTGGCACTTGGCCACTCTCTTCCCATTCCCGTGTAGCGGTGGGATATGGGGTAATGAAGGGTTAATGCCACCTTGCTATTGTAAGGTGACATTAAGCCAGATTAATAATGGAGAGGCGTCAATTATGACACCTATCCATTATTAATCCAATTGTAGTGAAGGGTTAAATAAAACACAAACACATTATTTAAAATTATTTTAATGAAATAAAAACAATGGTTGTTGCAGTATTTTATTCAACGCCCAATCCAGTCACTGAAGACCCTCGTTCTGTGAGTAAAAAAACATAATAAACCAACAATATACTTACCCTCCGCAGATCTGTAACGTCCAACGATGTAAATCCTTCTGAAGGGGTTAAAACATTTTGCAGCAAGGAGCTGTGCTAATGCAGGCTGCTCCTCGCTGCAAAACCCCAGGGAATGAGGCTAAAAATAGATCAATGATCTATATTTAGCTTTATTTGCGGTGAGGCGCCCTCTGCTGGCTGTTCATAGATCGTGGGAAATTACCTAGAAAGCCAGGGAGTTTTCTAGGTAATTTCCCACGATCTATGAACAGCCAGCAGAGGGCGCCTCACCGCAAATAAAGCTAAATATAGATCATTGATCTATTTTTAGACTCATTCCCCGGGGTTTTGCAGCGAGGAGCAGCCTGCATTAGCACAGCTCCTTGCTGCAAAATGTTTTAACCCCTTCAGAAGGATTTACATCGTTGGACGTTACAGATCTGCGGAGGGTAAGTATATTGTTGGTTTATTATGTTTTTTTACTCACAGAACGAGGGTCTTCAGTGACTGGATTGGGCGTTGAATAAAATACTGCAACAACCATTGTTTTTATTTCATTAAAATAATTTTAAATAATGTGTTTGTGTTTTATTTAACCCTTCACTACAATTGGATTAATAATGGATAGGTGTCATAATTGACGCCTCTCCATTATTAATTAGGCTTAATGTCACCTTACAATAGCAAGGTGGCATTAACCCTTCATTACCCCATATCCCACCGCTACACGGGAATGGGAAGAGAGTGGCCAAGTGCCAGAATAGGCGCATCTTCCAGATGTGCCTTTTCTGGGGTGGCTGGGGGCAGATATTTTTAGCCAGGGGGGGGCCAATAACCGTGGACCCTCTCCAGGCTATTAATATCTGCCCTCAGTCACTGGCTTTACTACTCTGGCGGAGAAAATTGCGCGGGAGCCCACGCCAATTTTTTCCGCCATTTAACCCTTTATTTTAAGAGCTAGAACGGCCAAATTTTGCAGATACACACTACTGACATTAGTAGTGTGGAATCTGCAAAAAAAATGGAGAGAAGACATGGTTTACTGTATGTAAACCATGTCTCAAATCATGTCGGGTTTTAGGAAGGAGAAGGAAAAAGCCGGTAATTGAATTACCGGCTTTCAAGCTGTCTAGCGCTGGAATAAATATTAATATATATACATATATGTGTCTCACTGACATATATATATATATATACCTATTCTATGTGTACACATTTATTCTACCTATTCTACTGTAAGCTGTCAGTGTGATTTTACTGTACACCGCACTGAATTACCGGCTTTTCTCGCTAACAGCGCTGCGTATTTCTCGCAAGTCACACTGCTTGTCCGTGTGTAATCCGTATTTTTCACGCTTCCATAGACTTTCATTGGCGTATTTCTTGCGCAGTACGGTGACAAACGCAGCATGCTGCGATTTTGTACGGCCGTAGAAAGCCGTATAATACTGATCAGTAAAATACGGCAAATAGGAGCAGGGGCATAGAGAATAATTGTGCCGTATTTTTTGCGAGTTTTACGGACGTAGATTCTGCGCTGTTACGTCCGTAAAACTCGCATGTGTGACGGCGGCCTTAGTGGAAAAGTATAATAGAAACATATTCACCACTTCTGCATTTATCACCCACTCCTGGTTTTGGCTGAGAAATACTGATGTAAAATACTGACCAAATACTGCTAGTGTGACGGCAGCCTTAATGTAAAAATTAATGTTATATACATTTGTAATCCCCCCTGCATTGTTCAAATTGAAAGCATCACAGTTATGATCATTGGCTTTTTTTGTGCTGATGCCACCTTTTCTACTATAAGGAACAGCTGTTGAGTATTAGCTGCTTTTGTTTCGGGCCATATGTTTAAGAAAAACCACGCAGTTTACACAAATTGCCCATAGAATGTGAATATGTATTGTAAGAGTGCAGAAGCATATATTTCTTTTTTACACTTTATTGCTATTGGTCCTTGACAATGTGTCAGGTTATTTTATCTGTATAAATTATGCTCATCATTCTATCAATATACTGATTGATCTTCCATTAAATGCAAGTAAGACTATTTACATATAAATTGCATCTATTAAAGGCAAAAGAAAGGTTGAAAGTTAAGCATTATCTCTTAACCATTGTATTTAGAAAAAAAATAGTTTTTGTAGTAAAAGCCACAGCAAAAAATGGTTTTAGGTATTTCTTCAGCCTCCAATATGTAGCTCTTTGGATTTACTATTTTCACTCTTTGGGGCCAGTTAACATGTCCGACATGCATGTTCTGAGTTTGTGTCACAATGTCCGGACCAGATGTTTGTCGCCTGACCCAAACTTAGCAGCTTCATAGGCAGATGTGAGACTGTTAATTTCAGGTCAGGAGTTTTGCTGCCATTCTGGACAGCGCCGTCTGTGTTCAGACCATGAATGTTTGATCTGTGATTTCAGTCTAGCTGGAAGATTTTAATTATTTTACATTTTCTTTTGATCATTATTTTTTTTGTTAGGAAATAATCTTCCCACGCAAAACTTTCATGTCTAATGCATCAAAGCGCTGAATGTTTGCTACCAAACTTTACTACTACTGGTAAAGAATCATTTTTAGTTATCTGAACTATCAATAGGTTATGATTACAGTGTCTTCCTTGAACTCCCGAATGTAGGCATCGCTAAATTCACATTACAAAAATGAGTTTTGCCTTAAAGTGGTTGTTTGAGACTTCTACACTGATGTCCTATCCTTAGGATAGGTCAACGAAATCAGATAAGTGGATGTATGACACCTGGCACCCCCTCCGATCAGCTGTTATGAGTTCCAGCGGCAGCCAGAAGTGCCAAGTTGCAGAGCAGCTGTCGCAATTATATAGCGGCCATGGCTCAGTATTGAAGATGTGCTGTACCCAGCTGCAGCCACTATACTGCTGATGGACTGTGCTGTGCAGCTCTGCAACTGAGCCCATGTAGCTAAAGAGAATAGATGAACAGCGCTCCAGCCAGGTGTAAATATATCAAAAAGAGGTATTTATTGAGCCATAAAAAGCAACGTTTTGACCACCATTTGGTCTTTTTCAAGCATATCAAACATTGCAGAGGGCTGGCTTAAATAGGGTGGATACCACACAGGGCACCAATCACCATCCGAGCACAGCCCATGATAAAATACTTACAAACATAATACGCATAACAGACATCAACAGTTTGCATATTTACGACCCACCAATATTAATATATATTTCATTCAGATAAACCCAATAATCAATATATCAATGTGGAATCCATGCTTTTTTTATCCTGTGATCAGCAAATCCACTTAATGCATCAGCGTTGTCAAGGAGAGCTTCAGCCAATGGGTGTACAAGTATCCAGACTCTGGCTCAATAGGAATAAACGGCGCTAAAAAGAAAAGCAGCCTATCCAAACATTTCCTACATGCAGACACAGTATCCGTAGCCAATACGGCACCCCCTTATAGCGGATATACCTCCATCATCAACAAACGTCCCCTCTGATCCTCTCTGAGACCACAGCATGCGAGCGCCGGAGCATCGCACGTCAGACCCAACCACATCACATGACCGCAATGAGGCCCCGCCCAACCGCGACGCGCATGCACGTCACACCACAGCGGTCCCATGTGATCACTGCTCAAGTTGTAGCTGTCACCACCACCAGAGACAGCTGATCGGTGGGATTTCTGGCTGTCACTACACCCACGGTACAGATATTGTTGTCTCATCCTAAAGATATGCCATCAATGTAAAAGTCTTGGACAACTCCTCTAACGCTTTTAAACTACTGCAGAGATTAAATTTAATTTTCAAGAGTTTCTTTTCTTCAGATTATAAACAAAATGAAGAATATTCTGCCATTGTCAGACTTACTTTTTTTTTATATAGCTATTGGCTTAGAACGGTTGCATGCAATAAAAAACAGCCATCTCTTCTAGTCCCTATGGTTTCCTGAAAATTCACATCATACAAAATTTAATCAAACACCGTTTTGAATAGAGCTTGTGCACAACATGTATGTTTAACATAAGTAACTATTACTCACAGTGACACATTTATTAAATTCATGCTTTGCATATCCAGACTGTATTCTTTGTGAATTCATATTCTGACTTCTTATCCCTCTGCACCTTTGTGCTTTACCTCTGTTCATTGTTTTTCTGTATTTATGAGCATCCGTAGACTAATGATAATTCAAGTCTATTCGGCTCATGACAAAACTTTCAAGACTGAATTTAACTTGGCTGTTGGAAGACAATGCTAAGCCTAATGCTGTATCGACAGAGGTGTCAAATGACCAACAAGGGTCTCGTTGAAAAAGAATAACAACCTTTGTTTTTAAAGTGCTCTAAACACATAAAATGTAAAACCTTGGGACACACATTTGTATTATTTTTCTTAAATATATGAAACTTCAGTTGCACGAACAATGTATTCTTTGTGTTGTATATCATAGAACTATTCCAACCTCCAAGTATTCATCGGGCAACTTAGGAAGCGACGATCACTTTGGGATCTCTTCTTTCATTTTGTATTGTTCCCCAATCTGGCGCAAGTGGCTAAATGTGGTTAGTGTGTTTAATAAATAATTGCATCCACTACTAAATATAGAACTTTTTTTAAGTATATGTATTTTTTTTTGGATGCATTTCTAAAACCATTTTTTAATTCTTTTAGCTGTAGCCAAGTAGTGATGTTGACAAGAGGAAAAGATACAGTGGGTCAGTTGGCACTCATTTAGCGCTGTGAACACTCTGAAAGTATGATGTTCTTCATTGGGTGGAAGTGACTTGCTAATGTGTAATAAAGTAGAAGATGATTATTAGAAGGCCACAAACCTCTCAATGTCAACAGGCAAATCAAAAATGGCATGGGTTTACCAAAAAAGAGAACATGCAAATTGCAGCATAATAATAATTTTGTTTCTATAGCTCCAACATATTCTGCAGCACTTTACAATTTAAAGGGAACCTGTCACCCCGTTTTTTGAGATTGAGCTATAAATACTGTTAAATAGGGCCTGCGCTGTGTGTTCCTATAGTGTATGTAGTGTACCCCGATTCCCCATGTATGCTGAGAAATAACTTACCAAAGTCGCCGTTTTCGCCTGTCAATCAGGCTGGTCAGGTCGGGAGGGCGTGGTGACATCGCTGGTTCTTCCTCAGCTTTACGTTGGTGGCGTAGTGGCGTAGTGGTGAAGACACAGCGCGCGATCTGCGCTGTCATCCCTTTCGTCGGTGGGGGCGGCCATCTTCCTGGGGCCGCGCGTGCGCAGATCGAGTGCTCTGCTGCACGGGGCTTCAGGAAAATGGCCGCGGGATGCCGCGCGTGCGCATTAGAGATCGCGGTGGCCATTTTCCCAAAGCCGAGTTTGCATCTCGGCTTTGGGAAAATGGCCGCCGCGATCTCTAATGCGCACGCGCGGCATCCCGCGGCCATTTTCCTGAAGCCCCGTGCAGTAGAGCACTCGATCTGCGCACGCGCGGCCCCAGGAAGATGGCCGCCCCCACCGACGAAAGGGATGACAGCGCAGATCGCGCGCTGTGTCTTCACCACTACGCCACTACGCCACCAACGTAAAGCTGAGGAAGAACCAGCGATGTCACCACGCCCTCCCGACCTGACCAGCCTGATTGACAGGCGAAAACGGCGACTTTGGTAAGTTATTTCTCAGCATACATGGGGAATCGGGGTACACTACATACACTATAGGAACACACAGCGCAGGCCCTATTTAACAGTATTTATAGCTCAATCTCAAAAAACGGGGTGACAGGTTCCCTTTAAACTTGTACAGACAATAAAATACGTTAAAATAATAATAATAACATTAAAATGATAACAATGATCACATAAACCAACAAATACCAAGAGGAGTGAAGGCCCTGCTCACAAACTTACTGTCTATGAGCAGCATAGATTTACTTCCCCATATGAATTTGTGGGGAATCCAAGTCGGGGAGGAGAAGACCCAGTGCACGGTGATGAATGGTGATGAAAGAAAAAACATAAAGTGGATTCCAAAGGAATCAATTTATTCTGTATTACAGCTTCATTACAGCCATGACTTTACTTTACATTACAAAATAGTGCTGACAGGTTCTCTTTAAGCTTATCTTACAGGCAAACATATTGCTCATTTTTTCAACAAAGTAGCCCGCCACTTTTTAACTAAGTTATAACTCTTATCTAGTCAGATATCTCTATGTTATAGTCAATATCTGTCAATAGACTCTCCATCCATTTTTTTCCCTAGGCATGAATTCTTTTGCAAACCTATGATATTACCAGCACCTTTATTTTTCTTAGGACTAGAGATGAGCGAATATCTTTGGCTCCCTCCTTATTCGGCAAGATATAGTGCTTACCTAATAAGCTGCATTGGGAACCCGGCTAACTGGAGCGCTCCCGATGATCAGCTGTTCCAAGCCACAGCTGCATGTGTCGCGGCTGTTTGACTGTCACAACACATGCATGGAGAGCCTGTTTGTTGGGCTCTCCATGCATGTGTTGTGTCTGTCACACAGCCACGAAACAAGCATCTGTGGCTCAGAACAACTGATCATCGGGAGCACTCCAGTTAGCCGGATTCCCCATGCAGCTTATTAGGTAAGCACTATAACTTGCCGAATGAGGCAGGAGTTGAAGATATCTGCTCATCTCCACTTAGCACCACATTGATTCCTAGTGACTTCCCTACTTTCCTCACAAATTCCAGCTCTACTAAATTCTCATAACTCTTGCTCTATCCCTCTCCCTATCTGTTGTATCTTAACCTATTTGTTATCACCACCATCTCTCACCACTGGTTATAATTTTAAAGCTATTATCTGGTGTTGGTGCAGAAAATAGTGAAGACAATAAATGGAAATGGCAAATTTACCAAACTAGTATTGTAATTTATGGGACACACATTACTGTTTCTTATTGTACAGAACTGGAATGGCAGTACTTCTCGTTCTGTGGGGGGGTCTTACCGATGAGGTGCTGTTTTGTTTGTGAGGCACAGCTGGGGAGGCAGTTATGAGAGAAGTGATAGAATGTTGAACAGGCCTTTTTATGGTTACACCAATCTCTGGCTCATCATCATAACTGATTCCTTTGTTTTTATGTTAATATATTTGTTGGTGAAGACAAAAATTTAGGTAATTTTTAATTATTTTGACTAAAACCATTGCCAATATTGAGACATAGTTTTTACCATTTTCTAGTGAGGCACATGCATAAAAAAGAAACACTGGTCTACAGGAAGGAAAGGAAAATAACAACGTCCGTTATGTTTGAGAAATAATCTTGTTCTGGTCATCAATTCAGGTAGGCTAATTCTTTGGACAAATAAGGAATCATAAGAAGCAGTTTCAGGAAATGCTCAGAGTAATTGAAGCAAAATGTGCCTTTTTATCTGTGAAATCCATCATGATAACTCTGTGTGGATGAAAGCATTAGTTGCAGAATGGTATTGCGCTTGGTTACATTGAATAATTTAGGATGCTTGTAGGTTTTTAAAGTGCTGAGTTACAGTTGCAATATAAAGTCGTTTCTTCCCATTAATATTGGCTTTCAAAACAACTTATGTTATTTCAAAAAGAAATGGCTGGAAAATGAGGAGAAATTTACTTGTTTATTTTCCATTTTTAGTAATTTTGTGTTTTTAAGTTTAAAACTTTCAGAATCTTAATTACAAGAAATTGAATCATCTCCTGTATGTGGCACGTTTAGCAGTCAGCATGAAGTTAGTCAATGTGGTGGAGTGGCTTCACAAATTTTGGAATAATTAGCCCTTTATTAAATAATACAAAAGTAAGATAGTCCATAGCAGACAAACTAGAAAACTGTGCCATAGAGGAATGTCACGGTAAGAAAAAAGACAGGATTCCTTGCCAACTATTCTCTTTCAATGGGTCAATGATTCTGTGCAGAGCGTTTTTTCTGGTTCAGATAACAATGCTCGGAGAGTAATGTTCTGTTCAGTTTTCAGGTTGAAATTCTGATCAGTTTTTGGAATTCTCTCTCTTAATTTCTCATGCAGTTTTTTCCTGTGCCCTACAACTTGGATTGAAATAATGTGTGCCCTATACAGTGATGCTCCATAGCTCTAGCTTTTTTTGGCTAAATTCTCAGATTGCTATACCACTCATCTGACCAACGAGATATCTCAGGAACAACAGACTCAATCAACTTCATCAGGATACAATAGGTTTTGGAGGCTTAATATAGTCAAGCATTGTTGTCTTGAAAAGACAAAATCATTTTTCTTAAAAGATTAGAAAAGTAACTGATATACGATGTGAAATGCCAGATTTTCATGATTGTAGTTTGGCCCATATCCTACACATTGATGTTTAAATAGATTATATGCATACATATTTGTCATTTCTGCCTTAATCACAAGCTAGAAAAGGTCTGGCGTCAATGAAACATCAGCTTTCTTTTTTTCAATTGTGATGACTAAATGCCATCTCTAGTCTCCTGAATCCTTTGACTTTTCACTTAAAAATATGAACTATAGACAACAAAAAATACTACCTGTAGACATTTTCAACGTTATTTAGTAATCAAGCTAATCTACAGGGTGGGCAATTTATATGGATTGAGATCTGGAGACTGGCTGGGCCACTCCAGGACCTTGAAATGCTTCTTATGCAGCCACTCCTTAGTTGCCCTGCCTGTGTGTTTAGGGTCTTTGTTATGCTGGAAGTCATGACCCATCTTCAATTCTCTTATGGAGGGAAGGAGGTTGTGGGCCAAAATTTCACGATACATGACACCATCCATCCTCTCTTTAATATGGTGCAGTAATCCTGACCCCTTTGCAGAAAAGCTCCCACAATTTATGATGTTTCCACCACAATGCTTCACAGTTGGGACATTGTTCTTGGGGTTGTTCTCATCTTTCTGCCTCCAAACGACTGGAGTTGATACCAAAAAGTTCTATTTTGGTCTTATCTGATGACATGAACATTATCCAGATGGTCATGGTGAACTTCAAATGGCCTGGACATGTGCTTGCGGTAATGTTTGAGACTGTGGTCCCAGCTCTTTTCAGGTCATTGACCCAGTCATCCCATGTAGTTTTCGGCTGATTCCTAACCTTTCTCAGAATCATCCTTACCCCACGAGTTCTTGCATGGATCCCCAAACCAAGCAAGATTGACAGTCATCCTATATTTCTTCCATTTTCCATTGTGCCAACAGTTGTTGCCTTTTTACCAAACTGCTTGACTATTGTCCTGTAGCCCATCGCAGCCCTGATCACATCTACAATTCTGTCCCTGGTGTGCTTAGACATCTCTTTGGTCTTGGCCATGGTGAAGAGCTTGATTGATCATGTGGACAGGTGCCTTTTATATAGGTGGCAAGTTCAAACAGATGCAATTAATACAGGTAATGAGTACAGAGTAGAACTTCTTAAAGAAAAACTAACAGGTCTGTGAGAGAAAGAACTCTTGCTGATTGGTAGGTGATCAAATACTTATTTCATGCAATAAAATGCTATTTAATTATTTATCATACCATGTGATTTTCTGTTTTTTATTTTCAGTTTCTGTCTCTCACAGTTGAATTGTACCTACGATAAAAATTACAAACCTCTCCATTTTTTGTAGGTGGCAAAATCGGCAATGTATCAAATACTTATTTTCCCCACTGTATATATTTGATGCACATCTCTCTCCATTGCTGTCTTTAAGAGCTGCAAAAAAAATTGCAGCATGTGATATTGATATATCATAAAAGTCCCTAATGAGAGAATCCCTTGGTTTCTGTCAGATTTGTACACTGTTGCTTGTGATTTTTACCAATTGTTCCTGTTTGATTTTCTCCAGGTTATTTGGATGACATGCTTGGGGTCCTTGTAGACTAGTGAATGGTATCTCTAATTTTACCACTGAACTCTGTAGCTATTTAAAAGTGATTTTATAGTTTGAAAAGAGAACCTGATTTTGGTAGTATCTGGATGGTTTAATGTAGTTTCCACTTTCTGTAAATTGGTCCAGAATTTACTTGAATATTACAATTTGTCGCTAAAAATATAAAAAAAAAACCCTTTAGATTTACATTCAGACCAATAATATTTTAAGGGCATCTTTCACTCAGAAATACCAACACCTTTAATGACTAAGTTTTAGATTTTTTTTAAGTTGTAGTATTAACCCCTTCTTGACCCAGCCTATTTTGACCTTAATGACCTGGCCGTTTTTTGCAATTCTGACCAGTGTCCCTTTATGAGGTAATAACTCAGGAACGCTTCAACGGATCCTAGCGGTTCTGAGATTGTTTTTTCGTGACATATTGGGCTTCATGTTAGTGGTAAATTTAGGTCAATAAATTTTGCGTTTATTTATGATAAAAATGGAAATTTGGCGAAAATTTTTAAAATTTCACAATTTTCACATTTTGAATTTTTATTCTGTTAAACCAGAGAGTTATGTGACACAAAATAGTTAATAAATAACATTTACCACATGTCTACTTTACATCAGCACAATTTTGGAAACAAAATTTTTTTTTGCTAGGAAGTTATAAGGGTTAAAATTTGACCAGCGATTTCTCATTTTTACAACGAAATTTACAAAACCATTTTTTTTTAGGGACCACCTCACATTTGAAGTCCGTTTGAGGGGTTTACATGGCTGAAAATACCCAAAAGTGACACCATTGTAAAAACTGCACCCCTCAAGGTGCACAAAACCACATTCAAGAAGTTTATTAACCCTTCAGGTGCTTCAGAGCAGTAGAAGCAACATGGAAGAAAAAATGAACATTTAACTTTTTAGTCACAAAAATGATTTTTAGCAACAATTTTTTTATTTTCCCAATGGAAAAAGGAGAAACTGAACCACGAAAGTTGTTGACCAATTTGTCCTGAGTATGCTGATACCTCATATGTGGGGGTAAACCACTGTTTTGGCGCACGGCAGGGCTTGGAAGGGAAGGAGCGCCATTTGACTTTTTGAATGAAAAATTGGCTGCACTCTTTAGCGGACACCATGTCGTGTTTGGAGAGCCCCCGTGTGCCTAAAAATTGGAGCTCCCCCACAAGTAACCCCATTTTGGAAACTAGATGCCCCAAGGAACTTATCTTGATGCATAGTGAGCACTTTAAACCCTCAGGTGCTTCACAAATTGATCTGTAAAAATGAAAAAGTACTTTTTTTTCACAAAAAAATTCTTTTTGCCTCAATTTTTTCATTTTCACATGGGCAATAGGATAAATTGGATCATAAAATTTGTTGGGCAATTTCTCCCGAGTACGCCGATATCTCACATGTGGGGGTAAACCACTGTTTGGGCACACGGCAGGGCTCAGAAGGGAAGGCGCGCCATTTGACTTTTTGAATGGAAAATTAGATCCAATTGTTAGCGGACACCATGTCGCCTTTGGAGAGCCCCTGTGTGCCTAAACATTGGAGCTCCCCCACAAGTGACCCCATTTTGGAAACTAGACCCCCCAAGGAACTTACCTAGATGCATATTGAGCACTTTAAACCCCCAGATGCTTCACAGAAGTTTACAATGCAGAGCCATGAAAATAAAAAATAATTTTTCTTTCCTCAAAAATTATTTTTTAGCCTGGAATTTCCTATTTTGCCAAGGGTAATAGGAGAAATTGAACCCCAAATGTTGTTGTCCAGTTTGTCCTGGGTACGATGATACCCCATATGTGGGGGTAAACCACTGTTTTGGTGCACGGCAGGGCTCGGAAGGGAAGGCATGCCATTTGGCTTTTTAAATGGAAAATTAGCTCCAATCATTAGCGGACACCATGTCGCATTTGGAGAGCCCCTGTGTGCCTAAACATTGCAGATCCCCCACAAATGACCCCATTTTGGAAATTAGACCCCAAAGGAACTAATGTAGATGCGTGGTGAGCACTTTGAGCCCCCAAATGCTTCACAGAAGTTTATAACGCAGAACCATGAAAATAAAAAAAAAAATTCTTTTCTCAAAAATGATTTTTTAGCCCGCAATTTTTTATTTTCCCAAGGGTAACAGGAGAAATTTGACCCCAAAAGTTGTTGTCCAGTTTCTCCTGAGTATGCTGATACCCCATATGTGGGGGTAAACCACTGTTTGGGCACACGTCGGGGTTTGGAAGGGAAGTAGTGATGTTTTAAAATGCAGACTTTGATGGAATGCTCTGCGGGCGTGACGTTGCGTTTGCAGAGCCCCTGATGTGGCTAAACAGAAACCCCCCACAAGTGACCCCATTTTGGAAACTAGACCCCAAAAGGAACTTATCTAGATGTGTGGTGAGCACTTTGAACCCCCAAGTGCTTCACAGAAGTTTATAACGCAGAGCCGTGAAAATAATAAATACGTTTTCTTTCCTCAAAAATAAATTTTTAGCCCAGAATTTTTATTTTCCCAAGGGTTGCAGGAGAAATTGGACCCCAAAAGTTGTTGTCCAGTTTCCCCTGAGTACGCTGATACCCCATGTGTGGGGGTAAACCACTGTTTGGGCACACGTCGGGGCTCAGAAGGGAAGTAGTGATTTTTGAAATGCAGACTTTGATGGAATGGTCTGCGGGCGTCACGTTGCGTTTGCAGAGCCCCTGGTGTGCCTAAGCAGTAGAAACCCCCCACAAGTGACCCCATTTTGGAAACTAGACCCCCCAAGGAACTTATCTAGATATGTGGTGAGCACTTTGAACCCCCAAGTGCTTCACAGACGTTTACAACGCAGAGCTGTGAAAATAAAAAATGATTTTTCTTTCCTCAAAAATGATGTTTTAGCAAGCAATTTTTTATTTTCACAAGGGTAACAGGAGAAATTGGACCCCAATAATTGTTGCGCAGTTTGTCCTGAGTACACTGATACCCCATATGTGGGGGTAAACCACTGTTTGGGCACACGTCGGGGCTCGGAAGGGAGGGAGCACCATTTGACTTTTGGAATACAAGATTGGCTGGAATCAATGGTGGCGCCATGTTGCGTTTGGAGACCCCTGATGTGCCAAAACAGTGGAAACCCCTCAATTCTACCTCCAACACTAACCCCAACACACCCCTAACCCTAATCCCAACTGTAGCCATAACTCTAATCACAACCCTAACCACATCCCTAATTCCAACCCTAACCCGAAGGCTATGTGCCCATGTTGCAGATTCGTGTGAGATTTTTCCGCACCATTTTTGAAAAATCCGCGGATAAAAGGCACTGCGTTTTACCTGTGGATTTACCTCAGATTTCCAGTGTTTTTTATGCGGATTTCACCTGCGGATTCCTATTGAGGAAGAGGTGTAAAACGCTGTGGAATCCGCACAAAGAATTGACATGCTGCGGAAAATACAACGCAGCGTTTCCGCGCTGTATTTTCCGCACCATGGGCACAGCGGATTTGGTTTTCCATAGGTTTACTTGATACTGTAAACCTGATGGAACTCTGCTGCGAATCCGCAGCGGATTGGCCGCTGCGGATTCGCAGCCAAATCCGCACCGTGTGCACATAGCCTAATTCTAAAGGTATGTGCACACACTGCGGAAAATGCTGCGAATCCGCCGCAGTTTACCATGAGTTTACAGTTCAATGTAAACCTATGGGAAACAAAAATCGCTGTACACATGCTGCAGAAAAACTGCACGGAAACGCAGGGGTTTACATTCCGCAGCATGTCACTTCTTTCTGCGGATTCCGCAGCGGTTTTACAACTGCTCCAATAGTAAACCGCAGTTGTAAAACTGCAGTGAAATGCGCAGAAAAACCGCGGCAAATCCGCAGCGGTTTAGCACTGCGGATTTATCAAATCCGCTGCGGAAAAATCCGCAGAGGACCAGAATCCGTGTGCACATACCGAAACCCTAACCCTAACCCTAACCCCAACCTTAGTGGAAGAAAAAAAAAATTTTCTTTATTTTATTATTGTCCCTACCTATGGGGGTGACAAATGGGGGGTCATTTAGTATTTTTTTATTTTGATCACTGTGAGGTTTTATCACAGTGATCAAAATGCACTTGAAACAAATCTGCCGGCTGGCAGATTCGGCGGGCGCACTGCGCATGCGCCCGCCATTTTGGAAGATGGCGGCGCCCAGGAAAGAAGACGGACGGACCCCGGGAGGCTCGGTAAGTATGATGGGGTGGGGGAGAGCACGAGGGGGTGGATCAGAGCATGGGGGGTGGATCGCAGTGCGGGAGGCTGGATCGCAGTGCGGGGGGGTGGATCGGAGTGCAGGGGGTGGGATTGGAGCACGGGGGGTGAGATTGGAGCACAGGGGGAGCGGACAGGAGGATGGGGGAGCGGAGAACAGGACGGAGGGGAGCGGACCACAGATTGGAGGACTGGGGGGGCGATCGGTGGGGTGGGGGCACATCAGTGTTTCCAGCCATGGCCGATGATATTACAGCATCGGCCATGGCTGGATTGTAATATTTCACCAGTTTTTTAGGTGAAATATTACAAATCGCTCTGATTGGCAGTTTCACTTTCAACAGCCAATCAGAGCGATCGTAGCCACGGGGGGGGGAGGGTAAGCCACCCCCCCTGGGCTAAAGGACAGTTAACCCTTTCACCCGGCCTGCAGGAGCCCAATCCGGCCATGACGCATATGCTGCGTCACAGGTCGGAATGGCACAGGTTTTCATGACGCATACGGTGCGTCAAAGGTCGGAAAGGGGTTAAACTACTAGAAGACATACTGTCCCAATGAGGAAACTTATAGAAAACACAGGTGTTTTGCTTCTCATGCAGTATTTCCAGTAAGAAACAAAAATATAAAATTACATCAGAAAGAAACTGTGCCAACACAGCCTGCATTACCTGTGTTAGATATTGCACTCACATAAAGTTCTTTTGGAGCTGCTGCCTCAGATCCTTCTTATGCTAACCCATTTTATAAAGCATTGTTGCAAAAGACAGGAAATCAGGATCTCTCTGTAGGCTGTGCATGAATTGTTTGTCCCCGACACAGATCCTGTTTCTCCTGTCTTTTACATCTTTATTATTAGTGCTTATTCACACAGGGAATCATTCAGTGACCAATTCTTCTATATCTCACATGCTACTGCTGGTAATAGTCTGCCTTTGGTGCATTCCATCAATCAAAGCTCTCTGAAGGGTACTTTGTTTGTAATGCGCTTCAATGCATTAAATACTCATAGAACGCTAAAATGATTGAGCACTAGAAATTCCTAAGATAAAAATGGTGGTTCTGGCAGTCCTGAATACAGTGGAGCAACACTTTGTGATATAGGAACGTCTATCAGTCCTTTGGAATATATAAAATCACAATGTTCCTGTGTTTGTCTTTCATGAAGTTCACTCACACTAAGGAGGAGCGGATGTATGGAGGATCAAATTCGAGCTGAATTTCCAGAAGTTTGAGGTTTCAAGCGAAATCAAACATTTTGAGGCTCAATTTATGGTCTGCAAAGATAAAACGTACCAGGTACAATTTCCCACATTGCTAAAGCATCAGAGAGACAGCCTGGCAGTAGCATTGCCGTGCGAATTTTACCATAATTCCATCCAGCTTTGACCTTGTATTACATAGTTAAGTATCTGATCAGCAGATCAGTGATTGCCAGTGGAGCACAGCTTGTACGGTAGAGTAATTTTTCATCTCTAGAGTTACCGGTTAAGTTTCTCTCTCCTTGAGTGTAAGTTCTTGTGTTCAGTTGGATTCTCTCTCTCCCGGCTCTCCCCCACGCGTGTCTTCCATGTCTTCCAAGCAATTACAAGCTTTCCAGTATTGAGATTTGTGCGAATACACTGCAAATGGAATTTAGTTTTTTTTTTAAATTTGACCACACTGAATTTTAAAAAATCCACTCATCTCCGCTCACCACCCTTTAGGAATTTCTCAAACACAATTTTTCTGTTTTCCTCCATATACATAAGTTTGTGTTGCATGCATTCAAAAGAGGTACATGAAAGGTAGGAAATATAGGGCACCATCACCATTGGTTAATGATGTCATGAAAGATCTTTTAGGTGTAAGTGGCAAGGGAAATACTCCGATCATGTACAATGCATAGCAAACCATGCGATAATTATTTTTATTGAGGTTGTGACTAAGAGACGTGACTTGTTCCTGCAATGTGCTGCCCAGTAAGCAAAATAAGGTAAAGGAAGAAAATCCCTAAATGTTTTTAGGAATTACAGGAATATAGTAAAAAGTAAAGTAGAATTGTTATTCCAGTTTCTTACACAAACTAGCGCTGTATTTTTTTTCATTTGGCACAGTTTTCGGCATCTTGTTATATTCAAGCAGCAGGAAATCTCACATTATTCATCAATCCCACAAATTTGTGGCCTGATGTTTACTTGGAAGAAGAATATTTTTTTTCCAATTATTCAGTTGTTTTGCAACATATTTAACATATTTTGGTGAAAAAAATGTTTGTAATTCTTCCAGAAACTAACAACCAACATACAGAAAGATTTACATTTTCTAGAAAACACAAAACTTTGTATTTCTACTTATTAGATATCTAGCTTAAAGGGAACATGTCATATCAAGAAATGCTATTCACCTGTAGATATTGATGTAATCTGCAGGTATGTAGTGCTTAAACACTGTTTACCCGGTTTATTGCAGCAGTGGCTACAGGAAGAAAATGACCTTTTATTCACCCAGCAGCCGCTCACTTCCAATGAATGGGCGGTATAGGAAGCGATTACAGTCACTGCTCACTATACAACTCTATACACATGAATGAAAGTGCACGGGAGTGATTGCAGCTATGTTCACTATATACTGAGAGTCAATTTACTGATCAGTTCCATTAATTTAATTTACTGAGGACAACCAATATGACTGCAATTGTGGTCACTTCTACCAAAAGAAGAAATCTATGTGGCAACTGAATGAAGGAGAAATACAGTAAGTACGATATGTTATAAGACAATTTTAGATTTTAAGTGAAGGGAAAGTAATTGAAAATATGTTGTACTTAGCTCCAAATTGTGATATCCTAATCAATATGGATATTTTTTTTGTTTTTGGTGGAAGTCATTTTTGTATACTCCTCATATATGTAATTCTCACTTCTGAGTAATGTTAAAGGTTTTAATCCAACTAGAAAAAACTATCTGCAAACTATTAGCTAATCAATCTAGGTCTGGTTTCTGAACCTGGAGCTGTACAACCGCTCACTTTTAAGCTGCGGTCAGGCGGCTGTATGTTGTCTCATGCGAGAGAATCAGGCCGAATATGCTACTGATGCTTGGGGCAAACTCTTTCAGAGTGCCATTTTCCTCTGCTCTGATTTTCTCGAATGAGAGAATTGAATCACAGGTGTGGAGAAGACAGAGAATATAATTTCTCCATCTTCTCCATTGCTTATGTCCACATACATTGGACTGCACTTTGATGACATCCAATATGTGTCATGCACCCATGCGCCCAAATCGGCATGAGAAAAATGCTGATTCGCACTGCCCTATAGTATGACATTGGGTCTATTCCTATCAGATAAAACATCATATAGCACTCGGCTGCGTTATACGGGCATGTGAGATAGCACTTAAAGGGACTCTGTCACCTGATTTTGGCAGGCCCTGTGTTCGGTCCAATGGGCGGTGTTTTCTGTTGTTTCATTGACCCCTTCCTTTCCTGCTGGCCGCACTATTTAATTGAATGTGAGTTGGTTTCCTCCGTAGTACACGCGTGCGCAAGGCAATCTAGCCTTGCACACGTGCAGTATGCTTTGCCCAACTGCAGGCAAAGCCGAAAAGCCTTAGTGCGCAGATGGGGTACATAAACTACACTGTCAAAATATTTAAATGAGGCCCACCAGTTGTTGCCTTCAAGGGTCTATATTTGACTGGATAAATCTACTCATAATGTTTTTCCTGGCTGCACTTCATGCAAAGTCTTTACGAGTGACGGGGTACATAAACTAGTCTGTCAAAGTTACACCATTGTTCTCAACATCATTCTGGGAGTCAAATATGCTTCCAGGGGTCTTCCCAATCCTGTTCATCCATTTGGCAATTTTTCCATCCATTTCAACATTTTCACTGCCCCTCAGACCTCCTTGTCGGGTCTGCCAGAAAAATTCTCATATTTCCCATTGACTTCCATTATACTTGTTACTTGAAAAAAGCATCCGAACATTAGGTATTGCTCGGTTTGAGTATTGAGTCACAAGTATTCGAGCATTTCAGTACTCGCTCATCTCTAATGAGCAGATCTGCTGAGATTTGAAGTAGGCAAAACAAATTTTAGCAAAGTTATTCAATGTAAATTGAATTTTCTTTCTTAATCTTTGGAGTCTCTCCAGATTCTAAAGCATACTAAACATAGAAACAAATACATGTAGTACTCACCTCACCGATTCTCTATCCCGACAAAAGTTGATATTCTTTTTACCCCTTTCTGACCTCGGACGGGATAGTACGTCCGAGGTCAGAAGCCCCTCTTTGATGCGGGCTCCGGCAGTGAGCCCGCATCAATGCCGGGACATGTCAGCTGTTTTGAACAGCTGACATGTGCCCATAATAGGCGCGGGCAGAATCGCGATCTGCCCACGCATATTAACTAATTAAATGCCGCTGTCAAACGCAAACAGCGGCATGTAACTATCGCATCCGGCCGGGCGGCCGGAAATGACGTCATCGCCGACCCCCGTCACATGATCGGAGGTCGGCGAGGCTTCAGAATGGTAACCATAGAGGTCCTTGAGACCTCTATGGTTACTGATCGCCGGTAGCTGTGAGCGCCACTCTGTGGTCGGCGCTCACAGCACACCTGATTTTCTGCTACATAGCAGCGAACATAAGATCGCTGCTATGTAGCAGAGGTGATCGCATTGTGCCTGCTTCTAGCCTCCCATGGAGGCTATTGAAGCATGGCAAAAGTAAAAAAAGGTGAAAAAAAAGTGAAAAAAATTAAAAAAATATAAAAGTTTAAATCACCCCCCTTTTGCCCCAATCAAAATAAATCAATAAAAAACCTCAAATCTACACATATTTGGTATCGCCGCGTTCAGAATCGCCCGATCTATCACTTAAAAAAAAGCATTAACCTGATTGCTAAACGGCGTAGTGAGAAAAAAATTTGAAACGCCAGAATTACGTTTTTTTTGGTCGCCACGTCATTGCATTAAAATTCAATAACGGGCGATCAAAAGAACGTATCTGCACCAAAATGCTATCATTAAAAACGTCATCTCGGCACACAAAAAATAAGCCCTCAACCGACCCCAGATCATGAAAAATGGAGACGCTACGAGTATCGGAAATGGCGCTTTTTTTTTTTTTTTAGCAAAGTTTGGATTTTTTTTCACCACTTAGGTAAAAAATAACCTAGTCATGTTAGGTGTCTATGAACTCGTACTGACCTGGAGAATCATAATGTCAGGTCAGCTTTAGCATTTAGTGAACTAGCAAAAAAGCCAAACAAAAAACAAGTGTGGGATTGCACTATTTTTGCAATTTCACTGCACTTGGAATTTTTCTAGTACACAACATGCTAAAACCAATGATGTCGTTCAAAAGTACAACTCATCTTGCAAAAAATAAGCCCTCACATGGCCAAATTGATGGAAAAATAAAAAAGTTATGGCTCTAGGAAGGAGGGGAGTGAAAAACAAACACGGAAAAACGAAAAATCCCAAGGTCATGAAGGGGTTTTAACCCCTTTACCCCCAAGGGTGGTTTGCACGTTAATGACGGGCCAATTTTTACAATTCTGACCACTGTCCATTTATGAGGTTATAACTCTGGAACGCTTCAATGGATTCCAGTGATTCTGACATTGTTTTCTCGTGACATATTGTACTTCATGACAATGGTAAAAATTCTTTGATAGTACTTGCGTTTATTTGTGAAAAAACGGAAATTTGGCGAAAATTATGAAAATTTCGCAATTTTCCAACTTTGAATTTTTATGCAATTAAATCACAGATATATGTCCCACAAAATACTTAATAAGTAACATTTCCCACATGTTTACTTTACATCAGCACAATTTTGGAACCAAAATTTTTTTTTGTTAGGGAGTTATAAGGGTTAAAAGTTGACCAGCAATTTCTCATTTTTACAAAACCATTTTTTTCTAGGGACCACATCTCATTTGAAGTCATTTTGAGGGGTCTATATGATAGAAAATACCCAAGTGTGACACCATTTTAAAAACTGCACCCCTCATGGTGCTCAAAACCATATTCAAGAAGTTTATTAACCCTTCTGGTGCTTCACAGGAATTTTTGGAATGTTTAAATAAAAATGAACATTTAACTTTTTTTCACAAAAAATTTAATTCAGCTCCAATTTGTTTTATTTTACCAAGGGTAACAGGAGAAAATTGGCCGGCAAAGGTGTTGTACAATTTGTCCTGAGTACACCGATACCCCATATGTGGGGGTAAACCACTGTTTGGGCGCATGACAGAGCTCGGAAGCGAAGGAGCGCCATTTGACTTTTCAATGCAAAATTGACTGGAATCGAGATGGGACACCATGTTGCGTTTGGAGAGCCCCTGATGTGCCTAAACATTGAAACCCCCCACAAGGGACAACATTTTGGAAAGTAGACCCCCTAAGGAACTTATCTAGAGGTGCGGTGAGCACTTTGACCCACCAAGTGCTTCACAGAACTTTATAATGCAGAACCGTAAAAATAAAAAATCATATTTTTTCACAAAAATTATCTTTTCGCCCCCAATTTTTTATTTTCCCAAGGGTAAGAGAAGAAATTGGACCCCAAAAGTTGTTGTACAATTTGTCCTGAGTACGCTGATACCCCATATGTGGAGGTAAACCACTGTTTGGGCGCATGGGAGAGCTCGGAAGGGAAGGAGCGCCGTTTGACTTTTCAATGCAAAATTGACAGGAATTGAGATGGGACGCCATGTTGCGTTTGGAGAGCCACTGATGTGCCTAAACATTGAAACCCCCCACAAGTGACACCATTTTGGAAAGTAGACCCCCTAAGGAACTTATCTAGATGTGTGGTGAGCGCTTTGACCCACCAAGGGCTTCACAGAAGTTTATAATGCAGAGCCGTAAAAATAAAACAAACATTTTTTCCCACAAAAATTATTTTTTAGCCCCCAGTTTTGTATTTTCCCGAGGGTAACAGGAGAAATTGGACCCCAAAATTTGTTTTCCAATTTGTCGTGAGTGCGCTGATACCCCATAAGTGGGGGGGAACCACTGTTTGGGCGCATGGGAGGGCTCGGAAGGGAAGGAGCTCCATTTGGAATGCAGACTTAGATGGAATGGTCTGCAGGTGTCACATTGCGTTTGCAGAGCCCCTAATGTACCTAAACAGTAGAAACCCCCCACAAGTGACACCATTTTGGAAAGTAGACCCCCTAAGGAACTTATCTAGATGTGTGGTGAGCGCTTTGACCCACCAAGGGCTTCACAGAAGTTTATAATGCAGAGCCGTAAAAATAAAACAAAAGTTTTTTCCCACAAAAATTATTTTTTAGCCCCCAGTTTTGTATTTTCCCGAGGGTAAGAGGAGAAATTCGACCCCAAAAGTTGTTGTCCAATTTGTCCTGAGTACGCTGATACCCCATATGTGGAGGGAACCACCGTTTGGGTGCATGGGAGGGCTCGGAAGGGAAGGAGTGCCATTTGGAATGCAGACTTAGATGGAATAGTCTGCAGGCGTCACATTGCGTTTGCAGAGCCCCTAATGTACCTAAACAGTAGAAACCCCCCACAAGTGACCCCATATTGGAAACTAGACCCCCCAGGGAACTCATCTAGATGTGTTGGGAGAACTTTGAACCCCCAAGTGTTTCACTACAGTTTATAACGCAGAGCCGTGAAAATAAAAAATCTTTTTTTTCCCACAAAAATTATTTTTTAGCCCCTAGTTTGTTTTTTCCCAAGGGTAACATGAGAAATTGGACCCCAAAAGTTGTTGTCCTATTTGTCCTGAGTACGCTGATACCCCATATGTTGGGGCAAACCCCTGTTTGGGCACACGGGAGAGCTCGGAAGGGAAGGAGCACTGTTTTACTTTTTCAACGCAGAATTGGCTGGAATTGAGATCGGACGCCATGTCGTGTTTGGAGAGCCCCTGATGTGCCTAAACAGTGGAAACCCTCCAATTATAACTGAAGCCCTAATCCAAACACACCCCTAACCCTAATTCCAACGGTAACCCTAACCACACCCCTAACCCTGACACACCCCTAATCCCAACCCTATTCCCAACTGTAAATGTAATCTAAACCCTAACCCTAACTTTAGCCCCAACCCTAACTGTAGCCCCAACCCTAACTGTAGCCCCAACCCTAACCCTAACCCTAGCCCTAGCCCCAACCCTAACCCTAGCCCTAGCCCTAACCCTAGCCCTAACCCTAGCCCTAACCCTAGCCCTAACGGGAAAATGGATATAAATACATTTTTTTAATTTTTCCCTAACTAAGGGGGTGATGAAGGGGGGTTTGATTTACTTTTATAGCGGGTTTTTTAGCGGATTTTTATGATTGGCAGCCGTCACACACTGAAAGACGCTTTTTATTGCAAAAAATATTTTTTGCGTTACCACATTTTGAGAGCTATAATTTTTCCATATTTTAGTCCACAGAGTCATGTGAGGTCTTGTTTTTTGCGGGACGAGTTGACGATTTTATTGGTAACATTTTCAGGCACGTGACATTTTTTGATCGCTTTTTATTCCGATTTTTGTGAGGAAGAATGACCAAAAAACAGCTATTCATGAATTTCTTTTGGGGGAGGCGTTTATACCGTTCCGCATTTGGTAAAATTGATAAAGCAGTTTTATTCTTCGGGTCAGTACGATTACAGCGACACCTCATTTATATCATTTTTTTATGTTTTGGCGCTTTTATACGATAAAAACTATTTTACGGAAAAAATAATTATTTTTGCATCGCTTTATTCTCAGGACTATAACTTTTTTATGTTTTTGCTGATGATGCTGTATCGCGGCTCGTTTTTTGCGGGATAAGATGATGCTTTCAGCGGTACCATGGTTATTTATATCCATCTTTTTGATCGCGTGTTATTCCACTTTTTGTTTGGCGGTATGATAATAAAGCGTTGTTTTTTGCCTCGTTTTTTAATTTTTTTTCTTACGGTGTTTACTGAAGGGGTTAACCAGTGGGCCAGTTTTATAGGTCGGGCCGTTACGGACGCGGCGATACTAAATATGTGTACTTTTATTGTTTTGTTTTTTTTATTTAGATAAAGAAATGTATTTATGGGAATAATATTATTATTTTTTTTTCATTATTTTGGAATATTTTTTTTTATTTTTTTTTACACATTTGAAAAATTTTTTTTTTACTTTTTTACTTTGTCCCAGGGGGGGACATCACAGATCGGTGATCTGACAGTTTGCACAGCACTCTGTCAGATCACCGATCTGATAGGAGTGCAGGCTGCTTCACAGTGCCTGCTCTGAGCAGGCTCTGTGAAGCCACCTCCCTCCCTGCAGGACCCGGATCCGCGGCCATCTTGGATCCGGGCCTGGAGCAGGGAGGGAGGGAGGTAAGACCCTCGCAGCAATGCGATCACATCGCGTTGCTGCGGGGGGCTCAGGGAAGCCCGCAGGGAGCCCCCTCCCTGCGCGGTGCTTCCCTGCACCGCCGGCACATCGCGATCATCTTTGATCGCGGTGTGCCGGGGGTTAATGTGCCGGGGGCGGTCTTTGACCGCTCCTGGCACATAGTGCCGGATGTCAGCTGCGATAGGCAGCTGACACCCGGCCGCGATCGGCGGCGCTCCCCCCGTGAGCGCTGCCGATCGCATATGACGTACTATTGCGTCCTTGGGAAGTAAAGCCCACCCCACATGGATGCAATAGTACGTCTAATGGCAGAAAGGGGTTAATGCCGCTGTCAGTTTCTGCCTGTGGCATTCAAATGAAACACGTACCAGAACTTGCGTGCATCAATTCGTATTGGCCCCATGCAATGCACTTCACTGAGGACCAATAGTAGACCGTAGGTTTTCACTATATACTGCAATTCTTGCAGGTTGAAGTCCCTTAATGAGACTAAAAATATTGCTAAAAAATAAAAAAAATTAAATCACCCTTTTCTCCAGTAAAATGCACAATGAAAACCAATTAAAATATATACATACTTGGTATTGCCATGTTTGTAAAAGTCCACACTATCAAAATATGGAATTAATTAACCGCTATGGTGAACTGAACACCGTAAACAAATGAAAGATTAAAATTCTAGAATTAAATTTTCTTGGTTACCTAACATCTCTAAAAATAAAATAATAAGCAATCAAAGCATCATACATACACAAAATTGGGATCAATAGAAATGTCTGCTGAGCATGCAAAAAAAAAAAAAAAACAAGCCCTGATTAAGCCCAATCACCCGAAAAATACAAATGTTACATGTCTTGGAAAATGACAACACAAAGCAAATAAAAAAAAAGTTTTTAAACAAACTTTTGAATTTTTTTTATCAATTATGTAGCAAATTAATGCCTGTCTGGTATCTTGTAATCAAACTGAACTGGATAATTCTATTTTCAAGTCCTTTTACGCCACTATGAACTTTGTAAAAACAACCCCCACTCCTGCCCCAAAAAAGGAAAAAATTATGGCGTTGTATTTTTTTAGTATTTTATCCTGCTTGAAATGATTTTTTTTCCATTTTTCAAGTACATTGTGTGACAAAATGACAAATGAGTGGTGTCATTCAAAGCTACTGATTGTTCCACAAAGCAAAGCCCTCAAGTTATAGCTCTTGGAAGAAGGGGTGAAAAAAAATGCCCCCCAAAGATCCCTGGTTCTTAAAGTGATATTTACAATTTTGAAATGTTATATCTGGTATAAGTTTGATCTCCCAATACCTGATCAATTTACATTGTCCATTAAAACAAACCCTTAGTGGGGGACAGGGACAGTGAATAGTCTTCAGTAATAAGACCTACTGTAAAACCTCTGGTAATTCTCACTATTATTTAGACCTGTTTTTTATCTGTTTGTTTTATATGATTGTTTTAATGGATATAGTGGACCCCACGAGCTTTTGTATTTTTACTATATTTTATCTAGATACTTGTATATTGAAGGACAGACCATCGTCTTCTTTTATGCTCATGTCAACATGAAATCTATCTATGGTTCTCTTAACCCCTTAGTGACAGAGCCAATTTGGTACTTAATGACCAGGCCAATTTTTACAATTCTGACCACTGTCACTTTATGAGGTTATAACTCTGGAACGCTTCAACGGATCCCGCTGATTCTGAGATTGTTTTTTCGTGACATATTGTACTTCATGTTAGTGGTAACATTTCTTCGATATTACTTGCGATTATTTTTGAAAAAAACGGAAATATGGCGAAAATTTTTAAAATTTTGCAATTTTCAAATTTTGCATTTTTATGCCCTTAAATCAGAGAGATATGTCACGAAAAATAGTTAATAAATAACATTTCCCACATGTCTACTTTACATCAGCACAATTTTGGAAACAAAATTTTTTTTGTTAGGGAGTTATAAGGGTTAAAAGTTGACCAGCAATTTCTCATTTTTACAACACCATTTTTTTTAGGGACCACATCACATTTGAAGTCATTTTGAGGGGTCTATATGATAGAAAATAATGAAGTGTGACACCATTCTAAAAACTACACCCCTCAAGGTTCTCAAAACCACATTCAAGAAGTTTATTAACCCTTTACGTGCTTCACAGGAACTGAAACAATGTGGAAGGAAAAAATGAACATATAACTTTTTTTTGCAAACATCTTAATTCAGAACCATTTTTTTTATTTTCACAAGTGTAAAAACAGAAATGTAACCATAAATTTTGTTATGCAATTTCTCCTGAATACGCCAATACCCCATATGTGGGGGTAAACCACTTTTTGGGCGCACCGCAGAACTTAGAAGTGAAGGAGCGCCGTTTGACTTTTTCAAAGCAGAATTGGCTGGAATTGAGATCGGACGCCATGTCACGTTTAGAGAGCCCCTGATGTGCCTAAACAGTGGAAACTCCCCACAAGTGACACCATTTTGGAAACTAGACCCCTTAAGGAACTTATCTAGATGTGTGGTGAGCACTTTGAACCCCCAAGTGCTTCACAGAAGTTTATAACGTAGAGCCGTGAAAATAAAAAATCGCTTTTGTTTACACAAAAATGATCTTTTCGCCCACAAATTCTTATTTTCACAAGGGTAACAGGAGAAATTAGACCACAAAAGTTGTTGTGCGATTTCTCCTGAATACGTCGATACCCCATATGTGAGGGTAAACCACTGTTTGGGCGCACCGCAGAGCTTGGAAGTGAAGGAGCGCCGTTTTACTTTTTCATTGTTGAATTGGCTGGAATTGAGATTGGACGCCATGTCGCGTTTGGAGAGCCCCTGATGTGCCTAAACAGTGGAAACTCCCCACAAGTGACACCATTTTGGAAACTAGACCCCTTAAGGAACTTATCTAGATGTGTGGTGAGCACTTTGAACCCCCAAGTGCTTCACAGAAGTTTATAACGTAGAGCCGTGAAAAAAAAAATTGCATTTTTTCTACAAAAATGATCTTTTTGCCCACAAATTTTTATTTTCACAAGGGTAACAGGAGAAATTAGACCACGAAAGTTGTTGTGCAATTTCTCCTGAGTACATCTATACCCAATATGTGGGGATAAACCACTGTTTGGGCGCACCGCAGAGCTTGGAAGAGAAAGAGTGCCGTTTTACTTTTTCAATGTAGAATTGGCTGGAATTGAGATCGGACGCCATGTCGCGTTTGGAGAGCCCCTGATGTGCCTAAACAGTAGAAATCCCCCACAAGTGACCCCATTTTGGAAACTAGACCCCCCATGGAACTTATCTAGATGTGTGGTGAGAACCTTGAATGCCCAAGTGCTTCACAGAAGTTTATAATGCAGAGCCGTGAAAATAAAAAATATTTTTTTTTTCCAAAAAAAAGATTTTTTAGCCCCCAAGTTTTTATTTTCACTAGGGTAACAAGAGAAATTGGACCCCAAAAGTTGTTGTCCAATTTTTCCTGAGTATGCTGGTACCCCATATGTGGGGGTAAACCACTGTTTGGGCGCACGGCAGAGCTCGGAAGGGAAGGAGCGCCTTTTTGGAATGCAGACTTTGATAGAATGGTCTGTGGGCATTATGTTGCGATTGCAGAGCCCCTGATGTACCTAAACTGTAGTAACCCCCCACAAGTGACCCCATTTTGGAAACTAGACCCCCCAAGGAACTTATCTAGATGTGTGGTGAGAACTTTGAATGCCCAATTGCTTCACAGAAGTTTAGAATGCAGAGTCGTGAAAATAAAAAATATTTTTTTTTTCACAAAATAGATTTTGTAGCCCCCAAGTTTTTATTTTCACAAGGGTAACAAGAGAAATTGGACCCCAGAAGTTGTTGTCCAATTTATCCTGAGTATGCTGATGCCCCATATGTGGGGGTAACCCACTGTTTGGGCGCACGGCAGAGCTCAGAAGGGAGGGAGCACCATTTGACTTTTTGAGCGCAAAATTGGCTGTCGTGTTTGGAGACCCCCTGATGTACCTAAACAGTGGAAACCCCCCAATTCTAGCTCCAACCCTAACCCCAACACACCCCTAACCCTAATCCCAACCTGATCCATAATCCTAATCACTAACCCTAACCATAATCACAACCCTTACCCCAAAACAACCCTAATGTCAACCCTAACCATAACCCTAATCAAAACCCTAAATCCAACACACCCCTAATCCTAATCTCAACCCTAACCTCAAACCTAACCCTAATCCCAATACACCCCTAATCACAACCCTAACCTTAACCCTAATCCCAAACCTAACCCTAATCCCAAGCGTAACCCTAATGCCAATCCTAACCCTAATACCAACCCTAATCCAAACCCTAACCCTAATCCCAGCTCTAACCCTAACTTTAGCCCCAACCCTAGCCCTAACTTTAGCCCCAACCCTAACCCTAGCCCTAAGGCTACTTTCACACTTGCGTCGTTTGGCATTCCGTCGCAATCCGTCGTTTTGGACAAGAAACGGATCCTGCAAATGTGCCCGCAGGATGCGTTTTTTGCCCATAGACTTGTATTGCCGACGGATCGTGACGGATGGCCACACGTCGCGTCCGTCGTGCACTGGATCAGTTGTGTTTTGGCGGAGCGTCGGCACAAAAAAACGTTCAATGAAACGTTTATTTTGTACGTCGCATCCGCCATTTCTGACCGCGCATGCGTGGCCGTAACTCCGCCCCCTCCTCCCCAGGACATAGATTGGGCAGCGGATGCGTTGAAAAACTACAGCTGCTGCCCACGTTGTGCACAATTTTCACAACGTGCGTCGGTATGTCGGGCCGACGCATTGCGACGGCCCCGTACCGACGTAAGTGTGAAAGAAGCCTAACCCTAAATTTAGCCCCAACCCTAACCCTAAATTTAGCCCCAACCCTAAATTTAGCCCCAACCCTAGCCCTAACCCTAGCCCTAACCCTACCCCTAGCCCTAACCCTAGCCCTACCCCTAGCCCTACCCCTTACCCTACCCCTACCTCTAACCCTACCCCTAACCCTACCCCTAACCCTACCCCCAACCCTACCCCTACCCCTAACCCTAACCCTACCCCTACCCCTAACCCTACCCCTAACCCTAACCCTACCCCTAACCCTACCCCTAACCCTAACCCTACCCCTAACCCTACCCCTAACCCTACCCCTAACCCTACCCCTACCCCTAACCCTAACCCTAATTTTAGCCCCAACTGCTGTTCTCCTGCCGGCCGGCAGATGGAGACAGATGGCGGGCGCACTGGGCATGCGTCCGCCATGTTCTTTTGCCGGCGGCCAGGAGGAGCAGCAAGAGGATCCAGGGACCTAGGTGAGTATGCTAGGGTCCCCGAATCCCCCTATTTCTCTGTCCTCTGATGTGCGATCACATCAGAGGACAGAGAATTACACTTTACTTTTTTTTTTTTTTTTGCGGTCGCCGGTAAACAGTTAATTACCGGCGATTGCAAAACAGGGGTCGGTAATACCGACCCCGATCATGCTCTTTGGGGTCTCGGCTACCCCCGGCAGCCGAGACCCCAAAGATTCTCCCGGTGCCGGCCGGCGGGCGCACTGCGCATGCGCCCGCCATTTTGAAGATGGCTGCACCCACCGGGAGACACGAGGAGCATCGGGGGAGCTAGGTGAGTATTGGGGGCCACCTGGGACCCCTTTTCTCTGTCCTCCGATGTGCGATCACATCGGAGGACAGAGAAATTAAAAAGAGATCGCTTTTTTTTTTTTTTTTTGCGATCGCCGGTAAACGGTTAATTACCGGCGATCGCAAATGCGGGGAGGGTTAAAAAACCCCTGAATCATGTTCTCTGGGGTCTCGGCTACCCTCGGCAGCCGAGACCCCGGAGAAAATCGGCCTCTGGGGGGCGCTATGGTATTTTTCCACAGCGCCGTTAATTAACGGCGCTGTGGTTTAAGTACCCTTAGCGGCCGCCGTTAAAAGGCGTATCGGCGGTCGCTAAGGGGTTAAAATGGACAATGTCTGCTATCTTTATATCTGAAAAATGTTAATAAGGAGAAAATTGTTATAAAAAATTAGTTCTATAATAGACGGGTATTGTTCTTTTTTGCTTGTACTTTCCTTATATGTATTTATTATGATCCTTACTCTTGCATCCTTTGGTTTCTGACTTGCACCTTCAATAGGTGAATGTGTGTCGGTATTGAATGAGTATTGCATTATAAACATGGCCTGGCTGTCACCCAATGCGAAGAGTCAACTTTGTGACATTGTGTGTTTTAGAAAGTTGAACTTTTTCCAGTAATTTTCACAACTCCTTTTTTTACATGCATCATTTACATTTTACCTACTTTCATGGCATTTTTTTTTCTCTTCGTGTACTCAGTAGAATATATTTATTGCTAAATATCATGCATTGTAATTTATTCGTATAAAAAAGTAATTATGTTGTGAGCAACCTAATGAAAATGTTAGAAATGATAAGCAGTATGCTGGCCTGTTATATGTATGTTTACCGTACATGTATTGTTATGCAGAAAGATGTCGAACACGTATCAGAAACAAGTTGACTAAAAGAATTCTGAATCGGCTACATTGTTATGTAGGGAAGTCAAACCTTTGTACTGATTTTTATATTCTGAATATATTAAACCAATGACACTCAAACCTCTAAGGGTCCATTAAATATGTATTGTTTATTGCTTATACTTTGCATTCTTTTCCTGTTGATTCATGATTGTAATAATCCATCGAAGTAGTGTATTCTATACAAATTGAAATGCAATATCCCTTTGGGACAATTTGCATTTTAAATATCCAGTTGTCTTTATTCAAAGATTTATTAAGAAATATGAGGAATTTCTACTGTAGTCATAGTTTTACAGATTTTCATGCAAATATTTAGATTGCATGCCTTTTCCACATGAAGCTTCAGAATATGTTTTTGACCAACAAAGATAATGTACATTATCATATCATCCAATAGATCCTGTATCTGAACATGCGGCCCAATCAGTGAGCAGCTTGTGTCAGGCACTGACTGTACTATTTCATCTGGGTATATTTGTCTCTTGAACACTGGGGCCTTCCAGAGAAAAACACACTTTAACCCCTTCACGACATTGGACGTATCCATACATCCTGGTTGGGAAGGGTTCCCTACCTTGAAAGTATTGATACTTCCTGGCAATTGTGCACGCTCAGGAGCTGTGCATGCATGATTGCTGCTGGGAGTTCCACTGACATGATAGCTAGTGCCCGGGTCTCACAGTTAGGAGTGGTCCCCTCACCACTCCCAGGTGTATAACCCCCTAAATGCAACAATCTATATTGATTACAACATATCGCAGGCTGGGTGATGAAGGAGGCTCCCTCTCCTGCTCTGTCCACATCCCAGTGACGTGATCGTGATCATGACAACTGCCAGGTCATAAGGCTACAGAAAGCCTGTTAGACCTTGCTTAGAGCATGATCTAAGAGGCTTCTGTCAGTTCAGCACTGACAGGTATGAAGCATGTCAATAATATTTTGTAAAGTGCTGTGGAATTTATGGTGCTATGTAAATGAGTAAACTTAATAAAATAAATTACAATGCTCGTGCATTGCAATACATTATACTAGGGATCAGAGTGCTAAATGTTAAAGTCTCATACAGAGACTAAGTAAGAAAATAAAAAAAATTGAAAAAAATTGTAAAAATATTTTTGTTAAAAAAGTCACAAAATAATAATAAAAAATGTTAAAAAAGTACACTTGTTTGGTATTGCCGGATGTGGAATTACCTGACCTATAAAACAGTCATATAAACTAACCCGTTCAGTGAACACCGTAAGAAATAAAAAAGAGGCAGAAAACCATGCATTACCATCATACCACTGAGCAAAAAGTGGAATCAAATGCGGTCAGAAAGTCAAATGTAAATATACAGGGAATCTCTTTAACCCCTTAGTGACACAGCCAATTTGATAGTTAATGACCAAGCCTATTTTTACAATTTTGACCACTGTCATTTTATGAGGTTATAGCTCTAGAATGCTTCAACGTATCCCACTGATTCTGAGAATGTTTTTTTATGACATATTGTACTTCATGTTAGTAGTTTAATTTATTCGATATAACTTGTGTTTATTTAAAAAAAAAATGGAAATTTGGCAAAAAAATTTAACATTTTTCAACTTTCAAACTTTTAATTTTTGTATTTTAATTAGAGAGTCATATCGCACAAAATAGTTGATATGACAGAAAACACCCTGCTGGTCCTTCCAGGAAATTATTTGTATCTCTACATCTGCAATACAAAATTTTAAAGACACATCATAACTAGGCCCTGGCTGGTCCCTCATGTAGTAATTCTATTCAGCGGTGGACGCCACGATGACAGCACCTATATAGGCTGTAATTTCTCTTTCTGGGTATCCAATACTATATTGGTAGCAACCTCCGGGCAGGCCATATAGCCACTTGAATCTATACATTGTCCCAGTAAACATTACTGATGAAGGTCCAGCTGTGGGACCGAAACGTTTTCTGATTTGGGATAATAAATCTTTTGTTTCTTCACACCACAAAGTTGAGTGCCGGGTTTTGTATTATTTGCTGATTACGGCTTGGGAACCTACCCGTGCACCTCATAAGGGTTTTGTGCACACATGTTTCTAACTTAATTGTCAGGTTAGGACTGAACGCCTAAACCAAAGTTTGGAGATATACCTCAGATGTTTTGTGTCAGATAACCGGGAGGTTAAAGATTGAAGATTGGTCTTCTATTTTTACCACTAACTGAGTTTGCTTTAAACAATTGTCTTGGCAAGTCCACTGGTAAGTCAACATTTTTTGGCTTATATAGCTTCCATCCACAATTCTGTATATTCAGTAAAGATGAGTGTTTGGGAGATCCTAGAGAGAAACAATTTTCTTTTTCACTCTCATCTGTGTGGGAAGGGTTTCAGAAAAATTTAAAGACCATGTGGGATAAATACAAACATATGGCTGTTAAGGAATGGTTGTCAGGTCAGGACCTGGGAGTGAATGAATTAGTATGGCTGTCCACCAAAAATATTAAACTGAAAGTTGCTTTTTGGTAATTAGGTCCCAGGTTTGTTAGTCCTTAAAGGTGCAAATCAACCCTGTAGCTTTTCATTTCAAACTTCTTCCGACTCTCAAAATGCTTTTTACAGGTCTTTGTGGCGCCTATGGAACTGTCGTCTTTACCACCGCCACCAGTTGTTATTGATGGCAATTTAGAATTTCATATAGCAAAAATCATTTGGTTCCCACTTGGTTCCCTGCTCTTTACAGTTCCCAGGACATTGGAATGGGTATGGTCCTGAGGAGGTTAATTCCAGTAGGTTGATACGGTCCTTTCGGTTGACCCATCTGGATAAGCCTGGCCCCGAGGGTCTTATGGCCCATCGTAGAAAGGGGGGTATGGTCACGAGTGTCTCATGTCTTCCTGGGAGATCTGGGGTTATAAAATCATCATGCATTGTTATTAACAGGTCTTCCATTTAGCCTGTGTGTTTTGTGTCCCATATTAAATGGATTTTGTTTCCTTTGATACTAAAGATATTAATTTCCCTTTCAATGCTGGTTATATACATACAGATCTATCTCACAGCTGCTTCTCACCTGGTCATTTCCTCTTTCTATAAAATCTGACCAGACCTTCTCTTCCTCACCAGTTGCTGTGCTCAGTTGAAGATCGTTTCTTGCTGCTGGAGATTGTTATTTGCTGTTTTAGGGTGTATGCTTTCCACATTGTCCTATTTCCAATTGGTTTGCACATAAATACCCCTCTATAAATACCTCTATACCTTTGGTGAGTGAGTTGTATGTTAGTTGCTTTTTGTTATCCCTGTTTCTCTTCTGTGTTTATAAACTACCATATCTGTCCCAGGCCTTGTGGGGGAGGGGACAGCTTAGGGAATAACAGGAGAACAGTAAGGCATGTGGCCTGAACCTCCACACTATTATAGGTGTCTTTGGGAGCAGGGATGGTTAGGGCTCTAGTCTGTGGGGCAGTTCAGGGTCCCTTTCCCTAAACACCTACAGTCAGAGTGTGACACCTTCACCTGCTGTGTGCCCAAACAGTAGTTTTACACCACATACGGGGTATAGTCGTACTCCGAAGAAATTACATAATAAAATTTATGGTTTATTTTGCCCGTTATCCTTGTGAAAATAATAAAATTGGGGCTGAACTAACATTTTTGTTGGGAAAAGTAAAATGTTTATTTTTTTCCTACTTCATTGCCTTAGTTACTGTGATGCACCTGAAGGGTTAATAAACTTATTGAATATTTTTTTGAACAGTTTGAGGTGTGTCATTTTTAAAATGGTTTCACTTTTGTTATTTTCTGTCATAAAGGCCACTTGAAATTGTTTCAAATGTGATGTGGTCCCTAAAAAATGGTTTTGTGAATTTTATTGGAAAATTAGAAATGGGTAATAAACTTTTAAGCCTTCTAACTTCCAAATCCTAACAAAAATATTATGTTTCAAAAATTGTTCTGATGAAAAGTAGACATATGAGAAATATGCCTTAGCTCTGTTTTAAGGACATAAAATCTAAAAGTTTGAAAATTACAAATTTTTCACCGAATTTCCGAAACTTGCACAAATAAACGCAAGTCATATCGAACAAATTTTACCTCTATTACGAATTACATTTCTCAGAATCACAGGGATATTTTGAAGCGTTTCAGAGTTGTTACCTCATAAAGTGATACTGGTGAGAATTGAAAACATTGGCCTGGTCAGAAAGGTGTAAACAGGTGGTGGGGTTAAAGGGTTGAAAAGCTGCCAAGGGACTTTACACTATTTGGACAGTTGGGTTCCCGGTGGCTTCTCTCCTTGAGTGACAGGTCTCTACCTTCATGCACATGTAGGCAGAACTCTGTCAGTCTCTGTCAGCAGGATAAGCTGCCAGGGACCTGCCTGTCCGTCAGCACAGCTCAATCCTTGGCAGCTATTAAAGTATGTATTTCTTTGAAATGCAGTGTTTCAGAGTCAAGCACACCTAGCTGTGTTCATAGAGCCAGTGGCTGATACATGCTACCCACGGATTGGCAGCATATATCAGATGACAGGTTCTCTTTCAGTTTTACTTCTTGTCTTTGGATAAGCAGTTCACTTCTGGATATGTTGTGGATTTTACATCCAGATCTTCAATCAGAATATTCAGTGTATTACAGTAACAGGAATATGGATGAGATTTTACCACATCTCTTCCTCACGTTACAAGAAAGTCCATAGTAGAAATTATGGCACGTCAATTTTTGCTGCAGATTTTCATTCCAGATATAATCCTTTTAAAAGACATAGGGTTAAATCTGTAACAAATCCATTACAAATGTGCAACCCATGCAACACATGCAATTTTCTGGTGGATTTGATGCATATTTGCAGTGGATACTCTGAAAAATTCTCAGAAAATTTGTACGTATACCTTACGGTTGTGCATAGCTTATCCCATCCTCTATATACATGTGTTTGGAACATTTAATCTAGGTTGATGATGTTCTAGATAGTTTAAGCATCTAATTCATAGAGTATAGCAATACAAAAATTTTATTAATTTATGTAGTTCTTAAGTCTTCCTTTTTATAAGATGTATTTAATTTATCTGACATTATTTATACTCACTAGGATATAGGATATTATTCTTAAAAAACAATAAAATAAATTCTTTAGAATTCCACAAAATTGTTACCACGAGCAGGAAATAGCAATGTTTTGGACGCAGCATATGTTCGCTGCGTCCAAAGCGCTGCATTCTAATCACGCAGGTAAATCGCATGTGTTCACTGAACAACGTGGAGTTACTGCATTCAATACATTCTATTGTGGAAATTTCTGTTGCAGAGACGTAAACCGGCTCCGCGGGTGAGTCTACTCAGTGTCAAATAGAAGCACAGAGGGCATTGGATTTTTATAAATCCAATCCACTGTGCTTGTATCGTAGAATGCAGCAGTTTGGACACAGTTCAAGTGTGCTGCGTCCAAAGCGCTCCTGTTCCTGATCATAGGCATGTAACCTTAATGTGATATTTGCAGAACGTACTTAGAAACATATTTGAGAAATGGAAATAAACCAGGAAACCGTTATTGTAAAGTATCAATTACAGGGATTTTCTGCTCTGTACATCCTGACCTTTGCAGCAATTGACCATATGCAGTTAGATTAAAAAATCACTTCCAGTTACGTAGCAGTCAGTTAAAATTTTCATTTCTGGCTAATACATTGTTACTGTTATTGTTACATTGTTGCCTCTATCATATTTTGGGGGGCATACAGTACAGGAACTGTTTATTTACAGCAGCTGTTTTTACCCAAGGATGTTGTTGATGCTATCTATATGATATGTAAACCCTATAGAAATTGGTACTAGTTGCTATTTTTCAAGTGTGTCATGATGCCAATCTAAGAAAGTCACTAGAGATGAGTGAACATTTAAATGTTACATTAGGATTATGATCGCCGAATTTGCAATATTTGCCAATTTATTCATCGAATATTTGCTGAACATAGCCATTACAGTCAATGGGAGGCAAAAACAAAAGTATACACAACACTTCAAAATGGGCCCAAAAGCTGCCAAAACACATCAAATGAGGGGCAGACACCAGGAAAGTGGCTTCAATTCACCCACCGTACAAATTGTAGCATGGCACTATAGCAATCAAGCATGTCTGAGGTATCAGGGTCTAGGTCACCATTTACAGCTTTGAATTGAGAGTCACAGTAAGACAAGGTGGGTGAGGGAATTGGTGTAGACCTCCTGTGCCGAGAGCCCTGATTCCACATGCAACAGCCCAACCTGCTTTCATGCTCAGCTACACTCAGGTGGCACAAATATCAGTTTTGTATACTGCTATTCTCAGAAAAATCTAAGGATAGTAACACAGGTAGTTGACTCAAAGGAAATGGAGACCTGACGTTCTCGGAGGTCCTACTGCTACAGGCAACACACATGAAGGAGTCTCAACCAGGAGTTTAAACATTTCCAAAAATTAGTGGCAGACACCAACAAAGTGGCATCAATTGCAATTGAGTAGAACAGGTATAGCGGGGACCGACACCTCTTCCACTACAGCCAACCCAGCAGATGTAGACTATAACAAGCAAGGTGGTGGAACCAGTGTGCCGTATCCCTCGGAAAGCCTGGAGGCGCTTAACTAGGTGGCCTACCAAATCCAAACTTGGATAAGTGGCAGCAGGCTGAAACTGCATTCCAAGGAGGGACAAGGAGGTGGCACAAGATACTACTCCAGGACTGACTTACACAAGATGGCAGCTGACCTACAGCGGGCAGGCTGCTATGGTCCTAAGGAGGGATGAAGAATGCAGGAAGGCACTGTAGGGACATTAAAACCACAGGTGCAGATGGGACCGGCTGAGTAACAGAAAAGCACTGACAGGTGTGGGCTGGACTGGATGTTATACAGATGGGCACTGGAAGGTGCGATATGGACTGGCTGATGGACAGAAGAGCACAGACAGGTAAGAACAGACAGTCACAGACAGGTACGAGAAGACGGGTACAAGGTAGACTGGCAGACGGGCAGACTTGGGGTACCTGACAACTAGCAAGCATGCAAGGCAAAATAGCAATATAGCTCAGGCACCTCCATATTGGAGGAGGAGCCTTAAATAGAAGGTGTTGCCCAGCTATAGGCTGGGAATAGCTTAGGTTGAGCGCTTGCCCCCAAGCATAGTGCCAAGGCCTACAACTGAACCTTGGGGATATCGACACATAGGGGATGGGATGAGGTGGTGTGTGAGTGGGAGACACTGAATGTCCTGTCTGTTAGATGCAAGGATATCCAACAAAGAGCCAAGTCTGTAATGTCAACAGATCAGAAAGTCAGTAGTAAAAGGGAATGGTCCATTGTGTCAAAGGCAGATGACAGGTACAGGAGAAGGAGGAGGACAAACTTACATCACTTTCATTTTGCAGTTAGTAGGTCATTGGTGACTTAAGTCAGTGCAGTTTCAGTGGAATGGGGCTGTATGAAGCCAGAGTATAGTGGTCACAAAGGGAGAAAGAGGAGAGATAGGAGGACAGTTCAAAATGGATGTGTTCCAATAGTTTGGAGGCATAGGGGAGAAATGATATGGGGTGATAGCTAGATACAGAGGATGGGTCAAGGATGGGTTTTTTGAGGATGGGTGTGATCAAGGTATGTTTAAATCAGGAGGGAAGACACCATTTGTTAGTGACAGGTTGAAGAGGTGGATTAGGCTTAGGATAAAGACTGTGGTAATGTTTGGAATGATGCAGGATGTTATTGGGTCAAGTTTACAGGTGGTGAGGTAAAGTATACAGCTGAGATGAGAGGACAGGGAGGGGAAGCTGGCGGATGGAGGAGAGAATTGAAAGTACTGAATAGCTGTTTAGAGTTATGAGTCAGGTATGATATGAGGAATGAGAAGTCGGTTTGTTTTGTTGCAGTGAGCGATTGCGCTGCATTTTTATAACTTCTGTTATTCAACATGCTATTCCACTCTTTTTCTTTGGCAGCCATACAGTGGCACGCTTTGTAGATGAGGGCCAGAAGAAACGTGTTTCAGTAGATGGCAAGCGCTGCATCAAGTGGCTTCTGCCCCACTTCCTCCACCTTAACATCACACACCATACAGTCCTCAGTGGTGCACCACTCTCCAACTGCCAAACTGACTGTTGGGAACTACAGATACTTAAGTCTTCAGATCTATTCACACATTTTATGCCATGGGCATCAGAATTGTACTCCAAAGATTTTACAGAGTCAAGAGGAGGAAATAATCTGCATTGATGGCCAATTTGTTTCTCAGATTGATCCAGGGCCGAACTAAGTTGGGTTCAAGAATAATCCAAACCCTCGTCAACAGACATTAACCCAGTTGGATGAAGGTGATCCATTCATGATGAGATTCAGATACTTGAGGTGCCCACAGACTATTGTGCTGTCAAGGCAAAAAGCAGAGGAGTGTGACTCTCAGAGCAAGGAGTGGGAGAACAGAGAGGATGACAATGAGGTAGTAGATCACACTTGGTGTTGACCCAGAAGCATGCAGCTGAGTAGCTCAGCATAGAAGGATGAGGAGGATGAATACCTGGGGGTTACGTAAGCACAGAGTTATGCAACCATGAAAATCAATGCATCCTGAGCCCCACCTCTGGCAATGGACAGCAGCATTCGTGGTTCTAAAGTTGATTAGCTTGGGTCTTTTTTTCAGGCCTGCAAAAATCTAATAAAAATCACGGCATTTCTCTACTTTTTTAAAAATGACATAGTAGAGTTAAAAAAATGAAATGGTTTGAGTACTAAATGCATAAACTGGCACGTGCGCGATCAACATGCGTTAATCTGGGAATGTCACTGTGCTAAAATGCAGACTAGCGGGCATTGCCAACCACCATCCACCCCATCAACCACATCTTCTGAGTCTTCCAGCTCACTGTAGCAAGTGTTATCACACAGGTCTCCAGCCACAGAACCTCCACTTGTTTAACCCCTATAGCTGGGGTGACCGAGACCCTGTCAGCTGTTACGAAGGCAGACATGCCTTTACATACCAAGCACACCCCATCTTTCTCAATCCCCATAACATTTATGCCTGCACCTCTCTCGCGGTCCAGCAGCTTGTCACCCTACTCCATCCTGTTTCAACACAACAGGGAGCCCTCGATTGTGCGGCTGTGCTCACATCAAAGATTCCTCCTACACGTGGCAAAGCTAAGAGCTTGAACTTCACCATATTCAATCTACTAATAATCACAACCTTTATTTATATATTGCAAAACATATTCCACATAGATTTACAAGTCAGCTGCTCATATAAACAGTCAAAATTACCGAGTTTAAGATAATCAAAAAAATTAAGCAAAAATGCTGATGACCCTGCTCTTCTGAGCTTACAATCTACAATGAATTGGGGGGGGGGACAAAAAATACAGGGGGTAGATAAAGGCTTTTGGGTATGGTTGAGTTTGATGGCAAATTATGTTCAGAGAAGTAGACACTAAGCTTGATATATAAAAAGGACTTTGATTAGGGAACGTAGTAGGTCGCCCTAAACAGATCTGTTTTTAGGGAGCGCCTAAAAATGTCTAAGATGTGGTTATACTCCTAATTTCATAGGGGACAAAGGGTAAGAGGTTAGTTATCTAAGTAGGAGATTGAAATTAGATGGAAAAAGACCAGGACAGGGGTGTTACTGTCTTTGTGTGTCTCAGAGGTTGAAAGTTGTGAGAAGCCATGAAAAGTGGGATGCAGTTGGGGAGGTTGGGTTTTGTTCAAGTCTCCTAGAATAAGGACTGGCAATTCTGAGGACATGAAGTGTGCAGCAACGCATAAAAGTGGTCAAAGAAGTGCGTGGGTGAGCCTGAGGGATGGTATATGACTGCTACTCTGAGGGAGAGGGGATGGAACATAGAAGAATGGCATCCAATTGGCTTGTATTTATTTATTTGTTTAAAATAGGATTGTTGTTGGCAGCGAGCAGTGTAGAGTTATTGTGAAGTTAGCAGCAGTGATCGTACGGTGGGATGTCCACATATTCCATGTGTTCTAATCTGGAGGTGGATAAGCCATATGCTCACTATCACTTTTCAGAGAACTAATTATTGTGAACAGCCTTCGGCTTCCTTGGATGATTGTCACTCAATCATTTCATTGTCTGGAGGATAGGGGCCAGCTGAGAGCTATTCGCTACTAACATCACATTGCTTTTTCTGCATCACTCATGGCCTGTGATCACTGTGATTATTGCATGGCCACTCCAATCTGTTGGCCACAGAAATGCAGCCTTTCCGCTTTGCGGATACACACGGTTTCCAAAAGCTGATGGCAGTCGCAATCCCCAATACCAGTTGCCCAGTCACAATTGCTTCTCTAAGAAAGATGGGCCTGCGCTACAGCAGCAAGTTGCAGACAACATCACCTGTTCCCCGAAAAATTCTTTGTCTGCCAGGGTGCATTTCAACACTGACACCTGGAGGACAAGCAAGCATGGACAGGGGAGTTACATCTCGATCACTGGGCACTGGGTGCCTCTGGTGGCTGTGGAGGCAGTCGGGAAAGGGGCTGCCACACAAGTCTTGTAATCCCAAAGGCTTGTAGGATGCCTGGGGATGGAGAAATAAACCACTACACCCCATAAGAAGGATAACTAAACTAATAGACAACAGGGGTTGGAGAACTAAACTACTAAACAGCTGTGATTGCAGAACTAAACAAATTAACACCAGAACATGGAGAACTAAATTAATAGACAGCAGCTGTTGGATAACTGAACTTCTAAACAGCTATGACAAAGTCTTTGTAAGCCAAAATGCACGTCGGGGATGGTGCACGGTGACACAATCCCGGCCACTGGATCAGGTATATATACTTGTTGCTATAGAAGGAGAAAAAAGCTATACTAGGTATATGTATATAGTAAAAAGTCCAAAATTTATTGAAAATTCACATAAATATTAAACATACATTAACAAGGAAAGTAGTACATATGCAAAAGACAACACACCAGGGTAGACAGGACCCACCATAGAACCCTAGTACCTAAGTGCCAGAACCGGCTGTCCATAAGGTGCAAAGTGCTGTAACACAGGTAAGTATGCCTACCAAAAAACGCCCTATCTAGGTGTAGCCCCCAATGAGGCAGTAATCGTAATATGGAAGATAGGCAAACACTTACCGGTGGCAGGGGTAGGAGGATCCAAGGCAGGGTGTGAAAAAGAGCGGAAATATGTCAGAGAGGTTTTTGTGGCTACTATATATACTTGTTGTTGCATAATGAATATTATTTTGTAATGCCGCATGATGTTGTAATGAGTGATTCATTACTTAAATTTAAGGGGGGATTGGATACCTTTCTTGAAAAGTACAATGTTGCAGGGTATATGTACTAAATTCCTTGATAGGGCGTTGATCCAGAGAACTAGTCTGATTGCCGTATGTGGATTCGGGAAGGAATTTGTTTCCCCAAAGTGGAGCTTACTATTTTCCACATGGTTTTTTTGCCTTCCTCTGGATCAACATGTTAGGGCATGTTAGGTTAGTCTATGGGTTGAACTAGATGGACTTAAAGTCTTCCTTCAATTTTAATAACAATGTTACCATGGTAAACAGCTATGATTGCAGAAGGAAAGAAATATACACAAAAACATGGAGACTTAAACTAATAGACAACGGGGGTTGGAGAACTAAACTACAAAACAGCTTGGGTTGGAGAATTAAACTAGTACACATCAGGGGATGGAGAACCAAAGCAGTAGACACCAAGGTGTCACTAGACACCAATTCTTGGAATCCCCAGGGCTTGCGGAACAAACCTCTGTATGTAAAAGTTCCTCCAGTGCTTCTGCCTCTTCCACCTTCACTAGGGCCTCCACCTGCACCCTCAACCTGTGTCTTAATGAAACACAAGTTCCAACATTGAAAAAATCCCCCCCCACCTACATACTGTGCAGCCAGGGCTGACCGCAATCAGGCAATGTTTACACTAATATGCCTTGGAGATCGCAGTGTTAGAATCTGTTTAGTTTGTTATTATCCACCATTTTCTTGTGGAGTTCTGGCTGCTGGTCTTTTTCCTCTGGTGCTGGGTTTGTCTTGAGTCAGGTATTTGTTTCACTCTTTATTAACCAGCACCTTCCTCCCAGTCCTTGCTGGACAACAGTGTTAATCTGCTTGAGCTCTAGCTTGGTGCTTTGCTTCATGTTCTGTGTGTGTTATTTGTGCAGTACTGGTACCTCTAATTCTGCTAGCCTTACTTTATGTTTTTTGTTGGTTTCTGCAGCCTTCTCTGTGTTTTCTACTAGGAGGTGACCCATTTTTGTACCCAGTACTTAGTTCTTTTAGGTACCCCTTCCCCTTATCTATATGTCTTCGCTTGAGATTAACCTAGGATCGTCGGTGGGTGTATTCGCAAAGAATGGGTCGCCCACTCCATCGTAGGTTTTCAGCCTAGTCATAGTGCAGGGTCAGTTTTCCCCCTACTACCTTAGTCCTGTGCTGCAGAACCGTAGCATGCAGTGATACAGACCAATAGTTGTGGACAGCTATCCATACCGAGTTTGAGCAGAGGCTGTCTACACTCAACCTAAAGCCAGGGAAGGCCGTGTGTGATAACGGTGCAAACCTCATGGCTGCCCTACACTAGGACAACCTTACACACGTGACTTACATGGCTCGCATCCTCAACCTGATGGTACAGCAATTTCTCCACCACTGTCCCAGCCTGTGTGCACTGCTGTAGAAACCATGGTCATTGTGTGCTCACTTTCACCACTCAACTTCAGCTGGTATAGAGATGTTTTGGATTACCGATTAACCGGTTGATAGTGATGTGACAAACACCGTGGAATTAAACTTCTCATGTGTTGCAGCGACTCTGGCAGCAGCGCCCAGATCTGGTACAGTATGCCATTTTTCATAGCCTTGCACAGTGCAGTACGGACGTGGTGCAATTCAATTTACATTGTGAACTGTAGCCCCTTCTCATGTACAGCACAATGGAATTAATAGCGCTATATAAATAATAATAATAATAATAATAGTGGACACAGATGAAGGACCTCTGCACCCTTCTGCACATTTTGTTAATGGCTACTCAAATGGTTAGCGGCGATGATGCCTTCATCAGCATTACTTACTATTACTTTCATCTACATGCTGGAACACGCTTTAAATAGTCTGGGTGAAGAGATGTCATGGTGGTCATGGAGGGAACAGGAGGAAGCAGAGGAGGATACCTTTAGGGTTAACAATATCTATAAGTTTAGGTCTGTTGTCCCACAGGCAGTTGCCATGGGAGGAACAAATGAAGAAGAAGAACCAAGAAAAGGAAGAAAAGGAAGAGATGATCGACACGAGCAACAGTTAGGAGATGAAGACAATAATCATTCTATGTTGTCCGTGGTTGTCAGTAGGGGATGAAGGAAGAAAGCTTGAATGTTATCCCACCACCAACACACTGTGGAGTTGGACCTCATGAAAGAGACCGACCCATGAGCACCTTCTTGCAGCACTGTCTACAACATGATTGTTACAGGTATAGTTATGATTCAAAATAGTGCTGACTACTTGGTTGCCAGTGTGTTCTATCCACAATACAAAAGTCAATTTTGCTAGTTGCTTCACCCCTGGAAAGGGACGCGCCCATGCTGAAGTGTCAAAACATGCTGGAAGACAATCTTGACAGTAGTTTTCCCGAAGACAGCAGGGAGGCACACAGTTTGCATCGCAGTGATAGCCTTCCAACCACAGAAATGTTCAGTTGTCAACGCAAAAACATTTGTATCCTTGCAGCACTGTAGTCCTGTGGTCCAACCCCACCAATGACATCATTTGCAAAGAGTTTGTATGTCCTACTTGTGCTTGCGAGGGTTTACTCCCAGTAATTATTTTTCAACCCACACTACAAAGACATACAGATAGTAAATTTAGATTGTGAGTCCCAATGGTGACAGTGTCAGTACTGTCTGTAAAGCGAATGTTGAATTATTGGCGCTATATAAGGGTTTAAATATTTTTTAAATTGATGCTCATCCTCACTCAATTGACACACGTATCAGTTTCGTAGATTACTTTTGTCAGAAAAATGTAATGATAGTAACACAGGTGGAGGACTGTTTCAGGCAACACACATGAAGGAGACCCAACGAGGAGTATAGACATTTATAAAAATGTATTGGCAGACACCAACAACGTGACATCAATTTTACTACAGCAGAAATAGTCTAAAATTGACCGACAGGTCTTCCACTACACCCTACCCAGAAGATTGACATCCAAGCAGGACTGTTCACATTTCCACAAATTTCTGTTAATTTCTCCAGCAGCAGCAGCAACAGCAGGCACATAAGCCCCACTAAAGATATCAGAGACTGCAATTACATGAGAACAATGCAGCACACTAGAAACTACAACATCCAGTAACAGAAGTTGTCAGTTGTCTTTGGATAGGACGTCACCAAGCCTAATCCCCCTTCCATCACGAACTCACTATTTCCCAGTCATGTTGCTCAGATCTTCTGCTAGGAGCACACTATTAGCAATTACAAATTAGATTTTTCTATTCTGCACAACCTCTGCACACAGTTAAGTTTCAGCAGCACAAAATTAGAAAGTGAACTATGGTGTGATGAAACATGTTACTCACAGAAGAAAGAATTGTTTCATTATGGACAAGGTCTGTATGACAATGAAGATCTGCTCTAAAAAATTTCAAAGTGCGATGTCCCCTACTGTATGAGGATAGTAACAGAAGAAAGTATTGTTTAAGTGTGGATGAGTGCTGGATGACAAAGAAGATATGCTCCAAAAAAATGTTAATAAGATGTCCTCTACTGTATGATGTTAGTAACCGACAAAATTATTTGAGGCCTGTGGATGAGGCCTGTATAACATTGGCTAGATGCTACAAACAATTCCTAAGTAAGATGTATCCTACTGTACTGTATTACTTTAGTAACAGAAGGATTTTGGGGGGCCTGTCGATGCCTGTATAACATTGACTAGATGCTCAAAACAATTTCAAACTGAGATCTCCCATTCTGTATCACGTAAGTAGTATAAAAAATATATTTTTAGTGTGGATGAGGCCTGTATAATCTAGAAGATTGTCCGTGGCATTGGAGCACCCTCTTTCCTACAGTTGCTGCTGGTAAGGTGCAGGTTTGCCACAGAAATATGGCGGATGTGTTGTTACATGAACTGCTCAGGAAAAGGGCCATGATGATGGCGGGAAAGGGATTGTACAACAGGATCAATAACAGAGAAGCTATGGGAGGTAAGACATCCAGGATCCAGTCAACATCGATTAATTGTTTACCCAACACCAAGTACCAGAGAGCATTTGCTGCTCGTCAGAAGATAGACGTAACAGATGTGTGTCTCAAGCTAGGAATAAAAAATGTCTGTGAGAAATTGGTTGCCAAAAGATACACATAATCTAGAAGATAAGCTCAAAACAATTTCAAACTCAGATCTCAGCTGCTGTATCACATTTGTAAAAAAATAAATTAATTAATGTGCAACAGCTCTGTACACCGAACAATTTCAACGCCACTAAATGGCAAGGTTGAATATAGCGGGCTCTATCATGTTTAGCAACAGAAAAAAATAATGTTTTCATATGCATGAGGTATGCAGACAGCTTCATATCACCACCACAAAATGACAATTTAGGGTTTGGCGGGCTGTATCACATTTTGCAACAGAAAAAATTATAATTTTGTTTATTTAATGTGCGTTAGGTCTGAAGGCAGCTTCAAATCACGTGGGATAAGGCAGTCTGTGTCATGTTTTGCAACAGAAAAATTATATATATTTTAATGTGCATGAGCTATGCACACTGTGGAATTTCACCGCCACTAAATAACAAGCTGAGATATGGCATGGTGAATCACTGTAGCAACTGCTCCCAAAAAATATTTCTTCATGCACAACAGCTCAAATCACAGAACAATGTCACCACACCACTAAATGACAAGGTGGGATATGGCATGCTCTTTAAAATTTAATGAAAAGACAAGATTTAAAATGTTATACTCGTGCATGGAGCACAATAGAAGCAGTGCACAACACACTTGTAGGACATGTGCCATGCTGTCTTTGTCTGTTGACCTCAGTAATGGCAAAAAAAAATTGCTGGAAGGTCGATTTCACAGCCACACAGGACACTACCTAGCTGAACTATCTGAGTAAGAAACAATCCTCCTAGCTAACTTGCCAAAATCTTGCTGCTAACACTGCCAGCATCAGGAGCAGCTTCTCTGCACTGTTACAGTGTCAAAATGGCACTAAAACAAGATGTCTGCTCTTTATTTGAAGACGGACATGTGATTTCAGCAGCCATTGACACAAAACGTTGTGTCAGGACATTGTGGATGTTTCCTGGGCCCTGATTGGCTAGCCGCAATGTGCACACATAAAGTTAGAAAAAACTGTTTACCAGAACGTCATACCTCTGAGCTCTGCAAACCTCCTCCCCTCATCAAACACATGCCCCACGCTCATGTTACACCACCATTATCCTTGCAAAAGTGTTGAAAATACTTTTGTGGCAATGCAAACATTTTCCCCCTTTTTTTACCAAATGTTACAAATTTTTCTCTATTTTATAAAATTTTGCTCGTGTTTACGATCGCAAATCCAAATGTGCCATATTCATGCCGAATTTATATTTGTTGATCGTTTTCCGAATAAATTCGCTCATCAGTGCAAGTCACTCCCTATGTGGAATCTATGCGTTTTCTGCTGCAAATCCAGATTTGTTACATTTGCTAGACGTTTTGCTGAAAATTTATAGTGCAGTTCACAATTTTGGAAGGAAAAATGGCTACAGATTTGTAAACACAATGAGGATTTTAAATTGAGCCTCATTCATGCTGCAGAATTCAATCAGTGTTTTTCGTCCATTTTGTTTTAGCAAAAACAATGAAGGGATTTTAACCATAACAAAAAAAACAGCGGAAAAAAATAGGATTCTCTATCTTGAATTAATTTCTGATCTTAGCTGGAAAATATTTTGAATCCATCTCTTTCTTGAAAATATAATTGTGATTATTTATGGGTCATATCCTTCTATACTTTTTTTGCTGTTGGTTGTGTAACCTACTATAAAAAAAATTGAAGTGTAAATGAGAGCTATATTACTTGATACAAGAATTGCTGCTATTTGAGAAATTGTATTACATAAATTGAGGAAATTGAAATATAGTTTACATTGGGAAAATTACGTGGATCAAACATTGCCTATTGAGTAAGTTACTCTTGTATGAAATACTGTGATGCTAGTCACTATTCATGGACAGACTGTGAGGCAGACATTCTGGGATCAATAGAGTATGTAGATAGCTAAGGGAAAAGACAAAGGTGTAAGTCAGGTCACAGTCCAGGGTCAATAACATGAGATAGCAGATCAAAAGCCAAAGGACAAAACAAAGGGATTAGTCAGCACATGGTCAAAAGGGTCAGGAAGCAGAAGATGAGAACTCAAGACTCAGACAGCTCAGTTAAGTAGCTAGGCAATCACCAGAACATTGAACACCTGGAAAAAGTCCCCCAAATTCCAGTCACAGATTGGACAGCTGAGCTGTCCATCATGGCACTTACAGCTCAGCAAGCCCATCACAGGATTGGACAGTCAAGCTGTCAATCAAGAAACAAACAGCTTAGCAAGACAGTTTCCAAAGAACAGCATAGCAATCACTCACTGAGCGGAAGAATCATGACTAATACCTTGGCAACAAAATTAATTTTAATTAAAATCTTAAAAAAATATTGAAGCGTAAATGAGAGCTAAATTACTTGATACAAGAATTTCTGCTATTTGAGAATTTTTTGACATAAATTGAGGAAATGGAAATGTAGCTTTCATTGGGAAAATAACATGGATCAAACATTGCCTAATGAGTAATTTACTCTTGCTGTGTGAAGTACGTGACGCCAGTCACTACTCACGAACAGACCATAAGGCAAAAGAGTCAGACGTTCTGGGGTCAATACCCAGAGAGTACATAGATAGCTAAGAGAAAAGACAAAGGCGTAAGTAAGGTCACAGTCCAGGGTCAATAACAAGAGATAGCGGATCAAAAGCTAAAGGACAAGACAAAGTGATAGTCAGAACAAGGTCCAAAGGGTCAGGCAGCATAAGATGAGAACTCAAGACTCAGACAGCTCAGTTAATTAGCTGGGCAATCACCAGAACATCGAAAACCTGGAAAAAGTCCTGCAGATTTCAGTCACAGATTGGACAGCTGAGCTGTCAATCATGGCACCGACAGCTCAGCAAGCCCATCACAGGATTGGACAGCGAAGCTGTCAATCAAGAAACAGACATCTCAGCAAGACAATTTGCATAGAACAGCATAGCAATCACTCACTGAGCGGAGGAATCATGACTAATACCTTGGCTTCAAAAATATAGAAATTAGTAAGCATTATATATAGTATATAATGAATATGCAGGTGCAAGTATGTCGTGGCTAAAATAGAAATGTTTATATTGAATGTAAAAAACATGAATTGACACTCCGCAAACATTATATACATGAGTTTCACTAATGACATACTTAAAATTGTTTGTAAATGTTCTTGCACATTTTGATCAAAGTGTATATGCCCATCTGTCAAACATAAGGTGCACAGAAAACAACTTTTTAGATGGGACACTATACTAAAGGCTCCCTACTTTATGGTTCGATTCAAAAGAGGTCATCCTGTTGTTGACAGATGGGTATACAAACTTTGATCAAAGTGTGTGCTAAGAACCCATCGTTTTTACATTGTAGTAATAGTGAAATTTATGCATTTAACTCTTGCTTAGTGCTTTTGCATGTTGGTTGTATTTTAAATACTTGTGAATAGGCTTCTTGGGCTAAAGGAAGGCACTGTAGCTCACCCAAAGTAGTTTTTTGTTGATATTTATATTATGCAAGTATGCAATGTTTCATAAGCCTTAAAGCTGAAAATAATAAAACACTTACTGATGTCTGGTAAATCTAACTCTAGGTTTTATGACATTTGCAAGAAATCTCTGTTAATCATCTTCACTCTTACTTCTTAGCAATTAGCAAAATACTAATGAAAAAAGCTTGGCACCACCAATATTTTAGATTTTAATGAAGAGAATGCTATATATAGAACATTAAATGTCTGAAAAATGAGTAAAACAAAAATCCCCCATTGAGAGAAAGAGATGTATTTGTCAATCTTAATTATCCTGACTTACCAGGGGGTCTTTTATTTTTTTTTTCTGTTTTAAAGATATTACAGTATATCAAGACAGAGTAATCTGTTTTTTTCAGCAGTTATTGTTGGTAAAATAACAGTACTTTAGGAAAATTAGTTTATTGACTGAACTTCGTCACATACTGAGGCTAAATCTTCTGTCAACATGTTTTGCAGTTGTCTGCAAATGTATTGTGATCAACAGGGAAAATTACAAAATTCTGTAAGCGTTTTTATATGGGAGTTTGTTTCACTACCCTGTGAAAATAATTTTGAGTAATTAGAAATTAAAATGATAAAAAGATGAATGAGTTTGTTATTGTATTCCTTCAGAAATATGTTTCTCCAGCGCGCTGTCTTGTATGCTCACTCATCACTTAATCTTTTTTTTTCATAATTTTTCATTATAATTTTCCTCCTTCCATGATATTCCTATCATCAGTGCCATATTGTATTTTTTCTATAAGGTCTGTTTACATGGGAATGTACATATAAAGGCAAATGTTGTCTCGTCAGGTCCAAATAGAGATAAATAAGATGTCACAATTTTAGGTAAATATGCCTCATACACATTAGGTGAAACATGACAAATGAGAAGCAGTACCTGAAAATGTATATAGTATGTGCATCCAATGTACAACTGTCTACATTAGACTTTATTATTTTCCTCACTCGCCTTTTACATGGCTATTTAAATGCATTCTCTTCTTTGTATTATTCCCTTTATTTGTCACCTTTCCTTGCTGTATCTAGTCATTTTTTACTATGCTTTCTTCCTTCTGTCAAGCAATGCTGCACAAATTCTATAAAAATAACTCAAACTAGAACTTGCAGAAATCAACAAGAGTTTGTAGTACTCTGCCGAATAGTCTATACTAACTTTGCCTAGTTGGCTGCTTTTTGCTCACTTTTCAAGTTAGCTTCTTAAAAACAATAAATTAAATAAATTGGATATATTTATCATTATGGTAAATTTAGCTGTAAAAAATAATTGTGAAGGTGTTGGAGGATGAAAAAAATGAAGATTAGACTGGGCATACAGTGGGGCAAAAAAGTATTTAGTCAGTCAGCATTAGTGCAAGTTCCACCACTTAAAAAGATGAGAGGCGTCTGTAATTTACATCATAGGTAGACCTCAACTACGGGAGACAAACTGAGAAAAAAAAATCCAGAAAATCACATTGCCTGTTTTTTTATCATTTTTTTTGCATATTATGGTGGAAAATAAGTATTTGGTCAGAAACAAACAATCAAGATTTCTGGCTCTCACAGACCTGTAACTTCTTCTTTAAGAGTCTCCTCTTTCCTCCACTCATTACCTGTAGTAATGGCACCTGTTTAAACTTGTTATCAGTATAAAAAGACACCTGTGCACACCCTCAAACAGTCTGACTCCAAACTCCACTATGGTGAAGACCAAAGAGCTGTCAAAGGACACCAGAAACAAAATTGTAGCCCTGCACCAGGCTGGGAAGACTGAATCTGCAATAGCCAACCAGCTTGGAGTGAAGAAATCAACAGTGGGAGCAATAATTAGAAAATGGAAGACATACAAGACCACTGATAATCTCCCTCGATCTGGGGCTCCACGCAAAATCCCACCCCGTGGGGTCAGAATGATCACAAGAAAGGTGAGCAAAAATCCCAGAACCACGCGGGGGGACCTAGTGAATGAACTGCAGAGAGCTGGGACCAATGTAACAAGGCCTACCATAAGTAACACACTACGCCACCATGGACTCAGATCCTGCAGTGCCAGACGTGTCCCACTGCTTAAGCCAGTACATGTCCGGGCCCGTCTGAAGTTTGCTAGAGAGCATTTGGATGATCCAGAGGAGTTTTGGGAGAATGTCCTATGGTCTGATGAAACCAAACTGGAACTGTTTGGTAGAAACACAACTTGTCGTGTTTGGAGGAAAAAGAATACTGAGTTGCATCCATCAAACACCATACCTACTGTAAAGCATGGTGGTGGAAACATCATGCTTTGGGGCTGTTTCTCTGCAAAGGGGCCAGGACGACTGATCCGGGTACATGAAAGAATGAATGGGGCCATGTATCGTGAGATTTTGAGTGCAAACCTCCTTCCATCAGCAAGGGCATTGAAGATGAAACGTGGCTGGGTCTTTCAACATGACAATGATCCAAAGCACACCGCCAGGGCAACGAAGGAGTGGCTTCGTAAGAAGCATTTCAAGGTCCTGGAGTGGCCTAGCCAGTCTCCAGATCTCAACTCTATAGAAAACCTTTGGAGGGAGTTGAAAGTCCGTGTTGTCAATCGAAAAGCCAAAAACATCACTGCTCTAGAGGAGATCTGCATGGAGGAATGGGCCAACATACCAACAACAGTGTGTGGCAACCTTGTGAAGACTTACAGAAAACGTTTGACCTCTGTCATTGCCAACAAAGGATATATTACAAAGTATTGAGATGAAATTTTGTTTCTGACCAAATACTTATTTTCCACCATAATATGCAAATAAAATGTTAAAAAAACAGACAATGTGATTTTCTGGATTTTTTTTTCTCAGTTTGTCTCCCATAGTTGAGGTCTACCTATGATGTAAATTACAGATGCCTCTCATCTTTTTAAGTGGTGGAACTTGCACTATTGCTGACTGACTAAATACTTTTTTGCCCCACTGTATATACTGTACATACCAAGTTAGTTTAATTGTATAGTACCGTATATACTCGAGTATAAGTCGACCCGAGTATAAGCCGACCCCCCTAATTTTGCCACAAAAAACTGGGAAAACTTATTGACTCGAGTATAAGCCTAGGGTAGAAAATGCAGCAGCTACCGGTGAATTTCAAAAATAAAAATAGATGCTCCATACCGTTCATTATTGCCCCATAGATGCTCCATATACAACTGTGCTATATAGAATGCTCTGCACCGTTGATTATGGCCCCGTAGATGCTCCTTATAATGCTGTGCCATATATGCTCTGCACCTTTGATTATGGCCCCATAGATGCCCCTTATAATGCTGTGCCATATATGCTCTGCACCTTTGATTATGGCCCCATAGGTGCTCCTTATAATGCTGTGCCATATATGCTCTGCACCTTTGATTATGGCCCCATAAATGCTCCTTATAATGCTGTGCCATATATGCTCTGCACCTTTGATTATGGCCCCATAGATGCTCCTTATAATGCTGTGCCATATATGCTCTGCACCTTTGATTATGGCCCCATAGGTGCTCCTTATAAAGCTGTGCCATATATGCTCTGCACCTTTGATTATGGCCCCATAAATGCTCCTTATAATGCTGTGCCATATATGCTCTGCACCTTTGATTATGGCCCCATAGGTGCTCCTTATAATGCTGTGCCATATATGCTCTGCACCTTTGATTATGGCCCCATAGGTGCTCCTTATAATGCTGTGCCATATATGCTCTGCACCTTTGATTATGGCCCCATAGATGCTCCTTATAATGCTGTGCCATATATGCTCTGCACCTTTGATTATGGCCCCATAGATGCTCCTTATAAAGCTGTGCCCCATATATAATGCTCTGCACCTTTCATTATGGCCCCCATAGATGCTCCTTATAATGCTGTGCCATATAGAATGCGGCTGCAATAAAAAAAAAAATCACATACTCACCTCTCTTCTCAGGACGCCGGCGCTTTCAATAATTACCTGCTCCTCGTGCGGCTCCGTCTCCAGCACTGACGCTCAGCAGAGTGCGCGCACTGACTACATCACAGCGCCCTCTAACCTGAGCGTCACTGCTAGAGGACACTGCAGATGGAGCCGCACCGGAGCGAGGAGCAGGTAATTATAGCGCTGCGCTCCCCTTACCTGCTGCGGCGCGGTCCCTGCAGTCCCTGGCTTCTCCGGCGCTGCAGCTTCTTCCTGTAATTGAGCGGTCACATGGCACCGATCATTTACAGCAATGAATATGCGGCTCCTCCCCTATGGGGGTGGAGCCGCCTATTCATTTCTGTAATGAGCGGTGCCATGTGACCGCTCAGTACAGGAAGAATCTGCAGCGCCGGAGAAGCCAGGGACTGCAGGGACCGCGCCGCAGCAGGTAAGTATGACTACACAGCCCCACTCCCCCTCACCTGCCGACACCCGGGTATATGACTCGAGTATAAGCCGAGAGGGGGACTTTCAGCCCAAAAAAATGGGCTGAAAATCTCGGCTTATACTCGAGTATATACGGTACTTTATTCTCTGTAACTTACGTCATTTATCTGCTTATTGAGCATAAAAGTTTATGGCTGTCCTTATCAACCTGATACTACCCTAGCTGAAGCATACTTTTAGGGCCTGTGCACACATTGCTGATTTGTCGAGTTTTGTAGCAGTTTTTTCTGCGCAGCTTTGTCACAAAACCTGAAGAGTTTCTTTATGCCAGCAAAGTGAATGAGAATCCTGAAGTATCATGTATATGTTGCTTATTTTTGACTTGCAGATTTGGTGCAGATTTAAATTTGTAGCATAACAATTTTTTCAGAGTTTTTGCTACAGGTTTCACTCCTAACAATGAGTGGGGAAAAATCTGAACCAAAAATGTATGTACAAAATGCGTCAAAAACACACCTATTTTGCACAGCATTTTTCCTGCCAAGAGATGCTGAACTGGTGCAAAAATGTCTGCACTAAATTCTTAGTGTATGGACATACCCTACTGTTATGTAAGGCAGAAATAATTCTGAGTAAAGATCTGTAAATTTATTGGAATGGAATTGAATTCTACTAGAAATTTACAAAAATCCACATTCATGTACATTTTTTTAATCTCACGCCATGTGATTTTACAAAAATGGCGGAAAACTTCAGCTGCCATTACCACGACTCTGTTGTCTGGTGTTCTTGGCCCAGGGGTTCCTTCCCTGTTCCTAACGCTAGGGGCGCCCTAGCTCTCCCTGTTCCCCACATTCCTTCTGATAGTGAAAATGCCAGTTCTCATGAATCTACCCTCAGTATGTACACTTACCCCACTAAGGGAAGAGGGACTAGTAGTATACTGTAATATACCAACCAAACTAACAAGGCAATACCAATAGGGATAATGAAAAGTACCAATCATACAAATATACTCACACAAACAACAGAGGAAGCACTGGGGAATGGAGGATGGGGTTAAACCAAAGTATAAGAAAAATGGGAATTATCACACGCAAAATCTTGCAACAGTCACAGATAAACTCACCAAACACCTTCTCAAATAACAGCCACCAACAAGCTTCAGCCAGGCAGCAAAAGCTACTCTGACAATGAGTGCTAGCCAGGGCCCAGATTGTATAAGAGATGGGAGTGGCAAACAGTGAACAGCTGAACCTTGATGCAGGAAAGCTTCCAGGAGCTTTCAACTGAGCAGATTAACCCCTGCACTCCTAAAACAAAGCTGCAGAGTTTAATATGAAGGCAAAGTACTTCCAATCATTGCAGGAGTAGGAGAAATCAGATGCTGTGGTCTTCTGGCTCCTCTCTGTCATGGTAGACACGTGACAGCCATTTTGCTGAGCAGTAAAGGGTTGGCAAAATGTTAAGAAAACATTTTTGACTCACCACTCTCTTCTTCAGCTGCTCCATGCTCCCGTCTGGTTCTTCACTCCTCTGTCATACTACATCTATGGCCTGGGATTCACTCAAAGTGGGAATTCCTGCAGTCACTGCACATACCGGCGGTAGGAAATCCCAGACTACTTTTTTCTCTCAGATGTAGTGTTCACTCTAGGACTTCTGGCCATGAGCAGGTCATGCAAGGTCACTTGAGCCTTTTTAAAGCTTTTTATGCCACTTTTAAAGTTTTTTTTAAATCTGGGCCAAAATGTCTAGAAGTATTAAGGAGGAGAACAATTTAGGTTTACTGAGAGAACTGAATAAAAATTATATGATTGGAATTCTACAGCTTTCTATCCATGTATCTTCCACTGATGGAGCATGTTGCAGGTGATGATGAAATTTGCTGCTGCTCTTTCTTTGAATGTCAGAACATTGATACTTTGCTGTAAAAGTAAATTATTTGTTTCACCTTGATTCTCACTTCATGTTTCTTTAAAAGTAAAAATGTCCATTATATTTTAAAGGTCTCGAGGCTTGTTCACATATTGTTTTTAATGTTGCAGTATCAAAATTTCTCTTTTTGTTATAGCACTACATTTAGTATCCTATTAGATAACAGCTTGGTTGAAGCCCTGGGACACAATACCCCTCAGTGTATAAAACTAGTGCAGAGGAGTTGCCATTGGAACCACACAGATTACATGTGTCTATTAGAGAAGGTTGAAAAATATATATATATATATTGTCCATTTAGATAGCTTAATATGTACTCATATTGAGTTAATAAAATGTACTTGGATTTCTAGTAAACTATTTTAAAAACTTAATCTTTAGCTAATTTGTGACTTTGACATATAGCTTTGATAGAGGGACATTTTCTTGCTGAAACCTGTGTCTAAGAGCTAAAGCAATTACAAATAGTGTATAACAGAGACATTAATAACTCTATTACATCACATTCATTGTTCAGGATGATCCCTATTGCCTATCGTTTCTCCTTTTTGAGAAACTTAACAATAAAAATAATTTTCTCAAAAGTGAAAATCTAACCATGTCAAAAATGTGTCCCCCTCATTTACAGAAAAATTGAGAGTCATATCTGTTTGCAAAATGTTAAAGCCCGTCAAAAGCACCGAAAATGCCAAGCTTTATATAGCCACATTCAGGAAGAAATGTTTAGTGGATTTGAAGTAAAAGCATCATTGGTTCATGAAAGGTTGCCTAAAATTCTGAACAAAGAATTGCATACTCTAAATAAGTAAGTAAACAATACAAGAAATCCTAACCCCTTCCTGACCTGTGCGGCCTGTACCTGTACGTCAGGTGCGAGTATACGTGACAAACTCAGGAACTGGGCCTGTTCTATGCACTGTGGGTGCCAGCTGTATTGCACAGCAAACTCATTCCTCTAACAGCACTGATCTGAGCTTGCTGCTGCTTAACTATTTAAATGCCATTGTCCATCTCTGAAAAGTGATGCAATCCCGCTTGGGCGTTAATTCAGGCCTCTTTCACCGCAGCGCAATCTAGGGATGCCAATGAGTTGCTATGATGGCTGGAGACCTGCTGAAGATAGTGATTGGGCTTCACAGGGTATCATTAGTTTCACTATATACTGCAATTTTTTGGTATTGCAGTATATAATAAAAGCGATCAAATGAAAGTAGTTCCAAGTTCTCTAGAGGAACTAAAAGAAAAAGTACTGTAATTAAAAAGTAAAACGTCTTACAACATTAAAATACTGTTTATATTAAAAAAAAACTATAAAACATTTCTATTGGTATCTTGCTGACCTGAAAAATCATCTTGCAAGGTCATTTTTACAGCACACTAATCACCATTAAAAACAAAACCCCAAACAGAGGGTCCAAATCTTAGGGGACAGAATATGCTATTATGAGGCCCAGGGCTGGGATGATGAGTAGGCAAGATAGGCACCTGGTGTCTACCCGAGGGGGCACATTTCAGAGAAAAAACCTAAGTGGCTATGCCCGTCACCTTCCCCCAGCAGCAGGCATTCAGCACACTGATGGCCGATTCGCAGGCACACATGTGAGTGGTGTCAGTCACTAAACACCGCTCACCCCTCTTTCTGCTTGCACCCTGGCCATTGCTCCTTCTCATCACTGAATTGTATTTGCGTCTGTGCCCATTGCTGCACCATATGGAAGAAACTTAGCTACATAGGGAGCCTTAATTAGGTTAGTATACTTTTTTTAATTAGATTATTGTCTTAATGAATGAAGACTATCAAACATAGGGCCTATGGGGACATTCCAAGAGAGGCTGGCTATGGGGACATAAGGAGCTGGCTATGGAGACATTCCAAAAGGGGTAGGCTATAGGTACATTAAAGAGGAGCTGGATATGGTGACATAAGGGGCTGGCTATGATGACATAGGAGTCTGGCAATGGGGACATTACAAGCGGGGCTGGCTATAGGCACATAAGGGGCTGGATAAGAGGACATAAGAAGAGGGGGATGGCTATGATTACAAGAGGGCTGGCTATGGGGACTTAAAGGGAACCTGTCACCCCCCATGTGTTTGTAACTAAAAGAGCCACCTTGTGCAGCAGTAATGCTGCATTCTGACATGGTGGCTCTTTTAGTTCGGGTCCCTGGCACTGCTGAAATAATCGCTTTTGAAATTTGTTCCTCATGCTGTGAAATCGCCATGGGGCAGGTCTTTCCCCCCCCCGAATCCAAACGCCTCACAGCCGTCAATCATGGCCTCAGCGCGCCGGGCGCCGCCTCCTCTTCCTTCATTAGTGTCCCTGGCGCCTGCGCTGTAAGTTCGAAGGGCAGCGCATCTGCAAAAAAAAAAAATAACAGTGCAGGCGCCGGGGATGCTAATGAAGGAAGAGGAGGTGGTGCCCGGCACGCAGAGGGGGAAAGACCTGCCCCCATGGCGATTTCACGGTATGAGCAGCAAATTGCCAAAACAATTATTTCAGCAGTGCCAGGGACCCGAACTAAAAGAGCCACCTTGTCAGAATGCAGCATTACTGCTGCAAAAGATGGCTCTTTTAGTTACAAACGCCTGGGGGGTGACAGGTTCCCTTTAAAGAGTTGGCTATGGGAAGATTACAAAAGGGATATGGCTAGGCAGACATAAAGGCTGGCTATGGGGACATTACAAGAGGGGCAGGATATGGGGACACAGTGGCGTATCTAGGGGGGCAGCTGGGGGATATGCCGCGGACGTAGCCAGCAGGGGGCGCAGTCAGGCTGCCTAATGTGGTGGTCCGCAGTGTCTCCCCCGGGGGCAGCATTCTGCCGCCCCCGGTCTGGGAGTCAGCTGTTCTCTGTGCCGACTGTCAAGCTGACAGACAACACAGAGAAGCTGCATAGCGCCAGCTCCCAACATGTGCGGAGGTGGAGGGGTGCCCCTGCAGGGTGGCTGTGGTCGGCAGGGAGAAATCCCTATAGCTCTGCTGCCTACAAGAGAAAATAGCAGCGGAGCTGCAGCGAGCTGTCTTCCTGCTTCCTGCCCACACTTCCTCTCACACAGACGCGCTGCAGGATGACATCATCATTCAGCGGCCAGCTGTGTCAGAGGAAGGCGATGGATATGCTGTGGCAGAGCGTGAGGAGAGGAGAGAAGGGTGTGTGTGGCGCGCTGCAGGGGAATGTGAAGAGAAGTAAATGGTGTGTGTGTGTAGGGGAGGAGAGGGCAATGATGGGGCTGATGGGGAGAGGGCAATGATGGGGCTGACGGGGAGAGGGCAATGATGGGGATGGTGGGAGAGGAGAGGGCAATGATGGGGCTGACGGGGAGGGGGCAATGATGGGGCTGATGGGGAGAGGGCAATGATGGGGATGGTGGGGGAGGAGAGGGAAATGATGGGGCTGATGGGGAGAGAGCAATGATGGGGATGGTGGTGGAGGATGAAATTATGGAAGTGGTAGAATGGGCAAGGATGGGGATGGTGGGGGAGGAGGAAATGATGGAAGTGGTGGAATGGGCAAGGATGGGGATGGTGGGGAGGAGGAAATGATGGAAGTGGTGGAATGGGCAAGGATGGGGGTGGTGGGGGAGGAGGAAATGATGGAAGTGGTGGAATAGGCAAGGATGGGGATGGTGGGGAGGAGCAAATGATGGATGTGGTGGAATGGGCAAGGATGGGATTGGGGGGAGGAAATGCTGTAGGTGGTGAAATGGGCAATGATGAGCTTGACAGAGAAGGCAATGATGGAGGTGGTGAAGAGAGCAATGATGGGGTGGGGTAGAGGACAATAATATGTGTGTGGACAATTTGAGTGGGGATAGGGGGATTTATTATGTGTGGGGAGAATTTGAGGATGGGGGAATTTATTATGTGTGGGGTGAGATTTGGAGTGGGGATGGGGGATTTAATGTGTGAGGGAGATTTGAGGACACAAAATGAAGAGCAAAAGGGGAGATGAGGCATATATGAGGAAACAGTGCGGGGAATGGGGGCATGTATGAGGAAACAGTATGGGGGAATAGGGGGCATGTATGAGGAAACAGTATGGGGGAATTGGGGGCATATTTGAGGAAACAGTATGGGGGATTTGGGGGCATGTATGAGGAAACAGTATGGGGGAATTGGGGGCATAGTTGAGGAAACAGTATGGGTGAATTGGGGGCATCTATGAGGAAACAGTATGGGGGAAATGGGGGCATGTATGAGGAAACAGTACGGGGGAATGGGGGCATGTATGAGGAAACACTATAGGGGAATGGGGGGCATGTATGAGGAAACAGTATGGGGGAATGGGGGGCATGTATGAGGAAACAGTATGAGGGAATGGGGGCATATATGAGGAAACAATATGGGGGAATTTGGGGCATGTATGAGGAAACAGTATTGGGGAATGAGGGTATGTACGAGGAAACAGTATGGGGGAATGGGGGGCATATATGAGGAAACAGTATGGGGGAATTGGGGGCATGTTTGAGGAAACAGTATGGGGGAATTGGGGACATATTTGAGGAAACAGTATGGGGGAATTGGGGGCATGTATGAGAAAACAGTACGGGTGAATGGGGGGCATGTATGAGGAAACAGTATGGGGGAATGGGGGGCATGTATGAGGAAACAGTATGGGGAATTGGGGGCATGTTTGAGGAACCAGTATGGAGGAATTTGGGGCATGTATGAGGAAACAGTAAGGAAATGCGGGGCATGTATGAGGAAACAATATGGGAGAATGAGGGCACAGTGTGAGGAGCGATGTGAAAAATGTATGTGTACAGAGTACAGGGAGTGAGGGTGATGGGATGTGTGCAGACACAGTATGGGGAGATCGGGGAACAGGTAGTATAGAAAGTGAGGGGGTAAATATATGAGGAGACAGTATGGTGAACAGGGGGATGTGAGAGGAGACAGTATGAGGAGGGAGGGGAATAGTGTGAGGAGACAGTATGGGGTGACAAAAGTGTGTGGGCACAGAATAGAAACTGAATAGTGGGGGTGTAGCATGGAGGGACAGTGTGGGGGCACAGCCAGGACGGGGCAGTATACCAAGGAAGGGGAGTGTGATGATAGAGTACAGTATAAATACTGGGCCCTATAGGGGGGACACAGTGTGAGAGGACAGTGTGAAGAGGGGGCCGGTATGGAAAGGAGAGATCAGTGTGAAGAGCATGTACCATAAGAAGGACAGTGTGGGGGTCATATTTTGTGCAGACAATATAGTGAGGGGCAATTTTTTATTCAGGAGCATTTTAATGACGCTTGTATCTTTAAGGGTATCATGTGGAAATTTTCTGCAAAAGAGCGGAGAAGATGGAAGTCTGCAGAGACGTGCTGTGGATGAGAAAACGCATCATGGGATCTGGACAAGATGAAGAAAAGAAGGAGAATGACTCCAGAGACGACGTCATCTATAAGGTACCAGGATGTAAATGTTATGTGTGATGCTAACTAACTCTCATATTTTTATTTATGTTAGGAGCTTTAAAGGGGATGTCCAGGTTTGTAATGAGTCTGCAGTCATTCTTTGTGACTGCAGACTTCTGACTTCTCACAGTGCGCCCTGCACACTGTCAGGATTCTCTCGAGCTGGCGATTTAGATACATGTGGTCACATGCTGACTAGACATGTGTGGCCTCACTCAATGAAAATGAACTGAGTGAGGCTGGGCACGTCTAGTCGGAATGTGTCCAGAGGTATGCAAATCGCATGCTTGTGCTGACATGGCTGTCCACAGGCAAGAATCCTAAAAGTGTGCAATGCATTAGTTGTGAGAATTCAGTAGTCTGCAATGTCAGGATTTAGCTCTGCAGGTTCCAGTAATCGTCACATGGACACTTCACTCATATGCAACTTTCATACTTATGGTCCTGTGACAACGAGCTTCTCTTCCTGCTTCTCTCAGTTTTTCACTGATCATTGAGAGCATTAGGGAGAGGAGCTTGTCGGTACATGACTAAGTGTGAAAATCGCATATGTCTTGGTGGAGGGGGTGCGGGAGCGCCAAAATGAATTCTTGCCCCGGGTGCCAGAAACCCTAGATACACCTCTGAGGGGACATAAGGGGCTGGCTTTGGGGATATTGCAAAAGGGGCTGGCTATGGGGACATAAGAGGCTATGGAGACATTACAACAGTGCCTGGCTGTTGAGACACTGTAAGAGGGGCAGGCTATGAGGACATTACAAGAGGGGTCTGGCTATGGGGACTAGGGTTGAGCGACCTTTACTTTTATAGGATCGGGTCGGGTTTCACGAAACCCGACTTTCTCAAAAGTTGGGTCGAGTGAAATCGGCTGATCCTATAAAAAAGTCGGGGTTGGGGTCGGCCGAAACCCGAAACCCAATGCATTGCAATGGGCTACTATGGTTCCCAGGGACTGAAGGAGAGGAAACTCTCCTTCAGGCCCTGGGATCCATATTTAAGTGTAAAAGAAAGAATTAAAATAAAAAATATTGATATACTTACCCTCTGACGCGCCCTGGTACTAACCGGCAGTCTTCCTTCCTTAGAATCAGCGCTTGAAAGACCTTCGGTGACGTCGCGGCTTGTGATTGGTCGTGCGACGGCCCATGTGACTGCTCACGCGACCAATCACAAGCCGTGACGTCACCGAAGGTCCTTCAAGCACTGATTCTTAGGAAGGAAGGCTGCCGGAAACTAGCAGGGCGCGTCCAAGGGCGAGTATATACCTAATAAGAATATACTCACCCTCGGACGCACCCTGCTTCTTTCCGACAGCCTTCCTAAGAATCAGCGCTTGAAGGACCTTCGGTGATGTCGCGGCTTGTGATTGGTCGCGTGAGCGGTCACATGGGCCGTCGCGCGACCAATCACAAGCCGCGACATCACCGAAGGTCTTTCAAGCGCTGATTCTAAGGAAGGAAGACTGCCGGTTAGTACCAGGGCGCGTCAGAGGGTGAGTATAGCAATATTTTTAATTTTAATTCTCTCTTTTACATTTAAATATGGATTCCGATACCGATTTCCGATATTGCAAACATATCGGAACTCGGTATCGGAATTCCGATACCAGATTCAGAAGATCACCGACCTCATGGCCGACCCCACACAGGGGTCGGGTCGGGTTTCATGAAACCCGACCTTGCCAAAAGTCGGCGACTTCTGAAAATGGCCGACCCGTTTCGCTCAACCCTAATGGGGACATCTCAAGCAGGGCTGGTTATGGGAAAATTACAAGCTGTAGGGAGGACATTACAAGGGGTGAACTGTTGTGAATTCTGTGGCTGAGTTCACTTCTGTGGTCACAAGTGGTATTGCAGTCTCTGGGCTTCCTCCCTCAGGTGTTTTGGTGAGCTCGTTGGCTGCCTTGCTATTTAGCTCCACCTGAGTCTGTCTTCCTTGCTCCTTGTCAATGTTCCAGTGTTGGATCTGAGCTACTGCATCTTTCCTTGGGCCTGCTGCTCTGCTAGATAAGTGCTTCTAGTTTGTTTTCTGTTTTTTTTCTGTCCAGCTTGCTATTGTCTTTTGCTGGAAGCTCTGAGAAGCAGAGGGGTGCACCGCCGTGCTGTTAGTTCGGCACGGTGGGTCTTTTTGCCCCTTTGCGTGGTTTTCGGTTTAGGGTTTTTTGTAGACTGCATAGTTCTCTTTGCTATCCTCGCTCTGTCTAGAATATCGGGCCTCACTTTGCTGAATCTATTTCATTCCTACGTTTGTCTTTTCATCTTGCTAACAGTCATTATATGTGGGGGGCTGCCTATTCCTTTGGGGTATTTCTCTGAGGTAAGTCAGGCTTGTATTTCTATCTTCAGGCTAGTCAGCTCCTCAGGCAGTGCCGAGTTGCATAGGTAGTTGTTAGGCGCAATCCACTGCTGCTTATAGTTGTGTGAGGATAGATCAGGTACTGCAGTCTACAGAGATTCCACGTCTCAGAGCTCGTCCTATTGTTTTTGGTTATTGCCAGATCTCTGTATGTGCGCTGATTACTGCACGCTGTGTTGCCTGATTGCCAGCCATAACAGTACAAGGAGCCACACCAATGATTCCCAATAGAGGGAAAAAAGAAATCCTGACATCATTTTTTTTTCTTAGCTCTGTCTTCAGTCTTTTTTTTCCCCTAGACATTAGAGTGCTTCAGGACACAGCTGTGGACATGGATATTCAGGCTCTGTGCTCCTCAATGGATAATCTCGTTGTAAATGTACAAAAGATTCAAGATACTATTGATCAGAAATCGATGCTAGAACCAAGAATTCCGATTCCTGATTTGTTTTTTGGTGACAGAACTAAGTTCCTGAGCTTCAGAAATAATTGTAAGCTATTTTTGGCCTTGAAACCTCATTCTTCTGGTAATCCTATTCAACAGGTTTTGATTATTATTTCTTTTTTGCGCGGCGACCCACAGGACTGGGCGTTTTCTCTTGCACCAGGAGATTCTGCATTGAGTAATGTTGATGCATTTTTCCTGGCGCTCGGATTGCTTTACGATGAGCCTAATTCAGTGGATCAGGCTGAGAAAAATCTGCTGGCTTTATGCCAGGGTCAGGATGATGTAGAAGTATATTGTCAGAAATTTAGGAAATGGTCAGTACTTACTCTGTGGAATGAATCTGCACTAGCGGCTTTGTTCAGAAAGGGTCTCTCTGAAGCTCTTAAGGATGTAATGGTGGGATTTCCTATGCCTGCTGGTTTGAATGAGTCTATGTCCTTGGCCATTCAGATCGGTCGTCGCTTGCGCGAGCGTAAATCTGTGCACCATCTGGCGGTACTGCCTGAGAGTAAACCTGAGCCTATGCAGTGCGACAGGACTATGACTAAAGTAGAACGGCAAGAACACAGACGTCTGAACAGACTGTGTTTCTATTGTGGTGATTCTACTCATGCTATTTCTAATTGTCCTAAACGCACTAGGTGGTTCGATAGCTCTGCCGTTATTGGTACTGTACAGTCCAAATTCCTTTTGTCCATTACCTTAATGTGCTCTTTGTCATCGTATTCTGTCATGGCGTTTGTGGATTCAGGCGCTGCCCTGAATCTGATGGATTTGGATTATGCTAAACGTTGTGGATTTTTCTTGGAGCCTTTGCGGTGTCCTATTCCGTTGAGAGGAATTGATGCTACACCTTTGGCCAAGAATAAGCCTCAGTACTGGGCCCAGCTGACCATGTGCATGGCTCCTGCACATCAGGAAGTTATTCGCTTTCTGGTACTGCATAATTTGCATGATGTGGTCGTGTTGGGGTTGCCATGGCTACAAACCCATAATCCAGTATTGGATTGGAACTCTATGTCGGTAACCAGCTGGGGTTGTCAGGGAGTACATGGTGATGTTCCATTTTTGTCTATTTCGTCATCCATTCCTTCTGACATCCCAGAGTTCTTGTCGGACTTTCAGGATGTATTTGAAGAGTCCAAGTCTGATGCCCTACCTCCGCATAGGAATTGTGATTGTGCTATCGATTTGATTCCTGGTAGTAAATTCCCTAAGGGTCGTTTGTTTAATTTGTCCGTACCTGAACACACCGCTATGCGCAGTTATGTGAAGGAGTCCCTGGAGAAGGGACATATTCGCCCATCGTCGTCACCATTGGGAGCAGGGTTCTTTTTTGTAGCCAAGAAGGATGGTTCGCTAAGACCGTGTATTGATTACCGCCTTCTTAATAAGATCACTGTTAAGTTTCAGTATCCCTTGCCATTGATTTCTGACTTGTTTGCTCGGATTAAGGGGGCTAGTTGGTTTACTAAGATTGATCTTCGTGGTGCGTATAATCTGGTGAGAATCAGGCAGGGAGATGAATGGAAAACGGCATTTAATACGCCCGAGGGTCATTTTGAGTATCTGGTGATGCCGTTCGGACTTGCCAATGCTCCATCTGTTTTTCAGTCTTTAATGCATGACATTTTCCGTGAGTATCTGGATAAATTCTTGATTGTTTACTTGGATGACATTTTGATCTTCTCAGATGATTGGGAGTCTCATGTGAAGCAAGTCAGAATGGTTTTCCAGGTACTGCGTGCTAATTCCTTGTTCGTGAAGGGATCAAAGTGTCTCTTCGGTGTGCAGAAAGTTTCATTTTTGGGGTTCATCTTTTCCCCTTCTACTATCGAGATGGATCCGGTTAAGGTTCAGGCCATCCAGGATTGGACTCAGCCGACATCTCTAAAAAGTCTGCAGAAATTCCTGGGCTTTGCTAATTTTTATCGTCGCTTCATCTGTAATTTTTCTAGCATTGCCAGACCATTGACCGATTTGACCAAGAAGGGTGCTGATTTGGTTAATTGGTCTTCTGCTGCCGTGGAAGCTTTTCAGGAGTTGAAGCGTCGTTTTTGCTGTGCCCCTGTGTTGTGTCAACCTGATGTTTCTCTTCCGTTCCAGGTCGAGGTTGATGCTTCTGAGATTGGTGCAGGGGCGGTTTTGTCACAGAGAGGTTCTGGTTGCTCAGTGTTCAAACCATGTGCTTTCTTTTCCAGGAAATTTTCTGCTGCTGAGCGTAATTATGATGTGGGCAACCGAGAGTTGCTGGCCATGAAGTGGGCATTCGAGGAGTGGCGTCATTGGCTTGAGGGTGCTAAGCATCGCGTGGTGGTATTGACTGATCATAAGAACTTGACTTATCTCGAGTCTGCCAAGCGCTTGAATCCTAGACAGGCCCGTTGGTCGTTATTTTTTGCTCGTTTTGATTTTGTGATTTCATACCTTCCGGGCTCTAAAAATGTGAAGGCGGATGCTCTGTCTAGGAGTTTTGTGCCCGACTCTCCGGGGTTATCTGAGCCGGCGAGTATCCTCAAGGAAGGAGTCATTGTGTCTGCCATCTCCCCTGATTTGCGGAGAGTGTTGCAGAAATTTCAGGCTAATAAACCTGATCGTTGTCCGGCCGAGAAACTGTTCGTCCCTGATAGGTGGACTAGTAAAGTTATCTCGGAACTTCATTGTTCGGTGCTGGCCGGTCATCCAGGAATCTTTGGTACCAGGGAGTTGGTTGCTAGATCCTTCTGGTGGCCATCTCTGTCACGGGATGTGCGTGCTTTTGTGCAGTCCTGTGGAATTTGTGCTAGGGCTAAGCCCTGCTGTTCACGTGCCAGTGGGTTGCTTTTGCCCTTGCCGGTCCCGAAGAGGCCTTGGACACATATTTCGATGGATTTCATTTCTGACCTTCCCGTTTCTCAAAAAATGTCGGTCATTTGGGTGGTCTGTGATCGCTTTTCTAAAATGGTCCATCTGGTGCCCTTGGTTAAATTGCCTTCCTCCTCTGATTTGGTGCCTTTGTTCTTCCAGCATGTGGTTCGTTTACATGGCATTCCTGAGAATATTGTTTCTGACAGAGGTTCCCAGTTTGTCTCGAGGTTCTGGCGAGCCTTTTGTGGTAGGATGGGCATTGACCTATCTTTCTCCTCGGCCTTCCATCCTCAGACTAATGGCCAGACCGAACGAACCAATCAGACCTTGGAAACATATCTGAGATGTTTTGTTTCCGCTGACCAGGATGATTGGGTGTCATTTTTGCCGTTGGCTGAGTTCGCCCTTAATAATCGGGCCAGCTCGGCTACCTTGGTCTCTCCATTTTCTGCAATTCTGGGTTCCATCCTCGTTTCTCTTCAGGACAGGTTGAGTCTTCGGACTGTCCTGGTGTGGATTCTGTGGTGGACAGGTTGCAGCAGATCTGGACTCAGGTAGTGGACAATTTGACCTTGTCCCAGGAGAAGGCTCAGCTTTTCGCTAATCGCAGACGCCGTGTGGGACCCCGACTTCGTGTTGGGGATTTGGTTTGGTTATCTTCTCGTCATATTCCTATGAAGGTTTCCTCTCCTAAATTTAAACCTCGTTTTATTGGTCCGTATAGGATTTCTGAGATTCTCAATCCGGTGTCTTTTCGTCTGACCCTCCCAGACTCCTTTTCCATACATAATGTATTCCATAGGTCGTTGTTGAGGAGATACGTGGCACCTATGGTTCCATCTGTGGAGCCTCCTGCCCCTGTTTTGGTGGAGGGGGAATTGGAGTATATTGTGGAGAAGATTTTGGATTCTCGTGTCTCTAGACGGAAACTCCAGTATCTGGTCAAATGGAAGGGTTATGCTCAGGAAGATAATTCCTGGGTTTTTGCCTCTGATGTCCATGCCCCAGATCTTGTTCGTGCCTTTCATGTGGCTCATCCTGGTCGGCCTGGGGGTTCTGGTGAGGGTTCGGTGACCCCTCCTCAAGGGGGGGGTACTGTTGTGAATTCTGTGGCTGAGTTCACTTCTGTGGTCACAAGTGGTATTGCAGTCTCTGGGCTTCCTCCCTCAGGTGTTTTGGTGAGCTCGTTGGCTGCCTTGCTATTTAGCTCCACCTGAGTCTGTCTTCCTTGCTCCTTGTCAATGTTCCAGTGTTGGATCTGAGCTACTGCATCTTTCCTTGGGCCTGCTGCTCTGCTAGATAAGTGCTTCTAGTTTGTTTTCTGTTTTTTTTCTGTCCAGCTTGCTATTGTCTTTTGCTGGAAGCTCTGAGAAGCAGAGGGGTGCACCGCCGTGCTGTTAGTTCGACACGGTGGGTCTTTTTGCCCCTTTGCGTGGTTTTCGTTTTAGGGTTTTTTGTAGACTGCATAGTTCTCTTTGCTATCCTCGCTCTGTCTAGAATATCGGGCCTCACTTTGCTGAATCTATTTCATTCCTACGTTTGTCTTTTCATCTTGCTAACAGTCATTATATGTGGGGGGCTGCCTATTCCTTTGGGGTATTTCTCTGAGGTAAGTCAGGCTTGTATTTCTATCTTCAGGCTAGTCAGCTCCTCAGGCAGTGCCGAGTTGCATAGGTAGTTGTTAGGCGCAATCCACTGCTGCTTATAGTTGTGTGAGGATAGATCAGGTACTGCAGTCTACAGAGATTCCACGTCTCAGAGCTCGTCCTATTGTTTTTGGTTATTGCCAGATCTCTGTATGTGCGCTGATTACTGCACGCTGTGTTGCCTGATTGCCAGCCATAACAGTGAACATAATTTATTGGGTGCTGTTTGGGATCTTATATTGGGGCTGTATTGACCATAATGAAAGAGATATGTGCGGGACATTATACTGTATATTGGCAGCTCTGGTGGATATCATACTGTGTGGGGTGATGGGGTGACATAGTACTGTATATAAGTGGCTGAAAGGCCAATATGCTGTATCAGTGAATGGGGACCATAATGCTTTATGGGGTACTGTGAGGGCCATCATACTGTATAATAGAGGATGGGGTGGACAGCATACTGCACAAGGAACTGTAATGGACATCATATTGTATATTGAGGGCTGTTATGGATATTATACTGTATGGGTGACTGAGATGACCATCATACTGTGTAGGAGGACAGTGTGAGGAGGGGGTACAGTTTGGAGAGGGAAACTTGGTGGTCTGGATGAGGACATGTGAAAAATGGGCACTGTATGAATATGGAGAGGGGAAGCATGAAATGGGGACACAGTTTGGAGAGAGGTTAGCATGGCATTGGGACAGTGAAGAGTTATAAGGAGTGTAAGGAAAAACAGTGGTGTGGGGACAGTCATTATATAGGCTGTGGTTCATGGGGCAGATGGTGTGGCAGTTATAGCTGATAATAGCAGACACATTAAGGTGGAAAGTGTGGTGGGTGTTACTTATAAAGGCAGACAGTGTGGAGACAATAAGGGCAGACTGTGTGGAGGCCATATACCATAGGAGGCTTATTTAAGTTAGAATATGGTGTGGTGCAAAAGACCAGAGAAGAGGGAAGTCTGCATAGAAGAGCTGTGGATGTGAAAAGTTACCATGCATCTGGACAAGATGGAAACAAAAAGAAATAAACTACTCAGTCAGAGAATATGTCACCTATGAGGTACATGGATGTAATGTTTATTTGTTGATACTAACTAATGCTGACTACTCATCAGTGCTGTGGTTCCTGTATGGTCCACAATCTGATAGTGACTGATAACAGCAACTCCCATCATCTACTTACTCTTCCTATTGTTAAATATATATACTGGGTGTTCTTGGTACATGAGCTACAAAAGTATATGGGCCTGACTAAACATTACAATTGATTGCTGTACTAAGATTGGTGATATATTCATGTACTGATGGTGATCGTGGTGATATATTCATGTGCTGATGGTGGTTTTGGTGACATATTCATTTACGGTGGATGGTACAGTTGTTGTATTTATTTACTGACAGTGGTTCCTTTGATGTATTCATGTACTAATTGAGGATCTGGTGATGCATTAATGTACTGATAGAGGTTATGGTGATGCATTTATCTGATGGTGGTTCTGGTGATGTATTCATGTACTGATGGTGGTTCTAATGACCTATTAATTTATTGATGACTTGGAACAAATGTTTGGCATATCCTTCCACAAGCTTCTCACAATAGTTGGTCGGAATTTGGGTCCATTTCTCCTCCTGACAAAATTGGTGAACTGATCCAGGTTTGTAGGTCGCCTTGCTCACACCTGCCTTTTCAGCTTTGCCCATATACTTTCAATTGGATTGAGATCAGGACTTTGTGATGGCCACTCCAAAACATTGACTTTGTTATCCTTAACCCACTTTGTTATCATTTTGGCAGTATGCTTAGAGTCATTGTCCATTTGGAAGACCCATTTCTGCCCAAGCTTTAACCTCCTGGCTGATGTCTGTAGAGGTTGCTTCAGTATTGCCACATAAATGTCTCTTTTCTTATGCTGCCATCTATATTGTGAAGTGCACCAGTTCCTCCTGCAGCAAAACAACTCCACAACATCATGCTGCCTCAACCATGTTTCACAGTTAGGATGTTGCTCTTAGACCTCCAAGGTTCTCCCTTCTCCTCCAAATGGTCATTATGCCCAAAAAGTAAAATTTTATTTTTATCAGACCACAGGACACGTCTCCAAAAATTAAGGTATTACTTCCTGAGTGCATTTTCAATCATTAATCTGGCTTTTATTTATGTTTCTTTTGAAGTAAAGGCTTCTTCCTGGCAGTGTGGCCTTTTTAGCCCATGTTGATCTAGTACTCATTTCACTGTGGATATTGGCAGAATCTTACCAACTTCCACCATCATCTTTACAAGGTCTTTTGCTTTTGTCCTTGATATGCACATGTCAGACCAAAGCACATTCATCTCTGAGACACAGAACTTGTTTGTTCCTGAGCGGTATATTGGCTGGACATTCCCATCTTGTTTGTACTTGTGTATTATTGTTTGTACAGATGAACGAGGCACCTTCAGGTACCTTTAAATTGTACCTAAGAATGAGCCAGACTTGTGCAAGTTCACAATTATCTTCCTGATATCTTGGCTGATTTCTTGAGACTTTCCCATGATGCTACACAAAGAAGCTGTGTGTTTTAGGTTTGTATTAAAATACATCCACAGGTGTGTCTCTAATTAACTTAAATGTTGCCAAAAAACCTATGAGAAGCTCCTTAACACATGACATCAACATAGGCCAGTCCAGAATTGTTTAAAGGCATAGTAATCTTAGTGTAAGTAAACTATTGGCTTTGCTTTAAGTAATAAAAATGCCTTAAAACTTTCTTTCTCTCTCATTATTCTGACATTTGGCAAATATTTATAATTATGGTAATCCTAATTGACCTAAAACGGAAAAGGTTTATTCTGATTTCATGTCAGATGTTGAAAAAAACATATGTGTCTTTTTATATAGTGTGTAAATGTCTGCTTTCAACTGGGAAAACTATCATACGTATCCCTTTATAATGCAATCTATTTAACTTCCATTGGGGTATTCGCCAAATGCTGCACTCCTTAATTGAAACCTGAAAGCCCCCATTATAGTTGAAAGGGTTGTTCACTACTAGGACAACCCCTTCTCATACCCAAAGCTTGGCCCGATAAAATAATAAAGCTTATAATCACCTTATGTGATGGCGCCGTTCCTGCACTACCTGTACTCACTGTCCTCGGGGGTTCTCGTGTGGTGTTGTGAACTTGTGACACTTAATCCCAGCACCCAATCAGCACTAGCATCATTGCCTTCGGATGGATTGAACATGACAAGGGAGTCAGGGATCAGCTGCAGTCTAGACTTCCTCTTCATGTTCAATCCATTTGAAGATGGAAAAAGTGATGCCAGCTCTGATTGAGCATCGTGGTCACATGTCACAACATTGCATGAGAGCCCTGGGGAGAGCGAGTGCCAACATTGCGGAAGTGGCACTGACAAGGTAGGTGAGTATAAGTTTTTTTATTTTACTGGGCCAAGCATGGGGCATGATAAGGAATTGGTTATCCATGTAGTGGACAACTTCTTTAAGTAATATTAGTTTCCATGACAGTCCTTGGGTTTGACATTTAAAATATAGAATGTCAAGGATGAATATCGCTATTTTTCCCTGGTATCGTGTAAATGGTCTGCAAGCAATGAATACATATCTATGAAAACACACTCCCTGTTGAGCCTCACCTCTTAACTAGGGTTGAGCGAAACGGGTCGAAAATATTCAAAAGTCGCCGACTTTTGGCAAAGTCGGGTTTCATGAAACCCGACCCGACCCCTGTGTGGGGTCGGCCATGAAGTCGGCGATCTTTTGAATCTAGAATCGGAATTCCGATACCGATTCCCGATATGTTTATATCGGGAATTGGTATCGGAATTCAGATTTAAGTGTAAAATAAAGAATTAAAATAAAAAATATCGCAATACTTACCCTCTGACGCGCCCTGGTACCAACCGGGAACCTTCCTTCCTTAGAAACAGCCTTCCAGGACCTTGCGGTGACGTTCGCGGTGACGTCGCGGCTTGTGATTGGCCGCGCGGCCGCCCATGTGACCGCTCGCGCGACCAATCACAAGCCGCGACGTCACCGAAGGTCCTGGAAGGGCTGATTCTTAGGCAGGAAGGCTGCCGGAAAGAAGCAGGGCGCGTCCGAGGGTGAGTATATACCTAATAGGAATATACTCACCCTCGGACGTGCCCTGCTTCTTTCCGGCAGCCTTCCTTCCTAAGAATCAGCCCTTCCAGGACCTTCGGTGACGTCGCGGTGACGTCGCGGCTTGTGATTGGTCGCGCGAGCGGTCACATGGGCGGCCGCGCGGCCAATCACAAGCCGCGACGTCACCGCAAACGTCACCGCAAGGTCCTGGAAGGCTGTTTCTAAGGAAGGAAGGTTCCCGGTTGGTACCAGGGCGCGTCAGAGGGTAAGTATTGCGATATTTTTTATTTTAATTCTTTATTTTACACTAAAATATGGATCGCAGGGCCTGAAGGAGAGTTTCCGCTCCTTCAGACCCTGGGAACCATGGAAACCCAATGCACTGCATTGGGTTTCGGGTTTCGTCCGACCCCGACTTTTTTATAGGATCGGCCGATTTCACTCGACCCGACTTTTGAAAAAGTCGGGTTTCGTGAAACCCGACCCGATCCTATAAAAGTAAAGGTCGCTCAACCCTACTCTTAACTATACCACTTTTTCTTACTTTTGCAGGTATTTTATTTTAGCAAAAAAGGTAACCATTCTAGTGGAAGTGGTCTTCAGAGGTTGTTACCTCTATTGGAGTGGGCATGCATTGATCCATTCCTTTACATGGGGGCTGAGAGTTCATGTGGAAAGGGGGCACCATTAACTTAATCTGCATAGGGCAACAAAATACCTTGTCCCAACCCTGATAAGAGTTATTCTTTCTTTTATTAGCAATATGATACAAGGTGGAAACATCAGCAGAAACCAATAATATGGCTGCTAGAATGACTTTCCTATCTAACATAAATTGCTCTGTGGATTAAATGCTGGAACTTAAAGGTCATTTTGATTGTCTGGACAAGTATTTGGGCAAAGCAGCTGATAGCAAATTTCCTGATTACAAGCCAGTAAAAGCATGGAATATTTTTTGTGAAAAAAAAGGGGAGAAGCCAGCACTGCTTATGGTCAGAACGCAATAACTGAAGTGCAATTGCACATAAATTCTAACTGTATTTCAAATATGAGACATTTAGCAAACAATTGATCAATTCTTTGAGCTACCCCGCCACTTCACGGCAATCTCATAATGGGGCAGTCCTAATCTTCGTATTTTATTTACGTTGTGCCATTATGGCTTCCTGAATGTATAAAAAAAAAAAAAAAAAAAGGACCACATTAAATGCGAACTGTACCTGGAGCATTTTCAGAATCACTCCCTTGGTGCCAGGAAAGGCAAGCGCAGGTAAAGGCCGATCAGGTCCAGTGCGGACATTTCAGATCTGGCTTCCACACTGCCAAACCCGCACCAAAGATGAAGGGTGAGACAGGCTGAGACACAGGTGCACAATTAACTTGAGCCTGAGGCGGGGCAGGGCTGCTGTGTGTGTGCACAGCAGCCTATCAATCACAGTGAACACAGAAAGAATGGCGCACATTACCCAGCGTGCGCGGCAACAGTGGTGGTCAGCCACATACCAATGCAAAGCAAAAAAAAGGGGAGAAGCCAGCACTGCTTATGGTCCAGGTACAGTTCGCATTTAATGTGGTCCTTTTTTTTTTTTTTTTTTTAATACATTCAGGAAGCCATAATGGCACAACGTAAATAAAATACGAAGATTAGGACTGCCCCATTATGAGATTGCCGTGAAGTGGCGGGGTAGCTCAAAGAATTGATCAATTGTTTGCTAAATGTCTCATATTTGAAATACAGTTAGAATTTATGTGCAATTGCACTTCAGTTATTGCGTTCTGACCATAAGCAGTGCTGGCTTCTTCCCTTTTTTTTTAATATTTTTTGTGCACCCAAATAATTCTCGCTATCAGGACTATACTTCTCAAATGGTAGGCATTGAAGATAGAGCTATGTCAAAGGGACAAGTGTTTTGTTCAATCCCAATGAGTTTTATGTTAATAAACATGATGCAGAAAGTGAGGAAAGAAGACCAGAAATGCACATGCTCATGTGAGCACAGATTATCATAAGCAAGAGAAATTGCCATATCATCAAGAACAGATTTGAGATTCGCTGAATACTGGCACAGACTGTTTGATTATCCCAGCTACACTAGAGCACATATAATTGCATGTGGAATGTATAGAAGAGGCTGTTGTAGGCAGAGAAATTTTTTAAACATGAGCTTGATGTAACTGCATGAATGGGACTGGGTGTTTCAAGTCATTAGTTGCTCATGTAGGCCATTTGGCAGTAGCATGATTTACTTATCCTATTCATTTATATTGTAGAAGTTCGCTCAAGCACGTCCATTGCCTGACCTGCATTGTAAATTAGGGAGGACAAAGGCTTGCATTCTTTTATGTGAGGAGTGGACCAGGTGTAAAATAAATTAAAACAATTTAGTGGACATAAAAATGACACCATCTTAAAAAATATTACATTTCATATAAGGTGCAATGGTTAAATGATGTAGAGCTGATATTGAAGGAGCAGATAACTTATATGGATCCATTCTTCATCTTCCTTTTAACTAGCATTTTATTATTTGTAGATGTAATTATACTTCTGCTAATCTGTCATTTTGGTACCTACTTTGTCCTTTACCATACATATAAATTCTAAAATAAACCTTATGTATTTGATCAAAATGTACACATTTCTCAAAATGGTCAAGAAACATATAAGCTTAAACTACGAAAATATCTCTATTTGGGTATGTGCACACAACGTCCTTTAGACACCAGTGGAATGATTGAGATTTTTTTTAAGTCAAAAAAGCTTAATGAAAATGCATCCTCTTTTGTTTTTTGCATCCACCGTCATTTGTTTTAATGTTTACATAATAGTGAGTGGAAGCCGGACGAAGAATGGTCAGGTCACTTCTTTTTATCGCTTTGTGGCTTTCAAAGCCTGAAGTGGTTAAAAGAAACTCAATAAGACTGAACATACACACAATGATGTTTGATATTGCAGTGCATATATACATTATTTTTAGCATTTTTGAAGTGCTTTTTCAGGTGGGGTTTGGAGTTTGGCCACCTGAAAAAGATGTGTGCACATACCCTTTTGAGATTTATTATATTTATAAATAATATACAACCTAAATAGGATCTAGATTGCAACTACCAAGTTTTTGCTAAAATGAGTTAACTGCTGTATATCTGATGTATAAAATGTATTGAGCTTTTTTTTAAGGAATTTTGACTTTTAGAGTTGATGAGTCCAAGGGTTTTCCTCTCTGAATCTAAAATATGAAGCTTCATCAATGGCTTTGGTCACATCTGTGAATCGTGAATGTGATTGGTCAATTGGCTGTTAGATAGTAGAAAAAGCTTCTTTAAGTATTCTTAAAAATAAGAATAACAATATTTAAATGCAAAAAAATATTTAAGAGCAGCTACTTTGGTTATCAGTGATAAGATATATCAAGGTGATACATTTTCATGCACTTGGCTCCAATTCTGTCTGCTTAACATACTAGATACAGCAGTCATTAATGACCACATCACCTAAGCAGGTAGACGGGGGGAATATCTCAGTCACAATGTCGGGAAACAATGCCCTTCCTAAAATGATATCACAGGTTTATAGGGCTGCTATGTCAGCCAGATGCTAAATAAATGTCCTCCAGATATACTATATACAGATTCCTTGCAGATATTCATATCTGGAAAACTATCATATTATCTATCATGTAATTTATATGCCTCAAAACAAAAAAAACTATTCCATAATTTTGTTTTCTTATTCATTACAGACCCTTAGGTACCCATAAGTGGATCGCTCACACAACCACAACTCCAGTCCACGATTCAGGTAAGAGCTCTCTGGCCGAGGACAGGAATTCTGCAAATTTCCTGGCTTTCCAGGCTTGCTAATCAAACATTGATCCCAGAAGTTCAAAAAATTCTTGCAGTGCCTGTCCACGGCCAAAAAGCATTAACCTAGACCATGGACCCGGGTTGCATAAAGCAATCTGATTAGAAATGACCCCCTATCTAGAAATAGAATAGAGGATCACCTTCTGATCACTGTGGAGGGACCGATTTATGGAACCACCACAATCCCGAGAATGTGTCTCTGAAGAACCCTATCTTTATGGAGCAGAGAATGAGCATGTGCACCTCTGCTCTATTAATTGTCAATAGGAATTCCAGAGATGCTACTGGAGATGCCCTCGGCTGTCTCGAGAACTTTTCACCGGCAACTTGTTCTGCTAAAAACATAAACAAGCCCTCAAATGACTATATCATCAGAAAAAGTGAAAAAGAAAAGTTGTGAGAAAAATACAATGAAAAGAAGTTTCAGTACTAAACTAATCCACATCTTTAGAGGTAAAGAATACAGCTACTTCTTACTGATCACAATTTTTTTAAAAAGGGCCCATTATTGAGCAAGCAGTGTTATGACGAGGTCTACACATATAAAATGTTGTTACAAATCATGGTTTATTGACATGATTGGATGGGATTGGATGCCATATCTAAATTCGTATCTGTTTACTATATTAAAGCGTTTACAACTTGTTCTTGTGACTCCTATTAGAATTGTGAAATAAATGGCCCTGTTGAAGAGTGAAGTGAGGCTAGTGTGTAGGAAGGCAAGCCACATTAAAATGCATTGTTCTGCTTTTATCTTCTACATTAAGTATATGGTCCAGTAGTCGTAGAACATAAACGTACAATAGAATGACAGAAATGGGTAAAGGATGACATATGGTAATGTAGGCCTATGAATAGTAATTTCTCCCGATACCTTCCCCCAGATGACACCTCAGAAATACAATGACAATAAGTGCGCCATAAAACTCTCTACAGCAGAAAATACTTTATGTCTATAGAAGACATGTACGCTGACCCTTATTATAAAGAGATGAGCTTTTAAATGCTTCACTCTTAATAACGGCAGTTTGTCTTGGGCGAATTTCAGATTTGTTTTTTTCTCATCTGTGTGTTATTGAAAAAATGTTAGGTTTTATTTTATGGTTTTCTCTATTGTTCAGTAATCTTAAAATCATAAATGTGTTTTACAGTTATCTTATGGAAAGTATTGGAGAATTGCACAACACATTATCTTTCAGAATCACCCATATTGCAAGCAAGAGTAATCTGAACAGGCAGGGAAAAATTCGCTTAGGTTGCCCTGAAAATCCATTAGGTATCTGTAGAACACTGGTACCCGCAAAATTTATTCTAGAAATTAAATTTATACTATAGATATCAGAGCAGAGCTGCAAGGTGAATTTCAAAATCATCATCATGGCATCTCTTTTATTTCATTATTAAGGTTGCTCCGACTTCTATCAGGAGTGAATTTGATGATAGTGTTATTTACCAGCTTATTAGGAATTTTACTTGGATTCTGTTGTTTCAGAGGTTATCTTTGACCTTTTAACCAGTTTAGGTCCTTGATTTTTTCTTCCATTCCTGACCATGCACATTTTTGGGTTTTATCATAAATTTGCTTTAAAACTTTATCTCGTTCAGGTATTCACATAATTTTTTTGCCCATTTTTTGTGATACATGGATTTTAATTTATATGTTATTTTTGTATTGCTTTTTTTTGCTTTTTTTGGTAAATCAGACTTGGAGGGGTGAGTGCGAAATCAAGAAAAATAGGATATGTGTGTCTATTAGAACAATTTTTTTTGTTTCATTTTTTTACATTTTGTTTTTTTTCTGTTGCAAAAGACAATAAAAGACATTTTAGATTGCATTCCACCTCATGTAGACATCATGATCATATATTGGACATCTTTGTCTTGACCGAGGCTGGGCTAAAAAAAGCAATTCAGAATGTCACTATATATTTTTTATGTTTACTTTTATTTATTTATGCTTTTTTTCTTGTATAATGTTATGTTTTTTATGTATTTATTTTTTTCATTTGTGCTTTCCATAAGGTTTTAAAAGACCTTTGGGGGGACATTTTAACAAATGGATACATCTATTTTATTGCTGATTTATCCGGTAGCTGGGGCTGTTATATTAGCCTGCCGGCATAGCAGAGCTCACTGGGTCTCCTAGGATTCAGCAGCTCCTGCTTATTCCCTTCACCCTATAACTAGAGTTGAGCGACCTTGACCTTTTTAGAGTCGAGCCGGGTTTTGCGAAACCCGACTATGTCCAAAGTCGGGTCGAGTGAAATCGGCCGATTATGACGTAAAGTCGGGATCGACCGAAACACGAAACCCAATGCAAGTCAATGGGGCAGCATAGTCGGCAGTGAGTGGGGGCCAGGAAAACACCTAGAGTGCCCATTTTAATGTCAAAACCATCCATTCTTCTTAATGAAGCTTGTCAAGCGTAATTTACCTTATAATAATTGGAAGGCATTTGAAATTGGGGGTCATTTGGCTAAAGTTGTGGGGGGTAGGGCTGGTTCAAGTAATTAGTGGGCCCAGGAAATCTGGACCACGTCACGGCAGTGGAGCAGGGAGAGGTAAGTATTTCAACTTTGCAAGTGCTGTGAACCTGAGCAAGCAGGGGGGGCCCACTCGTTGGCATTGGCACTGGCACAGGGCCCCTCAAAGTACAGCGGTGTGTTTGCACGGCGGGGGCGCCTCCCACCGGCAGCAACACTTTTGCGTACTATGAGAGGCCCTGTGCCAGTGACGTCGCCAACTAGTATTCCTCCCCCCACCTGATGAAGGAACCTGCACTTTCATCTGCACCTTCCTCTTTGTCCCCGTGTAAGGTGGTATGGTATGCGGGAAGAGCAACCTGACTTTCAGCAGGGTCACAATGTTGTTGTGTAGCGTGCACGGGGAATGTTGCGTTATGGGTCAATGTACCAGCAGACTCATCTATCACTGGCTGGGCAATGGGCACGATGAAGTGGAAACACAGATATAGGCCCAAAGAAGAAAGTGGGCTAAATGCAGTTCAAAATTGGTAACACAGGAATAACCAGGGGGCATTGCAGTGGAGGACAACTGGAATGAGAGGCTGACACAGAGAGTAGGGCCAAATCAGTAAGTAGTCGAAATGCAGTTCAAAATTGGCAACCGTAGTAAACAGGCGGCACAGCTTTGTTCAGTGGAGGAGAACAGCAAGGAGTGGCAGACACCGATAGTAGGCCCCAACCCAACTAGTAGGCCAAATGCAGTTTAACATTAACAACTACTTAACGAGAGGCTGAAAATGGAATTTCAGGACAGGAAACCAGGAGAACAGCAAGGAGCGGCAGACACCGATAGTAGGCCCCAAACCAACTAGTACGCCAAATGCAGTTGTTCCATTTAACCACAATTTAATGAGAGCCTGAAGATAGAAGCTCAGGAAAGGCAACCTGGTGAAAACCTTGGAGTGTAACACAACCTGTCTCTACACCCCATACCAAATTTGTAGGCCTAATGCAGCGTAGTTTCCACCAACTACTAAACGAGAGCCGGAAGATCGAAGCTCATGAAAGGCAACCCGGGGAACACCTTGGAGTGTAACACAACCTCTCTCTACACCACGAAAGGGCTGATTCTTAGGAAGGAAGGCTGTTGTAAATAAGCATTGCGCGTCCGAGGGTGATTATATTCTTATTCGGTATCTACTCACCCTCGGACGCGCCATGCTTCTTGATTTGTAATTAATGTTTATTTGCAATGTGCTTTTGACTTACTCAATTATTTTTTTAATTATTGATTTTATTAAATTAATAGTTTAACATCTTATTGGAAATAATTTAAAGGAGACGCGACAGGACAACACTCGGTGGATGCCATATCTGTGTTAACAACTCCAAAAAACTTTCAGTTAACTTCTTGCAGGAGAAAGAAATTGTAGCTGTTGGACCTTTGTAGTACAGTTCCAGATATTTGTTGTGTGTTTGTTTTGATTGTTAAAATGTCTGCATTTGAGATCTCAACACGATCTTATTTTTTATAATCAAATTAATTTTTTAAATATTTTATTAGGTTGGTTCACGGGGTACACGGGCCGCAGTAGACAGGTCAGTGGAGGCCTAGTGGAAGGAGGGACCGCAGATGCGCCACTGTTTCACCCATACACAATTAGTAGGCCTAATGCAGCGTAGTTTCCAACAGCTACTAAACGAGAGCCGGAAGATCGAAGCTCAGGAAAGGCAACCTGGGGAACACCTTGGAGTGTAACACACCATCTCTCTCCACCCCATACCCATTTTGTAGGCCTAATTCAGCGTACTTTTCTACAACTACTAAACGAGAGCATGAAGATCGAAGCTCAGGAAAGGCAACCTGGTGAAAACCTTGGAGTGTAACACAACCTGTCTCTACACCCCATACCAAATTTGTAGGCCTAATGCAGCGTAGTTTCCACCAACTACTAAACGAGAGCCGGAAGATCGAAGCTCATGAAAGGCAACCCGGGGAACACCTTGGAGTGTAACACAACCTCTCTCTACACCACGAAAGGGCTGATTCTTAGGAAGGAAGGCTGTTGTAAATAAGCATTGCGCGTCCGAGGGTGATTATATTCTTATTCGGTATCTACTCACCCTCGGACGCGCCATGCTTCTTGATTTGTAATTAATGTTTATTTGCAATGTGCTTTTGACTTACTCAATTATTTTTTTAATTATTGATTTTATTAAATTAATAGTTTAACATCTTATTGGAAATAATTTAAAGGAGACGCGACAGGACAACACTCGGTGGATGCCATATCTGTGTTAACAACTCCAAAAAACTTTCAGTTAACTTCTTGCAGGAGAAAGAAATTGTAGCTGTTGGACCTTTGTAGTACAGTTCCAGATATTTGTTGTGTGTTTGTTTTGATTGTTAAAATGTCTGCATTTGAGATCTCAACACGATCTTATTTTTTATAATCAAATTAATTTTTTTTATATTTAATGATGTTGGTTCAAGGGGTACACGGGCAGCAATAGACAGGTCAGTGGAGGCCTAGTGGAAGGAGTGACGGCAGACAGGCATCAAAGGCCTAACATTGGGCTGGCTGTAGGCAAGTTAAAATTGGTTCCAGGGGAACACGGCCATCAGTGGCCTGGTCAGTGTAGTTGTAGTTGAAAGAACGGGACGCAGACAGGCTTCGAAGGCCTAACATAATAACATAGGGCTGGCTGTAGGCAAGTTAAAATTGGTTCCAGGGGAACACGGCCATCAGTGGCCTGGTCAGTGTAGTTGTAGTTGAAAGAACGGGACGCAGACAGGCTTCGAAGGCCTAACATAACAAACTTGGGCTGGCTGTAGGCACTTTTAAATTTGTTCCAGGGGTACATGGGCAGCAGTGTATGGTCAGTGGAAGTCTAGTGGAAGGAGTGACCGCAGACAGGCTTCCAAGGCCTAACATAACAAACTTGGGCTGGCTGTAGGCACTTTTAAATTGGTTCCAGGGGTACACGGGCAGCAGTGGTCTGGTCAGTGGAAGTCTAGTGGAAGGAGTGACCGCAGACAGGCTTCCAAGGCCTAACATAACAAACTTGGGTTGGCTGTAGGCACTTTTAAATTGGTTCCAGGGGTACACGGGCAGCAGTGGTCTGGTCTGTGGAAGTCTAGTGGAAGGAGTGACCGCAGACAGGCTTCGAAGGCCTAACATAACAAACTTGGGCTGGCTGTAGGCACTTTTAAATTGGTTCCAGGGGTACACGGGCAGCAGTGGTCTGGTCAGTGGAAGTCTAGTGGAAGGAGTGACCGCAGACAGGCTTCCAAGGCCTAACATAACAAACTTGGGCTGGCTGTAGGCACTTTTAAATTGGTTCCAGGGGTACACGGGCAGCAGTGGTCTGGTCAGTGGAAGTCTAGTGGAAGGAGTGACCGCAGACAGGCTTCCAAGGCCTAACATAACAAACTTGGGCTGGCTGTAGGCACTTTTAAATTGGTTCCAGGGGTACACGGGCAGCAGTGGTCTGGTCTGTGGAAGTCTAGTGGAAGGAGTGACCGCAGACAGGCTTCGAAGGCCTAACATAACAAACTTGGGCTGGCTGTAGGCACTTTTAAATTGGTTCCAGGGGTACACGGGCAGCAGTGGTCTGGTCAGTGGAAGTTTAGTGGAAGGAGTGACTGCAGACAGGCTTCCAAGGCCTAACATAACAAACTTGGGCTGGCTGTAGGCACTTTTAAATTGGTTCCAGGGGTACACGGGCAGCAGTGGTCTGGTCTGTGGAAGTCTAGTGGAAGGAGTGACCGCAGACAGGCTTCGAAGGCCTAACATAACAAACTTGGGCTGGCTGTAGGCACTTTTAAATTGGTTCCAGGGTAACACGGCCAGCAGTGGCCTGGTCAGTGTAGTAGTTGTAGAAAGAAGGGACCGCAGACAGGCTTCGAAGGCCTAACATAACAAAAATGTCAAAACAATGGTATTGTCAGTGCCAGGCATTGAAGGATGTCAGCGCCTAGACTACACATTGGTGAAGCTGTGAGAGATAATTTTGCTAGTGGTAGAGCACTGTTTGAGCTGGGGGGGGAACTGTCTTGTGGCCGGCGGTACAGGCACAGGGCCCCTCATATTACAACGGTGTGTCTGACGTTGGGTGCGCACCACCACCGCCAGAGACACTTTATTGTACTATGAGGGACCCAGTGGCAGTGCCGTCGACCAAAAGCGGCCACACCCACCTCTTCAGACAAACAGCACTCTCAAGGGTCCAAGCGCAAAGTGGCGATAGCACGGCCCCGTGTGGGGAGTTTGGCCATTTCGTGAGGTGGAAACATGTCGTATGCTGGACAATCAGGTGAAGAAAATTACGAGATTGGAAAAGTCATTCAGAATAGTCCACAGGCAAGACCTTTTCATAGGAAAGCTAGGTGTCAGCCGGGCAGGGTGGGGCAAAAGATTTTGAAATCCAGTTGTGGTTCATTTTAATGAAGGTTAGATCATCTACATTTTGGGTAGCCAGACGAGTCCTTTTTTCTGTTAGTATTGAACCTGCAGCACTGAATACTCTTTCTGATAGGACACTAGCTGCCGGGCAAGCAAGCTCCTGCAATGCATATTCTGCCAATTCTGGCCAGGTGTCTAATTTGGATGCCCAGTAATCAAATGGGAATGACGGTTGAGGGAGAACGTCGATAAGGGATGAAAAATAGTTTGTAACCATACTGGACAAATGTTGTCTCCTGTCACTTTGAATTGATGCTGCAGTACCTGTCCTGTCTGCGGTCATAGAAAAATCACTCCACAACCTGGTCAGAAAACCCCTCTGGCCAACGCCACTTCTGATTTCTGCCCCTCTAACACCTCTGGTCTGCTGGCCCCTGGAGCTCGTGTGAGAACGATCACGGGCGCTGTGTGCAGGGAATGCCAGAAGCAAACGGTCAACAAGAGTTGATTGTTTTGTTGCTAATATTAGTTCCAAGTTCTCATGTGGCATAATATTTTGCAATTTGCCTTTATAGCGAGGATCAAGGAGGCAGGCCAACCAGTAATCGTCATCGTTCATCATTTTTGTAATGCGTGTGTCCCTTTTGAGGATACGCAAGGCATAATCCGCCATGTGGGCCAAAGTTCCCGTTGTCAAATCTGCGGTTGTGCTTGGTTGAGGGGCAGTTGCAGGCAAATCTACGTCACTTGTGTCCCTCAAAAAACCAGAACCCGGCCTTGCCACGCCACCAATTTCCCGTGCCCCCGGGAAAGCTTCCTCATTAAAAATATACTCATCCCCATCATCCTCCTCATCCTCCACCTCCTCTTCGCCCGGTACCTCGTCATGTACACTGCCCTGACCAGACAATCGCTGACTGTCATCAAGGCTTTCCTCTTCCTCTGGTGCAGACGCCTGATCCTTTATGTGCGTCAAACTTTGCATCAGCAGACGCATTAGGGGGATGCTCATGCTTATTATGGCGTTGTCTGCACTAACCAGCCGTGTGCATTCCTCAAAACACTGAAGGACTTGACACATGTCTTGAATCTTCGACCACTGCACACCTGACAACTCCATGTCTGCCATCCTACTGCCTGCCCGTGTATGTGTATCCTCCCACAAAAACATAACAGCCCGCCTCTGTTCGCACAGTCTCTGAAGCATGTGCAGTGTTGAGTTCCACCTTGTTGCAACGTCTATGATTAGGCGATGCTGGGGAAGGTTCAAAGAACGCTGATAGGTCTGCATACGGCTGGAGTGTACAGGCGAACGGCGGATATGTGCGCAAAGTCCACGCACTTTGAGGAGCAGGTCGGATAACCCCGGATAACTTTTCAGGAAGCACTGCACCACCAGGTTTAAGGTGTGAGCCAGGCAAGGAATGTGTTTCAGTTGGGAAAGGGAGATGGCAGCCATGAAATTCCTTCCGTTATCACTCACTACCTTGCCTGCCTCAAGATCTACAGTGCCCAGCCACGACTGCGTTTCTTGCTGCAAGAACTCGGACAGAACTTCCGCGGTGTGTCTATTGTCGCCCAAACACTTCATAGCCAATACAGCCTGCTGACGTTTGCCAGTAGCTGCCCCATAATGGGAGACCTGGTGTGCAACAGTGGCAGGTGCGGATGGAGTGTTTGTGCGACTGCGGTCTGTGGACGAGCTCTTGCTTCTGCAGGAGGACGAGGAGGAGGAGGAGGAGGGGGTGCGAACGGCTACAGACAACTGTTTACTAGACCGTGGGCTAGGCAGAACTGTCCCAAACTTGCTGTCCCCTGTGGACCCTGAATCCACCACATTTACCCAGTGTGCCGTGATGGACACGTAACGTCCCTGGCCATGCCTACTGGTCCATGCATCTGTTGTCAGGTGCACCTTTGTGCTCACAGATTGCCTGAGTGCATGGACGATGCGCTCTTTAACATGCTGGTGGAGGGCTGGGATGGCTTTTCTGGAAAAAAAGTGTCGACTGGGTAGCTCGTAGCGTGGTACAGCGTAGTCCATCAGGTCTTTGAAAGCTTCGCTTTCAACTAACCGGTAGGGCATCATCTCTAACGAGATTAGTCTAGCTATGTGGGCGTTCAAACCCTGTGTACGCGGATGCGAGGCTAAGTATTTCCTTTTTCTAACCATAGTCTCATGTAGGGTGAGCTGGACTGGAGAGCTGGAGATCGTGGAACTAGCGGGGGTGCCGGTGGACATGGCAGACTGAGAGACGGTGGGAGATGGTATTGTTGCCGCCGGTGCCCTAGATGCAGTGTTTCCTACTACGAAACTTGTGATTCCCTGACCCTGACTGCTTTGGCCTGGCAAAGATACCTGCACAGATACAGCAGGTGGTGCGCTAAATGGTGGTCCTACACTGCCGGAAGGGATGTTGCGTTGATGACTAGCTTCATTGGCCGAGGGTGCAACAACCTTAAGGGACGTTTGGTAGTTAGTCCAAGCTTTCAAATGCATGGTGGTTAAATGTCTATGCATGCAACTAGTATTGAGACTTTTCAGATTCTGACCTCTGCTTAAGGAAGTAGAACATTTTTGACAGATGACTTTGCGCTGATCAATTGGATGTTGTTTAAAAAAATGCCAGACTGCACTCTTTCTAGCATCGGATACCTTTTCAGGCATTGCAGACTGAGCTTTAACCGGATGGCCACGCTGTCCTCCACCAGGTTTTGGCTTTGCCACGCGTTTTGGGCAAGATACGGGCCCGGCAGATGGAACCTGTGGCGATGTTGATGCCTGCTGCGGCCCCTCCTCCTCCTCTGCTTCAGAACTGCTGCCGCCTGCACCCTGTTCCCCCAATGGCTGCCAATCGGGGTCAAGAACTGGGTCATCTAATAACTCTTCTTGTACCTCCTGCGCAACTTCGTCTGTGTCACCGTGTCGTTTGGTGGTATAGCGTTCGTGATGGGGCAACATAGTCTCATCAGGGTCTGATTCTTGATCAGCACCCTGCGAGGGCAATGTTGTGGTCTGAGTCAAAGGACCAGCATAGTAGTCTGGCTGTGGCTGTGCGTCAGTGCACTCCATGTCAGATTCAACTTGTAATGGGCATGGACTGTTAACTGCTTCACTTTCTAAGCCAGGGACGGTATGTGTAAAGAGCTCCATGGAGTAACCCGTTGTGTCGCCTGCTGCATTCTTCTCTGTTGTTGTTTTTGCTGAAGAGGACAAGGAAGTGACTTGTCCCTGACCGTGAACATCCACTAACGACGCGCTGCTTTTACTTTTACCAGTTTCACGAGAGGAGGCAAAAGAGCTAGAGGCTGAGTCAGCAAGATAAGCCAAAACTTGCTCTTGCTGCTCCGGCTTTAAAAGCGGTTTTCCTAATCCCAGAAAAGGGAGCGTTCGAGGCCTTGTGTAGCCGGACGACGAACCTGGCTCCACAGCTCCAGACTTAGGTGCAATATTTTTTTCCCCACGACCACCTGATGCTCCACCACTACCACTACCCTCATTACCAGCTGACAATGAACGCCCCCGGCCACGACCTCTTCCACTAGACTTCCTCATTGTTTTAAAAACGTAACCAAACTAACGTTATTTGTTGCAGTCACACAACTTACACGGTGAGCTATAACTTCAGTATGATTTAGCTAACCCTTTACAGGTTGGTGAGACCACAGCGAAAATCAGGCCCAATGTTACACACTCTGTTTTTGGTGGCTGCAAATTAGAGAGATGCCCCACACGCAGGACTGTCACTGAAGCACAAATGTTAATATTAATGTCACACTATTATTTTTTTTTTATTTTTATTTTTTTCAGGAACACTTTAGAAACCCCCCAAAAAAAAAAAAATAGATTTTTGCAGGGAGAATTTAGAAAACAAATGTAACAAACTATATGCTTTCTATGGGCCACTGAGTGAGAGATGACGCACACAGGAATCAGGAGTGGCACACAAGCCCAGAGGCCAATATTTTTCTACCAATGATTGATGGAGTTATTTTCTCTGGTAGATTTTGGAACCCAAATCAAGGAAAAAAAATATAGGCTTTCTATGGACCACAATTGGAGAGAGAGAGAGAGAGAGAGAGAGAGAGAGAGAGAGAGAGATGGCACACCCAGGAGTCAAGACTGGCACACAAGCAGAAAGGCCAATATTAATCTCCCATTTTTTGGGGGGGTTTGTTTTTTGTTTTTTTTTTTTTTTCAGGGAGACTTTAGAAAAAAAAATAATAAAAAAAATATGATTTTATCAGGAAGAATTTAGAAACCAAATAAAATAAAATGATTTTTTCAGGGAGAATTTATAAAACAAATAAAAACAAAAATAGGCGTTCTATGGCCCACTGACTGAGAGATGACGCACACAGGAGTCAGGAGTGGCACACAAGCCCAGAGGCCAATATTTTTCTACCAATGATTGATGTAGTTATTTTCTCTGGTAGATTTTGGAACCCAAATCAAGGAAAAAAAATATAGGCTTTCTATGGACCACAATTGGAGAGAGAGAGAGAGAGAGAGAGAGAGAGATGGCACACCCAGGAGTCAAGACTGGCACACAAGCAGAAAGGCCAATATTAATCTCCCACTGTTTTTTTTGGTTGTTTTTTTTTTTTTTTTTCAGGGAGACTTTAGAAAAAAAAATAATAAAAAAAATATGATTTTATCAGGAAGAATTTAGAAACCAAATAAAATAAAATGATTTTTTCAGGAAGAATTTATAAAACAAATAAAACCAAAAATAGGCGTTCTATGGCCCACTGACTGAGAGATGACGCACACAGGAGTCAAGACTGGCACACAAGCAGAAAGGCCAATATTAATCTCCCACTGTTTTTTTTTTTTTTTTTTCAGGGAGACTTTAGAAAAAAAAATAATAAAAAAAATATGATTTTATCAGGAAGAATTTAGAAACCAAATAAAATAAAATGATTTTTTCAGGGAGAATTTATAAAACTAATAAAACAAAAAATAGGCGTTCTATGGCCCACTGAGTGAGAGATGACGCACACAGGAGTCAAGACTGGCACACAAGCAGAAAGGCCAATATTAATCCCCCACTGTTTTTTTTGTTTGTTTTTTTTTTGTTTTGTTTTTTTCAGGGAGACTTTAGAAAAAAAAATAATAAAAAAAATATGATTTTATCAGGAAGAATTTAGAAACCAAATAAAATAAAATGATTTTTTCAGGGAGAATTTAGAAAACAAATAAAACCAAAAATAGGCGTTCTATGGCCCACTGACTGAGAGAGAGAGAGAGAGAGATGGCACGCTTAGTACTGGCACACAAGCCCAAAGGGCAATATTAATCTCCCTTTTTTTTTCAGGGAGAATTTCTAAAACCCCCCAAAAAAAAAAAATAGGGTTTCTATGGCCCACTATTTGTGAGAGAGATGGGACGCTCAGGACTGGCACAGATGGCACGCTCAGGACTGGCACAGAAGCCCAGAGGCCAATATTAATCTCCCTTTTTTTCTGGGAGAATTTATAAAACCAAAAAAATATTTAAATAGGCTTTCTATGGCCCACTATTTGTGAGAGAGATGGCACGCTCAGGACTGGCACAGATGGCACGCTCACAACTGGCACACAAGCCCAGAGGCCAATATTAATCTCCCTTTTTTTCAGGGAGAATTTATAAAACCAAAAAAAAAATTAAATAGGCTTTCTATGGCCCACTATTTGTGAGAGAGATGGCACGCTCAGGACTGGCACAGATGGCACGCTCACAACTGGCACACAAGCCCAGAGGCCAATATTAATCTCCCTTTTTTCAGGGAAAATTTATAAAACCAAAAAAAAAATTAAATAGGCTTTCTATGGCCCACTATTTGTGAGAGAGATGGCACGCTCAGGGCTGGCACAGATGGCACGCTCACAACTGGCACACAAGCCCAGAGGCCAATATTAATCTCCCTTTTTTCAGGGAAAATTTATAAAACCAAAAAAAAATTAAATAGGCTTTCTATGGCCCACTATTTGTGAGAGAGATGGCACGCTCAGGACTGGCACAGATGGCACGCTCACAACTGGCACACAACCCCAGAGGCCAATATTAATCTCCCTTTTTTTCAGGGAGAATTTATAAAACCAAAAAAAAAAATTAAATAGGCTTTCTATGGCCCACTATTTGTGAGAGAGATGGCACGCTCAGGGCTGGCACAGATGGCACGCTCACAACTGGCACACAAGCCCAGAGGCCAATATTAATCTCCCTTTTTTCAGGGAAAATTTATAAAACCAAAAAAAAAATTAAATAGGCTTTCTATGGCCCACTATTTGTGAGAGAGATGGCACGCTCAGGACTGGCACAGATGGCACGCTCACAACTGGCACACAAGCCCAGAGGCCAATATTAATCTCCCTTTTTTTCAGGGAGAATTTATAAAACCAAAAAAAAAATTAAATAGGCTTTCTATGGCCCACTATTTGTGAGAGAGATGGCACGCTCAGGACTGGCACAGATGGCACGCTCACAACTGGCACACAAGCCCAGAGGCCAATATTAATCTCCCTTTTTTCAGGGAAAATTTATAAAACCAAAAAAAAAATTAAATAGGCTTTCTATGGCCCACTATTTGTGAGAGAGATGGCACGCTCACAACTGGCACAGATGGCACGCTCACAACTGGCACACAAGCCCAGAGGCCAATATTAATCTCCCTTTTTTCAGGGAAAATTTATAAAACCAAAAAAAAAATTAAATAGGCTTTCTATGGCCCACTATTTGTGAGAGAGATGGCACGCTCAGGACTGGCACAGATGGCACGCTCACAACTGGCACACAACCCCAGAGGCCAATATTAATCTCCCTTTTTTTCAGGGAGAATTTATAAAACCAAAAAAAAAAATTAAATAGGCTTTCTATGGCCCACTATTTGTGAGAGAGATGGCACGCTCAGGGCTGGCACAGATGGCACGCTCACAACTGGCACACAAGCCCAGAGGCCAATATTAATCTCCCTTTTTTCAGGGAAAATTTATAAAACCCAAAAAAAAATTAAATAGGCTTTCTATGGCCCACTATTTGTGAGAGAGATGGCACACTCAGGACTGGCACACAAGCCCAAAGGCTAATATTAATCTCCCACTGTATTTTTATCAGGGAGAATTTATACACCCCACAAAAAAAAATACAGAAAAATGAAAAGGCTTTCTATGGCCCACTATGTGAGAGAGATGGCACACACAGGGATGGCACTCTAGCAGAAATGCCAAATTGCCAATCTTAATCTCCCACCAAAAAAAAAAAAAAACAGGGAATGTCCTACAATTACTATCTCCCTGCCTGCAGTAATCTCAGCCAGGTATGGCAGGCAGCAATAAGGAGTGGACTGATGCACAAATCAAATAAAAAGTGTGGACAAACAAAAAAGATAGCTGTGCAGAAAGGAAGGAACAAGAGGATTTGTGCTTTGAAAAAAGCAGTTGGTTTGCACAGCGGCGTACACACAGCAATGCAGCTATCAGGGAGCCTTCTAGGGCAGCCCAATGAGCTACAGCGCTGAGGGGGAAAAAAAAAAAAAAAACTTCCACTGTCCCTGCACACCGAGGGTGGTGTTGGACAGTGCAAATCGCTGCAGCACAAGCGGTTTTGTGGTTAATGGACCCTGCCTAACGCTATCCCTGCTTCTGACAAAGCGGCAGCAACCTCTCCCTAAGCTCAGATCAGCAGCAGTAAGATGGCGGTCGGCGGGAACGCCTCTTTATAGCCCCTGTGACGTCGCAGACAGCAAGCCAATCACTGCAATGCCCTTCTCAAAGATGGTGGGGACCAGGACCTATGTCATCACGCTGCCCACACTCTGCGTTTACCTTCATTGGCTGAGAAATGGCGCTTTTCGCGTCATTGAAACGCGACTTTGGCGCGAAAGTCGCGTACCGCATGGCCGACCCCGCACAGGGGTCGGATCGGGTTTCATGAAACCCCGACTTAGCCAAAAGTCGGCGACTTTTGAAAATGTTCGACCCGTTTCGCTCAACCCTACCTATAACCATTGGGTCTGGAGGAGGAAGCCTGTCAGTGCACAGTAAAGTGTGGACTGCCAAGAAAAGTGTAGGCTATGGGTATTTATAGCCAATGGGTATTTGATAAGTAGTTAAATTACATACTTTGGGTATTTATGGCCCGAAAGAAGTTCCATCAGTTATAAGGTTTTTTTCTAGGTCCATGAACCCACTGGGTAAGAAAATAAAAGGATAGATGCTAAATAAACAGGATTCAGAATAATTAGTACTAGCCCTTTTTGGGATATAAACCGAAGCTGAGTGTTACCAATAGCATTAAGGCACTATAATGTGAATTTAGTCCAAGAAGAGAAGGTTAGTACTGGCACTTAAGCCAAAAAAAATTCTTCCCCACACACTACAATGATGCTCAGCAATGTGCACAAAGAGGTCAAAAATCCAAATTAAAAAGGAGAAATTGAATATGTGGCACTCACCTGTATTAGAAACTTCAGCAAGTAAAAGTTTTGGCCCATGGAAGAAGTGATTGCTTAGCGCGAAACAGCTGTTGTCCATACTCTGCAGTGTTTCACATGCTACTACGCTGTAATTTTAGTTGCTTGCTGAAGTTTCTATCATGCGTGAATGTCGCATATTCAATTTCTCCTTACAATAAATGGTAAATTTATGTGGAAAAAAATATTTAAAAATAAGCTGGAGTCTACACCTTCTATTTCCCTAGGGTCCACATTTATTATAAACTGGTTTTGACCTATATATTGCGAAACACTGCCATACTGTTGAAAGCCTGTATTTAACAACTTTTATTTAAATTAAGCGTGAGCTAAGTTCCCAAGGCTGACATTACCAACTTGTGGAAATTAAAGGTAATGTAATGAATGTGGTTTTAGATGGCAGATAGTAGGCCTCTTACTTGGACTGCTATGGTTCTGTACAGTTAGTAGACAGACGGCCTAGGGTTTATTTTATACTGTTGATGTAGTTGCTTTGCCTGCATCAGAAGATCGTAAAGCAGTTTATGAAAAGTTTGAACACAAGTCTTGTACTTTGGACGGAAATTTTTAATGTGATTGAATCTAACCTTGGAAATGATGATTTATCATGGAACAAAAGCCCTTGGAGATTGGCTATAACAATATCATACTGAATCATTGCAGGTTATTGTTTTTTTTTTCAAGAAGAAAACCAGAAATTCAGAAGGCAAAAAAATTGCCGACATAATGTATGTGAAATGTGCTATTATTCAACCTTAACATAATAAGATACTGGGGGTTCATTAACATATACAAATTTGACTAATATGACTTAAAATAGGAACCTCATTGAAAATCCTGGCTTGGCATTTAGACTCTGAAATACCAGCCTACATGTATAAACTCAAATAGATATGGCAAACCTTATTGATATGTTGTGCATTTTTGCCGTTATGTGTCACCTTGGCTTGACTGACTTACGGTAACCCATTTTTTCTTCTCTCACCTTCTCTATTGCTATGTCCCCAGTCCATCTCTCTGCAGAATAATTTATGGATATCAGCGCAGCTTGTCGCTGTGTTTGCCAGGCCCTTTTGCTGACTGAGCTGTAACCTTTATTTCGCTGGTCTTGTATGTGATTTAGGAAAGCTTAAATTAGGATTCCTTCTTGTATGGAGCTCATTGCTATAGGACAGAATGTGAAGATTATCTATGTTGAAACTAGAAATAAAACTCAACATAAATGAAGTAAATGCAACTTTTTTAGACTTTACATAAAGTTTTTAAATTAGAAAAGGAACAAGAGGGTTGATGATTGAATCTTGTCATCCTCTTACAAAATTAATGGGACTGGACACCTTATCTTTACCTTTATCAAAGCAGCTGGAATATTTTTTTTCCAGTTAACCATATTAGCAATGCCTGTTCTCAAAAAGGCAATTATTGAAAGAGAATATGACCAAACCTGTCCAGCAGCCTCAATAGAAAAACATTACATTTGGAAAAGTTTCAATTGAAGGGGGCTGAGTGAAAATTCTGGTCATATGCTCCAACAACTGCCATTTCATGAACAGGTGAGCAGCGGAGTCTGTGAGGGAGGCTTCACTTAGACCTATGTATTTACAGAGAGTGACTTGCAAAAGTATTTGTAAACTTCATTTTTCATGTTTCGCTATCTCACAACCAGGAATTTCACTTTCTTCTGAGGGTTTGCATCAGTTCATGTAAAAGAACATGCCTACAACTGTGAACATTTGGTTTTCTTTTTTTTGCGAAGCAAACACCAAATAGGACAAAATACCTGAAAACTTTAGTGTGCATAACTATTTGTCCCCTCAAAGATAGTACTTTGTAGAGCCTCCCTTTGCTGCAATTACAGCTGCAAGTTGCTTTAGATAAGTCTCTATGTGCTTTCCACACATTGAAACTGAGATTTTTGCCCATTCTTCAAGACAGAGCTGCTCCACCTCCTTCTAGTTGTATGGTAGCCTCTGGCGAAGAGCAATCTTAAAGTCTGACCAAAGATTCTCAATTGGATTAAAGACTGGGCATTGACTAGGCCACTCCAAAACATTTGCACATTTTCCCTTAAACCACTTGAGTGTTCCTATAGCAGTATGCTGTTATTGTCTTGTTGAAAGGTGAACACTGTCCCAGTCTCAAATCACCGACAGACTGAAACAGGTTTTGATCAAGAATATTCCTGCATTTTGCATCATCTATCTTCCCCTTTACGAGGTTCATTTTGTCTGTCTCTGCTGCTGAAAAACATGGTGTTCTTGGGGTAACGAGCTGTGTTGGTTTGGTGCCAGACAGAGCATTTATCTTGGTGGACAAAAATTTAAATTTTGGTCTCATGTGACCAAAGCACCTTTCTCCATACACTTTGAGTTTCTCCCACAACTATTTTGCCAAAATCAAAATGAGCCTTACAATTTTTGTGTGTAGGTAAAGGTGGTTTCTGCCATCTGTTCCATAAAGGCTACCTCTATTGCTTATTGTAGTTTTATGGACAAATACTCCAGTCTCTGCTTGGGAACTCTGCAGCTCCTTCAGGGTTACCTTTGGTCTCTGCGCTGCCTCTCTGATTAATTCCCTCCTTGCGTGAGTTGAGAGCTTTGGTGGGCTGCCCTCTCTTTGCAGGTTTGTTGTGGTACAATGTTTTTCCATTTGATGATAATGGATTTGTTGGTGCTTCGGGGGATCATCATAGATTGGGATTTTTTTTATAACCCAAACCTGACTTGTCCTTCTCAACAATTTTGTCCCTGACTCGTTTGGAGATCTACTTGGTCTTCATGGTGTTGTTTGGTTAGTGATGCCTCTTGCTTACTGGTGTTAGAGCCTCTGTGGCCTTTCAGAAAAGATGTGTGTATACTGACAGGCCATGTGACACTTAGATTGCACACAGGTGGACTTCCTTTCACTAAGAATGTGACGTATGAAAATATTTGCTTGCACCAGAAATTTTTAAAAAGCTTCATCGCAAATGGGGTGAATACATATGCTCATAACAATTTTTAGTTATTTGATCTCATAAATTTAACTTATGCCTATATTTTTCTCACTTCAGCAACTTAGACTATTTAGTACTGATGCATCACACAGAAATTGGATTACAAAAATATTTAAACACAGGATGTAATGTAACAAAATAAGGTAAAAAGCCAAGGGGGAATACTTTCACAAGCCACTGTATATATTACTTTGTGATATAAAATCAAGTTTCCAACACACTAGGGTTTGATTTTTAAGAAACATGTTGTAGTGTTGAATAAAACCATTTTTTGTGTGCTGAAAAATTAGGTAAATGTGTGAGAAAAATCAACATGGGATGGAATTAAAGTATAACAGCAATTTTTTTCATAGGTTAATCGGTTTTATTTTTCCTCTATGGAGATTCTGAGGTGCCTATGGCAAATTAAACAATCCCCTGAACCATGTTCAGAGTCCACGGCTCAGGCAAACACATTTCTGTATTTAGCCAATTACTATTGTGCTTACTCTGTGTACATCATTGGCAGGAAGCTCAGTGTTAACTGGCTGTCAGCACCATTCTCTCTCGACACCATGTAGTTGCGTCAAGAAAGGACCTGAGCCACAGTACCAGTGGGAACACCGCCCACCGGTGGCTCAGGCCCTTTCTTGATGTAACCGCATAGACTGGCGGGACTGCGTGTGCCATTATTGACTGCATGTGATGTGGACCCCTGTGCGTTCACCATAAATGGGACCTGTGACATGATACGTACCGTTGTCTCTCCCACCCTATCTCTCTCCTCCCTCCAGTCTTTAATGGATAGATGGTTAGCAGATGAGTTAACAGTATTTATTAAGGATTTTGTGTGTATGACCGCTCTGATTGGTGTCTGTCTGTGATAAATGGGTGTGTGTGACAGTGTGGTATCACCCCGGAAGAAGGTTAATCGCTGAAACGTGCGCCGGGTTTCACAGTATGTGCTGTATCCTACGCTGCATGTATTACTTCATGTATAATATACTTTGTACATTGCCTTTGAAGTGTAATGGGTCTGGCGTCTTACATTATATGTGGGTTTGTTTTAGTGGCAAGCAATGCTTGGCATTGCAGGGCCATTTGCTAATAACCATAGGTATTTGATCCCTTAGTCTTATACAGCTCTGGCAGAAATTAGGAGACAACTGCAAAATGTTCAGTTGGTCAGATTTTTCTCTTTATAGGTATATTATTGAGTAAAATATAAATAGTTCTTTTAGTTTATAAACTTCTGATAACATGTCTCCAAATTTCCAAGCAATAAATTTTGTATTTTTTTTTTCAGAAAGAGAAAAATTATCAAAATTAAAAAGAAACCCAGTGTTTTCAGACCTCAAATAATGCAAAGAAAACAACTCCATAATCATTTAGAAACAACAAGGCTAATGTTTCAATTCAGGAAAAGTTCAAAAATCAATATTTTGTGGAATAACCATGATTTTAAATCACAGCTTTCATGCGTCTTGGCATGCTTTCCACCAGTCTTTCACGCTGCTTCTGGGGCAAATATTTAAGCAGTTCTTCTTTGTTTGATGGCTTGTGACTATCCATCATCCTCTTGATTACATTCCAGAGATTTTCAGTGGGGTTCAGGTCTGGAGATTGGGCTGCCCATGTCAGGGTTTTGATATGGTGATCTCTTAATTTTTGCCAGAGCGGTATATATAGACATGTTTATTTATTTTTTGCATTACAAGGGATCAGCCCCAACAGAATCATTGGTTATGGCACATTTTACTACATTACTTTGCTTTTCCGTTGTTGCTCTACTACCGTAGCTTTTAAGAACCATTTGGAATATCCAATAGAGTTGTGTTCTCATCAATTAAATGGTCTTTTATATTGTATTGTTATATATACAAAGACTCTTCTTATTTTCTACTAGTATGGAATACGTTTCATATTGACATCAATCCTACAAAATGACTAAGGCTACTTTCACACATCAGGTTTTTGGTTTCAGGCACAATCCGGCAAATTTGCTAAAAAATGGATCCGGTGTACATAGTGAAAAAACGGATGCAAACTGATGCACTGGATCCGTTTTTTAGCTGGATCCGGCTCTATGTACTGCGCATGGTTTTTGAGTTCATGGGCATGGTTTTTGAGGAGAGAGAGAGAGAGAGACTCCATGCCAGAATCAAAAACAAAGCTTCTGGGCATGCTCAGTGTGTTAAAAACGTATTCGGTCGCCAGAAATGTTCTTTCACACATCAGTTCCATACGTTTATTGCCGGAAACGTCCCTTCAGTCTTTTTCGCCGGACACAAAAAACGTTGCAGGAGACGTTTTTTGTGTCCGGCAAAAAAGCCTGAAGGGACGGATCCGGCACAAAATGGATGAAACGCATGTCCTTCAGGCACAATCCGGCAGTAATACAACTCTATGGGGAAAAAACGGATCAGGCGTAAGAAAAAAACTGATCCAGATTGTGCCTGAAACTGCCGGATTGTGCCTGAAACCAAAAACCTGATGTGTGAAAGCAGCCTTACTCGCTGATTTTGTTACCGTAAATACTCGAGTATAAGCCGAGATTTTCAGCCCAAAATTTTGGGCTGAAAGTGCCCCTTTCGGCTTATACTCGAGTCACAGTGGGCGGCAGGGTCGGCGGGTGAGGGGGAGAGGGCGCTGAGGCATACTCACCTAGTCCCGGCGCTCCTGACGCTGCTCCTGCCTGTCACACTGTCTTCGGTGCTGCAGCTTCTTCCCCTCTTCAGCGGTCACGTGGGACCGCTCATTAGAGAAATGAATACGTGACTCCACCTGCCATAGGGGTGGAGCCGCATATTCATTTCTCTAATCAGCGGTGCCGGTGACCGCTGATAGAGGAAGAGGCTGCGGCACCGAAGACCATGTGACAGGCAGAGGGAGCAGGACGCCGGGAGCAGGTAAGTATGTAATATTCACCTGTCCGCGTTCCACACGCCGGGCGCCGCTCTGTCTTCGCGTCCTCTTGCTCTGACTGTTCAGGTCAGAGGGCGCGATGACGCATATAGTGTGCGCGCCGCCCTCTGCCTGATCAGTCAGTGCAGAGAGACGCTGAGACGGGACGCTGGGAGCTGCAAGCAAGAGAGGTGAGTATGGCTTTTTTTTTATTGCATCAGCAGCAGCAGCAGCAATGGCACAGCTTTCTATGGCACAGGTATGGGGCAATACTGAACGGCGCAGAGCACTATATGGCAGCTATGGGGCAATACTGAACGGCGCAGAGCACTATATGGCAGCTATGGGGCAATAATGAACGGCACAGAGCACTATATTGCAGCTATGGGGCAATAATGAACGGCGCAGAGCACTATATGGCAGCTATGGGACAATAATGAATGGCGCAGATCACTATATGGCACATCTATGGGGCAATATTGAACGGCGCAGAGCACTATATGGCAGTTATGGGGCAATAATGAACGGCGCAGAGCACTATATGGCACAGCTATGGGGCAATAATGAACGGCGCAGAGCACTATATGGCAAGCTATGGGGCAATAATGAACCGTGCAGAGCACTATATGGCACAGCTATGGGGCAGTAATGAACAGTGCAGAGCACTATATGGCACATCTATGGGGCAATAATGAACAGTGCAGAGCAATAATGAACAGTGCAGAGCACTATATGGCACAGCTTTATATGGCACATCTATGGGGCAATAATGAACGGTGCAGAGCACTATATGGCACAGCTTTATATGGCACATCTATGGGGCAATAATGAACGGTGCAGAGCACTATATGGCACTGCTTTCTATGGCACATCTATGGGGCAATAATGAACGGTGCAGAGCACTATATGGCACAGCTTTATATGGCACATCTATGGGGCAATAATGAACGGTGCAGAGCACTATATGGCAGAGCTTTCTATGGCACATCTATGGGGCAATAATGAACAGTATGGAGCATTATATGTGGCACAGCTTTATATGGAGCATCTTATGGGGCAATAATGAATGGTATGGAGCATCTATTTTTATTTTTGAAATTCACCGGTAGCTGCTGCATTTCCTACCCTAGGCTTATACTCGAGTTAATAAATTTTCCCAGTTTATTGTGGCAAAATTAGGGGGGTCGGCTTATACTCGGGTCGGCTTATACTCGAGTATATACGGTAATTGTGTAATTATATGGACTGCAGCTCTTCTCTAAATGGAGCTGTTCATGTTAGAAGTGCATCAAAGTTTGTGACCTATTAGTATGTACATTACTCACAGATTTCAAGCCGTTTCTAATTAGTGATGTGATGATTAAAAAATCTAGACAATTTTATACCTATTTATTCAACAGTCTTTAACCCCTTCATGACCTTGGGATTTTCAGTTTTTCCGTATTTGTTTTTCGCTCCCCTCCTTCCCAGAGCCATAATTTTTTTATTTTTCTGTCAATATGGCCATGTGAGGGCTTATTTTTTGCGAAACAAGCTGTACTTTTGAACAGCATCATTGGTTTTAGCATGTTGTGTACTACAAAACCGGAAAAAATTTCCAAGTGCGGTGAAATTGCAAAAAAAGTGCAATCCCACACTGGTTTTTTGTTTGGCTTTTTTGCTAGGTTCACTAAATGCTAAAACTTACCAGCCACTATGATTCTCCAGGTCATTACAAGTTCATAGACACCTACCATGTCTAGGTTCTCTTTTATGTATGTGGTGAAAAGAAATTCCAAACTTTGCTAAAAAAAAAAAATTGCGCCATTTTCCGGTACCCGTAATGTCTCCATTTTTCATGATCTGGGGTCAGGTGAGGGCTTATTTTGGTGTGCCGAGCTGGCATTTTTAATGATACCATTTTGGTGCATCTATGTTCTTTTGATCGCCCATTATTGCATTTTAATTCAATGTTGCGGCGACCAAAAAAACATAATTCTGGCGTTTCAAATTTTTTTCTCGATACTTAGTTTAGCGATCAGGTTAATCCTTTTTTTATTGATAGATCGGGCGATTCTGAAAGTGGCGATACCAAATTTGTGTAGGTTGGATTTTTTTTATTGATTTATTTTGAATGGGGCGAAAGGGGGGTGATTTAAACTTTTTTTTTTTTTCACTTTTTTTAAAATTTTGTCATGCTTCAATAGCCTCCATGGGAGGCTAGAAGCTGGCACAACTCGATCGCCTCTGCTACATAGCAGCGATCATCAGATCGCTGCTATGTAGCTGAATTGCAGGTGTGCTCCCAGCTGGCCGGGATCAGTAACCATAGAGGTTTCAAGGACCTCTATTGTTACCATTCTGATGCATCGCTGATCCCCGATCATGTGATGGGGGCTAGCGATGTGCTCATTTCCAGACGGATGGCCGGAAGTTAAATGCCGCTGTCAGCTTTTGACAGCGGCATTTAACTAGCTAATAGCGGCTGTTGAATCATGATTTCACCCGGTGCTATTGCAGGCGGGTGTTCAAAACAGCTGACATGTCCCGGCTTTGAGGTGGGCTCACCGCTGGAGCCCTGCATCAAAGAGGGGGATCTGACCTCAGACGTACTATCCCGTCCTAGGTCAGAAAGGGGTTAAAGTCCTATAGGGTAAGGAGAACACCAGAAAGGTAATAATCTGCTGTTTCAAATTACATGAGAAAACCTCCTCTAAATATAGTGGTTAGAGGACATGACCCTGGCAATTTTTATTTGTTGAGTGGGCATTGACTACACTATTTCATTTTTTTAAAATACTGTATACAGTCAAAAATGAAAGCCATCAGAATGGAGAAATCAAGCATACATTATATGTTGGCCGACATTTATATTTTATAAAAAAAATACGTATATTTATGGGAAATACAGCTCTGGCAAAAATTAAAAGACCACCACATCAAAACCCTGTCATAGACAGCCCAATCTCCAGACCTTTCATACGTCTTGGCATGCTTTCCCCCAGTCTTTCACACTGTTTCTGGTGCAAAAATTTAAGCAGTTCTTTGTTTGATGGGTTGTGACTATCCATCATCCTCTTGATTACATTCCAGAGGTTTCCAATGGGGTTCAGGTCTGGAGATTGGTTTACCGATGACAGGGTTTTGATGTGGTGGTCTCTTAAATTTTGCCAGAGCTGTATAAATAAAAGGGATGTATAAAGATGAGTGTACATTACATTCTGCTGAGCACCATCCTGGGGTGGAAGGCAGTACATCTGAATAGCAGAAAAAGATATTCAAACCTGCCCCACTCTTTTAACCCCTTCATGAAATGCGCCGTACTAGTACTGTTCTGCGGGAACTGAATTCCCGCAAACCGCAGTACTAGTATGGCGGCACGATCGCACGGTTTCACGGTGAGCACCGCGGCAATTGCATGCGGGTGTCAGCTGTATGTCAGCTGTCAGTGCTAGCGCCGATTGTGGGCATTTAGCCCCTCTGATGCCGCTGTCAGTAGTGACAGTGACATAGAGGGGCATTGTGCAGGGATGGGGGCTCCCTGCGCTCTCCCACTGAAACAACGCAATGCGATTGAATTGTTACGGTGTTCTCCAAGGAGTCCCTGGATCCAAAATGGCCGTGGGGCTCCTTCCAGGTCCTGAAGTGAGGTAGCTTCCTGGTGCCTGCTAAGAACAGGCACCGGAAAGCCTCCTGCACTGCCTGTCAGATTGCTGATTTGACACAGTGCTATGCAAAGTGTCACATCAGCGATCTGATATAATATAGCAATGTCCCACCCTGGGACAATGTTAGAAAGTAAAAAAAAAATAGAATGTATAAAAAAAATCCCCAAATAAAGAAAAAAATAAATAAATATTTTCCAATAAATCCATTTATTCATGTAAATAAAAAAACAATAAAAGTACACATATTTGGTATCGCCGCGTCCATAATGACCCGCTCTATAAAACAATCCCTCTAGTTAACCCCTTCAGTGAACACCGCAAAAAAAAAACAAGGCAAAAAACAATGCTTTATCATCGTACTGTCGAACAAAAAGTGCAATAAAATGTGATCAAAAAGACGGATATAATTAAATATGGTACCGCTGAAAATGTCATCTTGTTCCACAAAAAAAGCCATGATACAGATTCATCAGCAGAAAAATAAAAAAGTTATAACTTTCAGAATAAAGCAATGCAAAAACAATTATTTTTTATATAAAATAGTTTTTAGTGTGTAAAAGCACCAAAACATAAAAAACTATATCATTGAGGTATCGCTGTAATCGTACTAATCCGAAGAATAAAGCTGCTTTATCAATTTTACCACACACAGAACAGTATAAATGCCCCCTTAGCATGTGACAGCTGCCAAACAAAAACCCGCTATAAATAGTAAATCAACCCCCCTTTATCACCCCCTTAGTTAGGGAAAAATAATAAAATTGAAAAAAATGTATTTATTTCCATTTTCCCATTAGGGTTAGTGTTGATGCTAACATTAGGGTTAGGTTTGGGGCTAAAGTTAGGGTTAGGGTTGAGGATAAAGTTAGGGTTGGGGCTAAAGTTAGGGTTAGGGTTGAGGCTAAAGTTAGGGCTAGGGTTGGGGCTAAAGTTAGGGTTTGGATTATGTTTACGGTTGGGGTTAGGGTTGGGATTAGGGTTAGGGGTGTGTCAGAGTTAGGGGTGTGGTTAGGGTTGGGTTAGGGGTGTGGTTAGGGTTATGGTTGGGATTAGGCTTAGGGGTGCGTTGCGGTTAGGGTTGGAGATAGAATTGGGGGGGTTTCCACTGTTTAGGCACATCAGGGGCTCTCCAAACGCGACATGGCGTCCTATCTCAATTCAAGCCAATTCTATGTTGAAAAAGTAAAATGGTGCTCCTTCCCTTACGAGCTCTGCTGTGCGCCCAAACAGTTGTTCCCCCCACATATGGGATATCAGCGTACTCAGGACAAATTGGAAAACAACTTTTATAGTCCAATTTCTCCTGTTACCCTTGTGAAAATAAAAATTTGGGGGCTAAAATATCATTTTCGTGGAAACAAATGTATTTTTTTATTTTCACGGCTCTGCGTTATTAACTTTAGCAAAACACTTCGGGGGTTCAAAGTTCTCACAACACATCTAGATAAATTCCTTGGGGGTATAGTTTCCAATATGGGGTCACTTGTGGGGTTTCTACTATTTAGTTACATCAGGGGCTCTGCAAACGCAACGTGACGCCCGCAGACCATTCCATCAAATTCCATTCCAAAACAGCGCTCCTTCCCTTCCGAGCTCTGCCATGCACCCAAACGGTGGTTTCCCCCACATATGGGGTATCTTCGTAGTCAGGACAAATTGGACAACAACTTTTGGGGTCCAATTTCTCCTGTTACCCTTAGAAAAATAAAAAAATGCGGGCTGAAAGATCATTTTGTGGAAAAAAAATGATTTTTTTAATTTTCACGGCTCTACATTCTAAGCTTTAGTGAAACAATTGGGGGTTCAAAGTGCTCACCACACATCTAGATTAGTTCCTTAGGGAGTCTACTTTCCAAAATGGGGTCACTTGTGGGGGTTTCCAGTGTTTAGGTACATCAGGGGCTCTCCAAACGCAACATGGTGTCCGATCTCAATTTCAGCCAATTTTGCATCGAAAAGTCAAACGGCGCTCCTTCCCTTCCAAACTCTGCCATGCACCCAAACAGTGGTTTACCCCCACATATGGGGTATCAGTGTACTCAGGACAAATTGCACAACAACTTTTGTGGTGAGCACTTTGAACCCCGAAGTACTTCACAGAAGTTTATAACTTCTGTGAAGTACTTCGGGGTTCAAAGTGCTCACCACACATCTAGATTAGTTTCTTAGGGGGTCTACTTTCCAAAATGGTGTCAGTTGTGGGGGGTTTCCACTGTTTAGGCATATCAGAGGCTCTCTAAATGTGTCCGATCTCAATTCCAGCAAATTTTGCATTGAAAGTCAGATGGCGCTCCTTCCCTTCCGAGCTCTGCCATGTGCCGAAACAGTAGTTTACCCCCACATATGGGGTATCGGCGTACTTTGGATCAATTGTGCAATGAGTTTTGTAGTCCAATTTCTCATGTTACCCTTGGTAAAATAAAACAAATTAAATCTGAAATAAAAATTTCGTGAAAAAAAGTTAAATGTTCAATTTTTTTTAAGCATTCCAAAAATTCCTGTGAAGCACCTGAAGGGTTAATAAATTTCTTGAATGTGGGTTTTGAGTACCTTGAGGGGTGCAGTTTATAGAATGGTGTCACTTTTTAGCATTTTCTGCCATATAGGGCCCTCAAAGTCACTTCAAGTGTGAGGTGGTCACTAAAAAAAATGGTTTTGCAAATTTTGTTGTAAAAATGAGAAATCGCTGGTCAACTTTTAACCCCTTCATGACCCAGCCTATTTTGACCTTAAAGACCTTGCCGTTTTTTGCAATTCTGACCAGTGTCCCTTTATGAGGTAATAACTCGAGAACACTTCAACGGATCCTAGCGGTTCTGAGATTGTTTTTTCGTGACATATTGGGCTTCATGTTAGTGGTAAATTTAGGTCAATAAATTCTGTGTTTATTTGTGATAAAAACGGAAATTTGGCGAAAATTTTGAAAATTTCGCAATTTTCACATTTTGAATTTTTATTCTGTTAAACCAGAGAGTTATGTGACACAAAATAGTTAATAAATAACATTTCCCACACGTCTACTTTACATCAGCACAATTTTGGAAACAAAATTTTTTTTTGCTAGGAAGTTATAAGGGTTAAAATTTGACCAGCGATTTCTTATTTTTACAACGAAATTTACAAAACCATTTATTTTAGGGACTACCTCACATTTGAAGTCAGTTTGAGGGGTCTATATGGCTGAAAATACCCAAAAGTGACACCATTGTAAAAACTGCACCCCTCAAGGTGCACAAAACCACATTCCAGAAGTTTATTAACCCTTCAGGTGCTTCACAGCAGCAGAAGCAACATGAAAGGAAAAAATGAACATTTAACTTTTTAGTCACAAAAATGATCTTTCAGCAACAATTTTTTTATTTTCCGAATGGTAAAAAGAGAAACTGAACCACGAAAGTTGTTGTCCAATTAGTCCTGAGTACGCTGATACCTCATATGTGGGGGTAAACCACTGTTTGGGCGCACGGCAGGGCTTGGAAGGGAAGGAGCGCCATTTGACTTTTTGAATGAAAAATTGGCTCCACTCTTTAGCGGACACCATGTCACGTTTGAAGAGCCCCCGTGTGCCTAAAAATTGGAGCTCCCCCACAAGTGACCCCATTTTGGAAACTAGACGCCCAAGGAACTTATCTAGATGCATAGTGAGCACTTTAAACCCCCAGGTGCTTCAGAAATTGATCCGTAAAAATGAAAAAGTACTTTTTTTTCACAAAAAAATTATTTTAGCCTCAATTTTTTCATTTTCACATGGACAACAGGATAAAATGGATTCTAAAATTTGTTTGGAAATTTCTCCTGAGTACATCGATACCTCACATGTGGGGGTAAACCACTGTTTGGGCACATGGTAAGGCTCGGAAGGGAAGGAGCGCCATTTGACTTTTTGAATGGAAAATTATCTCCATCGTTAGCGGACACCATGTTGCGTTTGGAGAGACCCTGTGTGCTTAAACATTGGAGCTCCCCCACAAGTGACCCCATTTTGGAAACTGGAGCCCCCAAGGAACTTATATAGATGCCTAGTGAGCACTTTAAACCCTCAGGTGCTTCACAAATTGATCCGTAAAAATGAAAAAGTACTTTTTTTTCACAAAAAATTTTTTTCGCCTCAATTTTTCCATTTTCACATGGGCAATAGGATAAAATGGATCCTAAAATTTGTTGAGCAATTTCTCCCGAGTACGCCGATACCTCATATGTGGGGGTAAACCACTGTTTGGGCACAAGACAGGGCTCGGAAGGGAAGGCGCGCCTTTTGACTTTTTGAATGGAAAATTAGCTCCAATTGTTAGCGGACACCATGTCGCATTTGGAGCGCCCGTGTGCCTATGCAATGGAGCTCCCCCACAAGTGACCCCATTTTGGAAACTAGACCCCCCAAGGAACTTATCTAGATGCATACTGAGCACTTTAAACCCCCAGGTGCTTCACAGAAGTTTATAATGCAGAGCCATGAGAATAAAAAATAATTTTTCTTTTCTCAAAAATGATTTTTTAGCCTGGAATTTCCTATTTTGCCAATGGTAATAGGAGAAATTGGACCACAAATGTTGTTGTCCAGTTTGTCCTGAGTACGCAGATACCCCATATGTGGGGGTAAACCACTGTTTGGGTGCACGGCAGGGCTCAGAAGGGAAGGAACGCCATTTGGCTTTTTAAATGGAAAATTAGCTCCAATCATTAGCGGACACCATGTTGCGTTTGGAGAGCCCCTGTGTGCCTAAACATTGGAGATCCCCCACAAATGACCCCATTTTGGAAACTAGACCCCCAAAGGAACTAATCTAGATGTGTGGTGAGCACTTTGAACCCTCAAGTGCTTCACAGAAGTTTATAACGCAGAGCCATGAAAATAAAATAAAAAATTTCTTTTCTCAAAAATGATTTTTTAGCCCGCAATTTTTTATTTTCCCAAGGGTAACAGGAGAAATTTGACCCCAAAAGTTGTTGTCCAGTTTCACCTGAGTATGCTGATACCCCATATGTGGGGGTAAACCACTGTTTGGGCACATGCCAGGGCTCGGAAGTGAAGTAGTGACGTTTTGAAATGCAGACTTTGATGGAATGCTCTGCGGGCGTCACGTTGCGTTTGCAGAGCCCCTTATGTGGCTAAACAGTAGAAACCCCCCACAAGTGACCCCATTTTGAAAACTAGGCCCCGAAAGGAACTTATCTAGATGTGAGGTGAGCACTTTGAACCCCCAAGTGCTTCACAGAAGTTCATAACACAGAGCAGTGAAAATAATAAATACGTTTTCTTTCCTCAAAAATAATTTTTTAGCCCAGAATTTTTTAATTTTCCCAAGGGTAACAGGAGAAATTTGACCCCAATATTTGTTGTCCAGTTTCTCCTGAGTACGGTGATACCCCATATGTGGGGGTAAACTACTATTTGGGCACTTGCCGGGGCTCGGAAGTGAAGTAGTGACGTTTTGAAATACAGACTTTGATGGAATGCTCTACGGGCGTCACGTTGCGTTTGCAGAGCCCCTGATGTGACTAAACAGTAGAAACCCCCCACAAGTCACCCCATTTCGGAAACTAGACCCCGAAATGAAATTATCTAGATATGTGGTGAGCACTTTCAACCCCCAAGTGCTTCACAGAAGTTTATAACGCAGAGCCGTGAAAATAATAAATACGTTTTCTTTCCTCAAAAATAATTTTTTAGCCCAGAATTTTTTATTTTCCCAAGGGTTACAGGGGAAATTGGACCACAAAAGTTGTTGTCCAGTTTCTCCTGAGTAAGCTGATACCCCTTGTGTGGGGGTAAACCACTGTTTGGGCACACGTCGGGGCTCAGAAGGGAAGAAGTGACTTTTGAAATGCAGACTTTGATGGAATGGTCTGCGGGCGTCACGTTGCGTTTGCAGAGCCCCTGGTGTGCCTAAACAGTAGAAACCCCCCACAAGTGACCCCATTTTGGAAACTAGACCCCCCAAGGAACTTATCTAGATATGTGCTGAGCACTTTGAACCCCCAAGTGCTTCACAGACGTTTACAACACAGAGCCGTGAAAATAAAAAATCATTTTTCTTTCCTCAAAAATGATGTTTTAGCAAGCAATTTTTTATTTTCTCAAGGGTAACAGGAGAAATTGGACCCCAGTAATTGTTGCGCAGTTTGTCCTGAGTATGCTGGTACCCCATATGTGGGGGTAAACCACTGTTTGGGCACACGTCGGGGCTCGGAAGTGAGGGAGCACCATTTGACTTTTTGAATACAAGATTGGCTGGAATCAATGGTGGCGCCATGTTGCGTTTGGAGACCCCCTGATGTGCCTAAACAGTGGAAACCCCTCAATTCTAACTCCAACACACCCCTAAACCTTGTCCCAACTGTAGCCATAACCCTAATCAATCACAACCCTAACCCCAACACACCCCTAACCACAACCCTAATTCCAACCCAACCCTAACCCTAAGGCTATGTGCCAACGTTGCGGATTCGTATGAGATTTTTCAGCACCATTTTTGAAAAATCCGCGGGTAAAAGGCACTGCGTTTTACCTGCGGATTTTCCGCGGATTTCCAGTGTTTTTTGTGCGGATTTCACCTGTGGATTCCTATTGAGGAACAAGTGTAAAACGCTGCGGAATCCGCACAAAGAATTGACATGCTGCGGAAAATACAACACAGCGTTTCCGCGCGGTATTTTCCGCACCATGGGCACAGCGGATTTGGTTTTCCATATGTTTACATGGTACTGTAAACCTGATGGAACACTGCTGCGAATCCGCAGCCAAATCCGCACCGTGTGCACATAGCCTAATTCTATAGGTATGTGCACACGCTGCGGAAAACGCTGCGGATCCGCAGCAGTTTCCCATGAGTTTACAGTTCAATGTAAACCTATGGGAAACAAAAATCGCTGTACACATGCTGCGGAAAAACTGCACGGAAACGCAGCGGTTTACATTCCGCAGCATGTCACTTCTTTCTGCGGATTCCGCAGCGGTTTTACAACTGCTCCAATAGAAAATCGCAGTTGTAAAACCGCAGTGAAATGTGCAGAAAAACCGCGGTAAATCCACAGCGGTTTAGCACTGCGGATTTATCAAATCCTCTGCAGAAAAATCCGCAGAGGACCAGAATACGTGTGCACATCCCGAACCCTAACCCTAACCCTACCCCTACCCCTAACCCTACCCCTACCCCTAACCCTACCCCTAACCCTACCCCTACCCCTAACCCTACCCCTAACCCTACCCCTAACCCTACCCCTAACCCTACCCCTACCCCTAACCCTACCCCTAACCCTAACCCTAGTTCTTACCCGAACCTTAGTGGAAAAAAAAAATTATTTATTTTTTTTATTGTCCCTACCTATGGGGGTGACAAAGGGGGGGGGGGTCATTTACTATTTTTTTTATTTTGATCACTGAGATAGGTTATATCTCAGTGATCAAAATTCACTCTGGAACGAATCTGCCTGCCGGCAGATTCGGCGGGCGCACTGCACATGCGCCCGCCATTTTGGAAGATGGCGGCGCCCGGGAAAGAAGACGGACACCGGCAGGCTCGGTAAGTATAGGGGGGGGGAGATCAGGGCAAGGGGGGGGAGATCAGGGCACGGGGGGGGGGGCGTCGGAGCATGGATGAGGATCGGTGTGCGTGCGGGTGGATTGGAGCACGGGGTGGGGGATCGCTGTGCAGGGGGGTGGATCGGAGCACGGGGGGGATCGCTGTGCGGGGGGGATCGGAGCACGGGGGGGTTTCATTGGAGCACGGGGGGTGTGATTGGAGCACGGGGGAGCGGACAGGAGGACGGGGGAGCGGAGCACTGGACGGAGGGGAGCGCTGCACAGATCGGGGGGCTGGGGGGGCGATCGGACGGGTGGGGTGGGTGCACATTAGTATTTCCAGCCATGGCCGATGATATTGCAGCATCGGCCATGGCTGGATTGTAATATTTCACCAGTTTTTTAGGTGAAATATTACAAATCGCTCTGATTGGCAGTTTCACTTTCAACAGCCAATCAGAGCGATCGCAGCCACGGGGGGGTGAAGCCACCCCCCCTGGGCTAAACTACCACTCCCCCTGTCCCTGCAGATCGGGTGAAATTGGAGTTAACCCTTTCACCCGATCTGCAGGGACGCGATCTTTCTGTGACACAGCATATGCGTCACAGGTCGGATTGGCACCGACTTTCATGATGCATACGCTGTGTCACAGGTCGGGAAGGGGTTAACCCTTATAACTTTGTGACAAAAAAATTATGTTTCCAAAATTGTGCTAATGTAAAGCAGTCATGTGGGTAATGTTATTTATTAACTGCTTTATAGGATAAGACTCTAGTTTAAGAGCATACAAACAAAGTTTAAAAATTGCAAAATATTCAAACTTTGCACCAAATTTCCATTTTTTTCACAAATAAGCGCAAGTCATATCAGAAAAATTTTACCACAATCATAAAGTAAAATATGTCATGAGAAAACATTCTGAGAATCACCAGGATCCGTTGAAGCGTTTCGGAGTTATGACCTCATAAAGTGACAGTGGTCAGAATTGAAAAAAATGGCCTGGTCAGGAAGTTGAAAACAGGCTTCGGGGTGAAGGGGTTAAATATGAAAATTGAGTCTAAAAAAATGTTAGGACACTTTGTGTTGGACACCAAAATACCTGTAATATGAATTTCCTGTCTGCAGGTTTTCCTGTAAGGCTGGGGTCACACGAGTGTTTATACTCTCCTCCAAGAGAATCAAGGCGATTTTAATGACACTCCAATGAAATTCTGATCCAAGTATCAGTTTAGTGTGTTCTCTTGGATAAGAGAATTGTAGCACAGGTGAGTAGAAGATGGAGAACACAATTTTTCCATCTTCTCCATTGTGTGATATCTGAGTGCAGTCTGATGTTTTACATGCACCCATAGACTTCAATGGGTAAGAGCGATCCAATTTGCGGTGAAAATCACAGCATGTTGCAATTTTTTCTCATGCCAAATTGGTGTGAGAAAAGAACACTGATCAGCACTGCCATAGAATAACATTGGTTCTAATGCTATCCGATAAAACATCAGATAGCACTTGTTCGATATATACACTTGTGTGAGCGAGACCTAATTGAAAGAAACTTTGTCAGTAAAATAAAATATAAATAATACACTCAATATAAAAAGTCTAATAAACCCATTAAAATGGCAGTTTTTTGTCATGTAAAAAAATCATACCAAGTAGAATCATTTCTGAATTTTTAACCCTTTACAATGGCCAATTGTACAATTATACATTTTGTCACTAAATTAGTTATAACCTACAATGTTATATGTATTGAGGAAATCATCAAGCCCTTTTATAAGTTGTTTCAATGCTGAAAGTTATCAGTCAGGAGCAGGGTAGAAAAAATGTTCCACGCATTACTAATGCCATGGAACACAATGAGGACAGTCATCAAGGGGTCTTTTAAATTTGCACAACAGTGACATTGCCTAGAACTGAACCTCTCTCAAAATGTGACAAAGCAACGAGAAGTAAACTGGCCCAGGAGGCTGCCAAGATGCCTACTGCAACATTTAAGAAACTGCAGGAATTTCTGGCAAGTAATGGTTGTGTACTGCACGTGACAACAATCTACTGTATTCTTTATATATCTGGCCTGTAATGCTAAGACAGAAGCTTTTTCTTACAAATAAAAATATCCAAGCTAGCTATGTATTGCCAAAACCTTCAGGAGTCTGCCAAAAGCATTTGGAAAAACGTGTTAATGTCTGATGGGACCAAGGTGGAACTTTTGTCCATAATACCAAAAGGTACGTTTTATATAAAACCAACGCTGTGCATCACCAAAAAAACACCATACCCAGAGTGAAGTATGATGGAGGCAGTGTTATGCTTTGGAGCTATTTTCTGGCTGCTTCAACTGGGCCTTTAATTAAGGTGGAGGAAATTATGAATAGTTTCAAATATCAGACAATTTTGCAACAAAACCTTCAGGCTAAAAATTTTGAAAATAAAGAGGAATTTCACCTTTCAGAAATGGATTGTCCAGAAGAAGGTAAAAGTTTTGAAATAGCCCAGCCTGAGCAAAGACAAGAATCCAATTGATCATCTGTGAGTTGATCTGAAGAGGGCTCAGATATGACAGTTTTGAAGTGCTCATGCAAGGAAAAGTGGGCCGAGATTGACAATCATTGATGTGCCATGCTAATAAACTCCTACCAAAAAAAATAAAATGTTATTATAAATTCAAAGGTGACTTCAGCAAGGTATTAGTTAAATGGTGTACATATTTATGCAACTACATTATTTTAGTTCTTTATTTTTCTTTTTCCACTCAAAAAGTCAAAAAGATTTCAGTTTATTTTTATATTGAATTGTACAGAATATGGGTTAAGTTAAAGGTGGGTAAAGTTCTGAAATTACTCTGAAATTACTTTTCTTGGTATGAGCTTTTGTGCATGACAAAAACCTGGCTCATAATGCTCTAATTTTTTCTGCAACCAAAACCTAATCTCTTAGGTTTTGCTGGCTTTTTTTCTGCTTTTCTTTATGCGTGTTTTTGCTGCGTTTTTCGGGATTCCAGAAGTAAAGGTACCGTCACACTAGACGATATCGCTAGCGATCCGTGACGTTGCAGCGTCCTCGCTAGCGATATCGTCCAGTGTGACAGGCAGCAGCGATCAGGATCCTGCTGTGCTGTCGCTGGTCGGGAAAGAAAGTCCAGAACTTTATTTGGTCGCTGGACTCCCCGCAGACATCGCTGAATCGGCGTGTGTGACACCGATTCAGCGATGTCTTCACCGGTAACCAGGGTAAACATCGGGTAACTAAGCGCAGGGCCGCGCTTAGTAACCCGATGTTTACCCTGGTTACCATCCTAAAAGTAAAAAAAAACAAACACTACATACTTACCTACAGCCGTCTGTCCTCCAGCGCTGTGCTCTGCACTCCTCCTGTACTGGCTGTGAGCGTCGGTCAGCCGGAAAGCAGAGCGGTGACGTCACCGCTCTGCTTTCCGGCCGCTGTGCTCACACAGACAGTACAGGAGGAGTGCAGAGCACAGCGCTGGAGGACAGACGGCTGTAGGTAAGTATGTAGTGTTTGTTTTTTTTTACTTTTAGGATGGTAACCAGGGTAAACATCGGGTTACTAAGCGCGGCCCTGCACTTAGTTACCCGATGTTTACCCTGGTTACCGGCATCGTTGGTCGCTGGAGAGCGGTCTGTGTGACAGCTCTCCAGCGACCAAACAGCGACGCTGCAGCGATCCGGATCGTTGTCGGTATCGCTGCAGCATCGCTAAGTGTGACGGTACCTTAAGTCAGATGTAGATGACTGGGTGTCATCATGCCCAAGCTTTTGTCTATTTTGGTCAATACAGGCCTATAAATACCTAATGCTGCAAAAGTTTTGCGCCAAAAATGTATGACTTTCCAAAGCGTTTTATGTCAGATTTCTGCCATAAGCACTAGTGTTTGATTTTGTCTTTGTATCAATTAGTATTGTCACATACTTTAGTTTTAGATAAAAAGAAAGTTCATAAAAAAAATTTGCTGGCATTTTAAGGTCTTAATCTCAGAGGGATGTTTTTGTCACTATCAGAGGCGTAGCTAAGGGTTCAGGCTAAGGGGGGCGAAACATCTCTGAGTGGGCCCCCAACCTGAGTAACAGTGTGCAGTTGCGGCTCATCAAGTCATTGGTTGGCTGCAGAGCTCCCATGACATCCAATTCAAAAAACATCACAGAAAAAAGCAGCCATATTTTAAAACACCAGGTCAGATTACCAATATACTAGCAGGATGCCCATTTGCAAAATATTGCTGAAACAACCACTCACACTCTGGTCATTCATTGAGAGGGTGTTTGCTTAATATTATAAATACACACGAATAAGGCTTGCATAGAGCGCCAGTCATACACAGGTAGTGCACAGTATCTGGCTTCATCTATTAATGACCCCACATTATTAGAGCAGGTGTGCTGCCCAGCACAACATAAGTGCAACCCACAAGGACAAAAGCCCCAAGTTCTCCAGGCCAACATTAAAGGTACCAGCTGTATCCGTAACAAAAATGAAAAAAATGTACAAAAATGTAATAATGTTTTTTTGAAGTAGTAATGTTTTACTACTTCAAAAATAGAATACAAAAAGATGCAGCTGATAAATCAAGTATCAGCAGATGACTGGTCTGTAACTAATATTAAAAATCTCTATACAAACACCCACACTGATATTACCGCCATATGGTGAATATATAGTGGCAGATATCAGTCTTAAGGCCGGCATCACACTTGCGAGTGTGATGCGAGAAACTTGCAAAAGTCTCTGGCATCAATACCCGGCACTGCCGCCGGCACTCAGGAGCAGAGCGTGTGGTTGCATAGAAATAGAGAGAAGCCAAATGTACAGTATCTAGTCGACGCATGCACATAGCAAACGTGGTCACATAACCACATGATGATATTGGGGACTCATGACAGCAGGTGCACCGCACCCTATCATGATTTGCCAGTCTGCAGTCATATATAGTGACTAAATTTTTATTCCAAACCTGCACAACCCCTTTAATAACTTTATACAAATAATAAGCTCTTTATTATGAAATTATTAAAGTCAGCAGTGACTCTATGTGATTGCAGACTTGTGAATCCTCACATTGCGTGCACAGCACATTGTCAGGAGTCTCCGATGTGGGAATGGGGTTGCCATATAACCTCATGTATGCTATTTGCATACAACTGGCCACGCTCTGACTAGACTGTTTCTGGACTTGCTCAATGCACTTTTATTGAGTGAGGCCGCACTGTTGGAACATGGCCAGGAGTATGCAAATCACAAACTTGTTGATATGGGCAATGGCGAATCCTCAGTGTGCGCGATGTGAAGATTCACAATTTTGCAGCCACATAAGAGTAACTGCAGGCTTGTAGAATTACATCAGACAATCCCCTTAAATAAAGTGCAGCTTGTGCCATGGATATTGTATGTGGGCTAGTGTTGAGCATTCCGTTACTGCAAATATCGGGTATCGGCCGATATTCGCTGTATCGGAATTCCGATACTGAGTTCTGATACTTTTGCGATATCGGATACCGGAATCGGAAGTTCCTATAGTGCAATGATGCACTATAATGGAGTGTGGGCGGTCGGAGATTGCGTGTGTGTGTGCGGGCGAGGTCTGTGTGTGACCATGGGGGTCTGTGCGGGCCTGCCGGGGTCTGTGCGTGCCTGCCAGGGGTCTGTGCGGCCTGCCGGGGGTCTGTGCGGGCCTGCTGGGACTCTTTGCGGCCTGCCGGGGGTCTGTGCAGCCTGTCGGGGGTCTGTGCATGCCTGCCAGGGTCTGTGCGGCCTGCCGGGGGTCTATGCGTGCCTGCCGGGGCTCTGTGTGGGCCTGCCGGGGCTCTGTGCAGCCTGCCGGGGCTCTGTGCAGGCCTGCCGAAGGTCTATACAGGCCTACCGGGGCTCTGTGCGGGCTGCCGGGGCTCTGTGCGGCCTGCCGGGGCTCTGTGCGGCCTGCCGGGGCTCTGTGCAGGCTGCCGGGGCTCTTTGCAGCCTGCCAGGGCTCTCTGTGGGCTGCCGGGGCTCTGTGCGGGCTACCAGGGCTCTGTGCATGTGTGCAGGCATCGTCCGATGGGAATACAAGTCCCATCGGACGATGCCTGCTACAGTGACAGTGATAGACACATTAGCCAATGATGGGACAGTAGTAGTCCCATCATCCGGCTAATGTGTTGAATGTAAAAAAAAAAAATACTACATACATACTACATACATACATACTACATACTACATACATACTACATACATACTACATACTACATACATGCATACTACATACATACTACATACTACATACATACTACATACATACTACATACATACTATATATACTACATACATATTATATACTACATACATACTACATACAGTACATACATACTACATACATACTACATACTACATACATACTACATACATACTATATACTACATACATACTACATACATACTACATACATACAACATACTACATACATACTACATACATACCTACATACATACTACATACATACTACATACAATGCATTCATACAATACATACTGTACATACAGTACATATAACATAGAGTACATACTCACCATCACTTGTCACTTTGTTCCCCGAAGCCAGTGTCATCTGTAAAAAATATTAAAATAACAAACAACCAATTTACTCCCTGATCTGCAGAAATCCACGAGTGTCCCACGACGATCTCCCGTGGAGAACGGCAGCATCAGCTGATGCAACCGCTCTCCAGGGGCTCCAGGAAAAACACAATGATGGGGGGAAGGTATCCCTCTGCACTGTATTCCTCTGCCGCTGTAAAAAAAATAGTCCCTAGTCTCACTTTTGGCATTGCTGTGTGAGAAATTTTCCCACACAGCAATTGCCATAAAGTGAGACTTTGAACTATAGTAACCTCAGTGATCCACTGCAGGAGCCATTGTCTCCTGTCAGTGTGTCACTGAGGGTCCTATAGAGCAGTGACATCACCTGATGTCATTGATCTATAGGGGAGATCATCATGGGACACTCGTTATTAATTGGACTATGGCGGACAGGTAGTATACGGTTTATTATTTTACGTTTTTTGCAGGTGCTGAAGTATGGTAAGTATGGTTAAATGAATAATATTAAAATACTTTTTTCCTAATTTGTGTGTGTTTTATTAACCCTTTACTAGTATTGGATTAATAATGGATAGGCGTCTTATTGACGCCTCTCCGTTATTAACCCGGCTTAATGTCACCTTACAACAATAGCAAGGTGATATTAACCCCTTATTACCCCATATCCCACCGCCACATGGGAGTGGGAAGAGAGGGGCTAAGTGCCGGAAGGAGGATACCTTCCTCCCGTCATTGTGTTTTTCCTGGAGCCCCTGGAGAGCAGTCGAATCCGCTGATGCTGTCGTTCTCCACGGGAGATCGTCGTGGGACACTCGTGGATTTCTGCAGACAGGGAGTGTATTGGTTGTTTGTTATTTTAATATTTTTTACAGATGACACTGACTTCAGGGATCAAAATGACAAGTAATGGTGAGTATGTACTCTATGTTTAATGTACTGTATGTCTGTATGTATTGTATGTAATGTATGAATGTACTGTATGTAGTATGTACGTAGTATGTATGTATGTATGTAGTATGTATGTAGTATGTATGTTTTTTTTTTCATTCAACACATTAGCCGGATGATGTGACTACTACTGTCCCATCATTGGCTAATATGTCAATCACTGTCACTGTAGCAGGCATCGTCCGATGGGACTAGTAGTCCCATCGGATGATGCCTGCACACACGCACAGACCCCTGGCAACCCGCACAGAGCCCCGGCAGCCCGCACAGAGCCCCACTGGCCTGTACAGACCCCCGGCAGCCCGAACAGAGCCCCGGCAGCCCGCACAGAGCCCCGGCAGCCCGCACAGAGCTCCGCTGGCCTCTACAAACCCCCTGGCAGCCCAAACAGAGCCCCGGCAGCCCGCACAGAGCCCCGGCAGCCTGCACAGAGCCCCGGCAGGCCAGTACAGACCCCCAGCAGCCCGCACAGAGCCCCGGCAGCCCACACAGAGCCCCGGCAGCCTGCACAGAGCCCCGACAGGCCCACACAGACCCCCGACAGGCCCACACAGACCCCCGGCAGCCCGCACAGAGCCCCAGCAGGCCCACACAGAACCCCAGCAGACCGCATAGAGCCCCGCTGGCCTCAGACACCTGGCAGGCCACACAGAGCCCCGACAGCCCGCACAGAGCCTCGGCAGCCTGCACAGAGCCCCGGCAGGCCCGTACAGACCCCCAGCAGCCCGCACAGAGCCCCAGCAGCCTGCACAGAGCCCTGGCAGGCCCACATAGACCCCCAGCAGCCCGCACAGAGCCCCGGCAGCCTGCACGGAGCCCCGGCAGGCCCACACAGACCCCTGGCAGCCTGCACAGAGCCCCAGCAGGCCCGCACAGACCCACGGCAGCCCACACAGAACCCCGGCAGGGCCGCTCAGATCCCGCCCGCACACACATACACGCACAGTGTCCGCCCACGCACCACCCAAACTCTTCCACCCTCTGCAACAGGATGTAGAAGGACAGAAAGGGCTTATTTACATTCCGATATTTGTATCCCATTGAATTGCATTAGTATCGGGTATCGGTATCAGTATCGCCGATATCTGATATTTTTTGGATATCGGCTGATCCAATCCGATACCGATACTTCTGGATATCGGAAGGTATTGCTCAACACTAATGTGGGCTTGTTATACTAACTGTTATGAAAGGCAATTCAGTACTACAATGGACATAGCGGTCAGAGCACATACAGTGATCTGACAATAACCCAAAATCATAGAACGAGCTCTGAGACGTGGGAACTATGCAGACCGCAATCCCTAATCCTCTCCAAACAACACTAGAGGCAGCCGTGGATTGCGCCTAACTCTGCCTAGGCAACTCGGCACAGCCTGAGAAACTAACTAGCCTGAAGATAGAAAATAAGCCTACCTTGCCTCAGAGAAATACCCCAAAGGAAAAGGCAGCCCCCCACATATAATGATTGTGAGTTAAGATGAAAAGACAAACGTAGAGATGAAATAGATTCAGCAAAGTGAGGCCCGACTTTCTTAACAGATCGAGTATAGAAAAGGTAACTTTGCGGTCTACACAAAACCCTAAAGAAAACCACGCAAAGGGGGCAAAAAGACCCTCCGTACCGAACTAACGGCACGGAGGTACACCCTTTGCGTCCCAGAGCTTCCAGCAACAAATTAGACAAGCTGGACAGAAAAAATAGCAAACAAATAGCAAAGAAGAACTTAGCTATGCAGAGCAGCAGGCCACAGGAATGATCCAGGGAAGAGCAAGTCCAACACTGGAACATTGACAGGAAGCCAGGATCAAAGCATTAGGTGGAGTTAAGTAGAGAAGCACCTAACGACCTCACCAGATCACCTGAGGGAGGAAACTCAGAAGCCGCAGTACCACTTCCCTCCACCAACAGAAGCTCACAGAGAGAATCAGCCGAAGTACCACTTGTGACCACAGGAGGGAGCTCTGCCACAGAATTCACAACAACTAACAGGCTGGGGCTTATTGTAAGATCTAAGCTGTAAATATAATAAGCCCCCTATCTCCACCCTCCCGAGACAACTATTAGATAGGATTGCATTGTGTATAATCCAAGAAATGGAAGACAAGGCCTCTACAGCACCACCCACCCACACTACCCTAATTCAGCTCTCCCTCTTCCCCTCACATTCACCCTACTCCCATAGTAACATACTAACATCATATGCTGTCATTTAATTAACAGAACAAACATTTTGTTCCACAGCAGCAGCCCTTACATTTATAAGTGTCCATCCGTGATTAGTTCCAGTTTGTCCAGGCCAGGCACTGTCTTGGGCTCCTGGCACAAACTAAGCTGCAGCTGCTCATTAGGACCCTGAGTCCAGTGTGAACCAATCGGAGCACACCTGGGGGTAGAGCTAACGGCAGCACTGCCAGCCTGTCAGAGACTATCAGGTTAGCAGCGCTCCAGGCTCCAGCCCACACGTGCGCTGCAGTGAGACTCTGCTATTGGCTGCTGTGCAGTGTGCGGAATCTCCTCTCAGATGGAGACCAGGCAGCGGCGCAGCAGCATGTCGCCATGTATCTGATACATCAGAGAACCGCGGCTGCTTATTGCTTAATAACTGAAGCGGCCGCCGCTCCAAGAGGGCCCCTCTATGTGACGGGGCCCGGGGCGATGGCCCCCTCTGCCCCCTGGTAGCTACGCTACTGGTCACTATGTTTTGAAAAGAGTATGGTGAATTTAAGTCCAAGTATTGGTAATAATATACTAGTACAATTTGCATCATTTTTTATATATTTTACTTTTCCTTAGAACCATAGTAAAGAATCAGTTGTGGCATGCTGTGTCATTACCTTGCTGGTAATTGAGTTAAGAATGTTGCCAGTGTTTTCTCCCTTGCTATTGTACACGCGGTCATTGGTCCTTCTGTGGATGAGTAAAAGTAGTCTCTTGAGGGTAGTCAACAGGTCAGATCTCACACATTTATATCTTAAAAATGTTCCACAGTGGAACAAACCTCAAACCTAAATCAGTGCAGGTCACAAGGATGTAATTAGATTGTATTCCCCTGGTAGCCCCTAAGTTTTTTCTCGTAGAGTGTACCGGATGGCAAGTTGTTTAAGCATCAACCTGGCATACTTTTTTGTTTTCATCTTAGAAAATTACTAACTCTGTGTTGTGCTATCAGTACAAATAGCAAAACTATATAATGTATTCATTTTCATAAACAAAAGGCACACATATGTGTATGTGCAAATATTTCATTATTCTCTGTGATCTAAATGCGTGCTTGTGCTGCCCAATTTTTACGCACACATCTCAAAGGTGATCTGACATTTCATCAGCCAAGTACAGTAAATTCACAGACCGGGCCATCAGAACAGAATAGATAGAATAGGGTGTCGTGTCCCATGATTTGTGGATCATACAGACAGTATGATCCACAAATCAGTATATATCATTTTGTTGTTATATTTTGCTGTTTCATTGCTATGCAATAAGGTTTGCTCTCTTTAGAAGTTTTTCCTTCCTCTCTCCCTATCTCTCTCTCTGATTGTAGCTCTGACATCATTAACCCCTCTCTTCTTCCTTATTTACTGTCCATCAGCCATCTTGAAGCTCATGCGTTTGCACTGCAGTCCTGTTTCTGAAAATTCTTTTTTACATACTATTTGTGTGCATATCTTAAAGAATTCAGCTGGAAATAAACCTTCATACAAGTCTCCTACAGTCGAGTTCAAGCTATATGATGATATATTTATGTGTTAGTTTTGATTTTATGCTGAGGCAGCCTAGAAATGGTGCCCTACACTTGCAGCCTAGCTATGGAGTCAGAATACTAAAAAAGACTTTTGCCATATACACCTGTAAAGTCAATATATAGCTTCAATAAAGCTACAGAACCTACAGCAGAGCATCTGCTTAAAGCATATAAGAAATCATTCAGTCTGTAAGCATGAGATCACAGTCCCTCTTCAGGCTTCCAGAAGGGCAGCTCACATCACAGCTCCATTATGCCTTCTAAGTACAATGGCTGAGGGAAAGCTATGTGGTCTTTGCCAAATCCAGTGTCAGATGAAGAATGTACTGTAACTAGTTTAATTCACAGTTCAGTCAGCAGGTTAAACACTCTGCAAAGCCTTAATGGAAAGCTAGAGAGAACTTTAAAACCATTAACCCCTTTCTGACCTCGGACGGGATAGTACGTCCAAGGTCAGATCCCCTGCTTTGATGCAGTGCTCCGCGGTGAGCCCGCACCAAAGCCGGGACATGTCAGCTGTTTTGAACAGCTGACATGTGCCCGTAATAGGCGCGGGCAGAATCGCGATCTGCCCGCACCTATTAACTAGTTAAATGCCGCTGTCAAACGCAGACAGCGGCATTTAACTACCGCTTCCGGCCGGGCGGCCGGAAATGACGTCATCGCCGACCCCCATCACATGATCGGGGGTCGGCGATGCATCTCCATTGTAACCATAGAGGTTCTTGAGACCTCTATGGTTACTGATCGCCGATGGCTGTGAGCGCCACCCTGTGGTCGGCGCTCACAGCACACCTCCATTTCTGCTACATAGCAGCGATCAGCAGATCGCTGCTATGTAGCAGAGGCGATCGCGTTGTGCCTGCTTCTAGCCTCCCATGGAGGCTATTGAAGCATGGCAAAAGTAAAAAAAAAAAAGTTGAAAAAAATGTTAAAAAAATAAAAAAATATAAAAGTTTAAATCACCCCCCTTTCGCCCCAATCAAAATAAATCAATAAAAAAAATATCAAATCTACACATATTTGGTATCGCCGCGCTCAGAATCACCCGATCTATCAATTAAAAAAAAGCATTAACCTGATCGCTAAACAGCGTAGCGGGAAAAAAATTCGAAACACCAGAATTACGTTTTTTTGGTCGCCGCGACATTGCATTAAAATGCAATAACGGGCGATCAAAAGAACGTATCTGCACCGAAATGCTATCATTAAAAACGTCATCTCGGCACGCAAAAAATAAGCCCTCAACCGACCCCAGATCACAAAAAATGGAGACGCTACGAGTATCGGAAAATGGCGCTTTTTTTTTTTTTTTTTTTTTTTTTAGCAAAGTTTGGAATTTTTTTTCACCACTTAGTTAAAAAATAACCTAGTCATGTTAGGTATCTACGAACTCGTACTGACCTGGAGAATCATAATGTCAGGTCAGTTTTAGCATTTAGTGAACCTAGCAAAAAAAGCCAAACAAAAAACAAGCGTGGGATTGCACTTTTTTTGCAATTTCACCGCACTTGGAATTTTTTTCCCGTTTGCTAGTACACGACATGCTAAAACCAATGATGTCGTTCAAAAGTACAACTCGTCCCGCAAAAAATAAGCCCTCACATGGCCAAATTGACGGAAAAATTAAAAAGTTATGGCTCTGGGAAGGAGGGAAGAGAAAAACGAACACGGAAAAATGAAAAATCCCATGATCATGAAGGGGTTAAATATGAACTTTCTTGTGTTATATCAAACTTATGGAAAAAAATTGCTGAGTCACATTAAGAGCATCTACCAGCCTGCTTCCCTCAAACTACCACTACAGGGAGCCCTAGGACAACTGTGCTCAATTCATGAGATCTATACCAGAAAGACAAACCAATGCATCACAATTTGGCAGAGGCATAATACAGCTGATTCTCTTGCAGAGCTGCAAGTTTTCCAACAATTTAATTCTGAGAGAGAATGCGATATTGCAACTAAGGCTAGGTTCACATTGCGTTAGTGCAATCCGTTTAGCGCATACACTAACGGAATACGCTAATGCAATGTACAAAAAGGGATTGCGTGTAGCGATCCCGCTAGTGCAGATGCCCGATCTGCGCTAGCGAGAACGGACCCAAAAATGCTGCAAGCAGCGTTCGAGGTCCGTCACAAAATAACGGGACATCAGTAACGCATGCCAAAAATGGCATACGTTAGCGATGCGTTAGATACATTGCGGTCAATGGATGCGCTAACGGATCCGTTACATTGCGTTAGTGGCGCTATGTAAAGGATTCCATTAGCTGACTGCCACTAACGCAATGTGAACCTAGCCTAAAACAAAGGCAAGAATTGCACAAATACCATAGACGTCACCTCACATTACTGTGTCTGCCAGGCACTCAAAACAATTATCTAAGACATGTTCTTCAAAATCGTCAACACTTAGGGAGCAGCTTACAAAGTCATGTGCAGAAGCCAAGGCTACTGAGATACAAGCCACCTTTATCCAAAAGAAGGCAGAAATGGAAGCATTGCAATCAACCACAGCAGCAGAAGTGGTCCTCCAGAAGTCAGAAATGAAGGGGAAGACAGTATGCGAGAAGGCTGTAATGGACGCATTGCAAGCAAACTTAGCAGCAGAAGTGGCACACGAGAAGGAAGAAATGGAAGTGAACGCCAAGAGAGCGCACAAAAGGGAAGAAATATAGGCTCTAGAGAAGGAATATGATCAAGCCAGAGTCAGGACAAGATCAAAGATCTTGGAACAAACTTTCAATGGAAGTTAAAAAGTCAGCATCAGTTTAAGTGATTTTGATACTGAAGACCCTATTAAGTGCACAAGAGACTATGTACTAAGCCAAAAAAGCGCCCCTCTGGCTCCAACAATATTTCCTGACAGCACAGATAATCCTCTAGGGCAGGGGTGGGGAACCTTTTTTCCAGTCGGGAGCCATTTGGAAATTTCTAGCATCATTTGTGGGCCATATAAAAATGATCACCTTGAAAATGACCCCAGTATATTTAGTCAAACAATTAATTACGGTAACTCACGCTTAATGTGACGGAAATAGCTGCTTCTCTTTGCTGCAGCTGTGATGTTAGGTGATACTGATCAATCTGCTTCTCACAGCTGCTTTTCCAGGGATGGCATGAAGATCACAGGGGGGCACAGAAATCACAGGGGGCACAAAGATCACAGGAGGGAACATAGCTGGGGGGCACAGAGATCACAGTGGGGAACATAGCTGGGGTGTACATAGCTGGAGGGGACAGACATCACAGGAAGCACAGATCACATGGGAGCACAAATATCACAGGGGGTACAGAGCAAGCGGGCACAGATCCTTGGCTGAGTGTGTCTGACCTTGTTGCGCCTGTGCCAGTGCTTTATGCCTGTCATACGTTTCATCTGTCTGGTTCTGATTTGGCTGTGTCCCTGTTATGAGTTTTGCCTGCCCCTTTTGTACTGCGCTGACCTCTCTGTGTATGATCACTTGGCTATGTCCTGATTACCCTTGGCCTGCTTCTCTTGTACTGCGCTGCCCTCTCTGTGTGTGATCCCTTGGCTACGTTCTGACTATCCGTTCTGTCTTTGCCCCTTTATAACTTTGTCCTGTAGTTATCCATCTAGGAGTAGGAGTTTTCCTTCACCTCCTAGCTCTCCGGAGTTAGGCCACGCCAGGGCCGGCTCCAGGTTTTCGAGGGCCCCGGGCGAAAGAGTCTCAGTGGGCCCCCCGCTTTAACACATACCCCGATTTATGATGCACAGATACGGCAGAGAAATGTATAGTACAATGCCAGATTTCACTTCTTACATGAGTGACAGCTATTGTAGATTCTGCAGTGTATATATACAGGAGGAAAGGTGCTGTGCAGTGTATATATACAGGAGAGGTGCTGTGCAGTGTATATATACAGGAGGAAAGGTGCTGTGCAGTGTATATATACAGGAGAGGTGCTTTTCTGTTTTGAGTTTTTCTATGAAACAAAGACTTTTCTACATAAACAACGTTGTTTGGTTTTGTGGCCCCAACAGATCTGTGCTACAAAGTAACAGGCGGCTCGGGCATTAATGAGGGACCTGATGCTGAATCCTTTCCACAAACCCTAATGACTCAATTAGTGCCCCGTCATTAGAAGCTCATTAAACGCCTCCCTGTCCCGAGCAGTCATGTACAGTATGGGGGGTGTTGTGAATTCTGTGGCTGAATTCACTCCTGTGGTCACAACTGGTACTGCAGCTTCTGAGCTTCCTCCCTCAGGTGTTCTGGTGAGCTCGTTAACTGCTTCATTACTTAACTCCGCCTGATGCTGCTATCCTTGCTCCTTGTCAATGTTTCAGTGTTGGATCTGAGCTTCTCCTGATTGTTCCTGTGACCTGCTGCTCTGTATAGCTAAGTGCTTTTTGCTTTTTTGTTGCTTTTTTCTGTCCAGCTTGTCTTTGTTTTGCTGGAAGCTCTGAGACGCAAAGGGTGTACCGCCGTGCCGTTAGTTCGGCACGGTGGGTTTTTTTTTGCCCCCTTTGCGTGGTTTTGCTTTAGGGTTTTTTGTAGACTGCAAAGTTCGCTTTACTGTCCTCGCTCTGTCCTAGAATATCGGGCCCCACTTTGCTGAATCTATTTCATCCCTACGTTTTGTCTTTTCATCTTACTCACAGTCATTATATGTGGGGGGCTGCCTTTTCCTTTGGGGAATTTCTCTGGGGCAAGTCAGGCCTATTTTTCTATCTTCAGGCTAGCTAGTTTCTTAGGCTGTGCCGAGTTGCCTAGGTAGTTGTTAGGCGCAATCCACAGCCGCTTTTAGTTGTGTTTAGGATAGGATCAGGTGTGCAGTCTACAGAGTTTCCACGTCTCAGAGCTCGTTCTTGTATTTTTGGGTATTTGTCAGATCACTGTCTGCGCTCTGATCGCTATGCACACTGTGTTTCTGGATTGCCTTCATAACACCTGTCATTAGCAAACATAACAGTACAAGGAGCCCAACTAATGATTCTCAATAGAGGGAAAGAAAAAGTTCTGACATCATTTTTTTTTTTTTCTGCTCTGTGTTCACTTTTTTTTTTTCCCCTAGACATTTGGGTGATTCTGGACACAGGTGTGGACATGGATATTCAGGGTCTGTGCTCTTCAATGGATAATCTCGTTATAAATGTACAAAAAATTCAAGATACTATTGATCAGGAATCTATGTTAGAACCAAGAATTCCTATTCCTGATTTGTTTTTTGGAGATAGAACTAAGTTTCTAAGTTTCAAAAATAATTGTAAGCTATTTCTGGCCTTGAAACCTCATTCTTCTGGTAATCCTATTCAACAGGTTTTGATTATTATTTCTTTTTTGCGCGGCGACCCTCAAGACTGGGCATTTTCTCTTGCGCCAGGAGACCCTGCATTGAGTAGTGTCGATGCGTTTTTCCTGGCGCTCGGATTGCTGTACGATGAGCCTAATTCAGTGGATCAGGCTGAGAAAAATTTGCTGGCTTTGTGCCAGGGTCAGGATGATATAGAAGTATATTGTCAGAAATTTAGGAAATGGTCAGTACTCACTCAGTGGAATGAATCTGCGCTGGCAGCTTTGTTCAGAAAGGGTCTCTCTGAGGCTCTTAAGGATGTCATGGTGGGATTTCCTATGCCTGCTGGTTTGAATGAGTCTTTGTCTTTGGCCATTCAGATCAGTCGACGCTTGCGCGAGCATAAATCTGTGCACCATTTGGCGGTACTGCCTGAGGTTAAACCTGAGCCTATGCAGTGCGATAGGACTATGACTAGAGTTGAACGGCAGGAATACAGACGTCTGAATGGTCTGTGTTTCTACTGTGGTGATTCCACTCATGCTATTTCTGATTGTCCTAAGCGCACTAAGCGGTCCGCTAGGTATGCCGTCATTGGTACTGTACAGTCCAAATTCCTTCTGTCCATTACCTTGATATGCTCTTTGTCGTCGTTTTCTGTCATGGCGTTTGTGGATTCGGGCGCTGCCCTGAATCTGATGGATTTGGATTATGCTAAACGTTGTGGGTTTTCCTTGGAGCCTTTGCGGTGTCCTATTCCATTGAGAGGAATTGATGCTACACCTTTGGCCAAGAATAAACCTCAATACTGGGCCCAGCTGACCATGTGCATGGCTCCTGCACATCAGGAAGTTATTCGCTTTCTGGTGTTGCATAATCTGCATGATGTGGTCGTGTTGGGGTTGCCATGGCTACAAACCCATAATCCAGTATTGGATTGGAATTCCATGTCGGTATCCAGCTGGGGTTGTCAGGGGGTACATGGTGATGTTCCATTTTTGTCGATTTCGTCATCCACCCCTTCTGAGGTCCCAGAGTTCTTGTCTGATTATCAGGATGTATTTGAAGAGCCCAAGTCCGATGCTCTACCTCCGCATAGGGATTGTGATTGTGCTATCAATTTGATTCCTGGTAGTAAATTCCCTAAAGGTCGATTATTTAATTTATCCGTGCCCGAACACGCCGCTATGCGCAGTTATGTGAAGGAATCCCTGGAGAAGGGACATATTCGCCCATCGTCGTCACCACTGGGAGCAGGGTTCTTCTTTGTAGCCAAGAAGGATGGTTCGCTGAGACCGTGTATTGATTACCGCCTTCTTAATAAGATCACTGTTAAATTTCAGTATCCCTTGCCATTGTTATCTGACTTGTTTGCTCGGATTAAGGGGGCTAGTTGGTTCACTAAGATAGATCTTCGTGGTGCGTATAATCTGGTGAGAATCAGGCAAGGAGATGAATGGAAAACTGCATTCAATACGCCCGAGGGTCATTTTGAGTATCTAGTGATGCCGTTCGGACTTGCCAATGCTCCATCTGTGTTTGAGTCTTTTATGCATGACATCTTCCGTGAGTATCTGGATAAATTCCTGATTGTTTACTTGGATGACATTTTGATCTTCTCAGATGATTGGGAGTCTCATGTGAAGCAGGTCAGAATGGTTTTTCAGGTCCTGCGTGCTAACTCTTTGTTTGTGAAGGGATCAAAGTGTCTCTTCGGTGTGCAGAAAGTTTCATTTTTGGGGTTCATCTTTACCCCTTCTACTATCGAGATGGATCCAGTTAAGGTTCAAGCCATCCAGGATTGGATTCAGCCGACATCTCTGAAAAGTCTGCAAAAGTTCCTGGGCTTTGCTAATTTTTATCGTCGCTTCATCTGTAATTTTTCTAGCATTGCCAAACCATTGACCGATTTGACCAAGAAGGGTGCTGATTTGGTTAATTGGTCTTCTGCTGCTGTGGAAGCTTTTCAGGAGTTGAAGCGTCGTTTTTGTTCTGCCCCTGTGTTGTGTCAGCCAGATGTTTCTCTTCCGTTCCAGGTCGAGGTTGATGCTTCTGAGATTGGAGCAGGGGCGGTTTTGTCACAGAGAGGTTCTGATTGCTCAGTGATGAAACCATGTGCTTTCTTTTCCAGGAAGTTTTCGCCCGCTGAGCGTAATTATGATGTGGGCAATCGAGAGTTGCTGGCCATGAAGTGGGCATTCGAGGAGTGGCGTCATTGGCTTGAAGGAGCTAAGCATCGCGTGGTGGTATTGACTGATCATAAGAACTTGACTTATCTCGAGTCTGCCAAGCGCTTGAATCCTAGACAGGCCCGTTGGTCGTTATTCTTTGCCCGCTTCGACTTTGTGATTTCGTACCTTCCGGGCTCTAAAAATGTGAAGGCGGATGCTCTGTCTAGGAGTTTTGTGCCCGACTCTCCGGGTTTATCTGAGCCAGCGGGTATCCTCAAGGAAGGAGTCATTGTGTCTGCCATCTCCCCTGATTTGCGGCGGGTGCTGCAAAAATTTCAGGCGAATAAACCTGATCGTTGTCCAGCAGAGAAACTGTTCGTCCCTGATAGGTGGACTAATAAACTTATCTCTGAACTTCATTGTTCGGTGTTGGCTGGTCATCCTGGAATCTTTGGTACCAGAGAGTTAGTGGCTAGATCCTTCTGGTGGCCATCTCTGTCATGGGATGTACGTACTTTTGTGCAGTCCTGTGGGATTTGTGCTAGGGCTAAGCCCTGCTGTTCTCGTGCCAGTGGGTTGCTTTTGCCCTTGCCGGTCCCAAAGAGGCCTTGGACACATATTTCGATGGATTTCATTTCTGACCTTCCCGTTTCTCAAAAGATGTCAGTCATTTGGGTGGTCTGTGATCGCTTTTCTAAAATGGTCCATCTGGTGCCCTTGGCTAAATTGCCTTCCTCCTCTGATTTGGTACCTTTGTTCTTTCAGCATGTGGTTCGGTTGCATGGCATTCCTGAGAATATTGTTTCTGACAGAGGTTCCCAGTTTGTTTCAAGGTTTTGGCGAGCCTTTTGTGGTAGGATGGGCATTGACCTATCCTTTTCCTCAGCTTTCCATCCTCAGACTAATGGCCAGACCGAACGAACCAATCAGACCTTGGAGACATATCTGAGATGTTTTGTTTCTGCAGACCAGGATGATTGGGTGTCCTTTTTGCCGTTGGCTGAGTTCGCCCTTAATAATCGGGCCAGCTCGGCTACCTTGGTTTCTCCATTTTTTTGCAATTCTGGGTTCCATCCTCGTTTCTCTTCAGGACAGGTTGAGTCTTCGGACTGTCCTGGTGTGGATTCTGTGGTGGATAGGTTGCAGCAGATCTGGACTCAGGTAGTGGACAATTTGATCTTGTCCCAGGAGAAAGCTCAACTTTTCGCTAATCGCAGACGCCGTGTGGGTCCCCGACTTCGTGTTGGGGATCTGGTTTGGTTATCTTCTCGTCATATTCCTATGAAGGTTTCCTCTCCTAAATTTAAACCTCGTTTTATTGGTCCGTATAGGATTTCTGAGGTTCTCAATCCTGTGTCTTTTCGTTTGACCCTCCCAGACTCCTTTTCCATACATAATGTATTCCATAGGTCGTTGTTGCGGAGATACGTGGCACCTATGGTTCCATCTGTTGAGCCTCCTGCCCCGGTTTTGGTGGAGGGGGAATTGGAGTATATTGTGGAGAAGATTTTGGATTCTCGTGTTTCTAGACGGAAACTCCAGTATCTGGTTAAATGGAAGGGTTATGCTCAGGAAGATAATTCCTGGGTTTTTGCCTTTGATGTTCATGCTTCCGATCTTGTTCGTGCCTTTCATGCGGCTCATCCTGGTCGGCCTGGGGACTCTGGTGAGGGTTCGGTGACCCCTCCTCAAGGGGGGGGTACTGTTGTGAATTCTGTGGCTGAATTCACTCCTGTGGTCACAACTGGTACTGCAGCTTCTGAGCTTCCTCCCTCAGGTGTTCTGGTGAGCTCGTTAACTGCTTCATTACTTAACTCCGCCTGATGCTGCTATCCTTGCTCCTTGTCAATGTTTCAGTGTTGGATCTGAGCTTCTCCTGATTGTTCCTGTGACCTACTGCTCTGTATAGCTAAGTGCTTTTTGCTTTTTTGTTGCTTTTTTTCTGTCCAGCTTGTCTTTGTTTTGCTGGAAGCTCTGAGACGCAAAGGGTGTACCGCCGTGCCGTTAGTTCGGCACGGTGGGTTTTTTTTTGCCCCCTTTGCGTGGTTTTGCTTTAGGGTTTTTTGTAGACTGCAAAGTTCGCTTTACTGTCCTCGCTCTGTCCTAGAATATCGGGCCCCACTTTGCTGAATCTATTTCATCCCTACGTTTTGTCTTTTCATCTTACTCACAGTCATTATATGTGGGGGGCTGCCTTTTCCTTTGGGGAATTTCTCTGGGGCAAGTCAGGCCTATTTTTCTATCTTCAGGCTAGCTAGTTTCTTAGGCTGTGCCGAGTTGCCTAGGTAGTTGTTAGGCGCAATCCACAGCCGCTTTTAGTTGTGTTTAGGATAGGATCAGGTGTGCAGTCTACAGAGTTTCCACGTCTCAGAGCTCGTTCTTGTATTTTTGGGTATTTGTCAGATCACTGTCTGCGCTCTGATCGCTATGCACACTGTGTTTCTGGATTGCCTTCATAACACCTGTCATTAGCAAACATAACAGGGGGGATCCTGCAGCCCACCCCCTGACTGCTCCATACCATACACTGCCCTCTGTCGCGCTCACTGTTATCCTGTGCATTTCTCCTTCATCGTTACCCCATGTTACACTTGTCACCCCCCACTACAGAGTAGCAGGGCAGCCAATGTCACCCCCTCCCGGACCCTAATGGCAGCAGGAAATGTCTGCTCCTCTATTGGGTTGGAACCTGATTTAATCAAGGAATAATGTGGATTTGTTGCCGGTGGCTGCAGGGGAAGGGTTAAGTGATGCCATGTCCTTGGTGGGATCAGTGGCAGCTGCTGGGACCTGGACAGACACCACCAATGTTGCTGTGCCTGCACAGTGTGACCTGGAGGAGAGAAGCTGAGACTCCGGAGCAGAAATCACCCACATGCCAGCACTGGGCAGAGTCCCTCCAGTCACCAGCCTGGGGCCACGGGGCCCCAACGTACAGCCCACAGCTCAGTTTTATCCATGGCAGCAGCTCCCCTTCCTCCTGGCATCTAGTTAACCCCATTTATGCGGGTCGGATTGTTATCTTTAAGGTTTAGCAATAACCTTCATACAGATGGGAAGGGGTTAAGCTTCTTCCTACCCCACTGGTGCAGGTTTGGTGCAGCATGCATGTATTCTGGGTGAGCTGGGCGGCTACAGGCTGCACCCCACCAGCTGCTCGTCCAGACATCACCCACATTTTTAGGCAGCGGAGACAGACAGCAGCAGACTGAGCCACAACTGCAACCACTGCTGGATACCTTTGCACTCACTGGGGCACGGGTAGGACGGAGCTCCTCGGAATCTGCCTGATAAACTTCAGCACTGTCTGCAGCCACCCAGGGGGGAGAGCAGAGAAGTGCTCTCTCCGCCCACAAACAGTCACACTGGCTGCCTTCTGTTAACCCCTATGTGTGCCTGCCTGGCTGCACTGACTGAGTGAGAAGATGCTTGTGTCAGAGCTGGCACATAGGGGTTAAGAGAACAGGCAGCAGTGACTTTGTGGGGGGAGAGAGCATGTTATCTCCTGCTCTGCTCTCCCAGCTGTATCTATGACAGCATGAGTGGGCCCCCCCCTCTCCCCAGGGCCCCGGCATTTGCCCGGTGTGCCAGGTGCTGACGCCGGCCCTGGGCCACGCCCTCAGAAGTCATGTGCTTCAGGTCCTGTTTGTCTAAAGCATGCATCTTCATCTCTGCTGCCCTGCTCCACAGGCATCTTTAAGCACAGTTTGTTTACTAAGAACGCGCACTGGCTTAGTTAGCAAGTGCAGTGTGGTGTTTCTGACACACAGAGATCGCTCTGGACTCTCTGGCAGTAGCTCCTATTGGGGAGAGAAGGACGGGAGCGCATTGGCCGCTAACGCCGCCTACCCCAATGATGTCAACATTCATGTGCAGGGCAGGCAGCGTTCTGTGATGAACACTGCGTACCATGCACTTGGGGGTTAAAAGGCCGGCAGCTGACAGGATATGGCTACCGCCCGAGCATTGTCGACTCCGGGGACCTTCCTGCGGGCTGCATGAAAAGCCACCAGGGTCTGCATGTGGCCTGCAGGTCGGAGGTTCCTCTCCTCAGCTCTAGGGGAACAGGATGCAGATATTTCACCAGCATCCTGTATTCAAGGTCTGTACAACATACTGCCAACCACTAATCCTGACATGCTTTCATGCACCAGAATGTGCCAGTTTGCTACACTTCACTGAAATCTATACACAGAAGCACACATGCAAGCCAATATGCAGGCAAGTCATCATGTTCCGGTCATCCTCACAGTTCCAGCCGGATGCGTATCAGAAATTATGCATATTAAACCAGTTACCAGGGAAGAAACGCTACAGTAAACGCTGTTCCCTAGCAGCCATCCGTGTTGCACTGATGCGGCACACGGGCGGCACACGGTTACCACAGGTGTGCCGCAAGTATTACACACAAGACACATGGACACACAGACACGGATATCTCTGATACCAGTATTTCTGGTACCAGAAATATCGGGGCGTGTGAAACAGGCCTCATAGAAAACTAAAAATAATTAAAGGATTGTAGCTAAAGCTAATTATGCAATTAATTCTGATTGTCTAATAAAGTATATATGGCTTTAAACTTAAAGGGGTTGTCTTGCTTAGGTGACTGGATGTGTATTTAAATTGTGTATGCCGATGGTTACAGAATGCATCTTTTCAGTTGTATTGACATCCTGCAATACACTTTTCTGTTGTTTTGGGTCATCCACGATTCAACTGCAGCAGGTATAGGAGATTAAATTGGGGAATTTACGTTATTACACCATTCCAATAACTGAAACTTTGGGGTAAAATAGATCTTCATGACTCAAATGTGATTTATTTTTGTTTTTGCCTGGAGTCCCTTTATGACTGTAAATGCTAAGTTTTGCATAAAATATCTCAAATGTTTTTGAGAACAATACTGTTAGACCGTATCTGTTAAACAGAACAGGAAACCATGTGGTCATATTTTTCTGAAATTACAGTAGATGGATTTTTGTTTATTGTCAATCATCTGAGATGGGAGCTATAGAATGAACATATCATGATACTGTATGCCCAGATTAGTTACAATAGTGTGAGCTCACCATGTGCTGTGTACGTGAATATCAAGTTTATGTCTCTAGTGAATTTTCTATGAAGGTTCATGTTACTTGTTACCTAAGACTGTTATTGTTTTTCTCAGTGTGAACTAATTGGAAATAAATAATTCTCCATCAATCATGCGTGAGGTATATGTTTTGCTAGATCACGCTAGTAAAAACTGTCACAGTGCAAGTTACTTAAGTGTAGGTCTATTTTTTTCTGTGAAAAGCTGCCTTAACTTGAACTGATTCGTTTAATTGTGTTTCTTGAATAAACCTTCAGTATTTACAGTTATCGCGCAGTAAAATGGCTTAGTTTACCACGGTTTGTTAACCAATTTTCTTTTTGTTTTGTATACAGGAATAATGAAGGGATACCTGATTTTCCGAGATCCTCTCTTCTTTATTTTTCTCTTTCAGTCTTTCTCTGTGGGTGAGTAGCTTTTCAAATATGATTTAAATATGTCTCACAGTCTAATATATAACTGGAAATATAACATTTGCAGATTTTTCTTATGGTATACTACTTAAATTAGGTTTAACATTTTCTGATTCCTCCTAAAACATGTCGTTTTTCATTCACAATCTGAATTGTATGGACCCCTTATGTCATTTATTGGATTCTTTGAGGCCACATTGTATATACAGTAGCTATTTTTCCTTGCTGTATAGTTTCTATATAATCTTTCCCACTCCATTTCTTTTGTCCAGTTTTGGTTTTTAATTCCTACTTTTCCAAGAGCCATAACCATATATATGTATGCACACCTATAAATATATAGATGATAGAGATGCGGGACCAAATTATTCTGCTCGTGTGAATGACCAGCATCTATAAGGCAAAACGCAATGACCATATACAGTCATGGCCAAAAGTATTAACACCCCTGCAATTCTGTCAGATAATACTCAGATTCTTCCTGAAAATGATTGCAATCACAAATTCTTTGGTATTATTATCTTCATTTAATTTGTCTTAAATGAAAAAACACAAAAAGAATTGTCCTAAAGCTAAATTGGATATAATTCCACACCAAACATAAAAAAGGGGGTGGACAAAAGTATTCACACTGTTCGAAAAATCATGTGATGCTTCCCTAATTTGTGTAATTAACAGCACCTGTAACTTACCTGTGGCACCTAACAGGTGTTGGCAATAACTAAATCACACTTGCAGCCAGTTGACATGGATTAAAGTTTACTCAACCTCGGTCCTGTGTCCTTGTGTGTACCACATTGAGCATGGAGAAAAGAAAGAAGACCAAAGAACTATCTGAGGACTTGAAAAACCAAATTGTGAGGAAGCACGAGCAATCTCAAGGCTACAAGTCCATCTCCAAAGACCTGAATGTTCCTGTGTCTACCGTGCGCAGTGTCATCAAGAAGTTTAAAGCCCATGGCACTGTGGCTAACCTCCCTAGATGTGGATGGAAAAGAAAAATTGACAAGAGATTTCAACGCAAGATTGTGTGGATGTTGGATAAAGAACCTCGACTAACATCCAAATAAGTTCAAGCTGCCCTGCAGTGCGAGGGTACAACAGGGTCAACCCGTACTATCCGTCGGCGTCTGAATGAAAAGGGACTGTATGGTGGGAGAACCAGGAATACCCCACTTCTTACCCTGAGACATAAAAAAGCCAGGCTGGAGTTTGCCAAAACTTACCTGAAAAAGCCTAAAACGTTTTGGAAGAATGTTCTCTGGTCAGATGAGACAAAAGTAGAGCTTTTGGGGCAAAGGCATCAACATAGATTTTACAGGAGAAAAAAAGAGGCATTCAAAGAAAAGAACACGGTCCCTACAGTCAAACATGGCGGAGGTTCCCTGATGTTTTGGGGTTGCTTTGCTGCCTCTGGCACTGGACTGCTTGACCGTGTGCATGGCATTATGAAGTCTGAAGACTACCAACAAATTTTGCAGCATAATGTGGGGCCCAGTGTGAGAAAGCTGGGTCTCCCTCAGAGGTCATGGGTCTTCCAGCAGGACAATGACCCAAAACACACTTCAAAAAGCACTAGAAAATGGTTTTAGAGAAAGTACTGGAGACTTCTAAGGTGGCCAGCAATGAGTCCAAACCTGAATCCAGTTTGCCAAAGAAGAATGGTCTAAAATTCCAGCAGAGCATTGTAAGAAACTCATTGATGGTTAGCGGAAGCGGTTGGTCGCAGTTATTTTGACTAAAGGTGTGCAACCAAGTATTAGGCTGAGGGTGCCAATACTTTTGTCTGGCCCATTTTTGGAGTCTTGTGTGAAAAGATCAATGTTTTGCTTTTTGCTTCATTCTCTTTTGTTTTTTTTCATTTAAGACAACTTAAATGAAGATAATAATACCGAAGAATTTGTTATTGCAATCATTTTCTGGAAGAATCTGGGTATTATCTGACAGAATTGCAGGGGTGTTAATACTTTTGGCCATGACTGTACAACCCCTGGCAAAAATAATGTAATCACCGGCCTTGGAGGATGTTCATTCAGTTGTTTAATTTTGTAGAAAAAAAGCAGATCATAGACATGGCACAAGACTAAAGTCATTTCAAATGGCAACTGTCTGGCTTTAAGAAACACTAAAAGAAATCAAGAACAAAAAATGTGGTAGTCAGTAATGGTTACTTTATATAACCAAGCATAGGGGAAAAATTATGGAATCACTCAATTCTGAGGAAAAAAATATGGAATCATGAAAAACAAACACACAAAAAACACTCCAAAACATCACTAGTATTTTGTTGCACCACCTCTGGCTTTTATAACAGCAGTCTCTGAGGCATGGACTTAATGAGTGTCAAACAGTACTGTTCATCAATCTGGCTCCAACTTTCTCTGATTGCTGTTGCCAGATCAGCTTTGCAGGTTGGAGCCTTGTCATGGACCATTTTCTTCAACTTCCACCAAAGATTTTCAATTGGATTGAGATCCGCACTAATTGCAGGCCATGACATTGACCTTATGTGTCTTTTTTCAAGGAATGTTTGCACAGTTCTTGCTCTATGGCTGGATGCATTATCATCTTGAAAAATGATTTAATCATCCCCAAACATCCTTTCAATTGATGGGATAAGAAAAGTGTCCAAAATATCAACATAAACTTGTGCATTTATTGAAGATATAATGACAGCCATCTCCCCAGTGCCTTTACCTGACATGCAGTCCCATATCATCAATGACTGTGGAAATTTGCATGTTCTCTTCAGGCAGTCATCTTTATAAATCTCATTGGAACGGCACCAAACAAAAGTTCCAGCATCATCACCTTGCCCAATGCAGATTCGTGATTCATCACTGAATATGACTTTCATCCAGTCATCCAAGGTCCATGATTGCTTTTCCTTAGCCCATTGTAAGCTTGCTTTTTTCTGTGTAGGTGTTATTTATGGCTTTCGTTCAGCTTTTCTGTATGTAAATCTCATTTCCTTTAGGCGGTTTCTTACAGTTCGGTCACAGACATTGACTTCACTTTCCACCCATTCGTTCCTCATTTGTTTTGTTGTGCATTTCCTGTTTTAAAGACAGATTGCTTTAAGTTTCCGGTCTTGATGCTTTGATATCTTCCTTGGTCTACCAGTATGTTTGCCTGTAACAGCCTTCCCATGTTGTTTGTATTTGGTCCAGATTTTAGACACAGCTGACTGTGAACAACCAACCTCTTTTGCAACATTGTGTGATGATTTACCCTCTTTTAAGAGTTTGATAATCTTCTCCTTTGTTTCAGTTGACATCTCTCGTGCTGGAGCTATGATTCATGTCAGTCCACTTGGTGCAACAGCTCTCCAAGTTGTGATCACTACTTTTTAGATGCAGACTAACGAGCAGACCTAATTTGATGCAGGTGTTATTTTTGGGTATGAAAATTTACAGGGTGATTCCATAATTTTTTCCCTATGCTTGGTTAAAAAAGTAACCATTACTGACTACCACATTTTTGGTTCTTGATTTCTTTTAGTGTTACTTAAAGCCAGAAAGTTGCCATTTGGAATGACTCTAGTTTTGTGCCATGTCTGTGATCTGCTTTTTTCTACAAAATTAAACAACTGAATGAACATCCTCCAAGGCCGGTGATCCCATAATTTTTGCCAGGGGTTGTAGTGTCATGTGTGGATCACACAGCTATAAATTGTGCTAGTGCATATTATATATAAAGTGCTTTTGTTTGAAAGTCAATAAACTAGACATAAACACACAGTATCCTTAATTAGACATGTTTTTGAATGAGTTTTAGTGCATATCAAGCTTCATCATTTTCAATATACTAGTAAATGACCTGCTACATAAAGCTGGGTGAAGAGATGAATTACCAAAGGTTTAGTTTTACCTGATAAGTAGATCGCTATAAAATAAGGTATGGGAAGCTCCTGCTTCCAGCACCGATGCGCATGTTTCTCCCAGTTTCTTCAGCCGTGGAGAAGACATGGCAAATGCAGTACATAAAGGTGTTTGCCTTTAATTCAGGCAAAGTGAGAAACTTCTCCTTGGGGACTCTGGCAGATTCAATGTTGCTTCTGTTTTCTTTCTGCATCATTTTACTGGATCTTTTATGAGCAAGCAGGATATCCTGTTTTGTCAGATACATCAGCTCCAGATACTCGTTCAGGAGCTGTTTGGACAGCTGGCTAGGTGATTCCCCCAGAGTGAACACTCTTCTCTAAGCATCGCACCCCAGACCCCAAATTCTCCCCGAGCCTCTTGAAGATGCTGATTCACACTATGTTTAGGTCATTGCTAGTGCATGGTGCTATACATAGGGGTTTTTCCACTTGACATTATACTATTTTCTGTTAATGGGTTTGCAAGCATTTTCATTCAGAAAAATTAAGTGTCATTTGCGGGTAAGATTTAAACCATTATAACCCGCCTGATTTATCTTTGGTTCTTAAAAATACTTTTGGTAAGGATAAAAAGCAATAAGATATTATGAGCAATAATATTGCCATAGTGAATCTTCACTTAATGTTAACTTCAACTTATTCATTTTTTTTACTTACCACTAGTATTGTTAACCTTTTTCTCACATGTGAGACCTGTTGGCTAAATGCTAGGAGATCTATAGGTGAACTTGTAAGACTATAGGTGTCTCTGTATCTGTATCGCTATCATTATTAATTGGGGTTCCAGTCCTTTGGTTGTTTATTTTTCTAGTACCTGTTTCTGAATAATAATTGTTTTTGAATTTTGACATCTACCACCACAAGATTCACCCCATCCCAAAATTCTGCCTGTGGACCACTCAATATGAGGAGAGTGGTACCATAGCCAAGGTATCCCTAACAGGACCTCATCAATTCCCTCAGGAATGACGAGCAGAGATATAATCTCATGATGAGATGGCGACATGGACAGAGTGAAAGGGATGGTGTGGTGTGTTATCTAAGAGGGCAGTGTCGACACATTTACCACTTGTACGGTAACTGGTTAAGCTAACATTACCAGGGGATTTGCGTGACATTGGGAGAAGGCAGAAGACATAAAATTGTCCTCCGCCCCAGAATCCACGTAGAGCTCTACCGAGTGGGAGAATGAGCCTATAGTAATTGTCCCCTTAAAGGACAATTTGGAGGCAAACGTCGCCGTGTCTAGTGTACCTCCACCTAATAACACTAGACGCTGACGTTTCCTCGACTGCTGGGGACATCTGGTGGCAAAATGTCATGACTGCTGGCAAACATGACAGACCGTGAGTGCATGAGCTGTCCGGTACTTAGATACCGCTTGTGACACTTCTATGGCCTCATGTGATTCAGGGACCAGGACTGGAGATTCCAAAGGTTTGGCGAAGGTGGGAGCCAGCCGAAAACTCTGCCTACACTGGGCTCGCTCTAACCTCCGCTCATGAAAATGGAGGTCAATACGAGTGAACACAGTTATTAACTCCTCCAGTGTGGCGGGAATCTCCCTAGTGGCCATAGCGTCCTTCACGTGGTCAGCCAACCCCCTCCAAAATATAGGGATAAGGGCTTTATCCGACCACTCCAGCTCAGATGCTAGGGTATGGAAGTGGACTGCAAAATGGCTGACCAAGGATGAGTCCTGAGTCAATGCCAACAGATGGAGTGCCATATCATGGGTGACTTGAGGTCCTTAAAAGACCTGTTTCAGAGTGCTCAGGAACAGCGGAGCACTTTGCACCGCATGATCGCCACGCTCCCACAGTGGTGTAGCACACTCCAACACCCTGTCCAACAGGAGAGACACTATAAATCCCACCTTTGCCTACTCTGTGGGGAAAAGTGCGGCCAGAAGCTTGAGATGTATAGAGCACTTGCTCACGAAACCCCCACAAGATTTACTATCTCCAGAAAATTTCTCTGGCAGCGGGAGGTGAGAAAATGTCAGAACAGGGGTAGCAGTGGACAAGTTTGCTGCAGCAATGCTAGCAGCCTGAACAGCAACTGCGGTAACATCCACTGCTGAGGTTGAGCGCTCGAAAGCCACCAACCTACCCTCCAGCAGCTGGATGCACCGCAAAGATTGCTGGTTATCCGCCATTTACTAGCCAGACCCTGGTGCTAGTATTATGTTAGAGTTGGGCGGAACGCACCAAATATATATTTATGGAGTAATTGGTGTGTTCGCAACCCAGGGTCCACCGTGCAGGAGTAAAACCCGCTGCTAGTAACTGAAGGTACTATATGGCGGTATACGTGAACTCTGTTACTTCACAGAGTCACCAAAGACAAGAGAACGCTGTGCCCTGTTAACCTCACAGAGGAACATAGCTACCAAATAGAGCGAACAGTGGTCATGCAGTCAGAATATCACATGTAAAACTCCTCACCGGAGGTGCCGGTATTGTAGGGGCTTATTTCAGCCGAACCCTGAATCCACTCACACAAACTCCTCACCGGAGGTGCCGGTATTCTAGGGGCTTATTTCAGCCGAACCCTGAAACCACATACACATGACCACACTGGCGCAGAACACATAAGTTATTTGATACATGCGCATGGCCGTGCGGCTATGCAAACCTTTTATAGCTGCAGCAACTTCAGGACCTTCCTAGAGGACCAATGGGAGCAGCTGCAGTAACTGAGCAACTTCAGGACCTTCCTAGAGGACCAATGGGAGCTGCTGCTGTAGCTGAGCATGTGACCCCCGACCTCCAATGAGAGTTCTTACCTTGGGCATGCTCAAAAGGGAAAAAGCAGGACTTAGTCCCAGAGATGTCTGCTCGCCGCTGACCAGTACTGGTTACAATGGCTGAACCTGGAATGGCAGCAGTAATCATCCGCACCATATCAGGCAGAGCCAGACTCTGAGACCGACGTCTCCGCTGAGCAGGCTCCACTGCGGCTGGAGAAGAACGGGAGACCGCAGCGGAGATGGCTCAAGATTCCCCCTGTGCAGAGGTGGGAACTCGACCCCTAACAGATACCAAATGTAAATTTTTGGTGAAGAATCAACAACAAGTGGAACACAATAGTGAAATTGTACAAAATTTTTTGGTTATTTGAAATTTTTGTGGAAATTCAATAACTGAAAAATGGGGCGTGCAATATTATTCAGTCCCTTTACTTTCAGTGCAGCAAACGCACTGCAGAAGTTCATTGTGGATCTCTGAATGATCCAATGTTGTCCTAAATGCCTAATGATGATAACTACAATCGTAGATTGTAGGACGTAGGTCTGGGTATTTATTATGATGGAATATAGGCTGAACTGGATGGACAAATGTCTTTTTTCGGCCTTACTAACTATGTTACTATGTTACTATGTTACAATCCACCTGTGTGTAATCAAGTCTCTGTATAAATGCACCTGCTCTGTGATAGTCTCAAGGTTCTGTTTGAAGCACAGAGAGCATCATAAAGACCAAAAAACACAACAGGCAGGTCCGTCATACTGTTGTGGAGAAGTTTAAAGCCGGATTTGTATCCAAAATGATTTCCAAAACTTTAAACATCCCAAGGAGCACTGTGCAAGTGATCATATTGAAATGAAAGGAGTATCATACCACTGCAAATCTCCCAAGACCCGGCCGTCCCTCTAAACTTTCATCTCAAACAAGCAGAAGACTGATCAGTGATGCAGCCAAGAGGCCCATGATCTGCAGAGATCTAGAGTTGAGGTGGGACAGTCTTTCCATAGGACAACAATCAGTCGTACACTGCACAAATCTGGCCTTTATGGAAGAGTGGCAAGAAGAAAGCCATTTCTCAAAGATATCCATCAAAAGTGTCATTTAAAGTTTGCAACAAACCACCTGAGAGACACACCAAACATGTGGAAGAAGGTGCTCTGGTCAGATGAAACCAAAATCGAACTTTTTGGCAGCAATGCTAAACGATACACTTGGCGTAATGTCAACACAGCTCATCATCCTGAACACACCATCCCCACTGTCAAATATGGTGGTGGCACCATAATGGTTTGGGCCTTATTTTCTTCAGCAGGAACAGAGAAGATGGTTAAAATTGATGGGAAGATGGATGGAGCCAAATACCGGACCATTCTTGATGAAAACCTGTTGGAGTCTGCAAAAGACCTGAGACTGGGATGGAGATTTGTCTTCCAACAAGACAATGATCCCGAACATAAAGCAAAATCTACAATGGAATGGTTCACAAATAAATGTATCCAGGTGTTAGAATGGCCAAGTCAAAGTCCAGACCTCAATCCAGTCTGTGGAAAGAGCTGAAAACTGCTGTTCACAAATGATCTCCATCAAGCCTCACTGAGTTTGATCTGTTTGCCAAGGAAGAATGGGCAAGAATTTCAGTCTCTCGATGTATAAAACTGATAGAGACATACCCCAAGCGACTTGTAATCACAGCAAAAGGTGACGCAACAAAGTATTAAGTTAAAGGGGCCGAATAATATTGCACGCCCCACTTTTCAGTTTTTGAATTTCCACAAAAATTTTAAATAAACAATAAATTTCGTTCAACTTCACAATTGTGTTCCACTTGTTGTTTCTTCACCAAAAATTTACATTTGGTATCTTTATGTTTGAAACATGATATGTGTGAAAAGGTTGAAAAGTTCCATGGGAGCTGAATACCTTCGCAAGGCACTGTAACAGTCATTGTCATTTTTTTTCATAAATCAATTTTACATTTGAAAATTAGTAACTTTGTAACTTTTGCAAGGCACTGTATGCTTTAAGGATGCAAATATACAATAAGTAATCATTTGAACACATTTTCCCCTTTGTTTTGGGATGTGGGAATAGAAGATACAAGTTGCCTGATAACTGCCAAAGCATTTGTAATTATTTTATTGCTTTAACTCCTGTACCCCCAAGCCTATTTTCACCTTCATTACCGGGCCAAATTTTACAATCCTGACCAGCGTCAATTTGTGTTGTAATAACTCTGGAATGCTTCAAAGAATCCCACTGATTCTGAGATTTTTTAATGACATATTGTACTTTTTGATAGTGGTAAAATTTGTTCGATATATGACTTGTGTTCATTTGTGAAAAAAATCAGAAATTTGTCAAAAATTTTGAAAATTTGAGTTTTCTCTATGGGTTAGTATAATAAAATTGATCTCAGTTTGTTGTAAAAATTTCTCCTGAGTATGCCAATACTATATATGTAATCGAGAAATACTTTTCAGGCACAGTGCCAAGCTCAGAAGAGAAGGAGTGCCATATTATAGTGCAGATTTTACTGTTATGGTTTACAGGTGCCATAACCCACTGGGAGAGCCCCTGAGGTTCCAGAACAGAACACCAATAAGTGACAACGTCTTAGTAACTACACCTCTTTATGAATTAATCTAGGGGTGCAGAGATCATATTGGTACCACAGGTGGGTCACAGAATGTTATTCCATTGGGCAGTGAAAAAAAATAATTACATTTTTACCATCAAAATTTTGTTTTATCCCCAGATTTTACATTTTCACACTGGGAAATCAGTAAAAATAGCACCAAAATCTGTCCCACAATTCCTGTTGAATGTAGATATACCCCATATGTGGCTGTACAGTACTGCTTAGCCACATGGCAAGACTCAGAAGGAATGGAGCGCTATTTGCTTACTGGAATGCAGATTTTCTTAGAATAGTTTGTGGACTCTATATACAGAGCCCCTTAGAATAAGATGAGAAGAATCCCAACTCAAGTGACCCCATTTTTGAAATTATACCCCTTTGGGAATTTATGTACAGGTATAGTGATGATTGTGAATCCAAGGGTGTTTTCCAGAAACAAGCAGTGGATGTTGCTGAGCGAAAATTGAAAACTGCCATTGTAGTATCAAGTACGTTGTCTTCACCAGTACGTTGTAGTGCCCAGTACATTATGCCCAGCTCATGCTTCTGCAGAGACGCACACGTAAATTAGATGGACTCTCATTGCTACAGAAATGCCAAACATGTTGACGTTAAATGTGGTTTAAGCACACCGGAGCTCAATAGGGAGGGGCCATTTGTATTTGGAATTTGCTGAATTTCGTTTTGGGGACGAGGAGCCATTATGCTTTTCCAGAGCCTTTGTACTACCAGTGATGTGGGTGTCCCCTATATTTCCGATAACAGATGATGAACCTGAGTGGATTAATTTGAAGTTTATGTTGGGAACATTTTACTTAACATTTGGGATCACATTTATTTATAGCATTCTATGCTGAGCACTTAGTTTGGGGCTTCATCTAAATCTCTGAGTGACATGATTCAGATGAAACCTATTATCAGGACTAAGGAAGTGGACCCTCTGGGTCATGGCTTCAGAGCCCCTGAGGACGAGTGAACCAGATGATGCCACCCCCTGTACAGGGAGCGTTAGGGACAGGCCCAAGGAGGGTGAAGCCGCAACTGCTGGAGCCAAAGGGACGACAAACAAAGACAGTCAGAGTAACAGCAGAGATACAGGGATCTGAGCCTAGGAACCTACGAGGATGCTGGCGGTAAGCCAGCGAACGCAATAGACGCAAAGGCGTCTTGGCAGAGCAGGCGCTGGGAAGAAGTACCCGATGGGCGCCGCCATATTGGAGGCGGAGCCGCCAGGTCACGACCCCCCAGAAGACCCAGTGACGAAAGGAGCACGTCTGCGCATGCGCAGAGCGCAGAATGGATGTGCGCCAGAGAAGCTGGAAGACAGAGAGCAGGAGGAAGCATCGGGAGCGCACCGGCCGGACAGGTGAGTATGAGGAAGCGGCGTAACACCTATATTCACTAAAATGAGGCAGCAGTTATGCTGGACTCTGTCTGGCCTCTATTTAGCAGTGTCCTTTTTAGAAGGGCACAAAACTGTGGTCTACAACGCATTTATGCACTCCTAAAGAGACGGACACCGCCAGATCACAGGTCAGACGGCGTCCACAGTGCCTCCACCTGCCTCAGTATAAGGAATTTCCCACAGTCTATTATGGCATACATTTTTAAATATAAAATTAACCTTTTTGCACGCAACAATTTACCTGCAAATAACATCAAATGATGTGAAAAATACTGTACAATGAGATGAGATGTGGATGAAACGTTCAGTTTTTATTGATGCATTTGGTTCTTTCCTTGAGAAGATGTCCCAAAAAAGACATAGTCATCAAAATGTACTTTAACCCCTTTCTGACCTCGGACGGGATAGTGCGTCCGAGGTCAGATCCCCTGCTTTGATGTGGGCTGCTATTAACTAGTTAAATGCTGCTGTCAAACGCTGATAGCGGCATTTAACTACCACTTCCAGCCTTGTAGCCGGAAATGAGCACATCGCCGACCCCGTCACATGATCGGGGGTCAGCGATGCATCGGTATAGTAACCAGAGGTCTCCTTGAGACTTCTATGGTTACTGATGTCGGCTTGCTGTGAGCGCCACCCTGTGGTCGGCCCTCATAGCAAGCCTGTAATTAAGCAACATAGGAGCGATCTGATGATTGCTGCTATGTAGTAGAGCCAATCAGGCTATGCCAGCTTCTAGCCTCTCATAGAGGCTATTGAAGCATGGCAAAAGTAAAAAAAATGTTTACAAAAAATATTAAATAAATAAAAAAAATAAAGGTTTAAATCACCCCCCTTTCGCCCCTTTCAAAATAAAACAATAAAAATAAAATCAAATATACACATATTTGGTATCGCCGCATTTAGAATTGCCCGATCTATCAATAAAAAGAGGATTAACCTGATCACTAAATGGCGTAGCGAGAAAAAAATTCGTAACGCTAAAATTAAGTTTTTTAGGTCGCCGCGACATTGCATTAAAATGCATTAACGGGCAATCAAATGAACATATCTGCAGCAATATGGTATCACTAAAAACATCAGCTCGGCATGCAAAAAATAAGCCTTCATCCGACCACAGATCATGAAAAATGGAGACGCTACGGGTGTCGGAAAATGGCACAATTTTATTTTATTTTTTAGCAAAGTTTGGAATTTTTTTTCACCACTTAGATAAAAAATAACTTAAACATGTTTGGTGTCTATGAACTCGTAATGACCTGAAGAATCATAATGGCAGGTCATTTTTAGCATTTAGTGAACCTAGCAAGAAAGCCAAACAAAAAACACGCATGGGATTACACTTTTTCTGCAATTTCACCGCACTTGGAATTTTTTTCCCATTTTCTAGTACACGGCATGGTAAAACCAATGATGTCGTTCAAAAGTACAACTCGCAGAAAATAACCCTCACATGGCCATATGATGGAAAAACAAAAAAAGTTATGGCTCTGGGAAGGAGGGGAGCGAAAAACGAGCACGGAAAAATGGAAAATCCCAAGGTTATGAAGGGGTTAAATTAAAGCATTGTGTGCGAGTGTGCAAACCACAATTTATGAGATTTACATAATGAGTATAAAATGGATAAACTTGATCAGCATTTGAGATATGAAGTTACACAATCACAATGTCATGTTTATTGTCATCTAATTGTAATACTTTTAGGGTATGCGCACACGTTGCGGATTTTGCTGCGGATCCGCAGCAGATTGGCCGCTGCGGATTCGCAGGAGTTTTCTCTGAGTTTGCAGTGCCATGTAAACCTATGGAAAACAAAATCCGCAGTGCACATGCTACAGGAAAAAATGAAATGTAGCGTTGTTTATTCCGCAGCATGTCAATTCTTTGTGCAGATTCCGCAGCGGTTTACACCTGCTCCATAATAGGAATCCGCAGGAATCCGCACAATATCCGCAAAAAAAACGCCGTAATTCTGCAGGAAATCCGCAGTGTGGTTTGCCTTCGGATTTACTAAAATCAGTCCGGAAAAATCCACAACACTTTCCGCAACGTGTGCACATACCCATATGCTTTAATGTTTCTTGATAACTTATTTATAGTGGTTTTATTTCTATATATAAATATACAATAAAAAATAAAAAATATTTATTATGATAGACCATACTTACAGTGTGAGAGCTTTCATTGTGATCATCAGGTAGCTGTCATTAGTTTCTCATTTGTCTTGCTGAAGTCATAATTGTGGGTTAATCCTCGTAAATCACCAAACATTTAAGTGTAAGTATACAGTATACAATAATAATAAAAAAGAAAAACCCAGCTAATTTACTCTCGAGTGTACAGATCACACTGTCTGTGTAATATGAAAAGAAATCAAGGAAAAATCTGTCTCCCACGATTCAATTTAATGCAAGATGGCTTTATTTAGCAAAAGGCTAAATTGGAATTCCGATACCGAGATCCGATACTTTTGTGGTATCGGGTATCGGTATCGGATCAATAGGGAGGTGTAAAATAAAGAATTAAAATAAAAAATATTGATATGCTCACCTCTCCGGCAGCCCCTGGACATCACGCTCGTAACCGGCCGGCTTCTTTGTTTAAAATGAGCGCGTTTAGGGCCTGCGAATGACGTCGCGGCTTTTGATTGGTCGCGTGCCGCTCATGTGACCGCCACGCGACCAATCAGAAGCCGCGACGTCATTCGCAGGCCCTAAACGCGCTCATTTTAAACAAAGAAGCCGGCCGGTTACCAGCGTGATGTCCAGGGGTCACCGGAGAGGTGAGCATATCAATATTTTTTATTTTAATTCTTTATTTTACACCTCACTATGGATCCCAGGGCCTGAAGGAGAGTTTCCTCTCCTTCAGACCCTGGGAACCATCAGGATACATTCCGATACTTGATGTCCCATTGACTTGTATTGGTATCGGATATCGGTATCGGCGATATCCGATATTTTTCGGGTATCGGCCGATACTATCCGATACCGACACTTTCAAGTATCGGACGGTATCGCTCAACACTAGTGTTGAGCGATACCTTCCGATATCGGAAAGTATCGGTATCGGTTTGGATCGGCCGATATTCAAAAAATATCGGATATCGCCGATACCGATACCCGATCCCAATGCAAGTCAATGGGACCAAAATATCGGAATTAAAATAAACCCTTTCTTTCCTTGTAGGTTCATTCTACCTGAAGGAAAACAACTAAGAATAATGTAGGATGTATGGGGGAGGTGGCGGAGACATTAAAGGCAATGAGGATTAGTCCAATCAAATAGAATAGCATGTTTTTTTTTTTTTTTTAAAGAAGTTCGGATTGAAAAAGATATTGAGTATGTAAATTTTTTTTATTTTGTCAGATATTGATGTTTCACTATTCCACGCCCTTCCCCTTCTTTTTTTTCTTTTTTTTTTTTTTCTTTTCCCACACTTTCATCTTCATCATCATCAGCATCCTTGACATCAACTTCTTCACCTTATTCATCTTCTTCTTCATCTTCTACCTATTTTTTTTTTTATTACATTCTTCATATTCATTTTCTTCAACTATTATTATTCTTCCTATTCTACATATTCTTTTTATTCCACTGTTATTATTCTTCCTATTCTACTTCTTCATCATATTCTCATTTGTGACAGGCATTCCCGTAGTTGTTATCTATAAAAGTTGGAAGATTACACCTTCCGTTCTGCCAGTCACAAAAGTTACATTTGTCCGCGTTCAGTTTGGCCTGCAGCATCAGGCTTTATCCAGGGGCACCACGAGGAGGAACGGACTCACCCCCATACACTGCTTAGTCTTCTTCTGCATATAATTTAGATAATATCTTTTGCTCTGATATTAAGTCTTATGCTTAATGTTCTTCTGCTCTTTGTTCTGCAGCCTCTTGTTCTTCTGCTTCTCGGTCTTCCATGTTGTCGTCTCCAGGGTCTTCGTCTCCAGTGTCGTCATCTCCGCCGTCGTCGTCTCAGCCGTCGTCGTCTCCGCCGTCGTCGTCGTCGTCGTCATCGGGGTGGTCTTCCGGGTCGTCGTCATCGGGGTGGTCTTCCGGGTTGTCGACGTTAGGGTCTTCAACTTGGAAATGTAGCAGAAGGTACAAGAAGGCTGAGAAAATGCCAAGAACCAGCTGATGGAACTGGAACTCGGATGGCTACCCGAAGGTTCAAGAGCCTATGGAACTACCGAGGACCAGCTGACGTTACTGGAACCCGGTTACTAAGCAGGAGGTACCCGTGCTAAAAAGCACTACCAAGGACCGCCTGACGTTGGCGGAACTCGGATACCCAGAAGGAGGCACCTAAGCCAAAGGCTCTGCCCGGAACCAGATGACGTTACTGGAACCAGGATGGGGAGCAGAAGGTACAAGAGCAAAAGACACTGCCGAGAACCAGCTGACGGTACTGGAACCCGGATGGGTAGCCGAATGTCCAAGAGCCAATGGAACTACCAAGGACCAGCTGACGTTACTGGAACCCGGTTACTAAGCAGGAGGTACCCGTGCCTGAAAGCACTACCAAGGACCACCTGACATTGGTGGAACTTGGATACCCAGAAGGAGGCACCTAAGCCAAAGGCTCTGCCCGGAACCAGCTGACGGTACTGGAACCAGGATGGGGAGCAGAAGGTACAAGAGCAAAAGACACTGCCGAGAACCAGCTGACGGTGCTGGAACCAGGTGGTGGACCCGAAGGCCCACAGGAGAGGAGAGAACAGCTAGGCCGCGAGGCAGCCGCAGTTACCGAACCCCAACAGTCCTACAGGGGGAGCTGGGCCTACTGGCACTACAGAACCAGCCTTGACTACCAGTTCACGCAGCCCACATAGGAAGCTCCTAAACTGGAGGCACCCTGGAGTTGGCTAACTCGACCGCCCCACGACGGGGCAAGCATAGGCGTCTCAGTGAAGTTGACACAACCCGGAAACAGCTGACGGTGCTGAAACCAGGCTTGGCACGAGGGAGTACCTGTGACAAGAACACTGCCGAGAACCAGCTGGCGGTGCTGGAATCCGGATGTGTTGCCCCAGTGTGCAAGAGCCAATGGCACGACCGAGGACCAGCTGACGGTGCTGGAACCCGGTTACTAAGCTGTAGGTGCCCGCGCTTAAAAGCACTACCAAGGACCGCCTGGCGTTGGCGGAACTCGGATACCCAGGAGGAGGCACCTAAGCCAAAGGCTCGGCCCGGAACCAGCTGACGGTGCTGGAACCAGGTGGTGGACCCGAAGGCCCACAGGAGAGGAGAGAACAGCTAGGCCGCGAGGCAGCCGCAGTTACCGAACCCCAACAGTCCTACAGGGGGAGCTGGGCCTACTGGCACTACAGAACCAGCCTTGACTACCAGTTCACGCAGCCCACATAGGAAGCTCCTAAACTGGAGGCACCCTGGAGTTGGCTAACTCGACCGCCCCATGACGGGGCAAGCATAGGCGTCTCAGTGAAGTTGACACAACCCGGAAACAGCTGACGGTGCTGAAACCAGGCTTGGCACGAGGGAGTACCTGTGACAAGAACACTGCCGAGAACCAGCTGGCGGTGCTGGAACCCGGATGCGTTGCCCCAGTGTGCAAGAGCCAATGGCACGACCGAGGACCAGCTGACGGTGCTGGAACCCGGTTACTAAGCTGTAGGTGCCCGCGCTTAAAAGCACTACCAAGGACCGCCTGGCGTTGGCGGAACTCGGATACCCAGGAGGAGGCACCTTAGCCAAAGGCTCGGCCCGGAACCAGCTGACGGTGCTGGAACCAGGTGGTGGACCCCAAGGCCCACAGGAGAGGAGAGAACAGCTAGGCCGCGAGGCAGCCGCAGTTACCGAACCCCAACAGTCCTACAGGGGGAGCTGGGCCTACTGGCACTACAGAACCAGCCTTGACTACCAGTTCACGCAGCCCACATAGGAAGCTCCTAAACTGGAGGCACCCTGGAGTTGGCTAACTCGACCGCCCCACGACGGGGCAAGCATAGGCGTCTCAGTGAAGTTGACACAACCCGGAAACAGCTGACGGTGCTGAAACCAGGCTTGGCACGAGGGAGTACCTGTGACAAGAACACTGCCGAGAACCAGCTGGCGGTGCTGGAACCCGGATGCGTTGCCCCAGTGTGCAAGAGCCAATGGCACGACCGAGGACCAGCTGACGGTGCTGGAACCCGGTTACTAAGCTGTAGGTGCCCGCGCTTAAAAGCACTACCAAGGACCGCCTGGCGTTGGCGGAACTCGGATACCCAGGAGGAGGCACCTAAGCCAAAGGCTCGGCCCGGAACCAGCTGACGGTGCTGGAACCAGGTGGTGGACCCGAAGGCCCACAGGAGAGGAGAGAACAGCTAGGCCGCGAGGCAGCCGCAGTTACCGAACCCCAACAGTCCTACAGGGGGAGCTGGGCCTACTGGCACTACAGAACCAGCCTTGACTACCAGTTCACGCAGCCCACATAGGAAGCTCCTAAACTGGAGGCACCCTGGAGTTGGCTAACTCGACCGCCCCACGACGGGGCAAGCATAGGCGTCTCAGTGAAGTTGACACAACCCGGAAACAGCTGACGGTGCTGAAACCAGGCTTGGCACGAGGGAGTACCTGTGACAAGAACACTGCCGAGAACCAGCTGGCGGTGCTGGAACCCGGATGCGTTGCCCCAGTGTGCAAGAGCCAATGGCACGACCGAGGACCAGCTGACGGTGCTGGAACCCGGTTACTAAGCTGTAGGTGCCCGCGCTTAAAAGCACTACCAAGGACCGCCTGGCGTTGGCGGAACTCGGATACCCAGGAGGAGGCACCTTAGCCAAAGGCTCGGCCCGGAACCAGCTGACGGTGCTGGAACCAGGTGGTGGACCCCAAGGCCCACAGGAGAGGAGAGAACAGCTAGGCCGCGAGGCAGCCGCAGTTACCGAACCCCAACAGTCCTACAGGGGGAGCTGGGCCTACTGGCACTACAGAACCAGCCTTGACTACCAGTTCACGCAGCCCACATAGGAAGCTCCTAAACTGGAGGCACCCTGGAGTTGGCTAACTCGACCGCCCCACGACGGGGCAAGCATAGGCGTCTCAGTGAAGTTGACACAACCCGGAAACAGCTGACGGTGCTGAAACCAGGCTTGGCACGAGGGAGTACCTGTGACAAGAACACTGCCGAGAACCAGCTGGCGGTGCTGGAACCCGGATGCGTTGCCCCAGTGTGCAAGAGCCAATGGCACGACCGAGGACCAGCTGACGGTGCTGGAACCCGGTTACTAAGCTGTAGGTGCCCGCGCTTAAAAGCACTACCAAGGACCGCCTGGCGTTGGCGGAACTCGGATACCCAGGAGGAGGCACCTTAGCCAAAGGCTCGGCCCGGAACCAGCTGACGGTGCTGGAACCAGGTGGTGGACCCCAAGGCCCACAGGAGAGGAGAGAACAGCTAGGCCGCGAGGCAGCCGCAGTTACCGAACCCCAACAGTCCTACAGGGGGAGCTGGGCCTACTGGCACTACAGAACCAGCCTTGACTACCAGTTCACGCAGCCCACATAGGAAGCTCCTAAACTGGAGGCACCCTGGAGTTGGCTAACTCGACCGCCCCACGACGGGGCAAGCATAGGCGTCTCAGTGAAGTTGACACAACCCGGAAACAGCTGACGGTGCTGAAACCAGGCTTGGCACGAGGGAGTACCTGTGACAAGAACACTGCCGAGAACCAGCTGGCGGTGCTGGAACCCGGATGCGTTGCCCCAGTGTGCAAGAGCCAATGGCACGACCGAGGACCAGCTGACGGTGCTGGAACCCGGTTACTAAGCTGTAGGTGCCCGCGCTTAAAAGCACTACCAAGGACCGCCTGGCGTTGGCGGAACTCGGATACCCAGGAGGAGGCACCTAAGCCAAAGGCTCGGCCCGGAACCAGCTGACGGTGCTGGAACCAGGTGGTGGACCCGAAGGCCCACAGGAGAGGAGAGAACAGCTAGGCCGCGAGGCAGCCGCAGTTACCGAACCCCAACAGTCCTACAGGGGGAGCTGGGCCTACTGGCACTACAGAACCAGCCTTGACTACCAGTTCACGCAGCCCACATAGGAAGCTCCTAAACTGGAGGCACCCTGGAGTTGGCTAACTCGACCGCCCCACGACGGGGCAAGCATAGGCGTCTCAGTGAAGTTGACACAACCCGGAAACAGCTGACGGTGCTGAAACCAGGCTTGGCACGAGGGAGTACCTGTGACAAGAACACTGCCGAGAACCAGCTGGCGGTGCTGGAACCCGGATGCGTTGCCCCAGTGTGCAAGAGCCAATGGCACGACCGAGGACCAGCTGACGGTGCTGGAACCCGGTTACTAAGCTGTAGGTGCCCGCGCTTAAAAGCACTACCAAGGACCGCCTGGCGTTGGCGGAACTCGGATACCCAGGAGGAGGCACCTTAGCCAAAGGCTCGGCCCGGAACCAGCTGACGGTGCTGGAACCAGGTGGTGGACCCCAAGGCCCACAGGAGAGGAGAGAACAGCTAGGCCGCGAGGCAGCCGCAGTTACCGAACCCCAACAGTCCTACAGGGGGAGCTGGGCCTACTGGCACTACAGAACCAGCCTTGACTACCAGTTCACGCAGCCCACATAGGAAGCTCCTAAACTGGAGGCACCCTGGAGTTGGCTAACTCGACCGCCCCACGACGGGGCAAGCATAGGCGTCTCAGTGAAGTTGACACAACCCGGAAACAGCTGACGGTGCTGAAACCAGGCTTGGCACGAGGGAGTACCTGTGACAAGAACACTGCCGAGAACCAGCTGGCGGTGCTGGAACCCGGATGCGTTGCCCCAGTGTGCAAGAGCCAATGGCACGACCGAGGACCAGCTGACGGTGCTGGAACCCGGTTACTAAGCTGTAGGTGCCCGCGCTTAAAAGCACTACCAAGGACCGCCTGGCGTTGGCGGAACTCGGATACCCAGGAGGAGGCACCTTAGCCAAAGGCTCGGCCCGGAACCAGCTGACGGTGCTGGAACCAGGTGGTGGACCCCAAGGCCCACAGGAGAGGAGAGAACAGCTAGGCCGCGAGGCAGCCGCAGTTACCGAACCCCAACAGTCCTACAGGGGGAGCTGGGCCTACTGGCACTACAGAACCAGCCTTGACTACCAGTTCACGCAGCCCACATAGGAAGCTCCTAAACTGGAGGCACCCTGGAGTTGGCTAACTCGACCGCCCCACGACGGGGCAAGCATAGGCGTCTCAGTGAAGTTGACACAACCCGGAAACAGCTGACGGTGCTGAAACCAGGCTTGGCACGAGGGAGTACCTGTGACAAGAACACTGCCGAGAACCAGCTGGCGGTGCTGGAACCCGGATGCGTTGCCCCAGTGTGCAAGAGCCAATGGCACGACCGAGGACCAGCTGACGGTGCTGGAACCCGGTTACTAAGCTGTAGGTGCCCGCGCTTAAAAGCACTACCAAGGACCGCCTGGCGTTGGCGGAACTCGGATACCCAGGAGGAGGCACCTAAGCCAAAGGCTCGGCCTGGAACCAGCTGACGGTGCTGGAACCAGGTGGTGGACCCGAAGGCCCACAGGAGAGGAGAGAACAGCTAGGCCGCGAGGCAGCCGCAGTTACCGAACCCCAACAGTCCTACAGGGGGAGCTGGGCCTACTGGCACTACAGAACCAGCCTTGACTACCAGTTCACGCAGCCCACATAGGAAGCTCCTAAACTGGAGGCACCCTGGAGTTGGCTAACTCGACCGCCCCACGACGGGGCAAGCATAGGCGTCTCAGTGAAGTTGACACAACCCGGAAACAGCTGACGGTGCTGAAACCAGGCTTGGCACGAGGGAGTACCTGTGACAAGAACACTGCCGAGAACCAGCTGGCGGTGCTGGAACCCGGATGCGTTGCCCCAGTGTGCAAGAGCCAATGGCACGACCGAGGACCAGCTGACGGTGCTGGAACCCGGTTACTAAGCTGTAGGTGCCCGCGCTTAAAAGCACTACCAAGGACCGCCTGGCGTTGGCGGAACTCGGATACCCAGGAGGAGGCACCTTAGCCAAAGGCTCGGCCCGGAACCAGCTGACGGTGCTGGAACCAGGTGGTGGACCCCAAGGCCCACAGGAGAGGAGAGAACAGCTAGGCCGCGAGGCAGCCGCAGTTACCGAACCCCAACAGTCCTACAGGGGGAGCTGGGCCTACTGGCACTACAGAACCAGCCTTGACTACCAGTTCACGCAGCCCACATAGGAAGCTCCTAAACTGGAGGCACCCTGGAGTTGGCTAACTCGACCGCCCCACGAAGGGGGAAGCATAGGCGTCTCAGTGAAGTTGACACAACCCGGAAACAGCTGACGGTGCTGAAACCAGGCTTGGCACGAGGGAGTACCTGTGACAAGAACACTGCCGAGAACCAGCTGGCGGTGCTGGAACCCGGATGCGTTGCCCCAGTGTGCAAGAGCCAATGGCACGACCGAGGACCAGCTGACGGTGCTGGAACCCGGTTACTAAGCTGTAGGTGCCCGCGCTTAAAAGCACTACCAAGGACCGCCTGGCGTTGGCGGAACTCGGATACCCAGGAGGAGGCACCTTAGCCAAAGGCTCGGCCCGGAACCAGCTGACGGTGCTGGAACCAGGTGGTGGACCCCAAGGCCCACAGGAGAGGAGAGAACAGCTAGGCCGCGAGGCAGCCGCAGTTACCGAACCCCAACAGTCCTACAGGGGGAGCTGGGCCTACTGGCACTACAGAACCAGCCTTGACTACCAGTTCACGCAGCCCACATAGGAAGCTCCTAAACTGGAGGCACCCTGGAGTTGGCTAACTCGACCGCCCCACGACGGGGCAAGCATAGGCGTCTCAGTGAAGTTGACACAACCCGGAAACAGCTGACGGTGCTGAAACCAGGCTTGGCACGAGGGAGTACCTGTGACAAGAACACTGCCGAGAACCAGCTGGCGGTGCTGGAACCCGGATGCGTTGCCCCAGTGTGCAAGAGCCAATGGCACGACCGAGGACCAGCTGACGGTGCTGGAACCCGGTTACTAAGCTGTAGGTGCCCGCGCTTAAAAGCACTACCAAGGACCGCCTGGCGTTGGCGGAACTCGGATACCCAGGAGGAGGCACCTTAGCCAAAGGCTCGGCCCGGAACCAGCTGACGGTGCTGGAACCAGGTGGTGGACCCCAAGGCCCACAGGAGAGGAGAGAACAGCTAGGCCGCGAGGCAGCCGCAGTTACCGAACCCCAACAGTCCTACAGGGGGAGCTGGGCCTACTGGCACTACAGAACCAGCCTTGACTACCAGTTCACGCAGCCCACATAGGAAGCTCCTAAACTGGAGGCACCCTGGAGTTGGCTAACTCGACCGCCCCACGACGGGGCAAGCATAGGCATCTCAGTGAAGTTGACACAACCCGGAAACAGCTGACGGTGCTGAAACCAGGCTTGGCACGAGGGAGTACCTGTGACAAGAACACTGCCGAGAACCAGCTGGCGGTGCTGGAACTCGGATGCGTTGCCCCAGTGTGCAAGAGCCAATGGCACGACCGAGGACCAGCTGACGGTGCTGGAACCCGGTTACTAAGCTGTAGGTGCCCGCGCTTAAAAGCACTACCAAGGACCGCCTGGCGTTGGCGGAACTCGGATACCCAGGAGGAGGCACCTTAGCCAAAGGCTCGGCCCGGAACCAGCTGACGGTGCTGGAACCAGGTGGTGGACCCCAAGGCCCACAGGAGAGGAGAGAACAGCTAGGCCGCGAGGCAGCCGCAGTTACCGAACCCCAACAGTCCTACAGGGGGAGCTGGGCCTACTGGCACTACAGAACCAGCCTTGACTACCAGTTCACGCAGCCCACATAGGAAGCTCCTAAACTGGAGGCACCCTGGAGTTGGCTAACTCGACCGCCCCACGACGGGGCAAGCATAGGCGTCTCAGTGAAGTTGACACAACCCGGAAACAGCTGACGGTGCTGAAACCAGGCTTGGCACGAGGGAGTACCTGTGACAAGAACACTGCCGAGAACCAGCTGGCGGTGCTGGAACCCGGATGCGTTGCCTTGCCTATTAAAGATTGTCTTCCTAGAGCCCCAACTAGCGGTGTTGGAGCAAAGGGTAAGCAGGGGGAGATGAGTGTAGGCCGAAGCCTGCACTGGAGGCAGCTTTGTGTCTGCGTTGCGTTTGCAGGACACTTTGCCGGCTACACACTGGGGGAACAGCTGGCGTTGCTGAACCCCACTAACACAATGGCGTGTGTTTTTATCTGTGCAGCTAGCACTTGCGGGCAAAAACTTGCGATGTTAGAGCCCGTGTTGAAGCAGGAGGAGGAGGAGAGGAGCAGAGTGTAGGCCGAAGCCTAGTTGAACCAATTTCAAAGGAAACCTTTAACCCCCCCCTCAGGTGTTACAAAGTACAAGAGACACACCTTGTGCAGTATTAATGCTGCACAAGTGAAAGGTTGCTCTATTAATTTGTCTACTTGCACACGCTGAATGAAAGACATACACAATTTACCCCATTCTACAGTAAAACTGTAGTGGATGCGTGACTTGGTTTTTTGATGAGACGCAGCACAGGTGTCCAAAATAACGCCTTGGTGCTTGGCGCAGCTTCCTGAGCGTTGTTATTTGCTGTACAGGAGTCTGCGCTCTTGTGTTATCCCTTGGCAATGCCCTGTTAGCGCTGCCCATCTTATGACCTCATTTCATGTTGGCCGGTGCGGTTAACGATGGCCATAAATCCCAGACCCACAGTGGCTTTTCCTAAAGTCACACTGCGGTGCTGGGATTCGTGGCCTTGAGCAGTAAATATTTTGGCCGCTCACACACGTCCTTACACCTGCTTCAGACTGGGCGGCCTCTGCTGATCCCTTCTCGCATGCCGCGGCCATGAGGCTGCACAGTCTGAAGAAGGCGGAAGGAGATGAGTTAAGACAGGCGAAGATATGCACTGCTCGTGCCCATCAATCACACCCTCGCAGTCAAAATAATTAAGACAACGAGGAGCATTTTATTCAGGCAGGGCGGACGAACAGGCGCAAGTAGCCAACCAATGATGTCAGAAGACGGGAAGCGCTACCAAGGGGGGTGCTGCGTATCATTAGAAAGGAAAGTCACACCTCAGGGACAGTGGAATGGTCTCAAAGAGACACATTTTGTACGTGTTGAGTTCCACGTGGGCAAGGAGAAAACGTCAGCCACCTTGTACAAATGCAGCAGTACTGCTGTACAAGGTGGCTGTTATACATAGAAACACCTGGGGGTGGTGGCCAGGCTCCCTTCAATTTCAGTTCATGTGCCTGCGTGGCGTTTGCAGGTCACGTTGCAAGCTACACAGCAGGGGAACAGCTGGCGTTGCTGAACCCCACTGACACATTGACTGGTGTTTTTCTCTGTGCAGATTGCATGTCCGGGCAAAAACTAGCGGTGTTAGAGCCCAGGGTCAGCAGGAGGAGGAGGAGAGGAGCAAAGTGTAGGCCGAAGCCTGCACTGGTGGCAGCTTTTGGTCGGTTGTGCCAGCGTGGCTTGTGCTGGACACGATGCCGGCTACACAGCGGGGGAACAGCTGGCGGTGCTGAACCACACTAACACATTGGCTGGTGTTTTTCTCTGTGCAGCTAGCATGTCCGGGCAGAAACTGGCGTTGTTTGAGCCCAGGGTCAGCAGGAGGAGGAGAGGAGCAAAGTGTAGGCCGAAGCCTGCACTGGTGGCAGCTTTTGTTCTGTTGTGCCAGCGTGGCTTGTGCTGGACACGTTGCCGACTACACAGCAGGGGAACAGCTGGCGGTGCTGAACCCCACTAACACATTGGCTGGTGTTTTTCTCTGTGCAGCTAGCATTTCCGGGCAAAAACTAGCGGTGTTTGAGCCCAGGGTCAGCAGGAGGAGTAGAGGAGCAGAGTGTAGGCCGAAGCCTAGTTGAACCAATTTCAAAGGTTACCTTTAACCCCCCCCTCAGGTGTTGCAAGGTACAAGAGCCACACCTTGAACAGCATTAATGATGCACAAGTCAAAGGTTGCTCTATTTAATTTTGCTCCTTGCACACGCTGAATTAAACACGTACACTATTTAGCCCATTATACTGTCAAACAGTTGTGGAGGCGTGACTTGTCTTTTTAACGAGACGCAGCACAGGTGTCAAAATTTGCACCTAGGTACTGGGCGCAGATTCCTGAGCGTTGTTATTTGCTGTACAGGAGTCTGCGCTCTTGTGTTATCCCTTGGCAATACCCTGTTAGTGCAGGCCGTCTCATGACCTCATTTCATGTTGGCCGGTGCGGTTAACGATGGCCATAAATCCCAGACCCACAGTGGCTTTTCCTAAAGTCACACTGCGGTGCTGGGATTCGTGGCCTTGTGCAGTAAATATGTTCGCCGCTCACACATGTCCTTACACCTGCTTCAGACTGGGCGGCCTCAGCTGATCCCTTATCGCATGCCGCGGCCATGAGGCCGCACAGTCAGAAGAAGGCGGAAGGAGGGGAGTGAAAACAGGGGAACATATGCACTGCTCGTGCCCATCAATCACACCCTCGCAGTCAAAATATATGAGACAACGGGGGGCGTTGTGTCGGGCAGGGGGGACGCACAGGCACAGCCAGCCAACCAATGATGTCAGGAGACGGGCAGCGCTAACAATGGGGGTGCTGCGTGTCATTACAAAGGAAAGTCACACCTCAGGGACATTGTAATGGTCTCTAATGAGACACATTTTTTACGTGTTGAGTTCCACGTGGGCAAGGAGAAAAAGTCAGCCACCTCGTACAAATGCAGCAGTACTGCTGTACAAGGTGGCTGATATACATAGAAACACCTGTGGGTGGGGGGCAGGCTCCCTTCAATTTCAGTTCATGTGCCTGCGTGGCGTTTGCAGGTCACGTTGCAAGCTGCACAGCAGGGGAACAGCTGGCGGTGCTGAACCCCACTAACACATTGGCTGGTGTTTTTCTCTGTGCAGCTAGCATGTCCGGGCAGAAACTGGCGTTGTTTGAGCCCAGGGTCAGCAGGAGGAGGAGAGGAGCAAAGTGTAGGCCGAAGCCTGCACTGGTGGCAGCTTTTGTTCTGTTGTGCCAGCGTGGCTTGTGCTGGACACGTTGCCGACTACACAGCAGGGGAACAGCTGGCGGTGCTGAACCCCACTAACACATTGGCTGGTGTTTTTCTCTGTGCAGCTAGCATTTCCGGGCAAAAACTAGCGGTGTTTGAGCCCAGGGTCAGCAGGAGGAGTAGAGGAGCAGAGTGTTGGCCAAAGCCTAGTTGAACCAATTTCAAAGGTTACCTTTAACCCCCCCCTCAGGTGTTGCAAGGTACAAGAGCCACACCTTGAACAGCATTATTGATGCACAAGTCAAAGGTTGCTCTATTTAATTTTGCTCCTTGCACACGCTGAATTAAACACGTACACTATTTAGCCCATTATACTGTCAAACAGTAGTGGAGGCGTGACTACTAGTCTTTTTAAGGAGACGCAGCACAGGTGTACAAATTTACACCTAGGTGCTGTGCGCAGATTCCTTACCGTTGTTATTTGCAGTACAGGAAACTGCGCTCTTGTGTTATCCCTTGGCAATACCCTGTTAGTGCAGGCCGTCTCATGACCTCATTTCATGTTGGCCGGTGCGGTTAACGATGGCCATAAATCCCAGACCCACAGTGGCTTTTCCTAAAGTCACACTGCGGTGCTGGGATTCGTGGCCTTGTGCAGTAAATATGTTCGCCGCTCACACATGTCCTTACACCTGCTTCAGACTGGGCGGCCTCAGCTGATCCCTTATCGCATGCCGCGGCCATGAGGCCGCACAGTCAGAAGAAGGCGGAAGGAGGGGAGTGAAAACAGGGGAACATATGCACTGCTCGTGCCCATCAATCACACCCTCGCAGTCAAAATATATGAGACAACGGGGGGCGTTGTGTCGGGCAGGGGGGACGCACAGGCACAGCCAGCCAACCAATGATGTCAGGAGACGGGCAGCGCTAACAATGGGGGTGCTGCGTGTCATTAAAAAGGAAAGTCACACCTCAGGGACATTGTAATGGTCTGTAATGAGACACATTTTGTACTTGTTGAGTTCCACGTGTGCAAGGAGAAAAAGTCAGCCACCTTGTCCAAATGCAGCAGTACTGCTGTACAAGGTGGCTGTTATACATAGAAACACCTGGGGGGGTGGGGGGCAGGCTCCCTTCAATTTCAGTTCATGTGCCTGCGTGGCGTTTGCAGGTCACGTTGCAAGCTACACAGCAGGGGAACAGCTGGCGTTGCTGAACCCCACTGACACATTGACTGGTGTTTTTCTCTGTGCAGATTGCATGTCCGGGCAAAAACTAGCGGTGTTAGAGCCCAGGGTCAGCAGGAGGAGGAGGAGAGGAGCAAAGTGTAGGCCGAAGCCTGCACTGGTGGCAGCTTTTGGTCGGTTGTGCCAGCGTGGCTTGTGCTGGACACGATGCCGGCTACACAGCGGGGGAACAGCTGGCGGTGCTGAACCACACTAACACATTGGCTGGTGTTTTTCTCTGTGCAGCTAGCATGTCCGGGCAGAAACTGGCGTTGTTTGAGCCCAGGGTCAGCAGGAGGAGGAGAGGAGCAAAGTGTAGGCCGAAGCCTGCACTGGTGGCAGCTTTTGTTCTGTTGTGCCAGCGTGGCTTGTGCTGGACACGTTGCCGACTACACAGCAGGGGAACAGCTGGCGGTGCTGAACCCCACTAACACATTGGCTGGTGTTTTTCTCTGTGCAGCTAGCATTTCCGGGCAAAAACTAGCGGTGTTTGAGCCCAGGGTCAGCAGGAGGAGTAGAGGAGCAGAGTGTAGGCCGAAGCCTAGTTGAACCAATTTCAAAGGTTACCTTTAACCCCCCACTCAGGTGTTGCAAGGTACAAGAGCCACACCTTGAACAGCATTAATGATGCACAAGTCAAAGGTTGCTCTATTTAATTTTGCTCCTTGCACACGCTGAATTAAACACGTACACTATTTAGCCCATTATACTGTCAAACAGTAGTGGAGGCGTGACTACTAGTCTTTTTAAGGAGACGCAGCACAGGTGTACAAATTTACACCTAGGTGCTGTGCGCAGATTCCTTACCGTTGTTATTTGCAGTACAGGAAACTGCGCTCTTGTGTTATCCCTTGGCAATACCCTGTTAGTGCAGGCCGTCTCATGACCTCATTTCATGTTGGCCGGTGCGGTTAACGATGGCCATAAATCCCAGACCCACAGTGGCTTTTCCTAAAGTCACACTGCGGTGCTGGGATTCGTGGCCTTGTGCAGTAAATATGTTCGCCGCTCACACATGTCCTTACACCTGCTTCAGACTGGGCGGCCTCAGCTGATCCCTTATCGCATGCCGCGGCCATGAGGCCGCACAGTCAGAAGAAGGCGGAAGGAGGGGAGTGAAAACAGGGGAACATATGCACTGCTCGTGCCCATCAATCACACCCTCGCAGTCAAAATATATGAGACAACGGGGGGCGTTGTGTCGGGCAGGGGGGACGCACAGGCACAGCCAGCCAACCAATGATGTCAGGAGACGGGCAGCGCTAACAATGGGGGTGCTGCGTGTCATTAAAAAGGAAAGTCACACCTCAGGGACATTGTAATGGTCTGTAATGAGACACATTTTGTACTTGTTGAGTTCCACGTGTGCAAGGAGAAAAAGTCAGCCACCTTGTCCAAATGCAGCAGTACTGCTGTACAAGGTGGCTGTTATACATAGAAACACCTGGGGGGGTGGGGGGCAGGCTCCCTTCAATTTCAGTTCATGTGCCTGCGTGGCGTTTGCAGGTCACGTTGCAAGCTACACAGCAGGGGAACAGCTGGCGTTGCTGAACCCCACTGACACATTGACTGGTGTTTTTCTCTGTGCAGATTGCATGTCCGGGCAAAAACTAGCGGTGTTAGAGCCCAGGGTCAGCAGGAGGAGGAGGAGAGGAGCAAAGTGTAGGCCGAAGCCTGCACTGGTGGCAGCTTTTGGTCGGTTGTGCCAGCGTGGCTTGTGCTGGACACGATGCCGGCTACACAGCGGGGGAACAGCTGGCGGTGCTGAACCACACTAACACATTGGCTGGTGTTTTTCTCTGTGCAGCTAGCATGTCCGGGCAGAAACTGGCGTTGTTTGAGCCCAGGGTCAGCAGGAGGAGGAGAGGAGCAAAGTGTAGGCCGAAGCCTGCACTGGTGGCAGCTTTTGTTCTGTTGTGCCAGCGTGGCTTGTGCTGGACACGTTGCCGACTACACAGCAGGGGAACAGCTGGCGGTGCTGAACCCCACTAACACATTGGCTGGTGTTTTTCTCTGTGCAGCTAGCATTTCCGGGCAAAAACTAGCGGTGTTTGAGCCCAGGGTCAGCAGGAGGAGTAGAGGAGCAGAGTGTAGGCCGAAGCCTAGTTGAACCAATTTCAAAGGTTACCTTTAACCCCCCCCTCAGGTGTTGCAAGGTACAAGAGCCACACCTTGAACAGCATTAATGATGCACAAGTCAAAGGTTGCTCTATTTAATTTTGCTCCTTGCACACGCTGAATTAAACACGTACACTATTTAGCCCATTATACTGTCAAACAGTTGTGGAGGCGTGACTTGTCTTTTTAACGAGACGCAGCACAGGTGTCAAAATTTGCACCTAGGTACTGGGCGCAGATTCCTGAGCGTTGTTATTTGCTGTACAGGAGTCTGCGCTATTGTGATCCCTTGGCCATGCGCTGTGAGCGCTTCCTGTCTTCTGACCTCATTTCATGTCGGCCGTTGCGGTTAGCGATGGACATGAATCCCAGACCCACAGTGTGTTTTTAAAAAATCACACTGCGGTGCTGGGATTCGTGCCCTGGTGCACTAAATATGTTTGCCGCTCACACATGTCCTTACACCTGCTTCAGACTGGGCGGCCTCATCTGATCCCTTATCGCCTGCCGCGGCCATGAGGACACCCAGTCTGAAGAAGGCGGAAGGAGATGAGTGAACACAGGCAAACATATGCACTGCACATGCCCATCAATCACACCCTCGCTGTCCAAAAAAATAAGACACCGAGGGCCGTTGTTTCGAGCAGGGGAGATGCACAGGCGCAGCCAGCTAACCAATGATGTCAAAAGACGGGCAGCGCTAACAAGGGTGGTGCTGCGTGTCATTACAAAGGAAAGTCACACCTCAGGGACATTGTAATGGTCTCTAATGAGACACATTTTGTACGTGTTGAGTTCCACGTGGGCAAGGAGAAAAAGTCAGCCACCTCGTACAAATGCAGCAGTACTGCTGTACAAGGTGGCTGATATACATAGAAACACCTGTGGGTGGGGGGCAGGCTCCCTTCAATTTCAGTTCATGTGCCTGCGTGGCGTTTGCAGGTCACGTTGCAAGCTACACAGCAGGGGAACAGCTGGCGTTGCTGAACCCCACTGACACATTGACTGGTGTTTTTCTCTGTGCAGATTGCATGTCCGGGCAAAAACTAGCGGTGTTAGAGCCCAGGGTCAGCAGGAGGAGGAGGAGAGGAGCAAAGTGTAGGCCGAAGCCTGCACTGGTGGCAGCTTTTGGTCGGTTGTGCCAGCGTGGCTTGTGCTGGACACGATGCCGGCTACACAGCGGGGGAACAGCAGGCGGTGCTGAACCCCACTAACACATTGGCTGGTGTTTTTCTCTGTGCAGCTAGCATGTCCGGGCAGAAACTGGCGTTGTTTGAGCCCAGGGTCAGCAGGAGGAGGAGAGGAGCAAAGTGTAGGCCGAAGCCTGCACTGGTGGCAGCTTTTGGTCGGTTGTGCCAGCGTGGCTTGTGCTGGACACGTTGCCGACTACACAGCAGGGGAACAGCTGGCGGTGCTGAACCCCACTAACACATTGGCTGGTGTTTTTCTCTGTGCAGCTAGCATTTCCGGGCAAAAACTAGCGGTGTTTGAGCCCAGGGTCAGCAGGAGGAGGAGAGGAGCAGAGTGTAGGCCGAAGCCTAGTTGAACCAATTTCAAAGGTTACCTTTAACCCCCCCCTCAGGTGTTGCAAGGTACAAGAGCCACACCTTGTGCAGCATTAATGCTGCACAAGTAAAAGGTTGCTCTATTTGTTTTGCTCCTTGCACACGCTGACTAAAACACGTACACTATTTAGCCCATTATACTGTCAAACAGTTGTGGAGGCGTGACTTGTCTTTTTAACGAGACGCAGCACAGGTGTTCAAATTTGCACCTAGGTACTGGGCGCAGATTCCTGAGCGTTGTTATTTGCTGTACAGGAGTCTGCGCTATTGTGATCCCTTGGCCATGCGCTGTGAGCGCTTCCTGTCTTCTGACCTCATTTCATGTCGGCCGTTGCGGTTAGCGATGGACATGAATCCCAGACCCACAGTGTGTTTTCAAAAAATCACACTGCGTGGCTGGGATTCGTGGCCTTGTGCAGTAAATAGGTTTGCCGCTTACACATGTCCTTACACCTGCTCCAGACTGGGCGGCCTCAGCTGATCCCTTATCGCCTACCACGGCCAGGAGGCCGCACAGTCTGAAGAAGGCGGAAGGAGATGAGTTAAGACAGGCGAACATATGCACTGCTCGTGCCCATAAACCACACCCTCGCTGACAAAATAAATATGACAACGAGGGGCGTTGTTTCTAGCAGGGCGGATGCACAGGCGCAGCCAGCTAACCATGATGACAAAAGACGGGAAACGCTACCAAGGGGGGTGCTGCGTATCATTACAAAGGAAAGTCACACCTCAGGGACAGTGGAATGGTCTCAATGAGACACATTTTGTACGTGTTGAGTTCCACGTGGGCAAGGAGAAAAAGTCAGCCACCTTGTACAAATGCAGCAGTACTGCTGTACTAGGTGGCTGTTATACATAGAAACACCTGGGGGGGTGGGGCCAGGTTCCCTTTTAATTTCAGTTCCTGTGCCTGCATGGCGTTTGCAGGTCACGTTGCCGGCTACACAGCAGGGGAACAGCTGGCGTTGCTGAACCCCACTAACACATTGGCTGGTGTTTTTCTCTGTGCAGCTAGCACTTCCGGGCAAAAACTAGCGGTGTTTGAGCCCAGGGTCAGCAGGAGGAGGAGAGGAGCAGAGTGTAGGCCGAAGCCTGCACTGGTGGCAGCTTTTGTTCTGTTGTGCCAGCGTGGCTTGTGCTGGACACGTTGCCGACTACACAGCAGGGGAACAGCTGGCGGTGCTGAACCCCACTGACACATCACCTAGTGTTTTTTTCTGTGTAGACAACACTTCCAGGTGGCAACTGACAGTGTTGAAACCCAGGGAATCAAAGAGGAGCAGAGTGTAGGCCGAAGCCTGCAGTGGAGCAAGTTGAAAGGGAACCTTTAACCCCCCCCCCAGGCATTTGTTGCTGAAAGAGCCATCTTGTACAGCAGTAATACTGCACATGAAAAATGGTGGCTCCGAAAATTATGCTCCTTGCAAACGCTGAAGTACACACTCATATAATGTGTCCCCTCACACCGTCAAACCATCCCGGAAGTGGGACTTTCCTTTGTAATGTGACACAGCACAGCCGTCATTCCAACCCCCTTGGTGCCGGGCACCACCTCCTCAACGTTGTTTGGTTCTGTCACGGAGCCCGCACTGTAATGTTATCCCTTGGCCATGCACAGTTAGCGGTGCCCGTCTTCTGACATCATGTAGGTGTCAGGCTGGCAGTGCCTGTGCGTCCAAGCTGCCCGAGATCCAACCTTGCAGTGTCATCTAATGTAGTCCCACTGCGGGCCAGGGATCCATGGGCATGCGCAGTGCATATCATCGCCTCTCACTCACCTCCTTCCTGCTTCTTCAGACTGTGCGGCGTCACGGCCGTGGCATGCTATTAGGGATCAGCTGACGCCGCCTAGTCTGAAGAAGCGTGAAGAAGGGGAGTGAGAGGCTAGTATATGCACTGCGCATGGCCATGGATACCAGGCCCACTGTGGGATCACATTAGACGACACTGCGAGGTGTGATTTCGGGCAGCGTGGACGCACAGGCGCAGCCAGGACGACAACAAATGATGTCAGAGGACGGGCAGCGCAAACTGTGCATGGCCAAGGGATAACATAACAGCGCAGGGTCCATGACGGAATCAAACAACGCTAAGGAGGCAGCGCACGGTGCCAAGGGGGTAGCAATGACGGCTGTGCTGCGTCACATTACAAAGGAAAGTCCCACCTCCAGGACGGTTGGACGGTGTGAGGGGACACATTACATGAGTGTGTAGTTCAGCGTTTGCAAGGAGCATAATTTCAAGAGCGACCTTTCCCTTGTGCAGTATTAGTGCTGCACATGGTGGCTCTTTCAGTAACAAACGCCTAGGGGGGGGGGGGGGACAGGTCCCCTTACATTTTAGTTGTGCCAGCGTGGCGGTCGCATGACACGTTGCCGGATACACAGCTGGGGATCAGCTGACGTTACTGAACCCCAATAACAGAGGAGCGACTGTTGACTGTGCACACAGCACTTCCAGGCACCAACTGGCGGTGTTAGAGCCCAGGGACAGCAGGAGGAGCAGATTGGAGGTATTGCCGCACACACAGCTGGGGATCAGCTGACGTTACTGAACCCCAATAACAGAGGAGCGACTGTTGACTGTGCACACAGCACTTCCAGGCACCAACTGGCGGTGTTAGAGCCCAGGGACAGCAGGAGGAGCAGATTGGAGGTATTGCCGCACACACAGCTGGGGATCAGCTGACGTTACTGAACCCCAATAACAGAGGAGCGACTGTTGACTGTGCACACAGCACTTCCAGGCACCAACTGGCGGTGTTAGAGCCCAGGGACAGCAGGAGGAGCAGAGGAACAGAGTGTAGGCCGAAGCCTGATTGGAGCAAGTTGAAAGGAAACCTTTAACCCCCCCCCCCAAGACGTTTGTAGCTGAAAGAGCCATGTTGTGCAGCACTAAGGATGCAAAAGGAAAAGGTTGCTCTTTTAATTATGCTCCTTGCAAACACCGAAGTAAACACTAAAAATGTGTCCCTTTATACCGTTAAACCGTTCCGGAGGTGCGAATTTCCTTCGTAATGGGACACAGCACAGCTGTCATTCCTATCCCCTTGATGCCGTGCGCTGCCTCCTCAGCGTTGTTTTAAGCTGCCACGGAGCCTGCGCTGTTCTGTTAGCCCTTGGCCATGCCCAATTAGCGCTGCCTGTCTTCTGACATAATTTGGTGTCAGGCTGTCAGTGCCTGTGCGTCCACGCTGCTCCAGATCCCACCTCGCAGTCTCATCTAACGTAATCCCACTGCGGGCCTTGGAACCATGGGCATGCACAGTGCATAACCTCGACTCTCACTCCCCTCCTTCCCTCTTCTTCAGACTGTGCGGTGTCACGGCCGTGGCATGCTAGGGATCAGCTGACGGCGCACAGTCTAAAGAAGGCGGAGGGAAATGAGCGAGAGCCCGAGGGGAAGATATGCACTGCGCATGCCCATGGATCCCAGGCCCGCAGTGTGACTCAATCAGAAGACACTGCGAGGCGGGATCTCGGGCACCGCGGCCGCACAGGCGCAGCCAGCCTGACACCAAATTATGTCAGAAGACAGGCAGCGCAAATAGGGCATGCCCAAGGGATAACAGAACAGCGCAGGCTCCGTGACAGCTTAAAACAACGCTGAGGAGGCAGCGCATGGCACCAAGGGGGTAGGAATGACGGCTGTGCTGCGTCACATTACGAAGGAAAGTCCCAGCTCCGGGACGGTATAACGGTATCAGTGAACACATTTTATAAGTGTTAAGTTCTGCGTGTGCAAAGAGCTAAAAAAAAAGAGCTACCTTTTCCTTGTGCAGCATTACTGCTGCACAAGATGGCTCTTTCAGTAACAAACGACGGGGGGGGGGGGGGGGACAGGTTCCCTTACATTTAGGTTGTTGTGCCAGCGTGGCGGTCGCAGGACACATTGCCGGCTACACAGCTGGGGATCAGCTGACATTACTGAAACCCAATAACACTGGGTCGTATGTTTTTACTGTGCAGCCTGCACTTCTGAGCCGCAACTGGCGGTGTTGGAGCCCAGGAATAGCAGTTCAGGTGGTAGAAAGATGAACACAGCAGGAGACCTGGATGACACCCAATTACTTAATCAGGCAGAGGAGTGGCAAATTCCTGCGAGATCCAGGCCTGGTTCATTTTCAGGAAAGTAAGCCGGTCAACGTTATCGGAGGATAGTCGCATGCGACGGTCTGTTAGTACACCACCTGCGGCACTAAAGACACGTTCCGATAAGACACTAGCCGCAGGGCAAGCCAGCACCTCCAATGCATACTGGCTTAGCTCTGGCCATGTATCCAGCTTAGAGACCCAAAACTTGAACGGGGAAGAGCCGTCTGGGAGTACAGTAAGAGGGCAAGCCATGTAGTCTGTCACCATCTGACGGAACCGTTGCCTCCTGCTGACTGGAGCCGCCGGTGATGGTGTAGACATTTGGGGCGGGCACACAAAAGTGTGCCAGAGTTGTGCCATACTGGGCTTGCCTTGGGCAGAGGCACTGCTTCTGCTCCCTCTTTGGGCAGAGCCTCCCCCACTGCCTCGACGCACTGAGCTGCTTTGTAAAGCACTAGCAGCACTCCTCTCAGTTGGACAGGAGAAGATGATGGAATTCACCAGTGTGTCGTGGTACTCCCGCAATTTACGCTCCCGGGTCAACGCAGGGATGAGGTTTTGGACGTTGTCCCGGTAGCGAGGATCGAGGAGGGTGAACACCCAATAATCAGGCATGTTGAGAATGTGGTCGATGCGGCGGTCGTTTCTCAGGCACTGCAGCATGAAATCCACCATGTGCTGCAGAGTGCCAACCGGCCCAGAAACGCTGTCCCCTGCTTGAGACATGATCTCTGCCCGCTCGTCATCACCCCACCCTCGCTGTACACACTGACCACTGGACAATTGTGTCGCTCCCTCCTCTGGACGGAGCTCTTCCTCCTCCATTGACTCCTCCTCATCCTCCTCACAAATTGGCCCCTGCGTACCCCTTTGTGAGGAACCACGTGGCGCTGACTCTCCAGAAGCTGATGGAAAAGGTGACTCCTCATCCTCCACCTCTTCCACCACATCATCCCTTAACCCTTGCAAAGTTTGCTGAAGCAGGCAGATAAGGGGGACAGTCATGCTGACTAGTGCATCATCTGCACTTGCCATCCGCGTGGAATAATCAAAAGGACGCAAAACCTGGCAGACGTCCTTCATAGTGGCCCACTCTGTGGTTGTGAAGTCTGATCGGCGCTGACTGCGACTTCTTTGCGCCTGATGCAGCTGGTACTCCATAACTGCTTGCTGCTGCTCACACAACCGCTCCAACATATGTAACGTGGAATTCCACCGGGTAGGTAGGTCACATATGATGCGGTGTTCCGGAAGGCGGAATCGGCGCTGCAGAGCAGCAATGCGGGATCTGGCCAAGCTGGAACGCCGCAAGTGAGCACACTCTAGGCGGACCTTGTGCAGCAGGGCATCAAGATCCGGATAGTCCCTCAGAAAACTCTGCACAACCAAATTGAGCACATGTGCCAGACATGGGATGTGAGTGAGGTTGCCAAGGGCCAAAGCTGCCACCAGATTTCGGCCATTGTCACACACTACCATGCCTGGCTGGAGATTCGCTGGCAGTAACCACACATCGCTCTCCTGCTTTATAGCATTCCAGAGCTCCTGCGCTGTGTGGCTTCGATGCCCCAATGAAACTAGTTTCAAGACGGCCTGCTGACGTTTGGCCACGGCTGTGCTCATGTCGGTCATAGGTAAACGTTCACGGGTCCATGTGGGGGTGGACTGTGACGGATCCTGCAGAGAGGAATCAGAGGAACTGGTGTAAGAGGAGGAGTCGATGCGTACAGACTGGATTCCTGCAATCCTTGGAGTGGGCAGGACACGTCCTGCGCCACTCGCACGATCTGTACCTGGCTCAACAACATTAACCCAATGGGCAGTGAGGGAAACATATCGCCCCTGTCCATGCTGACTGGTCCACGCATCGGTGGTGAGGTGGACCTTGCTACTGACGGCGTTCAGTAGCGCATGTTTTATGTTTGCCTCAACATGCCTGTGCAGGGCAGGGACAGCCTGCCTGCTGAAGTAAAAGCGGCTGGGCACCTTGTACTGTGGGACTGCCAATGCCATCAAGTCACGGAAGCTGTCAGTCTCCACCAGCCTGAACGAGAGCATTTCCAGGGACAACAGTTTGGCAATGCCTGCATTCAGAGCCTGTGCTCGGGGGTGGTTGGCCGAGAATGCCCGCCTTTTCTCCCATGCCTGTACTACCGATGGCTGTAGAGTAGACTGGGAGTGTGAGGATGACTGGGAAGGTGGTGCTGTGGGTGGAATTACACAAGGTCTCTGGGAGGAAGCCAAACCAGCTGTGCGTGAGCTGGAGGAAGAGGCAACACGAGCTGAAGAGGTGGTAGCTGCCGCTGTTGGTTGGCCTACATCTTCAGTGTGTTTCTGTAACTCCACCGCGTGCCTGGTCCGCACATGTTTCCACATATTTGTGGTATTGAGGTTGCTGACATTTTTCCCTCTTTTTACTTTATGATGACACAGCTTGCATTTGACAAAACAAATGTCATCTGCAACTGTGTCAAAAAAGGACCAGGCACTGCAAGTCTTGGGAGCGCCCTTTTTGGCTTTGGAAAGAGACAGGCTCCTAACGGGTGCCAAAGTGGAGGCTACAGGCTCCGCAGTCTTCCCCCTCCCTCTCCCTCTTTGGCCCGTAAGAGGAAGCTCTTCCTCTGAGCTGCTCCCACCACCTTCCTGTTCCTCACGCCACGATGGGTCAAGGACCTCATCATCTCCACTACCCTCTGCCACCAACTGCTCCTCCTGGGTAGTCTCAGCAGCACAGTACGCACGAGAAAGCAGCACCTGAGTTTCATCATCAGATGCGTACTGCGCTGTGGTCACCGGAGGCACTGGCCCACCTGCCTCTTCAGAGTCAGAGAGAAAAAGGTGTTGGGCATCACTGCACACTGCCTCTTCTTCCATTTCTCCAATGCTGCTTGGCTGGCCCCCTGTTTCCAAGCCAAGAGATTCAGAGAACAGAAGTAGAGACGGCTCCTGTCCTGGGCTCTCTGACTGCCTGGCCAATTTGGCAGGTGGTGAAGAGACAGATGGCTGCTCTCCAGTGCTCTGTGCCTGAGAGGATGTGGCACTAACTGAAGTCGATGCCGAGGCGTTAGCTGCCATCCACCCGACAACGGCTTCAATTTGGTCTTCACGCAGCAGCGGTGCACGGCGCTCTCCGACAAAGCTGCGCATGAAGGACTGTTCCCTGCTGAAACTGAGTGACGACGAGTCACCGGCGCCCGCAGCAGGCACAGAATCACCACGTCCTCTCCCTGCTCCTCTCCCTGCTCCGCGCCCACGCCCACGTGCCTTACTCCCTGCCCTCTTCATCTTGGTTGACAGATAAAGATAAGCAGAAAAGTACTAAGGCCTTAGTGTGCTTATTCCTGTAATGCTCCTCCTAACAGGTGTAAGAAACACTAATGTTGTAAATTGTGGACTAAACTTTATTATTTTGCAAATGTGGCCTACACAAGTGTAAGTTGTGTTTGGTGAACTTAACCTTTTTTTTGGTGCAGATCGGGCTACAGAGCTAGTTTAAATCACACGGAGACCGTGCAGACAGCCGTAAACGGCGCTGCAAGGCCAAGAAACCCTCCTCTCGGTTATCCTATATAGTGTTTTTCCACTATTTAGCTGGATACGAGTGGAAAGACACTAATAGGAATTTTTTTTTTCAAATTTTAAACTGGCTGCACTATTTGAAAAAAAGGAAATTGTTTTTCAAGGTATGAGGCAGTAACGCACCCTGAGCTGAATCCAACCGGCTATGGCTGCACACAGACTACAGGGCGAGCTGCGCTCACACAGAGACCGTGCAGACAGCCGTAAACGGCGCTGCAAGGCCAAAAAACCCTCCTCTAGGTTATCCTATATAGTGTTTTTCCACTATTTAGCTGGATACGAGTGGAAAGACACTAATAGGAATTTTTTTTTTCAAATTTTAAACAGGCTGCACTATTTGAAAAAAAGGAAAATTTTTCTCAAGGTATGAGCCAGTAACGAACCCTGAGCTGAATCCAACCGGCTATGGCTGCACACAGACTACAGGGCGAGCTGGGCTCACACGGAGACCGTGCAGACAGCCGTAAACGGCGCTGCAAGGCCAAAAAACCCTCCTCTCGGTTATCCTATATAGTGTTTTTCCACTATTTAGCTGGATACGAGTGGAAAGACACTAATAGGAATTTTTTTTTTCAGATTTTAAACAGGCTGCACTATTTGAAAAAAAGGAAAATTTTTCTCAAGGTATGAGCCAGTAACGAACCCTGAGCTGAATCCAACCGGCTATGGCTGCACACAGACTACAGGGCGAGCTGGGCTCACACGGAGACCGTGCAGACAGCCGTAAACGGCGCTGCAAGGCCAAAAAACCCTCCTCTAGGTTATCCTATATAGTGTTTTTCCACTATTTAGCTGGATACGAGTGGAAAGACACTAATAGGAATTTTTTTTTTCAAATTTTAAACAGGCTGCACTATTTGAAAAAAAGGAAAATTTTTCTCAAGGTATGAGCCAGTAACGAACCCTGAGCTGAATCCAACCGGCTATGGCTGCACACAGACTACAGGGCGAGCTGGGCTCACACGGAGACCGTGCAGACAGCCGTAAACGGCGCTGCAAGGCCCAAAAACCCCCCTCTAGGTTATCCTATGTAGTGTTTTTCCACAATAGAGCTGGAGACTGGTGGAAAAACACTAATAGGAAATTTGAGAAAAAATGTGCAGCAGGCTGCACTAAGAGCAAAAAAGAACAACTGTGTGAGGCAGTGTGAACCCCCCCTGAGCTGAATACAACCGGGTATATGGCTGCACACAGACTACAGAGTGAGCTGCACACACACACACACACAGAGACCTTGCAGAACGCTGTTAAAACAGCGCTGCAAGGCAAGAGCAAGGTGAACAGTGAAGAACACACAGCGTTTTGCTAAATTAGCCTTTGGAAAGGAAAATAAAGCAATTAGCTAGCTCGACTGGCCCTCAGTTAGAACACAGCGTCCTGTCCCTAACTGAAATCACAGCAGAGTGAGCGCAAAATGGCGGCAGCGCTTTTTTATAGTGCAGAGTGACATCATTTCAGCAGCCAATCCCAGCCTTGCCAGTACTTACATGCCCACCATGCTAAACAGGATGTGCCCACACTTTCATTCATTCCTCATTGGCTGCTGCGTTCAATTTGAATTCTGGGAACTTCCGATTCCGGTATCCGATACGCGGGAAGTATCGGAATTCAGTATCGGAATTCCGATACCGCAAATATCGGCCGATACCCGATACTTGCGGTATCGGAATGCTCAACACTACTCAACACTAGTAACAACAATAACTTTCATATAAAGAAATGGCCATTTTTTACAATTCTGACCACTGTCCCTTTATGAGGTAATAACTCTGGAATGCTTCAATGGATCCCAGTGATTCTGACAGTGTTTTTCCATTACATATTGTACTTCATGAAAGTGGTAAAAATTCTTTGATATGACTTGGAAATTTGGCGAAAATTTTGAAAATTTAGCAGTTTTCCAACTTTGGAATTTTCATGTCCTTAAATCTCAAAGATATGTCACACAAAATACTAAATAAGTAACATTTACCACATATCTACTTTACATCAGCACAATTTTGGAACCTAAATTTTTTTGTTAGGAAGTTATAAGGGTTAAAATTTAACAACGATTTCTCATATTTACAACACCATTTTTATTTAGGGACCACCTCACATTTGAAGTCACTGTGAGGGGTCTATATGATAGAAAATACCAAAAAGTTACACCAATCTAAAAACTGCACCCCTCGAGGTGCTCAAAAACACATTGAAGATGTTTATTAACCCTTCAGGTGTTTCACAGGAATTTTTGAATGTTTAAATAAAAAATTAACATTTAACTTTTATTCACAAAAAAATTAATTCAGCCCATTTTTTTTTATTTTACCAAGGGTAGCAGGTGAAATAGGACCACAAAAGTTGTTGTGCAATTTGTACTGAGTATGGCGATACCCAATATGTGCAGGTAAACCCCTGTTTGGGCGCATGGCAGAGCTCAGAAGGGAAGGAGCGCCATTTTACTTTTTCAAGGCAAAATTGGCTGGAATTGAGTTAGGACGCCATGTCGCGTTTGGAGAGCCCCTGATGTTCCTCAGCAGTAGAAACCCCCACAAGTGACACCATTTTAGAAACTAGACCCCCTATGGAACTTATGTATATGTGTGGTGAGCAGTTTGAACCCCCAAGTGCTTCACAGAAGTTTATAACGTAGAGCCGTAAAAATAAAAAATCATATTTTTATTCACAAAAATGATCTTTTCACCCTCAATGTTTTATTTTCCCAAGAGAAACAGGAGAAGATGGACTGCAAAAGTTATTGTGAAATTTATCCTGAGTATGCTGATACCCCATATGTGGGGGTAAACCACTGGTTGGGCGCATGGCAGGGCTTGGAAGGGAAGGAGCACCGTTTTACTTTTTCAAGGCAAAATTGGCTGGAATTAAGATCAGATGCCATGTCGCGTTTGGACAGCCCCTTATGTGCCTAAACAGTGGAAACCCTCCATGATTGACACCATTTTGGAAACTAGACCCCTAAGGAACTTATGTAAAGGTGTGGTGAGCACTTTGAACCCCCAAGTGTTTCACAGAAGTTATAACGTAGAGCCGTAAAAATAAAAAATCATATTTTTTTCACAAAAATGATATTTTGCCCCCAATGTTTTATTTTCCCAAAAGTAACCAAAGAAATTGATCTCCAAAGGTTGTTGTGCAATTTGTCCTTGGTATGCTGATACCCCATATGTGGGGATAAACCACTTTTTGGGTGCATGACAGAGCTCGGAAGGGAAATAGCACCAGATTTTACTGTTATGGTTTGCAGGTGCCATGACCCACTAGGAGAGCCCATGAGGTGCCAAAACAGCAGAACCCCCCATAAGTGACCCCATTTTATGAACTACACCTCTCAATGAATTCATCTAGAGGTGCAGTGATAATATGATAATATTGACACATAAGTGTGTCACAGAATTTTATACCATTGGGCAGAGAGGACAAAACTACATTTTTACCACCAAAATTTAGTTTTAGTCAAAGTTTTCACATTTTCACACAAGAAGCAGGTAAAAATGGCAGCAAAATTTGTCCCACAATTTCTACTGAACGTGGCATTACCCCACATGTGACTGTACAGTGCTACTTAGCCATGCAAAGAGACTCGGGAGGAATGGAGTGCTATTTGCCTATTCAAGTGAATAGGTCTGTGCACATGTCAGTGTGTTTCCACGGACCGTGTGCCTGTGGGCCAAACACAGTGACATGTCCATTTTTTAATGTCAACACGGGCCACAAAACGTCCCGCACACGTGCATACACATAACACACGTGGATGTAAACCATGTGACACGCATCGGTGCCAGGGAAGAAGCATTACAGTAAGCTCTATTCCCCAGCGCCGGGTGCTGAACACAGCTCTCCTGATTCTTCCCTGCTCTGCCGGCAATTGGCAAAAGCAGAGGAGAATGCTGAGTTACATTTAAGTAGTAGAAGAGATAGCAGGCGGCGGCTGATGAGACTTATTACTCCCATCAGTGTACCCCTGCTGCTGCTAATAAGAGTGAGAGCAAAAGCGGCAGATACGAGTATTTATCTGCCGCTCCTGAGCGCTCACTGTGCTAGCGGGAATCTCACTGGATCTCATCGCAGCTCAGCCTGGCTGGGAACAGAGCTCAGTGACCGGAGGTTACCTCTATGACATGACCCCTGGTCACTGATGTTGCATTCCTAAGCAGCTAACTCGCCAGTGGTTTTCAGCCGGGACAGTCATATCTTGGCACCATCTAGATTGAAAACTGTATATCCCCCAGATATGGATTACTGTATGGGATACAATGACAAACATATGGTATATTGTTATTTTTTATTTTACTTTTAGTACAGGAGATCGAGGGCTTCATTTGGATTAGGCTTGGTTGTAAGTATTGCTTAGTTAAGAATAATAAAGGTGTCTACGTAATTTTTTTCAAATAAAGGACTTTATTCTAGTTGTGTCTTTATTTACCATACAACTATAGGAATAGTAAAGTTAGGTGTCTTATAGACGCTTCTCCATTACTAAGCCGTGGGCTTGATGTCACCGGTGACATCAACCCCAAAACTATTACCTGCTGTCACCACTACAGGGCAAGTGGGAAGAGTGGGCAAAGCACCAGGATTGGCACATCTAATAGATGTGCTTTTTCTGGGCTGCTGCGGGCTAGGGGCTCAATATCCATGGCTCCTTACCAGCCTGAGAATACCAGCCCCAAGCTTGCTAAAGGCTGGTTGTCAAAAATGGGGGGAAAACCACACCGTTTTTTTTTAATTACCATATTGCACAGGAGCTGCAGATGAATACTCCCATCTGCCGCTCCTGCTGTCACTGTTATTACAAAAATCAAAAAAAGCGGAGTATAGGGTCCACAATCATTATAAAAAGTATAATTTTAATGACAAATTCAATAAATACAACAGACATTTAATTCCAAAAGTATACATAATTACAAAATTAAATCAGAGAGGCACAGACAATAAAGGAACAGATAGATAACGGCTAGTATGTCCTGACCAAGAACCAATAGGGGCATAATGTAAAGTGCTAGTGCCTTATACTTCCCACAAAAGGATGAAGGGGTAAAAATCAATGTTTGAAGCAGCTCATCATATTGCTCCATGCGTATGGTATGCTTCCAAATACTATACCCTTTCCCAAAAGTGCTTACCCATACTGGTAATGGGGCAGGAACTTACGCCTCTCGGCCACCGATGCGCGTTTCACATGAGCTTTATCAAGCTGATACTGTTCGAATGGTTACTGCTGCCTTTCCAGGCTCTGCCTTTGTAGCCAGCACTGATCAGCAGCGAGCAAGTCTTTCTGGGACTAAGTCTTGCATTGTCCATACTGAGCATGCCCACGGGACGACCTCCCATTGGAGGTCGGGAGACACATGCTCAGGTCCTGTTGCGGCTCCTATTGGACCATCTGGAAGGTCCCATAGCACTGCTGCTTTAAAAGGTTTGCATGGCCGCTCGGCCATGCGCTAGTGTATACTTGAAAACGTGTGTGTAGATGTGTGACTGTCGCTCATTAATCATCCCCCTTCCTAGTGTTGTTGACTGCTCACGAATGGTGGATGCATGCTATCTAGCACCCGACAGTGCTATCTGCTCACTAAGCAAACGTTGCAGTGCCCATCTCTACGGCACCGTGCGCAATCTGTGCGCTCTCCTGACAACCGTCAGTATAGGGTGGGAATTCCCGCTTGAACTGAGCATCTGACTCGGGGAGTCCTCAGGCGTGGGCTTAAAAGCCACCAAGGGTCAGAGCCAGTTCAATCACCAGATTAGTGGGGGTGATTCTTAGGGATCCCACTAGTGTCTTGTACCTGGATCTTGTGACTGCTAACAGGGTGCAGCATTTTATGCGACTCTGTAAAGCAACAGAGGTTGCTACCATTTCACACGGGGTGAAGTCTAACCCACGTGTGAGCTAAGTGTCCATCCACCATTACATAGTAGCAGGTATCATCTCTGCATGGTGGACCCCGGGCTGCGAAAGCACCTCGTATCATTTCCTTTATTATTTGGTGCGTTCCGCTAGCCCTAACACTAGCACTTTACATTATGCCCTTATTGATTCTTGGTCAGGACACACTAGCTGTTATGTACCTAATCCTGTATTGTCTGTGTCTCTCTGATTTAATTTTGTAATTATGTATACTTTTGGAATTAAATATCTGTTGTATTTATTGAATTTGTCACTAAAATTATACTTTTTATAATGATTGTGGACCCTAGACTCCGCTTTTTTTTGTTTTTGTAGCTGTATTTTGGAGTATCCTTCTTTTGGTGCTATTTGGCCTATCCACTGGATGATAAAGCTACCTAGCACTGCGTACTAATGGTTTTCCTGATGGTGCATATGTATGTCATTGTTGTTAGCAGCAGCAGGGGTAGGCTGATGGGAGTAATAGTCCCATCAGCCGCCGCCTGCTGTCTCTTTTATCACTTAAATGTAACTCTCATCATTCTACCCTGCTCACGCCGATCGCCTGCAGAGCACCGGGGAGCAGCGCTTACTGTAACGCTTCTTCCCTGGTGCCCGTGCTTGTGGTACTGATGCGAGACACGCATGCCACACATGTGCCGCAAGTATTATACACACGAACACTGACATCTCCGGTACCGGAAATATCAGGACGTGTAAAAGAGACCTTATAGCGGGTTTTTATGTTTGGCTGCTGTCACACACTAAAAGACGTTTTTTATTGCAAAAAATAGTTTTTATTGTTCAATCTTTGTATATTAAACATAACAGAAAAAAGGGAACATTCATACAGTCGCAAACAGTATAGAACATTACAAGTTATAGGGATACCAACATTGAAACTTTTCGTTTCCTTAACTCTGCCATATAAGCTGTCAGCGCTGCACTGACAGGAAGACTTGGTGATCATGCATTGCGTCTAATCACCAAGTTTCCTAGCTCTGGTGACCTGGATGTCTTCATGACAACATCGGGTCACCATGGCAACATCGGGACACCACAACATGCTGCGGGGTCTCCGATGCAAAGGCAGAGGGGCTGTCAGCCCCTGCGCCAGCTTCCGGAATGCTGCGATCATGTTTGATCACAATATTTGGGGGGTTAAAGTGCCGGGAGTGGTCTGTGACCACTCCTGGTACCTAGTGCCGGGTACCAGCTGTCAGAATCAGCTGACACCCGGTGGTGATCGGCCGCTCTCCCCCCGTGATCGTGGCCGATCGCTGAGACATACTATTCCGTTCATGGTCAAATTGGTCTGGGTCACATGGACGAAATAGTACGTCTGATGTCAGAAAGGGGTTAAAAAATCACCTGGATCAAAGTTTTTATCCTCTTAATATATTGCAGCCATCATACAGAAAAGCACTGTGTACTTACAGTTGCTCATTTTACCATTCTAAGCAGCTAATTCTTTTGTTTGACTGGCTAAATCCTTGTAAACTCTGTATAGAAGCAGGAACTTTAATAGTCCCTGGCAGTGAAAGAAGGAGCAGTTGGGTCAGGAGTTCAAGAAGGGAATTATAAATGCAGGAATAAGAAACTTAATGTTTCTACATAGAAAAAGAGAAAACAGAAGAATTAGCTGGGTGGAAAGGCAAAATGTGCAATTGTAAATACACAATGCTATGTAATATGATTACTGCAATATTCACTGCTCGAAACAATAATGTAAACACTTAAACAACACAATGTAACCTTAAGTCCATCACACTTCTGTGAAATCAACCTGTCCAGCTATGAAGCAACACCGATTGTGAACTAATTTCTCCTGCTGTTGTGCAAATAGAACAGACGACAGGTAGAAATGATAGGCAATTAGCAAAACAACCCCTATAAAGGAGTGGTTCTGCAGATGGTGACCACAGACCATTTTTCTGTTCTCATCCTTTTCAGCTGTTGTTTTTGTCACTTTTGCATTTTGTCATTTGTCTCACCCCTAGAGGTATGGTAAAGTAGCATGAGGCAGTGTCTACAACCCTCAGAAGTTGCTCAGGTAGTGCAGCTTATCCAGGATGGCACATCAATGTCAGCACAGTGTCCAGAGCACAGAGCAGATACCAGGATATAAGCCAGTAAACCAGGAGATGTGGAGAGAGCTGTAGGAGAGCAACAACCCAGCAGCAGGATCGGTACCTCCTCCTTTGTGCAAGGAGGAACAGGAGGAACAGAGCCAGAGCCTTGTAAAATGATCTCCAGCATGCCACTAACATCCATGTGTCTGCTCAAACTGCCAGAAACAGACTCCATGAGGGTGGAATGAAAGCCCGACATCCACATGTGGGTGTTGTACTTACAGCCCAACACCATGCAGGACGATTAACATAAGCCAAAATGCACACAAAGGAAATAAACTTGTGTATAACAAAACATGTGTAATTGCAATAATTTTGTGGGAGAAATACTTATTTTTCTGGAGAAATTTCAAGGGTGGTAACACTTTCAGTCATGACTGTGTTTAAACATCAGTGTATGTGTGAGTTTCAAGTTATGAAGAAATATCATAAGTGATCCAAAATGCGTTGCATTTCTACACCAGTGTCTTCTTCATATTTTGTGGAATACCTAAGAAAGCCATCATGCATTTTATTGTATCACGGGAGCTGAATTTTTCTTTTATTTTTTCCCATAAGTATACATGCTAATAGGGCTAGTGAGATGGTTCTACTTTGTATGGATAAATCTGTTCACTAGCCTTTTAATAAATGAATCAAATTTCTATTCTATGTTTTCGTAATCTCATTATTTGCAGTTTGGGTATAGTATTTCCACGCATATGTAACTTGTCAGTGACAATTCTTAAAAATATTCATTTCTATCTACTATTTATTATTTAGACTTATTGATGACTCCAAGGAGAGCAAAGCACCATTGATCCATGTCATATGTCACAATTATAACATCTCCTACTCCATTTTTCTGATGGATGTGTGTCACATTGGAGTCATACAGTTTTGTGTCAGAAAAGGAAAGAAAGAATTGTTATATTGCGGTTTTGACATTCATGGACAGATTTGCTTCCACCGTATCTAGTGTAAGGTAGTTTCTTTCTGGACAGACTTTGTATTTTTCTAAATGAAATGACTGTTTGGAATTACTCTTTAAAACAAATCCGAAAAACTGTGAAAAAATCTGTCAGTCATTTCACAGCGACTTCATTGCAGGGCCAATTTTATTTTTTCTGCTGCCAAAGATGAAAATTCACATGGTGCCCACCGAGCAGTGAGTAAACTGTACAGTATGGAATTATATACTTAACAAAAAAGTGTGAAACAACTGAAAATATGTCTTATATTCTAGGTTCTTCAAAGTAGCCACCTTTTGACTTGATGACTGCTTTGCACACTCTTGGCATTCTCTTGATGAGCTTTAAGAGGTAGTCACCGGAAATGGTTTTCACTTCACAGGTGGGCCCTGTCAGGTTTAATAAGTGGGATTTATTGCCTTATAAATGGGGTTGAGACCATCAATTGTGTTGTGCAGAAGTTTGGTGGATACAAAGCTGATAGTACTACTGAATAGACTGTTAGAATTTGTATTATGGCAAGAAGAAAGCAGCTAAGTAAAGAAAAACGAGTGGCCATCATTACTTTACAAAATGAAAGTCAGTCAGTCCGAAAAATTGGGAAAACTTTGAAAGTGTCCCTCAAGTGCAGTTGCAAAAACCATCAAGCGCTAGAAAGAAACTGATGCCTTCAGTGTGAATGTACAATTTTCATAGTCATGAAAATACAGAAAAATCTTTAAATGAGAAGGTGTGTCCAAACTTTTGGTCTATACTGTAGGTATATACCAGCATTGAATAACTGACTTGCATAAATATATACCAGCAGTGAGTTAAACATGTACACAAATTAAAATAAAATGTTTTAAGTTAGCTTTTGATCACCACTAGAGATGAGCGAATGTTTCAATGTTCAGTTAGGATTCCGATCTCCGAATTTTCAATACTCACTGATTTATTCATTGAATATTCGCTGAACTGTTATAACCTGGTGGTCAGGACAATAATGGACCTGGTGGTTAAGAGCACACGGAATGACCTGATAGTTACTGATAATAAAGGACGAGCTCTTGGACGTGGGAACTCTACTGACCGCAATCCCTAATCCTATCAAACACACTAGAAATAGCCGTGGATTGCGCCTAACGCTCCCTATGCAACTCGACACAGCCTAAGGAACTAGCTAGCCCTGAAGATAGAAAAATAAAGCCTACCTTGCCTCAGAGAAATTCCCCAAAGAAAAAGGCAGCCCCCCACATATAATGACTGTGAGTAAAGATGAAAATACAAACACAGAGATGAAATAGATTTAGCAAAGTGAGGCCCGACTTACTGAACAGACCGAGGATAGGAAAGGTTTGTATTTGCAAACCAAAGCAATACAAGCTAGAACTTAGCTTCTGCTGGGAAGACAGGTCACAAGAACGATCCAGGAGTGAACTAGACCAATACTGGAACATTGACAGGTGGCATGGGGCAAAGATCTAAGTGGAGTTAAATAGAGCAGCCAGCTAACGAATTAACCTCGTCACCTGTGGAAGGAAACTCAGAAACACCCACCAGAGGAAGTCCATGGACAGAACCAGCCGAAGTACCATTCATGACCACAGGAGGGAGCCCGACAACAGAATTCACAACAGTACCCCCCCCCTTGAGGAGGGGTCACCGAACCCTCACCAGAGCCCCCAGGCCGACCAGGATGAGCCAAATGAAAGGCACGAACCAGATCGGCAGCATGAACATCAGAGGCAAAAACCCAGGAATTATCTTCCTGACCATAACCCTTCCACTTGACCAGGTACTGGAGTTTCCGTCTCGAAACACGAGAATCCAAAATCTTCTCCACCACATACTCCAACTCCCCCTCAACCAACACCGGGGCAGGAGGATCAACGGATGGAACCACAGGCGCCACATATCTCCGCAATAACGACCTATGGAACACATTATGGATGGCAAAAGAAGCAGGAAGGGCCAAACGAAACGACACAGGATTGATAATCTCAGAAATCTTATACGGACCAATGAAATGAGGCTTAAACTTAGGAGAGGAAACCTTCATAGGAACATAACGAGACGACAACCAAACCAAATCCCCAACACGAAGTCGGGGACCCACAAAGTGCCGGCGGTTAGCGAAACGTTGAGCCTTTTCCTGGTACAATGTCAAATTGTCCACCACATGAGTCCAAATCTGCTGCAACCTATACACCACAGTATCTACACCAGGACAGTCCGAAGACTCAACCTGCCCTGAAGAGAAACGAGGATGGAAACCAGAATTGCAGAAAAACGGCAAAACCAAAGTAGCCGAGCTGGCCCGATTATTAAGGGCGAACTCAGCCAACGGCAAAAAGGACACCCAATCATCCTGATCAGCAGAAACAAAGCATCTCAGATATGTTTCCAAAGTTTGATTAGTTCGTTCGGTTTGGCCATTTGTCTGAGGATGGAAAGCCGAGGAAAAAGACAAATCAATGCCCATCCTTGCACAAAAGGATCGCCAAAACCTCGAAACAAACTGGGAACCTCTGTCAGAAACGATGTTCTCCGGGATACCATGTAAATGAACCACATGCTGGAAAAACAATGGCACCAAATCAGAGGAGGAAGGCAATTTAAACAAAGGTACCAAATGGACCATCTTATAAAAGCGATCACAAACCACCCAAATGACTGACATCTTTTGAGAGACGGGGAGATCCGAAATAAAATCCATAGAAATATGCGTCCAGGGCCTCTTCGGGACCGGCAAGGGCAAAAGCAACCCACTGGCACGAGAGCAGCAGGGCTTAGCCCGAGCACAAGTCCCACAGGACTGCACAAAAGAACGCACATCCCGTGACAAAGACGGCCACCAAAAGGATCTAGCCACCAAATTTCTGGTACCAAAGATTCCAGGATGCCCAGCCAACACTGAACAATGAATCTCAGAGATAACTCTACTAGTCCATCTATCAGGGACAAACAGTTTCTCCGCTGGGCAACAGTCAGGTCTATCAGCCTGAAATTTTTGCAGCACCCGCCGCAAATCAGGGGAGATGGAAGACAAAATTACCCCCTCTTTGAGAATACCCGCCGGCTCAGGAACACCCGGAGAGTCAGGCACAAAACTCCTTGACAGGGCATCAGCCTTCACATTCTTAGAGCCCGGAAGGTACGAAACCACAAAATCAAAACGGGAGAAAAATAACGACCATCAAGCCTGTCTCGGATTCAACCGTTTGTCAGACTCAAGATAAGTCAAATTCTTGTGATCTGTCAAGACCACCACGCGATGCTTGGCTCCTTCAAGCCAATGACGCCACTCCTCGAATGCCCACTTCATGGCCAACAACTCACGATTACCAACATCATAATTACGCTCAGCAGGCGAAAACTTTCTAGAAAAGAAAGCACATGGCTTCATCACCGAGCCATTAGAACTTCTTTGCGACAAAACAGCCCCTGCTCCAATCTCAGAAGCATCAACCTCAACCTGAAACGGGAGCGAAACATCTGGCTGGCACAACACAGGGGCAGAAGAAAAACGACACTTCAACTCCTGAAAAGCCTCTACAGCTGCAGAAGACAAATTGATCACATCAGCACCCTTCTTGGTCAAATCAGTCAACGGTTTAGCAACAGTAGAAAAATTAGCGATGAAGCGCCGATAAAAATTAGCAAAGCCCAGGAACTTTTGCAGGCTCTTCACAGATGTCGGCTGAGTCCAATCGTAAATGGCCTGGACTTTAACAGGGTCCATCTCGATAGTAGAAGGGGAAAAAAATGAACCCTTCTGAACTCCAAAGAGACACTTTGACCCCTTCACAAACAAGGAGTTCGCACGAAGGACCTGGAACACCATTCTGACCTGCTTCACATGAGACTCCCAATCATCCGAAAAGACCAAAATATCATCCAAATACACAATCAGGAATTTATCCAGGTACTCTCGGAAGATGTCATGCATAAAGGACTGAAATACTGATGGAGCATTGGAAAGCCCGAATGGCATAACCAGGTACCCAAAATGGCCCTTGGGCGTATTAAATGCTGTTTTCCATTCATCGCCCTGTTTAATACGCACAAGATTATACGCCCCTCGAAGATCTATCTTGGTGAACCAACTAACCCCTTTAATACGAGCAAACAAATCAGACAGCAACGGCAAAGGATACTGAAATTTGACTGTAATTTTATTAAGAAGGCGGTAATCAATACAAGGTCTCAAAGAACCATCCTTCTTGGCCACAAAAAAGAACCCTGCTCCTAACAGTGATGACGACGGGCGAATATGGCCTTTCTCCAAGGATTCCTTTATATAACTCCGCATAGCGGCGTGTTCTGGCACAGATAAATTGAACAATCGGCCCTTAGGAAACTTACTACCAGGAATCAAATTAATTGCACAATCGCAATCCCTATGAGGAGGTAGGGCACTGGCTTTGGGCTCATCAAATACATCCCGATAATCCGACAAAAACTCTGGAACTTCAGAAGGAGTGGAAGACGAAATAGACAAAAATGGAACATCACCATGTACCCCCTGGCAACCCCAGCTGGACACAGACATAGATTTCCAGTCCAATACTGGATTATGAACCTGTAGCCATGGCAACCCCAAAACGACCACATCATGCAGATTATGCAACACCAGAAAGCGGATATCCTCCTGATGTGCAGGAGCCATGCACATGGTCAATTGGGTCCAGTACTGAGGCTTATTCTTGGCCAAAGGCGTAGCATCAATTCCTCTCAATGGAATAGGATACTGCAAGGGCTCCAAGAAAAAACCACAGCGCCTAGCATACTCCAAGTCCATCAAATTCAGGGCAGCGCCTGAATCCACAAATGTCATAACAGAATAGGATGACAAAGAGCAAATCAGAGTAACGGACAATAGAAATTTAGACTGTACCGTACCAATGGTGGCAGACCTAGCGAACCGCTTAGTGTGCTTAGGACAATCGGAGATAGCATGAGTGGAATCACCACAGTTAAAACATAGCCCATTCCGACGTCTGTGTTCTTGCTGTTCAGCTCTGGTCAAAGTCCTATCACATTGCATAGGCTCAGGCCCATGCTCAGATAGTACTGCCAAATGGTGCACAGCTTTACGCTCACGCAAGCGTCGATCGATCTGAATGGCCAAGGACATAGACTCATTCAGACCAGCAGGCATGGGAAATCCCACCATGAAATCCTTAAGAGCTTCAGAGAGACCCTTTCTGAAGATTGCTGCCAGGGCACATTCATTCCACTGAGTGAGCACAGACCACTTTCTAAACTTCTGACAATATATCTCCGCTTCATCCTGACCCTGACACAGAGCCAGCAGGATTTTCTCTGCCTGATCCACTGAATTAGGTTCGTCATAAAGCAATCCAAGCGCCAGGAAAAACGCATCAACATCACGCAATGCCGGATCTCCTGGCGCAAGGGAAAATGCCCAGTCTTGAGGGTCACCACGTAACAAAGAAATAATGATCTTTACTTGTTGAACAGGGTCACCTGAGGAGCGAGGTTTCAAGGCCATAAACAATTTACAATTATTTTTGAAATTCAAGAACTTAGATCTATCACCAAAAAACAAATCAGGAATTGGAATCCTAGGCTCCGACATCGGATTCTGAACCACAAAATCTTGAATGTTTTGTACCCTTGTAGTGAGATTATCCATCCAAGAGGACAGACCTTGAATATCCATGTTTACACCTGTGTCCTGAACCACCCAGAGGTAAAGGGGAAAAGAGAGACAAAACACACTGCAAAGAAAAAAAATGGTCTCAGAACTTCTCTTATCCCTCTATTGAGATGCATTAGTACTTTGGGCCACCTGTACTGTTATGACCTGATGGTCAGGACAATAATGGACCTGGTGGTTAAGAGCACACAGAATGACCTGATAGTTACTGATAATAAAGGACGAGCTCTTTGACGTGGGAACTCTGCTGACTGCAATCCCTAATCCTATCAAACACACTAGAAATAGCCGTGGTTTGCGCCTAACGCTCCCTATGCAACTCGGCACAGCCTAAGGAACTAGCTAGCCCTGAAGATAGAAAAATAAAGCCTACCTTGCCTCAGAGAAATTCCCCAAAGGAAAAGGCAGCCCCCACATATAATGACTGTGAGTAAAGATGAAAATACAAACACAGAGATGAAATAGATTTAGCAAAGTGAGGCCCGACTTACTGAACAGACTGAGGATAGGAAAGGTTACTTTGCGGTCAGCACAAAAACCTACAAAAAGACCACGCAGAGGTCGCAAAAAGACCCTCCGCACCCACTCACGGTGCGGAGGCGCTCCCTCTGCGTCCCAGAGCTTCCAGCAAGCAAGACAACAATAAAAATAGCAAGCTGGACAGAAAAATTGCAAACCAAAGCAATACAAGCTAGAACTTAGCTTCTGCTGGGAAGACAGGTCACAAGAACGATCCAGGAGTGAACTAGACCAATACTGGAACATTGACAGGTGGCATGGAGCAAAGATCTAAGTGGAGTTAAATAGAGCAGCCAGCTAACGAATTAACCTCGTCACCTGTGGAAGGAAACTCAGAAACACCCACCAGAGGAAGTCCATGGACAGAACCAGCCGAAGTACCATTCATGACCACAGGAGGGAGCCCGACAACAGAATTCACAACACTGAACATAACCGAACACCATTCAAGGCAATGGGAGGCAAAAGCAAATGCATGCACAACACGGCCCCAAAAGCAGCTAAAACACATCAAATTATGGGAAGACACCAGGAAAGTGGCACCTATTCATCCACAGTACAAAATGTAGCATGGCACTACAGCAATCAGCCTTGCTTGAGGTATTGGGGTCTGGGCCAACATTTCTAGCTTTCAAATGAATGTCACAGTAAGACGAGGTGGGTAAGGGATCGGTGTAGGCCTCCTGTGCTGGAAGCCCTGATACCACATGCAACAGCTCAACTTGCTTTCATGCTCAGCTACACTCAGGTGGCACAAATATCTGTTTTGCACACTACTATTGTCAGAAAAATCAAAGATAGTAACATGGGTAGTTGACTCCAAGGAAGTGGAGGCCTGCTACAGGCAACACGCATGTAGGAGACCTAACAAGGAGTCTACACATTTCCAAAAATTAGTGGCAGACACCACCAAAGTGGCATCAGTTTCACCACAGTATAAATAGTATAATAGGGACCAACAGGTCTTCCACTATGCGTAATCCAGCAGATGGACACCCAAACAGGAGTGTTCACATTTTCAAAAATTAGTGGCAGACACCACCAAAGTGACATCAACTTCACCACAATATAGATAGTAGAATATGGACCGACAGGACTTCCACTACGCCCAATCCAGCAGATAGACACCCAACCAGGAGAGCTCACATTTCAAAAAATTATTGGCATACACCACCAAAGTGACCACCACAATATAGATAGTATAATATGGACCGACAGGTCTTCCACTACACCCAATCCAGCAGATAGACACCCAACCAGGAGTGTTCACATTTCCAAAAATTATTGGTACACAACCACAAGGTGGCATCAATTTCACCACAGTAGAAAAAGTATATTATGGACCGACAGGTCTTCCACTATGCCTAATCCAGCAGATGTCTTATATTGAAGAAAACAGCCCACTCAGGTTTGTATTTTTTGAATGCATAACAGGAGCAAAAAGTTTATTCAAGTCACCACAATGTTAAGGCAATTAGGAGAGGGACTCCGTGGTAGGTATAAGGTAGGTAAATAGGTAACATTTTGACCTTGTGGTGGGTCTTTGTCAAACCTCACTTGAAAGATAATAGGAATAGTAAAATGGAGATGCAGTGTAGAGAAATCTGGGGAAATTCGCAGTACGGACTATAGTTAATGCATGTGGAGATCCGGAATGGCACGGAAGGGGTATGTCCCTGGGAATACTGCAGGAGCTGGAGCAGAGCCTGGTGGTGACATGCCCACTTTATACCTAACACGGAGTCCCTCTCCTAATTGCCTTAACATTATGGTGACTTGAGTAAACTTTTTGCTCCTGTTATGCATTCAAAAAATCCAAACCTGAGTGCGGCTGTTTTCTTCAACATATGACTTTGTTTGGATCATTTCCATGTCCAGCCACCACCTATCTAACCATACACTGAGTGCACGCCTTTTTCTCTATAACTAATCCAGCAGATGGACACAATCAGGAGTGTTCACATTTCCAAAAATTAGTGGCAGACACCACCAAAGTGGCATCAATTTCACCACAATATAGATAGTATAATATGGATTGACAGGTCTTTCACTATGCCAAATCCAGCAGATGAACACCCAACCAGGAGTGTTCACATTTCAAAAAATTATTGGCATACACCACCAAAGTGGCATCAATTTCACCCAAGTGAAAATAGTATAATAGAGACCGACAGGTCTTCCACTACGCCCAATCCAGAAGATGGACACCCAACCAGGAGTGTTCACATTTTCAAAAATTATTGGCATACATGTTATGACCTGGTGGTTAGGAGCACCCGGAATGACCTGATAGTTAAACCTCATACAGGACGAGCTCTGGGATGTGGGAGCTCTGCTGACCGCAAGCCCTAATCCTATCACACACACTAGAAATAGCCGTGGAGCGCTCCTCACCAGACCTAGGCGCCTCGTCACAGCCTAAGAACTATCTAGCCCTAGAGATAGAAAATAAAGCCTACCTTGCCTCAGAGAAATTCCCCAAAAGGCAAAGGAAGCCCCCCACACATAATGACTGTGAGTAAAGATGAAAGTCACAAACGCAGAAATGAAACAGGCCTCAGCAAAGGGAGGCCAGACTTACTAAACAGACAGAGGACAGGAAAGGTAACCTTGCGATCAGCACAAAAACCTACAAAAGACCACGCAGAGTGTGCAAAAAAGACCGACGCACCAAATCACGGTGCGGAGGGGCCACTCTGCACCCCAGAGCTTCCAGCTAGCAAGACAAAATCATGAAAACCAGCTGGACAAGAAAACAGTGAACAAATAATGACTATCAGGAACTTAGCTTCTGCAGGAGAAGGCAGGTCACCAGAGAGATCCAGGAGCGAACTGAACCAATGCAAAAACATTGACAGCTGGCATGGAGTAACGATCTGAGAGGAGTTAAATAGAGCAGCCAACCAAAGGATAAACCACGTCACCTGTGTAAGGAACCTCAGAAGCAGCAGCTTCACTCACAGCCACCAGAGGGAGCCCATAGACAGAACTCGCCGAAGTACCATTCACGACCACAGGAGGGAGTTCGACAACAGAATTCACAACACATACACCACCAAAGTGGCATAAATTTCACCACAGTAGATAGTATAATATGGACAGACAGGTCTCCCAGTACATCCAATCCAGCAGACAGACACCCAACCAGGAGTGTTCACATTTCCAAAAATTATTGGCAGACACCACCAAAGTATCATCAATTTCACCACAATATAGATAGCATAATATGGATTGACAGGTCTTCTACTATGCCCAATCCAGCAGATAGACGCCCAACCAGGAGTGTTCACATTTCCAAAAATTGGTGGCAGATACCACCAAAGTGGCATCAATTTCACCATAGTGTAGATAGTATAATACGGACCGACAAGTCTTGCACTACACCCAATACAGCAGATGGACACCCAACCAGGAGTGTTCACATCTCCAAAAATTATTGGCATACACCACCAAAGTGGCATCAATTTCACCACAGTATAGATAGTTTAATATGGACTGACAGGTCTTCCGCTACACCCAGTAGAGCAGATGGAACCCAACCAGGAGTGTTCACATTTCCAAAAATTATTGGCAGATACCAACAAAGTGGCATCAATTTCACAACAGTAGAATAGTGTAATAGGGACCGACGGGTCTTCAACTACGCCCAATCCAGCAGATGGACACCTACCCAGGAGTGCTCGCATTTCCAAAAAATATTGGCATACACCACAAAGTGGCATCAATTACACCACAGTATAGGTAGTATAATATGGACCGACAGGTCTTCGACTACACCCAACCCAGCAGATGGACACCCAACCAGGAGTGTTCACATTTAAATAAATGAGGGCCTGACACCACCAAAGTGGCATAAATTTCACGATAGTAGAAATAGTATATTTGGGACCGACATGTTTTCCATTACAGCTAACCCAGCAGATGTAGACCAACCATAGCTGTTCACATTTCCACAGCTTTGTGTTAACATCTGCAGCAGTTTAAGCAGCAGCAACAGCAGGCACAGAAGCCACACTAAAGATATCACAGAGTGCAGTTACGTTACATTAATGCAGCATACTAAAAAATGCAATATTGCCTAGTCTGAACAGTCTGTGATTGGGGTGCAAAAGTCCTTGGAGATCCATGACTTGTTCATCTTGATGAAAGTTAGGCAGTCTACACTTTCAGGGGACAGCCGGCTGAGCTTATCCATCAGGTTACCACCAGCAGCCATTAAGACACGTTCTGAGAGAACACAGGCAGCTGGGCATGATAAAACCTGCAAGGTGAGCTCAGGCCACTCATTCATTTTGGAAGACCAAGATGTGAAAGGGTCCAAACCCTCCCTTATGGTATTGATATTCAGTTCTATATACTCCTGTGCCATCCTCTCCATTCGTTCATCATGTGTAAGACTTGGACTCTGTTGTGCTGGTGCACAAGCTAGTCTAAAAAAAGTGTTAAAGGACTCAAGGAAATTACTTCTTCCACTTACACTTCTGCAGCTGCTAATGTTTTGGCATTGACAAATTGATGTGCTGGAGGTTGGAAGTCTAGAGCTGCTTTTGTTTCAGATGCTGCAGTCATCTGAAACCAATTGTCTATGCTGTGAAGAAACTAGATGTGCAGCATCTAAAGCAACAGATACTGGAAGCCTGTGCTAGCATTTCTTCTGCGGCGTTGCTATCAGTGTGTCAAGAGTGGGAGAAGAGGGTTGCATTGACAATCCAACACAATGGGCAGCACTTTGAACACATTTTATAAGTGGTCATAAACTTGTAAATAACTCATGAAAGAATAAAGTTATGTTAAAACCAAGCACACCATTGTTTTTCTTTTGAAATTCTCAATAAGTTATATGTGTCACATAACCCTCTTCCCATTGGAAAAAATAAAGTTGGATACAAAATGTCTGACTTCAAAATGCCGCCATGGTCACCACTAGGGTTGAGCAAAACGGGTCGTTCATTTTCAAAAGTCGCCGACTTTTGCCAAAGTCGGGTTTCATGAAACCCGATCCGACCCCTGTGCGGGGTCGGCCATGCGGTACGCAACTTTCGCGCCAAAGTCGCGTTTCAATGATGCGAAAAGCGCCATTTCTCAGCCAATGAAGGTAAACGCAGAGTGTAGGCAGCGTGATGACATAGGTCCTGGTCCCCACCATCTTAGAGAAGGGCATTGCAGTGATTGGCTTGCTGTCTGCGGCGTCACAGGGGCTATAAAGGGGCGTTCCCGCCGACCGCCATGTTACTGCTGCTGATCTGAGCTTAGGGAGAGGTTGCTGCCGCTTCGTCAGAAGCAGGGATAGCGTTAGGCAGGGTCCATTAACCACCAAACCGCTTGTGCTGTAGCGATTTCCACTGCCCAACACCACCTTCGGTGTGCAGGGACAGTGGAAGCTACATTTTTTTTTTTTTCCCCTCAGCGCTGTAGCTCATTGGGCTGCCCTAGAAGGCTCTCTGATAGCTGCATTGCTGTGTGTACGCCGCTGTGCAAACCAACTGCTTTTTTCAAAGCACAAATCCTCTTGTTCCTTCCTTTCTGCACAGCTATCTTTTTTGTTTGTACACACTTTTTATTTAATTTGTGCATCAGTCCACTCCTTATTGCTGCCTGCCATACCTGGCTGGGATTACTGCAGGGAGATAGTAATTGAAGGACACTCCCTGTTTTTTTTTTTTTTTTTTTGTGGGAGATTAAGATTGACATTTCTGCTAGAGTGCCATCCCTGTGTGTGCCATCTCTCACTCAGTGGGCCATAGAAAGCCTATTTATTTTTTTGCTTGATTTGGGTTATAAAATCTACCTGAAAAAATCACTACATCAATCAGTGGGAGAAAAATATTGGCCTCAGGGCTTGTGTGCCACTCTTGACTCCTGTGTGCGTCATCTCTCACTCAGTGGGCCATAGAAAGCCTTTTTTTGTTTTATTTGTTTTCTAAATTCTCCCTGAAAAAATCATTTTATTTTATTTGGTTTCTAAATTCTTCCTGAAAAAATCATTTTATTCTATTATTTTTTTTTCCTAAAGTCTCCCTGAAAAAAAAAAAAAAATCAAATCAGTGTGAGATTAATATTTACATTTGTGCTTCAGTGACAGTCCTGCGTGTGTGGCATCTCTCTCATTTGTTGCCACCAACAACAGAGTGTGTAACATTGTGCCTGATTTTCGTTGTGGTCTCACTCACCTGTAAAGGGGTAGCTAAATCATACTGAAGTTATAGCTCACCGTGTAATTTGTGTGACAGCAACAAATACCGTTAGTTTGTTTACGTTTTTAAAACAATGAGGAAGTCTGGTGGAAGAGGTCGTGGCCGGGGGCGTTCATTGTCAGCTGGTAATGAGGGTAGTGGTAGTGGTGGAGCATCAGCTGGTCGTGGGAAAAAAAATATTGCACCTAAGTCTGGAGCTGTGGAGCCAGGTTCGTCGTCTGGCTACACAAGGCCTCGAACGCTCCCTTTTCTGGGAGTAGGAAAACCGCTTTTAAAGCCGGAGCAGCAAGAGCAAGTTTTGGCTTATCTTGCTGACTCAGCCTCTAGCTCTTTTGCCTCCTCTCGTGAAACTGGTAAATGTCAAAGCAGCGCGTCGTTAGTGGATGTTCACGGTCAGGGACAAGTCGCTTCCTTGTCCTCTTCAGCAAAAACAACAACAGAGAAGAATGCAGCAGGCGACACAACGGGTTACTCCATGGAGCTCTTTACACATACCGTCCCTGGCTTAGAAAGTGAAGCAGTTAACAGTCCATGCCCATTACAAGTTGAATCTGACATGGAGTGCACTGATGCACAGCCACAGCCAGACTACTATGCTGGTCCTTTGACTCAGACCACAACATTGCCCTCGCAGGGAAATGATCAAGAATCAGACCCTGATGAGACTATGTTGCCCCATCACGAACGCTATACCACCGACCGACACGGTGACACAGACGAAGTTGCACACGAGCTACAAGAAGAGGTAATAGATGACCCAGTTCTTGACCCCGATTGGCAGCCATTGGGGGAACAGGGTGCAGGCGGCAGCAGTTCTGAAGCGGAGGAGGAGGGGCCGCAGCAGGCATCAACATCGCAACAGGTTCCATCTGCGGGCCCGTATCTTGCCCAAAACGCGTGGCAAAGCCAAAACCTGTTGGAGGATAGCGTGGCCATCCGGTTAAAGCTCAGTCTGCAATGCCTGAAAAGGTATCTGATGCTAGAAAGAGTGCAGTCTGGCATTTTTTTAAACAACATCCAATTGATCAGCGCAAAGTCATCTGTCAAAAATGTTCAACTACCTTAAGCAGAGGACAGAATCTGAAAAGTCTCAATACAAGTTGCATGCATATACATTTAACCACCATGCATTTGCAAGCCTGGACTAACTACCAAACGTCCCTTAAGGTTATAGCACCCTCGGCCAATGAAGCTAGTCAGCAACGCAACATCCCTTCCGGCAGTGTAGGGCCACCATTTTCCGCACCACCTGCAGTATCTGTGCAGGTTTCTTTGCCAGGCCAAAGCAGTCAGAGTCAGGGAATCACCAGTTTCGTAGTAGGAAACACTGCATCTAGGACACCGGCGGCAACAATACCATCTCCCACCGTCTCTCAGTCTGCCATGCCCACCGGCACCCCCGCTAGTTCCACGATCTCCAGCTCTCCAGTCCAGCTCACCCTACATGAGACTATGGTTAGAAAAAGGAAGTACTTAGCCTCGCATCCGCGTACACAGGGTTTGAACGCCCACATAGCTAGACTAATCTCGTTAGAGATGATGCCCTACCGGTTAGTTGAAAGCGAAGCTTTCAAAGCCCTGATGGACTATGCTGTACCACGCTACGAGCTACCCAGTCGACACTTTTTTTCCAGAAAAGCCATCCCAGCCCTCCACCAGCATGTTAAAGAGCGCATCGTCCATGCACTCAGGCAATCTGTGAGCACAAAGGTGCACCTGACAACAGATGCATGGACCAGTAGGCATGGCCAGGGACGTTACGTGTCCATCACGGCACACTGGGTAAATGTGGTGGATGCAGGGTCCACAGGGGACAGCAAGATTGGGACAGTTCTGCCTAGCCCACGGTCTAGGAAACAGTTGGCTGTAGCCGATCGCACCCCCTCCTCCTCCTCTTCGTCCTCCTGCAGAAGCGAGAGCTCGTCCACAGACCGCAGTCGCACAACCACTCCGTCCGCAGCTGCCACTGTTGCACACCAGGTCTCCCATTATGGGGCAGCTACTGGCAAACGTCAGCAGGCTGTATTGGCTATGAAGTGTTTGGGCGACAACAGACACACCGCGGAAGTTCTGTCCTAGTTCTTGCAGAAAGAAACGCAGTCGTGGCTGGGCACTGTAGATCTTGAGGCAGGCAAGGTAGTGAGTGATAACGGAAGGAATTTCATGGCTGCCATCTCCCTTTCCCACCTGAAACACATTCCTTGCCTGGCTCACACCTTAAACCTGGTGGTGCAGTGCTTCCTGAAAAGTTATCCGGGGTTATCCGACCTGCTCCTCAAAGTGTGTGGACTTTGCTCACATATCCGCCATTCACACCCGTACACTCAAGGCGTATGCAGACCTATCAGCGTTGTTTGAACCTTCCCCAGCATTGCCTAATCATAGACGTTGCAACAAGGTGGAACTCAACACTGCACATGCTTCAGAGACTGTGCGAACAGAGGCGGGCTGTTATGTTTTTGTGGGAGGATACACATACACGGGCAGGCAGTAGGATGGCAGACATGGAGTTGTCAGGTGTGCAGTGGTCGAAGATTCAAGACATGTGTCAAGTCCTTCAGTGTTTTGAGGAATGCACACGGCTGGTTAGTGCAGACAACGCCATAATAAGCATGAGCATCCCCCTAATGCGTCTGCTGATGCAAAGTTTGACGCACATAAAGGATCAGGCGTCTGCAGCTGAGGAAGAGGAAAGCCTTGATGACAGTCAGCCATTGTCTGGCCAGGGCAGTGTACAGGACGAGTTAGTGGGCGAAGAGGAGGAGGAGGACGAGGAGGATGATGGGGATGATTATATTTGTAATGAGGAAGCTTTTCCGGGGCCACTGGAAATTGGTGGCGCGGCAAGGCCGGGTTCTGGTTTTTGGAGGGACACAAGTGACGTGGATTTGCCTGAAACTGCCCCTCAACCAAGCACAACCGGAGATTTGAGAACTGGAACTTTGGGCCACATGGCGGATTATGCCTTACGTATCCTCAAAAGGGACACACGCATAACTAAAATGATGAACGATGACGATTACTGGTTGGCCTGCCTCCTTGATCCTCGCTATAAAGGCAAATTGCAAAATATAATGCCACATGAGAACTTGGAACTAATATTAGCAACCAAACAATCAACTCTTGTTGACCGTTTGCTTCTGGCATTCCCTGCACACAGCGCCCGTGATCGTTCTCACACGAGCTGCAGGGGCCAGCAGACCAGAGGAGTTAGAGGGGCAGAAATCAGAAGTGGCGTTGGCCAGAGGGGTTTTCTGACCAGGATGTGGAGTGATTTTGCTATGACCGCAGACAGGACAGGTACTGCAGCATCAATTCAAAGTGACAGGAGACAACATTTGTCCAGTATGGTTACAAACTATTTTTCATCCCTTATCGATGTTCTCCCTCAACCGTCATTCCCATTTGATTACTGGGCATCAAAATTAGACACCTGGCCAGAATTGGCAGAATATGCATTGCAGGAGCTTGCTTGCCCGGCAGCTAGTGTCCTATCAGAAAGAGTATTCAGTGCTGCAGGTTCAATACTAACAGAAAAAAGGACTCGTCTGGCTACCCAAAATGTAGATGATCTAACCTTCATTAAAATGAACCACAACTGGATTTCGAAATCTTTTGCCCCACCTTGCCCGGCTGACACCTAGCTTTCCTATGTAACGGTCTTGCCTGTGGACTATTCTGAACGAATTTTCCAATCTCGTAATTTGCAGCACCTGATTGTCCAGCATTCGACATGTTAACACCTCCCTAAATGGCCAAAGTCCCCATACGGGGCCGTGGTATCGCCACTTGGCGCCAGCACCTGTGAGAGTACTGTTTGTCTGAAGAGGTGGGTGTGCCCGCTTTTGGTCGACGGCACTGCCACTAGGTCCCTCATAGTACAATAAAGTGTCTGGCGGTGGTGGTGCGCACCCAACGTCAGACACACCGTTGTAATATGAGGGGCCCTGGGCCTGTACCGCCGGCCACAAGACAGTCCCCCCCCCAGGTCAAACAGTGTTCTACGACTTGCAAAATTTTCTCTCACAGCTCCACCAATGCTTAGTCTATGCGCTGACATCCTTCAATGCCTGGCACTGTCAATACCATTGTATTGACATTTTTCTTATGTTAGGCCTTCGAAGCCTGTCTGCGGTCCCTCCTTCCACTAGGCCTCCACTGACCTGTCTACTGCTGCCCATGTTCCCCTGGAACCAATTTTAAATTGCCTACAGCCAGCCCAATTTATTATGTTAGGGCTTCGAAGCCTGTCTGTGGTCCCTCCTTCCACTAGGCCTCCACTGACCTGTCTACTGCTGCCCGTGTTCCCCTGGAACCAATTTTAAATTGCCTACAGCCAGCCCAATTTATTATGTTAGGGCTTCGAAGCCTGTCTGCGGTCCCTCCTTCCACTAGGCCTCCACTGACCTGTCTACTGCCGCCCGTGTTCCCCTGGAACCAATTTTAAATTGCCTACAGCCAGCCCAATTTATTATGTTAGGGCTTCGAAGCCTGTCTGCGGTCCCTCCTTCCACTAGGCCTCCACTGACCTGTCTACTGCCGCCCGTGTTCCCCTGGAACCAATTTTAAATTGCCTACAGCCAGCCCAATTTATTATGTTAGGATTTCGAAGCCTGTCTGCGGTCCCTCCTTCCACTAGGCCTCCACTGACCTGTCTACTGCTGCCCGTGTTCCCCTGGAACCAATTTTACATTGCCTACAGCCAGCCCAATTTATTATGTTTAGGGCTTCGAAGCCTGTCTGCGGTCCCTCCTTCCACTAGGCCTCCACTGACCTGTCTACTGCTGCCCGTGTTCCCCTGGAACCAATTTTACATTGCCTACAGCCAGCCCAATTTATTATGTTAGGGCTTCGAAGCCTGTCTGCGGTCCCTCCTTCCACTAGGCCTCCACTGACCTGTCTACTGCCGCCCGTGTTCCCCTGGAACCAATTTTAAATTGCCTACAGCCAGCCCAATTTATTATGTTAGGGCTTCGAAGCCTGTCTGCGGTCCCTCCTTCCACTAGGCCTCCACTGACCTGTCTACTGCCGCCCGTGTTCCCCTGGAACCAATTTTACATTGCCTACAGCCAGCCCAATTTATTATGTTAGGGCTTCGAAGCCTGTCTGCGGTCCCTCCTTCCACTAGGCCTCCACTGACCTGTCTACTGCCGCCCGTGTTCCCCTGGAACCAATTTTAAATTGCCTACAGCCAGCCCAATTTATTATGTTAGGGCTTCGAAGCCTGTCTGCGGTCCCTCCTTCCACTAGGCCTCCACTGACCTGTCTACTGCCGCCCGTGTTCCCCTGGAACCAATTTTAAATTGCCTACAGCCAGCCCAATTTATTATGTTAGGGCTTCGAAGCCTGTCTGCGGTCCCTCCTTCCACTAGGCCTCCACTGACCTGTCTACTGCCGCCCGTGTTCCCCTGGAACCAATTTTAAATTGCCTACAGCCCAATTTTTGTTATGTTAGGCCTTCGAAGCCTGTCTGCGGCCCGTTCTTTCCACTACTACTACACTGACCTGGCTACTGCCGCCCGTGTTCCCCTGGAACCAATTTTAAATTGCCTACAGCCCAATTTTTGTTATGTTAGGCCTTCGAAGCCTGTCTGCGGCCCGTTCTTTCCACTACTACTACACTGACCTGGCTACTGCCGCCCGTGTTCCCCTGGAACCAATTTTAAATTGCCTACAGCCAGCCCAATTTATTATGTTAGGGCTTCGAAGCCTGTCTGCGGTCCCTCCTTCCACTAGGCCTCCACTGACCTGTCTACTGCTGCCCGTGTACCCCTTGAACCAACATCAGAAAATATAAAAATAAGTATTTTGCTTATAAAAAAGAAAATACTGGAGAGATATCAAATGCAGACATTTTAACATTAAAAACAAACACATACAACAAAAATCTGGTACAGTACTAAAAATGGCCACCAGCTACAATAACTTTCTCCTGCAAGTAGTTAACTGAAAGTTTTTTTCAATTTAAAACACAGATATGGCATCCACCGAGTGTTGTCCTGTCGCGTCTTCTTTATATTATTGCCAAGAAGATGCAAAACAATGAAAATAATAAAATCATTATTTACCAAAAAAATAGAGTAAGTCAAAACCACATTGCAAATAAACATTCATTACAAATAAAGAAGCAGGGCGCGCTCGAGGGTGAGTATATACCTAATAAGAATATAATCACCCTCGGACGCGCCCTGCTTCTTTCCGACAGCCTTCCTTCCTAAGAATCAGCCCTTCCGTGGTGTAGAGTGAGGGTTTGTTACACTCCAAGGTGTTCCCCAGGTTGCCTTTCCTGAGCTTCGATCTTCATGCTCTCGTTTAGTAGTTGTCGGAAAGTAGGGTGCATTAGGCCTACAAATTGGGTATGGGGTGTAGAGAGATGGTGTGTTCCACTCCAAGGTGTTCTCCAGGTTGCCTTTCCTGAGCTTCGATCTTCCGGCTCTCGTTTAGTAGTTCTTGGAAACTACAATGCATTAGGCCTACAAATTGGGTATGGGGTGTAGAGAGATGGTGTGTTCCACTCCAAGGTGTTCTCCAGGTTGCCTTTCCTGAGCTTCGATCTTCCAGCTCTCGTTTAGTAGTTGTTGGAAACTACGCTGCATTAGGCCTACAAATTGGGTATGGGGTGTAGAGAGATGGTGTGTTCCACTCCAAGGTGTTCCCCAGGTTTCCTCGCCAATGCTTCGATCTTCATGCTCTCGTTTAGTAGTTGTTGGAAACTACGCTGCATTAGGCCTACAAATTGGGTATGGGGTGTAGAGAGATGGTGTGTTCCACTCCAAGGTGTTCCCCAGGTTTCCTCGCCAATGCTTCGATCTTCATGCTCTCGTTTAGTAGTTGTTGGAAACTACGCTGCATTAGGCCTACAAATTGGGTATGGGGTGTAGAGAGATGGTGTGTTCCACTCCAAGGTGTTCTCCAGGTTGCCTTTCCTGAGCTTCGATCTTCCGGCTCTCGTTTAGTAGTTCTTGGAAACTACACTGCATTAGGCCTACAAATTGGGTATGGGGTGTAGAGAGATGGTGTGTTCCACTCCAAGGTGTTCTCCAGGTTGCCTTTCCTGAGCTTCGATCTTCCGGCTCTCGTTTAGTAGTTGTTGGAAACTACGCTGCATTAGGCCTACAAATTGGGTATGGGGTGTAGAGAGATGGTGTGTTCCACTCCAAGGTGTTCCCCAGGTTTCCTCGCCAATGCTTCGATCTTCATGCTCTCGTTTAGTAGTTGTTGGAAACTACGCTGCATTAGGCCTACAAATTGGGTATGGGGTGTAGAGAGATGGTGTGTTCCACTCCAAGGTGTTCCCCAGGTTTCCTCGCCAATGCTTCGATCTTCATGCTCTCGTTTAGTAGTTGTTGGAAACTACGCTGCATTAGGCCTACAAATTGGGTATGGGGTGTAGAGAGATGGTGTGTTCCACTCCAAGGTGTTCTCCAGGTTGCCTTTCCTGAGCTTCGATCTTCCGGCTCTCGTTTAGTAGTTGTTGGAAACTACGCTGCATTAGGCCTACAAATTGGGTATGGGGTGTAGAGAGATGGTGTGTTCCACTCCAAGGTGTTCCCCAGGTTTCCTCGCCAATGCTTCGATCTTCATGCTCTCATTTAGTAGTTGTTGGAAACTACGCTGCATTAGGCCTACAAATTGGGTATGGGGTGTAGAGAGATGGTGTGTTCCACTCCAAGGTGTTCCCCAGGTTTCCTCGCCAATGCTTCGATCTTCATGCTCTCGTTTAGTAGTTGTTGGAAACTACGCTGCATTAGGCCTACAAATTGGGTATGGGGTGTAGAGAGATGGTGTGTTCCACTCCAAGGTGTTCTCCAGGTTGCCTTTCCTGAGCTTCGATCTTCCGGCTCTCGTTTAGTAGTTCTTGGAAACTACACTGCATTAGGCCTACAAATTGGGTATGGGGTGTAGAGAGATGGTGTGTTCCACTCCAAGGTGTTCTCCAGGTTGCCTTTCCTGAGCTTCGATCTTCCGGCTCTCGTTTAGTAGTTGTTGGAAACTACGCTGCATTAGGCCTACAAATTGGGTATGGGGTGTAGAGAGATGGTGTGTTCCACTCCAAGGTGTTCCCCAGGTTTCCTCGCCAATGCTTCGATCTTCATGCTCTCGTTTAGTAGTTGTTCGAAACTACGCTGCATTAGGCCTACAAATTGGGTATGGGGTGTAGAGAGATGGTGTGTTCCACTCCAAGGTGTTCTCCAGGTTGCCTTTCCTGAGCTTCGATCTTCCGGCTCTCGTTTAGTAGTTCTTGGAAATACACTGCATTAGGCCTACAAATTGGGTATGGGGTGTAGAGAGATGGTGTGTTCCACTCCAAGGTGTTCTCCAGGTTGCATTTCCTGAGCTTCGATCTTCCGGCTCTCATTTAGTAGTTGTTGGAAACTACGCTGCATTAGGCCTACAAATTGGGTATGGGGTGTAGAGAGATGGTGTGTTCCACTCCAAGGTGTTCCCCAGGTTTCCTCGCCAATGCTTCGATCTTCATGCTCTCGTTTAGTAGTTGTTGGAAACTACGCTGCATTAGGCCTACAAATTGGGTATGGGGTGTAGAGAGATGGTGTGTTCCACTCCAAGGTGTTCTCCAGGTTGCCTTTCCTGAGCTTCGATCTTCCGGCTCTCGTTTAGTAGTTGTTGGAAACTACACTGCATTAGGCCTACAAATTGGGTATGGGGTGTAGAGAGATGGTGTGTTCCACTCCAAGGTGTTCTCCAGGTTGCCTTTCCTGAGCTTCGATCTTCCGGCTCTCGTTTAGTAGTTCTTGGAAACTACACTGCATTAGGCCTACAAATTGGGTATTGGGTGTAAAGAGATGGTGTGTTCCACTCCAAGGTGTTCTCCAGGTTGCCTTTCCTGAGCTTCGATCTTCCGGCTCTCGTTTAGTAGTTCTTGGAAACTACACTGCATTAGGCCTACAAATTGGGTATGGGGTGTAGAGAGATGGTGTGTTCCACTCCAAGGTGTTCTCCAGGTTGCCTTTCCTGAGCTTCGATCTTCCGGCTCTCGTTTAGTAGTTCTTGGAAACTACACTGCATTAGGCCTACAAATTGGGTATGGGGTGTAGAGAGATGGTGTTTTCCACTCCAAGGTGTTCTCCAGGTTGCCTTTCCTGAGCTTCGATCTTCCGGCTCTCGTTTAGTAGTTGTTGGAAACTACGCTGCATTAGGCCTACAAATTGGGTATGGGGTGTAGAGAGATGGTGTGTTCCACTCCAAGGTGTTCCCCAGGTTTCCTCACCAATGCTTCGATCTTCATGCTCTCGTTTAGTAGTTGTTGGAAACTACGCTGCATTAGGCCTACAAATTGGGTATGGGGTGTAGAGAGATGGTGTGTTCCACTCCAAGGTGTTCTTCAGGTTGCCTTTCCTGAGCTTCGATCTTCCGGCTCTCGTTTAGTAGTTGTTGGAAACTACACTGCATTAGGCCTACAAATTGGGTATGGGGTGTAGAGAGATGGTGTGTTCCACTCCAAGGTGTTCTCCAGGTTGCCTTTCCTGAGCTTCGATCTTCCGGCTCTCGTTTAGTAGTTGTTGGAAACTACGCTGCATTAGGCCTACAAATTGGGTATGGGGTGTAGAGAGATGGTGTGTTCCACTCCAAGGTGTTCTCCAGGTTGCCTTTCCTGAGCTTCGATCTTCCGGCTCTCGTTTAGTAGTTGTTGGAAACTACGCTGCATTAGGCCTACAAATTGGGTATGGGGTGTAGAGAGATGGTGTGTTCCACTCCAAGGTGTTCCCCAGGTTTCCTCGCCAATGCTTCGATCTTCATGCTCTCGTTTAGTAGTTGTTGGAAACTACGCTGCATTAGGCCTACAAATTGGGTATGGGGTGTAGAGAGATGGTGTGTTCCACTCCAAAGTGTTCTCCAGGTTGCCTTTCCTGAGCTTCGATCTTCCGGCTCTCGTTTAGTAGTTCTTGGAAACTACACTGCATTAGGCCTACAAATTGGGTATGGGGTGTAGAGAAATGGTGTGTTCCACTCCAAGGTGTTCTCCAGGTTGCCTTTCCTGAACTTCTATCTTCAGGCTCTCATTAAATTGTGGTTAAACGGAACAACTGCATTTGGCGTACTAGTTGGTTTGGGGCCTACTATCGGTGTCTGCCACTCCTTGCTGTTCTCCTGGTTTCCTGTCCTGAAATTCCGTTTTCAGGCGCTCGTTAAGTAGTTGTTAATGTTAGACTGCATTTGGCCTACTAGTTGGGTTGGGGCCTTCTATTGGTGTCTGCCACTCCTTGCTGTTCTCCTCCACTGAACAAAGCTGTGCCGCCTGTTTACTACGGTTGCCAATTTTAAACTGCATTTCGACTACTTACTGATTTGGGCCTACTCTCTGTGTCAGCCTCTCATTCCAGTTGTCCTCCACTGCAATGCCCCCTGGTTATTCCTGTGTTACCAATTTTGAACTGCATTTAGCCAACTTTATTCTTTGGGCCTATATCTGTGTTTCCTCCTCATCCTGCCCATTGCCCAGCCAGTGATAGATGAGTCTGCTGGTACATTGACCCATAACGCAACATTCCCCGTGCACGCTACACAACAACATTGTGACCCTGCTGAAAGTCAGGTTGCTCTTCCCGCAATACCATACCACCTTACACGGGGACAAAGAGGAAGGTGCAGATGAAAGTGAAGGTTCCTTCATCAGGTGGGGGGAGGAATACTAGTTGGCGCCGTCACTGGCACAGGGCCTCTCATAGTACGCAAAAGTGTTGCTGCCGGTGGGAGGCGCCCCCGCCGTGCAAACACACCGCTGTACTTTGAGGGGCCCTGTGCCAGTGCCAATGCCAACGAGTGGTCCCCCCTGCTTGCTCAGGTTCACAGCACTTGCAAAGTTGAAATACTTACCTCTCCCTGCTCCACTGCCGTGACGTGGTCCAGATTTCCTGGGCCCACTAATTACTTGAACCAGCCCTACCCACCACAACTTTAGCCAAATGACCCCCAATTTCAAATGCCTTCCAATTATTATAAGGTAAATTACGCTTGACAAGCTTCATTAAGAAGAATGGATGGTTTTGACATTAAAATGGGCACTCTAGGTGTTTTCCTGGCCCCCACTCACTGCCGACTATGCTGCCCCATTGACTTGCATTGGGTTTCGTGTTTCGGTCGATCCCGACTTTACGTCATAATCGGCCGATTTCACTCGACCCGACTTTTGAGATAGTCTGGTTTCGGGAAGCCCGGCTCGACTCTAAAAAGGTCAAGGTCGCTCAACTCTAGTCACCACCCATCTTGAAAAGTTTTCCCCCTCCCATGTACTAATGTGCCACAAACAGGAAATTGATATCACCAACCATTCCCATTTTATTTAGGTGTATCCATATAAATGGCCCACCCTGTAGATGACTGGAATAGTGATGCTGATGACGGCTTCATCAGTGCTATGCATCTTAGTAGCCCTTTTGAAACTGTGCAGAAGGATGCAGAGGTCCTTAATCTGTGCCCACTTCATAAACGTGATACGCGCCACATCTGTACTGTCTTGGCCGAGGCTATATGACATGACATTCTGCGTCAGGTCTCATTGCTGCTGCCACAGTCATTGCAACATGTTCAGAGTAGAATTCCACTGTGTTGGCTCATCCCATATCAACCTGTTAACTGGCATGGACAAAGACCTCTGTATTGATGCAAGTAGATGACCCCAGGGGTGCGAATGGTGGAAATGAGATCACAGCTTTCGTGCTTTCTGTAGCAGCTCACCAAGGCCAGGATAGTGGCGGAGAAAATTCTGCACCACCACCTTGAGGACGTGAGATATGTAAATCACGTGTTTGAGCTTGCCTCACCATAGGACCGTCACCAGGTTTGCATTGTTATTGAACATGGCCTTCCCTGGATGCGGGTTCAGCAGAGACAGCCATTGATCATACCCAGCCTGGAGAGCTGTCCACAACTCTTCAGCTGTATTACTGTGATCTCCAAGGCACATCAATTTTAACACTAACTGATTGTGGTGAACCCTGGCTACGCAGTACGGAGGTGGTGGGGATTCGCTCCACACTATTGGAACACATGTCTCATTAAGGCAGAGGTTGAGGATGCAGGTGGAGGTCCTAGAGGAGATAGAGAGGGAGGCAGAAGCAGTGGAGGAAGGGTTAAATGTAGAGGTTTGTCCTGCAAGCCTTGGGGATTCCAAGACTTGTGGAGCAGCACCTACCCCCCCAAAGCCACCAGAGTCACCCAGTGCCCAGTCAGCAAGATGTAATGCCCTTGGCCATGCTTACTCGTCCAAGTGTATGTGGTGGAATGCACCCTGGCAAACATAGATTTAGTCAGGGAATAGGTAATGTTGTCTGTGACATGCAGGTGTAGCACAGGCACAGCTTTCTTAGAAAAGTAATGGCGACTGGGCAATTGGTACTGGGGGACTGCGACAGCCTTCAGCTTTCGGAAACCATCTGTATCTACCAGGCAGAAAGGCAGCATTTCCATGGCCAACATATTGCAGTTGGTGGAGTTCAACTTCTTAGCTTTGTCATGCGTAGGAGAAACAATCTTTTATGTGACCACAGCTGTGGTACCATGGGCTGGCTGCAGTGCTGAGAGAGGTCAGAATACGGTGAACTAGACAACTTGCTGGACCGTGAGAGAGGTGCAAGCGGAGATGTGGTGGATTGAGAAACTTGTGGTGTGCTCTTTCTCTGAGATCGTTCAAAAACAGCAGGGTAGAAGCAGCAGATGCCATTAATGAGGTGGCTGATGGTTGTTGAGGTCCGCTGGTCCGCATTTTTGTGCAGTGGGATTCTGAGAGTAAAGCATGTTGATTGCGAATGTAAAGATTCATATATGTAGTAGTCAAATTATTGCACTTTTTACCTCGACTCAGTTTTTTTTGCAAAGATGGCAGATTATGTGAGTTGGCTCATCCTTTACAGTGTAAAAAAAAGCTCAGGCTAGGCAACCCTTGCCACCATGCAAGCTGCAGACCTGTGGATGCTGCTGGTCACAGGTACAGTTGTGGCTGAGGATGCATTGCTCGTCATGGCTGCTTCACTACTTGTCTGCGACGTACTGTGCAACGTAACCTCATCGTCTTCTCCTTAGATAACCTGCTCAGCTGTGTACCTCTATGTTCATGCCACCTGGGATCTGACACCTTATCATCACCTTATCATCATCATCATCCTGTGTTTTATCACATTCTTTGCTCTTGGAGCCTCCTTCCTCCTCTTCTTGCCCTGACAGCACAGTACAGTCCACGTGAGCCTCATCAGAATCACATTCCCCCACAGGGGTTAATGTCTGATGATGAGGGTCAGGATCCTGCTTGAACCCTACTTTGTCCTGTCCCGGATCCAAGCTAAAAAAAATGTGGGCATCTGTGCAGATTTCCTCCTCTTGACTCTGTGAAGCTTTTGAGTACAATTCTCATGACCATGGCATAGAATGTGTGAATAGCTCTTCAGACTCACCCATCTGTGGTTCCATACAGTCAGTTGTACGGTTGGAGAGTTGGGATGCAGGGGAAGCAAAGGGAATATGAGTGCAACCTCTGTGGACTGTACTGGGTGTGATTTTGAGGTGGAGGAAGAGGAGGAGAGGTCACTTGAAGCTGCACTTGCTATCCACTCGAGTAAATGCTCTTTCTGGGAATCATCTACAAGGCGAACCACTGTGCATCTGCCAAAGAAAGGTAGTGGTATAGCCTGTCCAGTAACAGAAGTTGTCAGTTGTGTTTGCATAGGACGTGACATTGCTTTACTAATGCTTTCACAAACATTACCACCTACCACACGTACACCTTAAACACCATGACTAATTCCTCTTCCATCACAGCCTCAATTTTTCCAAGTCATGTTGCTCAGATAGTGGGGTAGGAGCAGAGTATTTGCTACAAAAATTAGATTTTAACCTCTACACCACCTCTGCAAACAGCTGAATTTCAGTAACAGTAAATTCCAAGTTGAAATATGGTGTGCTGTATAGTGTTAGTTACAGAAAAAAAGAATTGAGTGTCAATGAGGCCTCTATAATAAAGAAGTTATGCTACAAAAAATTTGAAAGTCAGGTCCCCTACTGTATGACACTAGGAACAGAAGAATTGTTTTGTGGTCTATGGATCAGGCCTCTGTAACAAACTAGATGCTATACAAACTATTTTAAAGTCAGGTCCCCTAATGTATAACACTAGGAACAGAATATTTTTTGTGGCCTATGGATCAGACCTCTATAACACACTCGATTCTACAAACTATTTTAACGTCAGGTCCCCTATTTTACGACACTAGGAATAGAAGAATTTTTTGTGGCCTATGGATCAGACCTCTATAACACACTCGATTCTACAAACTATTTTCACGTCAGGTCCCCTACTGTATGACACTAAGAACAGAAGAATTTTGTGGCCTATGGATCAGACCTCTAAAACACAATAGATGCTACAAACTGTTTTAAAGTCAGGTCCGCTACTTTACGACACTAGGAATAGAAGAATTTTTTGTGGCCTCTGGATCAGGCCTCTACAGCTTAATTTCAACCCAACAAAATGACAAGGTGTGATACGGCGGGGTGTCTAACTTCTTGCAACTGAAATATTCTATATTTTTTTAATGTGCCTTAGGTCTGCAGACAGTTTCATATCACCACAGCACTAAATGACAAGGTAGGTTACAGCAGGTTGTTTCACATTGAGCTAGTGAAAAAATACTAATTAGAATGCTATCCTCATGCATGGAGCTCAATAGAAGCAGTGCACAAAACATTTGTAGAACATGTGCCCTGCTGGCTTTGTCTGTGGACCTCAGTAATGGCCAAAAAAATAAATTGCTGCAAGGTAAATTTAACAGCACGCTGGAACCTAGCTAGCTACACTATCTGACTGATGTACAACCACCTAGCTAACTGGCCAAAATCTGGTATACAGCAGGCTTCTTCACATTTAATTAGTGAAAAAATATTAATTAGAATGCTGTACTCATGCATGGCGCACAATAGAAGCAGTGCACAGCACACTTGTAGGACATATGCCCTGCTGGCTTTGTCTGTGGACCTCAGTAATGGCCAAAATAAAAGTGCTGTAAGTTGAATTTATCAGCCACACTGGATACTAGCTAGATACACTATCTGACTGGTATACAACCACCTAACTAACTAGCTAAAATCTTGCTGGTAACAGTGCCAGCGTCAGGAGCAGCCTCTCTGTTACAGTGTCAAAATGGCACTAAAACAACATGTCCACTATTTATATGGGGTGGGACATGTGATTTCAGTAGCCAATGAAGCAAGCCATTGTGTCAGGACATTGTGGGTATTTCATGCGCCCTTATCGGCTAGCCGCAATGTTCACACATAAAGTTAGGAAAAAAAATGACTGTTTACAAAAAACGCCGCACCTCTGAGCTCTGCAAACGCCCTCCCCTCATCAAACATGGACCAAACGCTCATGATACACCACCATTATCGTTGCTAAAGTGCTGAAAATACTTTTGTGGCAACGCAAATATTTTCCTGCTCTTTTACCGAATGTTACCGATTTTTCCTGATTTTATAAAATTTTGCTCGTTTTTTCCGATCCAGAATCCGAATGTGCCATATTCGTGGTGAGTTTATGTTTGGCAATTGTTTTCCAAACAAATTCCCTCAGCATTAATAATTACCAACACACTGATATGCGGCTGCATGAGTGCTGCTAGTGTCAGGTGTTGATGTCCCTACTGTTAATTACTGGGATCAGGAATTTGCAGATACACTGCTCTATGTTGAAAGAGAAGATGCTGCCATCACTCTGTGACCTTAGTAGACATGCACTTTTTCCTAGATGACAATGATCTAAAACAAACCTCTGTCGAATTTCTGAAGAAAAACAGTGTTGTAGTGTTTCAGTTGTCCTGTATGTCTCATAATCTGAGGAATTCTTAAGAAGCAAGTTGAGCATCACTTTCCATCCAGCACCCAGGCCAATGTTGCCAACGTGACTTTTTTTATTTTTTTGGACAACTTGTCAAAATATTCTGGACCGACAATATTTTTTATGGACACATTGAAAACTATAAAAAAATAATTGATTGGTGAACCCCTGGATGTACATGCACATGACAGCATGGTAAACATTGCTTATGATGGGTGGTAAGATCATTACTGCCAGTCAGACAGCTGAAGCTCCCACACTTTCAGATGACAGCATGAGCCCACAACTGTGACCATAAGAAAATAGTTTACCTCCGATCACAGTTGGCAGCTGTTGGGACTACTTATTCCCATCACTCTACATCTGCTGCCGCTAATAACAGTGAGAGCAGGTGACAGCTGATGAGAGTGTTGATCAGCTGGTACCTGCTCTATAATTTAATAAATAAATTAATAAATAACAAAAACAACATGGATTCCGCTGTATTTTTGATAACCAGCATGGCAAAAGTGACAGCTGAAGGCTTGTAAATTATTTAAATAAATAATTTTACAAAACTGCTGAGGGTCCCCCCTTTTTTGATAACTATCCAAGCTAGAGCAGACATCAGAGAGTTGGTATTCTCAGGCTGGTAAGGGACCATGGATATTGGCATCCCCCGCCTAAAAATAGCATCCCACAGCCACCCCAGAAAGGTCGCATCTATTAGATGCGCCAATTATGGCTCTTTGCTCGTCATTTCCCACTTGCCCTGTGGCGGTGATAAGTGAGGTTCATATTTATTGGGTTTATATCACCTGTGCGTTGTCCGATGATATCAAGCCCACGGCGTAGTAATGGAGAGGCGTCCATAAGACACCTATCCATTACTAACCCTATAGTTCTATTGTAAATAAAGACACAGCCAGAATAAAGTCCTTTATTTGACATAAAAAAACACATTTTTACTTTCCTATTTAAAAATAACAAACACAAATTATACTCAGGTAGCGCCCATTCAATTGAAGCCATGGTCTCCTGTAAAAAAGTAGAAAATCATGTCCCTCACCTGTCCGTCGTTTTGTCCCACATATTCCATGTCCGGGATAAATAGTTTTCTTCCTGGACGGTGCCAAATTGTGACCGTGCAGGCTGAAAACCATGGTAGAATGAGTTGCTGCAGAGATGTCATCGAGGTTACCACAGGTCACTGATGCTGTGTTCCCACGCTGCACTGTGATACCTTTTCTCACGGTGTTAATGGTGCTCTCACTGAGATCACTGCGGTCAACCCTTTTGCATCAACTATTTTGACTAAATCTGTAGATTTTGTACTGAAAGTTATATTATTAACCTTACTTTCATATTATGGGTTAAAATGTTTGAAAATATATACAGTAGTTAAAAGTTTGGAAATTGTTCTTCTATTCAGTGAGATATTGATTAAAATCTTACTGGACGAAATTGGGGTGCACTAAATTATGCTTAACATTGTATTTATTTTTTTGTACACAAAAACATTATTTTTTTACGATGGCAGTATTTCACCAACAGAGAGAATTGCCAGGCCTCCTTGTTGTAATGGAAAACGTGTTGCAGAGGTGTCAAGAGCCTGACAGAGGGAGGGATTTCCCTCTGTCAAATTCCTTACTTCCCTCTGACACTATTGACAGCAGCATCTGAGCCATTAAGGTGCTGGGATTGCAGGTAGATTTGGTGGCAGCACATGCATCAGGAGCTACGCTTTACAAAGCAGCAGGCTTTTGCTGCAGATGGCATGAGCATAACTCTTGGGCCTGCACCAAAACTATGACAAAACTTTATATCGGATTGTGGAAAAGCACTTGCAATTTAGACTAACAATTATGTCATTTTGCGGGAAGCGGTTATTGACTTGATGCTTGAATTTTATTCGACAAATATTGTACCTTTCTTGAAAGAGGGTCTAAAACTGCTGCTGTTCTTCCAAGAGCAGCTATTTAATATTCAATTTAAGCAGAATGAGCAAATAGTCTAAAACAGAATTATTAAAACTCTTCCTATTCCAGCCTAGACAGATGAGAGCAACAATAGGACGCCACTAGACCGGTAAAGAAGATGCATAGGCCTCATCATTTGTAGTCAAAGACAATGGCAGACAAAAATGATCATTTATACATTATTTGTTTTCTGAACTCTGTATACCATAAAAAATATTCATTAGGTCAATTTACTAAACTAAAGATTCCTGCAGCCATATGAAGGATTGTGGAGTGATATATCATAAATTACATGGCCATTTTTGATCCAAAGGAATAATAAACACCTAAAAAAAACATAACCTAAATTAGAGAACACAGAGGGTTTTGATACAGCAGTATGATCCAATTCAAACATTAGAGGCAGATGAAGCAAGATGGCAACAGAAACAAAGCTGAACTGGAACCACGAGAACCGATGAGGCAGAGTTGAAGTAATGGCAACTAGAATGGCAGCATTGGACAGTGATGTAGCAAAGTTGAATCAGAGAAGCAAAACTGAGTGATACAGTAGTTTATGAGACAAAATGTATCCAGCAGTTAAGCAGAGTAAACTCAACCAAGTAGCAGATATACAATATTGCCAACAGGATAGACATACTCATTTTAGACATATGTTTTATCTTGAAACGGCAAATAAAAGTCAAAATATAGATGATGTGAACTACATTTAACCAGCATAGATTTACAAGGTTAGCTAATACCCGATTACTGGCAATTTGAGTAACCACAGTATTATCTCCATATTGGTGTATATCTAAAGTTATTGCTATATACTTTGAGTCATTAAAAAATTGAAGTATATAAAGTAGGAAGAATGCAAAACAATGTTCATTTTTGTTATTTTTACTTGTTGCAAATCCACTCAAAGTTCTCTTGGTCTAGTCAAATAATTGGTCAAGCATATTTTTATTTTTTTACATTCTTCTCCAAAGTTTAGTTCTGAAGTGTGTCAATTTATTACGGGAAAACAAGAGGCACGGTGTTTGTGGACACATAAAAGGAGAAGTGTAGAAAATTCTAGTTATTCCCTAAATTCTGTAAAGTTTGAATATGTCTCTTGGTTTGGTTGCCCTATATTGATTATTCACTTGCATTTTATACCTGTGATGAAAACTCCTTAGCCACACCATATTTCAACATGAGTTGGTTTGATTTACAAAAGGATAAATAATCTGTAGCTAATTATTAAACTACAAGGTAATAATTACTTGTGAAGCTTTGTCTGAGGATTTACTATATAGAAGAGTATAAAAACCCATAAGCCGCATTGTGTATAATCGAATCGCTTATTCTCGAGTGGGCGTGATAATGACATTAGCTGTTAGTTCTTAATAGGCGGTTAGAAGAATTTCAGAAAAAGATGTGAAAGTGGAGAATGACTAGATATTGTTTTATTCTGTAAATATGGTGTTGCATAACTGAGCAGAAAGAATCAAGAATGAAGCAAGGCAATTACTAGGGGATTTTATTGTGTGCAAGAAACAGAAGCCAAGACAAGGGCTGAGTAAGCAAAACACATTCAACCATGCCGAAATCTCCAGGTATTAATCATGAGTTAAAATAATAATTGTATTCTTGAGCAGTCGAACAACCAAAGCGGTAATAGTCTGTGTTTCAGGTGTTTGGGTATTGTCTTTTTTTTTCTGCTGTAGGAAATGAGTAACGGAAAATGGAAATAGAATCAAACTCATTTTAACCCCATATGGTCATTGTTTCCAAGGTCAGTGTTTCCTTTTGTTGGTGAAACCTGATCATTTTTCGACTTTGCAATTCTCATGCATTAGAGTTAATAACTTCTAAATTAAACTTGTTTGATACCTAAATCAATAAAGCTTTTACTATGTTTAATTTTTATGTGTAATCAGTGTGTCCTACTTGTTGCGCTTCTTCCTGGCATCATGTTAAAGGAAACCTGTCACCAGGAATAATGCTGTTAACATGCAGATATAGGGTTAATCTGCAGATTAACAGCATTAAGAAGCTGTCTGGCGCTTGCACGTAGCCAAATCCAACATTCATAGGGGCAGGGCTTGTTCAGTCACGGCTCTAAGTATATAGAGCGGGAGCTGTAACCGCGCACCAGCCCTCACTGACACTGGCTTTACATTGAGTATGTTCCCTTTCCTGAATTCACAAGTAGTGGACAACTCCTTTAACCCCTTAACAACCAGAGGTAATTTTGGATTTGCATTTTCATTTTTTGCTCCCCTTCTTGCCAGAGTCATAACTTTTTTTATTTTTTGGTCAAAATGGCCATTTGAGAGCTTGTTTTTTGCGGAATGAGTTATAGTTTTGAATGACACCATTGGTTTTACCATGTTGTGTACTTGAAAATGGGAAAAAAAACTCCAAGTGTGGTGAAATTGCAAAAAAAAAGTGCAATCCCATACTATTTTTTGTTTGGATTTTTTACTAGGTTCACTAGATGGTAAAACTGACCTGCCATTATGATTCTCCAGGTCATTATGTGTTCATAGACACCAAACATGTCTAGTTTTTTTTTATCTAAGTGGCAAAAAAATTCCAAACTTTGTTATAAAAAAATAAATAAAATTGCCTAAACAGTGGAAACCCCCAATTATAACTGAAACCCTAATCCTAACTTTAGCCCCAACCCTAACTGTAGCCTTAACCCTAGCCCCAACCCTAACCCTAACCCTAGCCCTAGACCGAACCCTAACCCTAACCCTAGCCCTAACCCAAATGGGAAAATGGAAATAAATACATTTTTTTAATTTTTTTATTTTTCCCTAACTAAGGGGGCAATGAAGGGGGGGTTGATTTACTTTTATAGAGGATTTTTTAGCGGATTTTTATGATTGGCAGCCGTCACACACTGAAAGACTCTTTTTATTGCAAAAAATATTTTTTGCGTTACAACATTTTGAGAGCTTTAATTTCTCCATATTTGGGTCCACAGAGTAATGTGAGGTCTTGTTTTTTGCGGGACGAGTTGACGTATTTAATGGTAACATTTTCAGGCACGTGACATTTTTTGATCGCTTTTTATTCCGATTTTTGTGAGGCAGAATGACCAAAAACCAGCTATTCATGAATTTCTTTTGGGGGAGGCGTTTATACCGTTCCGAGTTTGGTAAAATGGATAAAGCAGTTTTATTCTTCGGGTTAGTACGATTACAGCGATACCTCATTTATATCTTTTTTTGTGTTTTGCCGCTTTTATACGATAAAAACTATTTTAAAGAAAAAAATAATTATTTTTGCATCGCTTTATTCTGAGGACAATAACTTTTTATTTTTTATTTGATGACACTGTATGGTGGCTCAATTTTTGCGGGACAAGATGACATTTTCAGTGGTACCATGGTTATTTACATCCATCTTTTTGATCGCGTGTTATTCCACTTTTTATTTGGCGATATGATAATAAAGTGTTTTTTGCCTCGTTTTTTTTTTTTTTTTACTGTATTCACTGAACAGGTTAACTAGTGGGACAGTTTTATAGGTCGGGCTGCTACGGATGCGGTGATACTAAATATGTGTACTTTTATTGTTTTTTTTTAGATAAAGAAATGTATTTATAGGAACAATATATTTTTTTAGGAATTTTTTTAGGAATTGTTTTTTTTTTTTTTTTTTTACACATGTTAAATTTTTTTTTTACACTATAACATTGCCCCAGGAGGGGGGGGGGGTGGAGGCATCATGTTATAGTGTAAGATCGCTGATCTGACACTTTGCTGCGCACTGTGTCAGATCAGCAATCTGACATGCAGAGCAGTGAGGCTTCCCGACGCCTGCTCTGAGCAGGCGCTGTGAAGTCAACTCCCTGCAGGATCCAGATGCCGTGGCCATTTTGGATCCGGGCCTGCTGCAGGGAGGAGGAGGAGGTAAGAGACCCTCGCAGCAATGCGATCACATCGCGTTGCTCCGGGGGTCTCAGGGAAGCCCGCAGGGAGCCCCCTCCCTGCGCGATGCTTCCCTATACTGCCGGAACACTGCGATCATGTTTAATCGCAGTGTGCCGGGGGTTAATTTGCCGGGGGCGGTCCGTGACCACTCCTGGCACATAGTGCCGGATGTCAGCTGTGATAGTCAGCTGACACCCGGCTGCGATCGGCCGTGCTCCCCCCGTGAGCGCGGCTGATCCCTCTGGACATACTATTCTGTCCTTGGGAATTAGGGCCCACCCCACATGGATGGAATAGTACGTCCAGTGGCAGAAAGGGGTTAATGCAATGTGATGACAATAAAAAAACATAATTCTGGCATTTTGACTTTTTTCTTGCTACGCGGTTTAACCCCTCTGTGACCTTAGACGTACTATCCCGTCGAGGTGCCCTGGGCTTATCTGACCCTGGACGGGATAGTACGTCATAGCCGATCGGCCGCGCTCACGGGGGGAGCGCGGCCGATCGCGGCCGGGTGTCAGCTGCTTATCGCAGCTGACATCCGGCACTATGTGCCAGGAGCGGTCACGGACCGCCCCCGGCACATTAACCCCTGGCACACCGCGATCAAAGATGATCGCGATGTGCCGGCGGTGCAGGGAAGCACCGCGCAGGGAGGGGGCTCCCTGCGGGCTTCCCTGAGCCCCCCGCAGCAACGCGATGTGATCGCGTTGCTGCGAGGGTCTCCTCACCTCCCTCCCTGCTCGAGCCCCGGATCCAAGATGGCCGCGGATCCGGGTCCTGCAGGGAGGGAGGTGGCTTCACAGAGCCTGCTCAGAGCAGGCACTGTGAAGCCTGCAGCGCTGCATGTCAGATCAGTGATCTGACAGAGTGCTGTGCAAACTGTCAGATCACTGATCTGTGATGTCCCCCCCTGGGACAAAGTAAAAAAGTAAAAAAAAAATTTTCCAAATGTGTAAAAAAAATAAAAAAAAATATTCCAAAATAATGAAAAAAAAAAAAAAATATTATTCCCATAAATACATTTCTTCATCTAAATAAAAAAAAAAAAACAATAAAAGTACACATATTTAGTATCGCCGCGTCCGTAACGACCCGACCTATAAAACTTTCCCACTAGTTAACCCCTTCAGTAAACACCGTAAGAAAAAAAAAAAAAAAACGAGGCAAAAAACAACGCTTTATTATCCTACCGCCGAACAAAAAGTGGAATAACACGCGATCAAAAGGACAGATATAAATAACCATGGTACCGCTGAAAGCGTCATATTGTCCCGCAAAAAAAGAGCCGCCATACAGCATCATCAGCAAAAAAATAAAAAAGTTATAGTCCTGAGAATAAAGCGATGCAAAAATTATTATTTTTTCTGTAAAATAGTTTTTATCGTATAAAAGCACCAAACCATAAAAAAATGATATAAATGAGGTATCGCTGTAATCGTACTGACCCGAAGAATAAAACTGATTCATCAATTTTACCAAACGCGGAACGGTATAAACGCCTCCCCCAATAGAAATTCATGAATAGCTGGCTTTTGGTCATTCTTCCTCACAAAAATCGGAATAAAAAGCGATAAAAAAATGTCACGTGCCCAAAAATGTTTTCAATAAAAACGTCAACTCGTCCCGCAAAAAACAAGACCTCACATGACTCTGTGGACCAAAATATGGAAAAATTATAGCTCTCAAAATGTGGTATTGCAAAAAATATTTTTTGCAATAAAAAGGGTCTTTCAGTGTGTGACTGCTGCCAATCATAAAAATCCGCTAAAAAACTCGCTATAAAAGTAAATCAAACCCCCCTTCATCACCCCCTTAGTTAGGGAAAAATAAAAAAAAATGTATTTATTTCCATTTTCCCATTAGGGCTAGGGTTAGGGCTAGGGTTAGGGCTAGGGTTAGGGCTAGGGCTAGGGTTAGGGCTAGGGTTAGGGCTAGGGCTAGGGTTAGGGCTAGGGTTAGGGCTAGGGTTAGGGCTAGGGTTAGGGCTAGGGTTAGGGTTAGGGCTAGGGTTAGGGCTAGGGTTAGGGCTAGGGCTAGGGCTAGGGTTAGGGCTAGGGTTAGGGCTAGGGTTAGGGTTAGGGCTAGGGTTAGGGCTAGGGTTAGGGCTAGGGTTAGGGTTAGGGCTAGGGTTAGGGCTAGGGTTAGGGCTAGGGTTAGGGTTGGGGCTACAGTTAGGGTTGGGGCTAAAGTTAGGGTTAGGGTTTAGATTACATTTACAGTTGGGAATAGGGTTGGGATTAGGGTTAGGGGTGTGTCAGGGTTAGAG